>NC_141693.1:895522449-896269949 GCF_964263255.1 Lissotriton vulgaris | reverse complement strand
GCGTGGTGTGCACCACGCTCCCGAATCACCCACTGATGTGCCCATTGTCATAGCTGGCAGGCCAGCATTTCCATTGCAAGAGCAAAGATCAGTGTGGAGAGTGGGCACCCCAGTCTGGTGCCTCTCTGGATTGTAAAGCTGTCTGAAAACTACTAACTTGTCTTGACCCGCGCAGTCAGGTGGTTGTACAGTGTGTGGTTCCAACCCAGATAGCTCTTGCTGAACCACATGTGTTTAAGGATCAGTAGTAGGAAGTCCCAACTCAGGGTATCAAAGGGCTTTTTAATGTCTAGTGACACTTCCACTCACCTTTGGACTTCAGGGACTGTGCCTAGTATGAGACTTAGCAGGCAATGGATATTTGTGAAAGTACTATGTCCAGCTATGAATCCTGACTAGTCTTTATGCACAAGAGTGCTGAGTATGAGGATCAGACGGTTCGGTAGCACATTGCCTACAATTTTGTAGTCCAGGTTCAGGAGTGATAGAGGGTGATAGGAGCAGACTTGAAGCGGGTCTCTGCCAGGTTTGGGGAAGACTATAATCAGGGCTTCTCTGAGCGAGTCTGGGAGATGGCCCGTCCTTTTGGCCTCATTAAACATCTGGAGTAGGTGTGATCTGTGTCTCGGTGCAAGTCTAATGATCTGTGTCTCAGTGCAAGTGAAACCTGCCGTGCTTGTATCTGGTCTACTATACTGATCAGCAGTCTGTCTGAATGTGTCCCTCTATAATTTGGATAAAGTAGAAGGAGTTCAAAACATAGCTGTTCGCAGTGTGTTTGGTCTGAAGAAAGACAACAACCTGACAGAATAGTCAAAGGCTCTTGGCTGGCTTCAAAATAATGTGTCTAATCTGAAAAGCAACACAAACGTCTATTCCCGACTATCTAAAGGACAGTTTCTGATTTCAGGATTCCGGACTAGGCGCTTAATCTTATTAGTCCAAGCTAGTAATGTGTCAAATTCGGTGGTACATGTAAAGTGCTGCTCTTAAAAATTTCGCTGTGTCGTTTTTTAGTTGCTTTAAATCCAAGCCGAAAGGATAGGCATGGATTCCCTTTGTTGAATCCCATGTTTATTAGCTGGATTTGCCTGTATTCTATTAATGTCACAGCTGTAATGATTATCATGTTGTACGTTACAACCTTGAAGCTCGTACAGTTCTGACATTGTGCTTAATGTGATTACAAAACTACAAATGCAGTCTGTTGCTCTATATTTAAACACCTGTACTGTTATGATTTGTTGGGCAACTATGGCTCATAAAACATTGCTTTGGTGCCACTTGTATTTTGTGCCATTGAAATAAAAAGTATAACATGTTAATAAGTATCAGGGCCACCTCTTTCACCAAGCATATAGACTTGTTCTATCACAGTTGAGGTAAACCTTTAGATTGCTTTCTCCCCCTCACTTCCTCCTGCCTCCCTTTGCTTCCATTTTCTAGTGGTCTGATGCAACTGAGAAGCAGTACAGGTGCAATACAAAATTCTTAAAATAAATACATAAACAGATTTCACCTAACTCTAGTAAATGTTTGCAATTTACTCCCATTTTAGTTAGTCATTGCTTGACCTTTTAATCTATTGAAAATTTTAGGGAATGAAGAAGTTATTTTCATAAGAATTAATTCTCCCTGTGCTCTTTCTATTAATTCAGAAATCAATATTCACAACAACTTTCATGGATATTTGGCTTTCTTTTTTGCACTTGCTGGCACAAAAACGTTTGAAAACCTATGCTAATGTTTCTATTGTCATGAGGTCAATGACAATGTGTGCAGTAGCTTCTTTACTTGTTATGCATAGTGCCAATTGGTATCACAACTTTAGAGAGAAAATGCAGTGAAGAAAATGAACAGTTCTTTACTGCCTACTACTTTTTATCCTTTAATCACAGATTCTTTGGATCTCACTTCTGTCGATTTCTCCAATAGAACTGAGTGCAAATAATAGTAACATATATTGATTAGATTATGGAATACAAACGATAATCACATGTAGAATTAAAGAAATGGGATGTAGCAAAGTACACTTGTCACTTTTCACGTTTAAATTGGCCTGTTGTTTAAAATCCCAAGGTTGGTGACCGCCTTCGCCATTGCTTATGATGTCCTGCTTAATTGCAAGGATAATCATTTCCTCTAGCAATCTCTGAAGCTGGCCAATAGCCAAGGCCGATCATTTGACAGGGTAACAGAAAAGAGCTTGTTATAGATTGTGTGAAGCATCCACATTCCGGATTTATTAGTGGTGACCCTCACCTTCTCGTCTTCTTAAATTGTAATCAGTAGGACTTGCCTGCTTCTCTTCAACGGACTTTAGCAGCAGTCATGCTCTTGTCTTGGATCACTCTATCAAGCACATAAATACTCTTAGATGTAGCTTGACAATACAACGGTCTTCAAGAACTATTATTTCAGATTCTTAAAATATACATTGAGTGGTTCCAATGGAATGCAGGATAAGCTGTTTTACATGAGTAATGTATCACACTGTTATGCACAGTCAATTCTCTGTCTGCCATATTCATTTTTTTTTTTTTTACAGAAGGCAGTCCATTTTACCCACTTTCCCCAGCCCTGACAAGAGCAATGGGGCTCGCTTGAATGTGCTAAACAGCATCTGTACATGCAAAACAGCATACCCGTGTGTGCACATGCGATAGCAGATTACATCAAGACGTATTGGCTTTGCCAAAGCTTCGTATTATTGCAAGTAATTGAAGGGCAGGTACTGTGTTCCACACTAGTTACTTCCAAAAAAGCTCCCTCTGACTCAAGTCATCTCCATGTGCAAATCAATAAGGGCTGTCTGGGAATAATTTAAAGAAAAATTGTTTCTTTCACGATTGAGATCTGTATATACATATCTTTTCTTAGGGTAATCACTGTTCTCAACGAAATCAACTTTCATTTGTATAGAAACATTTTATATATAAAAAATAATGCCCGTTCGGTTTTTCCTTTAGAGAGGATTTCTTTGAAAGGGGAGACATATTGTCCAGAGTAAAATAAAATCGGTGCTAATTATAAGTAGTAGCATTCACATGTTGGTGAGGCAGTGCTAATCTGGGCAGTCAACTCCTGGTAGATCCTACATTGCATTACTCACTATAAGAAGAGCATTAGTCATGAAGGACACCATCTTTTAAATAAGCAAATATGTTTAAATGCTTTTTTGGGAACCTCTGTTGCAGTGTAAATACCCAAGTTGCCTGCAGCCATAAATGTTGACCAACTTTTTGTTCTCAGCAGCATTACTGTCTTGTACATAAGATGGAGAAATTCTAGAATTGGACTTAAAAGATTCCTTAATAAGGATAGAGTGTGCGTTATCCTTATGTACTTTAAGAACGAAAAGCCTCATTTCTGAGTACATTTGGGACTTTAGAAAGACTTCCAGTATTCCTTCCAGGAACCTGCGACTGATGCAGCTGTTAGTACTAAACACAAATTTACATATTTTTGAAAACGGAAATACTTGTTTGCACATATTTACATGCAAAAATATCACACTGAAGTGCATTAGCACCCGTTAAATGCTGTTTCTTTAATTTTCCCTTGGTAAAATATTTTTCTGCGGAATGTCCCTTTGCCCTTCTGCTCACTCGCCAATTTCAGCACTGTGGCATTCCTTTTACCACCCCTTGACAAAAGTAAATGTTCAGCCATTTTGAGGGAATGAGTTATGTAAACGTTTCTGAATACTAAAAAATAGGCACAGGTCATGTGGGTAGATTTCTCCACATTGACAGAATTTTCCGAGGAATCCATGCGCGAGTACAATTTACTTTCTATAAACCTGAACAGTGGGTTTTCACTCGTAAATAAAGGTATTTGAGCACCTAAGTAAAATGTAAGTGCTCCAGTATCTTTGCGAGCTGAGCCCTATGCATGATTAAACATTAGTTTGAAATTGGCACTTTGATGCAAATGAGTTAAACGTGGTAGCAGTCAGTAGGCGTTAAAAACATCCAGAAAATATATTTTCTCAATAGACCGGGCCGTAAATGCTCTTTTGTGATCTCCTATCTGCAACTACAGGATCAGTTAGGTGCCAAGGAGAAGTGAATTCTCCGACAGCAGAACGTTTTTGTCTTTAAAATAGTTACATTTGTATTATTTTCACATGTATGTTGTTATGAATGCAGTAATTAGTTTATGTAATTAAAACACCCAGGTTCAAGATAAAATTCCGAAAGGTAAAACTACACTATTTGTCTGTTAGGTGTGTAACCTTAGTCGGATGGTATTGTTACTTTGATAGAATTCACATTTTTTTATTCATTTATAGCACACGAAGTCCGTTGTTATGGGCCAACCACTAATCTATATTGAATGTACTTTGTGATACGCGCAAACTGGTCCTCCTATGGTTCAGCACACACTGCCTACACTAATGAGGATATTTGTGGGTATAGTTCACTGCCGTTTGCCAACACTTTGAACAGCCTATGGCTATCCATGATAAAAATGGCAATCAAGTTCCAGAAGCAATTTTCAAGAAAATAGAAAAAACAACTTGTCCATTTGTACTCTGTGGTGTGTGAAAACTAGCCCGGGGCAGGAAATTCCGTTCCGCTCGCGGAATTTGTGGAATTTAGGTCATTTCGCGTTTTGCGGAGAACAGGAAATTGCCAAAAATTCAGCGATCTGCGGCTTCGCTGAATTTTTGGGTTGTTTGCACTATCAAAACGCATGTTCGCGAGATATTTCTCCCCGAGCATGCAAACAGCGTTCGCGAACAGGAAAAATGCATCGCGAACGGGCGGAACCAGCAATGGCGCGTGTTTGCGGAACTTTTGCATGCTCGCAGAGTTTTTTACCGTTTCGCTGAGCTTTGCGTAGTGCAACTACGCAAATTCCACCCACCTTACAGTACGTTTGAAAAAGTCTCCTTACTGGATAGTGGTGAAGCAAGTAACTTATAAAATAATTGCTTGCTTCTGATGTTCTAAGTTTCGCCATTCGTAAAGAAAGCCTTTGAGTTTATTCGCTCTGTAACTTGCATCCAATGCAGTCATCTGAGAGCTGGGAGAAAATAGGGGTGTGCAAAATGTTCATAATTTGCTTTTGTGTAATTATACAAAATGTCAGGACAATTACGCATAATTATAAATCTATCATTTAGCACATGGGTACTCATAAAAAATGGCCCAGGGGCCACAAAGTACAGTCTGTAGTGTGACTGAGGGCCGCACTGATGCCAGCAGGGGGGCTTTAGGGTGTCTAGGTGGCTCAGGGATTGCGGAAGTGTGGCTAAATCATCTTAAATAAACAGGCAAGCATTTATTTGCAGGTTGAAAAATGCTTGCCTGTTTATTTAACATTTTTTCCTAAATATTAGTGCTTAGCTACTGAACAGCAGCTTGTGCTGCTGTTCACTGGGGGGGGGCGCATGTACAGGTCAAGAAGGCCGCATTTTTAGTATCTCTGAAATAGCACTGTATTTTAGCACATAACGCATCCTTGTGTCTTTAAAAAAAAAGTCCAAAAAACAAAAGCACTGTGAGCAAAAGCTGGTCATGTTCTGTTGTTCCCATGCATTGTGGTACAGCGACTGATCCTTTGTGGTAGATTTTTACTTTGAATGGCACTTAATTATAAGAAGTGGCATAATGTCATAATTTCAGAAATTTTACATAACAAAGTACCAAGAAATTCCCCAAATTTCACGAATTATGCCAGTATAAATTTAATCTGATAGAAACTTTTTAGCCGCAAATTCCTTACTTTTGAAAATCCGTAGGCTTAACTGGATCCAGAAGATTTTCGAGTAGTACCCCTGCGTGCTGGTAGGTGGCATCATTCAGCTCCACATCAGTGTCGTCTGCGCCAAAAGTGACATGCGTGGTACCTGTATAGGAGCCACATTCGCACACTGATGTCAGTTATTTTCTTTCCATCCCAGATAGTGCTGATCCGGATTGAGCTACCATCAGTCATTTTTGATGGGCCTTTTTCTGCTTTTTCTTGATGTTTTTCTGAGATTTCATCTCTTGGTGTAAGGATGTCATCAGAGAAACAGGCTGGTGTCAAACCATGTAGGGCCTGTCACCTACCGATGTCAGTGGTGACAGACCCCCCCACTTGGTGTGCTTGTGGTATCTGAAAGAGACACGTTAGTGATAGATTCCTTACCTTAGAATATCCCCAGGCGTCAGACTGGATCCGGAAATTTTTGCGTAGCAATACCCCTGCGCGCTGGTAGGCGTCGTCTGCGGCTCCGCGTCCGTCGTCGGCGTCGTGAGCGCCGGGATGACGTCATCGGAGTATATAGACGGCGCCCATGCGCGCTGACGTCAGTTCTTCTTTTTTCCGCGCCAGCTAGCGCAGATCCGGAAGAAGCTCTACCCCCAGTCACTTTTTGACTGAAAACTTTTTTGATCTTTTTGATCCTCTATTTAGTCGATTCTCGACTATCGGTGCCAGGGATGCCCGGGTTCAAGCCTTGCTCGAAGTGCGGCCGACTCATGTCGGTCACGGACCCCCATCGCCGGTGCCTGAAGTGCTTAGGCCTCGACCACGACGATCGGACCTGCTCCGACTGCCGGGCCCTGACGTCGAAGGCTAGGCGGGAGCGGTCCCGCAAGCGTCTCGAGCTGAGGCAGTCGGCCCCGCGCCGCTCCAGGTCCCGGTCCCGGTCCCACGGGAGGTCGGGGGACAGGTCGCGAGGTCGGAGTCATCGACGTTCCGGGAGTGGACACCGATCGTCTGGTTCCAAGTCCTCAGGTAAGAGGCATGAGAGGTCGGAGCGACACCATCGATCCTCCGACCCGCCCCGTCGCTCGCTCGATGCGACCGGGGACTCGGGCGACACCGCCCACGCGGCTCCGCGGGAGTCGCAAGCGTCGCCGCCTGCCCCACACCTTCGGGTCCCTGGGCACGGCGCGTCGCAGGAGGAGGTCGAGAGGTACCTCATGGCCATGAGGGCCCTCCCTCCTCAGTCGGTTCCCGTGGCGCCTTCGGGCCGATCGGCTCCGTCTGGAGGTCCTTCCGGGTCGGGTGCTTCGGCCCCGACGACGTCGGGTACTTCGGGCCCGGCGCCGCTGACGACTTCGGTCCCGGCGCCGCACGACCTCGCTGGATCCGGCTCCGGATCCGGGACCTCGCCGGTCGACCCTACGACCTCGCCGGCGCCGTCCCTTCAGGTGTCGTCCCCGGCAGCCGAGGTGGTTGCCGCCCCCGAAGTTTCCTACGGTCCTCCTCAGGAGTCGGAGGGGCGCCGCTGGGCGCCGATTCCGTCGGCCTTCGGAGAGTTCTATCTCCACGAGGAGGCCCTGGCTGTTAATCCTGGTCTCCAGGAGCCGGGTGACGAGGAGCAATGGGAGGGGTCCGAGGACCCTCTGGCACGAGATTGCCAGTCACATCAGGACTGGACATATGAGCTTGGGGAGGCCAGTGGTATTGACACCTCGCCAGACACTGGATTTACGTCACCCCCGACTGTGGCTTCGGAGGCGGGTTCTGCTTACAGTGTAGTGTTGACGAAGGCAGCTAAGGCCTTAAACCTTCAGCTCCCCGTCGCGGCCGTGAGGACTAATCTCCACACTGAGGTCCTCAAACAGCAGTCCGGCTCCGCGGAGCCCCTCCTGCCGTTCAACGAGGCCTTGTGTGACGTTCTCCTGGGCACTTGGTCCAAGCCCGCCACAGGCCCCCCTGTGGACAGGAACGTGGCCAGACGCTACCGCCCGGCACCGGGCGACCCTTGCTTTTTGTCCACCCACCCCACCCCCGAGAGTCTGGTCATCCAGGCCTCCAACTCCCAGACCGCATTCCCATCGGCCCCGCCCGACAGGGAATCCAAGAGATATGAGCAGTTCGGGAAGAAGGTCTTCTCGTCTGTGAGCCTAGGGCTACGGTCAGTGAACACCAACTGTCTCTTGGGCCGCTACACCCACACTCTGTGGGACACGGTTGCGGAGGTGCTGCCACAATGCCCTGAGGAGGTCAGGGCTAAACTCAGCCAAACCCTTGCGGACGGCCGAGATGCGGCACGTTTTTCTATCCGGTGTGGGCTGGATACCACGGACTCACTGGGCAGGGCGATGGCAACGACGGTGGCGGTTAGACGCCACGCCTGGTTGAGGTCCGCCAACTTCTCGGCCGATGTCCAGGCCACACTCCTGGACATGCCGTTTGATGGCCGTCGCCTCTTCGGCGACAAGGCAGACCATGCGCTGGAGCGTTTCAAGGACTCCAGGGCCACGGCCAAGTCCTTGGGCCTTACGGCCCCACGCCAGCAATCGGGTGCCTTTCGCTCCTTTCGTGGCCACGGAAGGGGCGCCCCACCACGTACCGTCAGCCACGCGCCGCAGAATGTACAGCAACGCGGTGGCGGACGTGGGAACCGCCGTGGCGGTGGTCGGGGCCAGCGGCGAGGCCAGTCCACACCTCCCTCAGCAGCCCCTGCCTCAAAACCTTCCTAGTCCGAGTTTTCAGGCCCATGTGACGCCTGTGGGAGGCAGGGTTCGCCATCACCTCTCCCACTGGCATACAGTCACTTCGGACAGGTGGGTGCTGCAAATTGTCCGAAGGGGCTTCTCCCTCCCCTTCGAGTCCTCCCCTCCATCCATGCCACCTCAATACCACCGTGTGTCGCGGGATCACTTGCGACTTCTGCAAGAGGAAGTTTCGGCCCTCTTGGCCAAGGGGGCCATCGAGCGCGTTCCTGGGCCAGAAGTAGGACGTGGCTGTTACTCCCACTACTTTCTGGTACCCAAGAAGGGCAAAGGGGGCCTACGCCCTATCTTGGATCTGCGGAACGTCAACGGCTTCCTCCGGACGGAGAAGTTCAAGATGCTCACTTTGGCTCAGGTCCTGGCTGCCCTGGACCCAGGAGACTGGATGGTAGCGTTGGACTTGCAGGACGCCTATTTCCACATCCCCGTCCTGCCGGCCCACCGGCGTTACCTACGGTTCATGGTAGGCCACGAGCACTTTCAGTTCACCGTGCTCCCCTTCGGCCTTGCCAGCGCCCCACGGGTGTTCACGAAGGTGATGGCGGTGGTCGCAGCCCATCTGCGCAGGCAGGGGGTATCAGTCTTCCCCTACCTCGACGACTGGTTGTTGAAGGCGGGCTCGCCCCGGACAGTCGTCAGCCACCTCCAGACTACGGCCGACCTCCTGCACTTGCTGGGGTTCTCCATCAATGTGCCGAAGTCACACCTGTGTCCCTCTCAAAAGCTCCTCTTCATCGGAGCGGTTCTCGACTCGGCGCAGTTTCGGGTTTACCCACCCGAACAGCGGGTTCGGGATATTCAGGCTCTGATTCCTGTCTTCAGGCCGTTATCCCGGGTCTCGGTCAGGTTGACGCTGCGGCTCCTGGGGCTGATGGCCTCCTGCATCCTTCTGGTGCGTCACGCCAGGTGGCGGATGCGGGCTCTGCAGTGGGACCTGAAGTTTCAGTGGGCCCAGCATCAGGGCAACCTGTCCGATCATGTCCTGATCTCGGAGGGCACTGCGAAGCAACTGCAGTGGTGGCTCACGGACCGCGACTGGGTCAGTGGCAGACCCCTCTCCCTACCCCAGCCGGAGCACGTAGTTGTGACGGACGCGTCCCTCCAGGGCTGGGGAGGCCACATGGGAGAGGCGGAGATCAGAGGCCTCTGGTCTCCGGCGGAGTCCCGGCTCCACATCAACCTTCTGGAGCTGAGGGCGATTCGTCTTGCACTGAAGGCATTCCTCCCCTCTGTCAGGGGGAGCGTGGTGCAAGTGTTCACCGACAACACCACCGCCATGTGGTACTGCAACAAACAGGGCGGTGTGGGGTCGTGGACCCTCTGCCAGGAGGCTCTGCGCCTCTGGCAGTGGCTGGAACATCAGGGCGTGTCTCTGGTGGTTCAACACCTGGCAGGCTCTCTGAATGCCAGGGCGGACGAATGACGAATGATGGATCACGAATGGAGTCTGAACTCGGATGTGGCGCAAGGTCTCTTTCGACAGTGGGGAGAGCCTTGGTTAGATCTATTCGCCACAGAAGAGAACGCGCAATGTCAGCAGTTCTGCGCGTTGGAATTTCCAAGGCGGCACTCGCTCGGAGACGCTTTTCGTCGCGAGTGGAGCTGCGGTCTGTTGTACGCCTTTCCGCCTATACCACTTCTGCCCAGAGTGCTGAAGAAGATCAGGCGCGACCGGGCCCAGGTTATCCTTGTGGCTCCGGACTGGGCACGAAGATACTGGTATCCCGAGCTACTCAGCATGTCAGTCGATCCCCCGATTCGTCTGCCTCTTCGGGAGGACCTTCTGTCGCAGCAGCAGGGGACGGTCCTGCACCCGAACCTGTCCAGTCTCCACCTACAAGCTTGGAGATTGAGCGGCGGCAGTTGAGGCCATTTGACTTGCCTCCCGAAGTCTGTGATATCATTCTGGCAGCCAGGCGTCCCTCCACAAAGTCGGTATACGCCTGCCGGTGGAACAGATTTGTGGCATGGTGCACAGCAAAGGCTGTGGATCCTCTCTCTGCACCCCTTTCGGAAGTGCTGCTCTTTCTTCTTTCCCTTGCCCAGCAGGGCTCTGCTCTGGGCACTCTTAAAGGGTACCTTTCTGCTCTATCAGCCTTCTTGAGGCTACCAGATCAGCCTTCTTTATTCAAGTCCCCTATTGTAAGCAGATTTCTGAAGGGCATCACGCACATGTTCCCTCCTGTTCCCTTCGTGATGCCCCAGTGGGACTTGAATCTTGTTCTCACCTATCTGATGTGTGCTCCCTTTGAGCCACTTCATAACTGTCCTCTTCGTCTCCTTACTCTGAAGACGGCTTTCCTGGTTGCCATCACCTCTGCCAGGAGAGTGAGTGAGCTCCAGGCTCTTTCTTCTTCTCCACCTTTCCTGTCTGTTCATCCTGACAAGGTGGTGTTACGTACACGACCTTCCTTTCTGCCCAAGGTTGTCACGGCCTTCCACATCGGGCAGTCCATCACCTTGCCCACCTTCTTTCCGCCTCCGCATCCCTCGAAAGAGGAGGAGAGGCTCCACCGTCTGGATCCAAAACGTGCGCTCTCCTACTACCTAGACCGCACTCGCCAATTCCGGGTGGATGACCAACTCTTCGTTGGTTACGTGGGCGCGAAGAAGGGAAAGGCTGTACACAAGAGGACCATCTCCAGGTGGATCATCTTGTGCATCCAAGCATGCTACTCCATGGCGAGGAAGGAGCCCCCGGCTGGATTGCGGGCTCACTCCACTCGGGCCACGGCAACGACAACTGCCCTGGGCCGCGGTGTCCCCCTGCAGGACATCTGTCAGGCAGCCACGTGGGCCTCGCTGCACACGTTCGCAAGACACTACTGCCTGGACAGTCAAGTCCGGAGGGATGGCTTCTTTGGCCGTTCCGTCCTCCAGGACTTTCTGGTGTGATATTGGTTCGCAGACCCACCACCGGGGTTGGTATTGCTGGGGTATCTATTCTAAGGTAAGGAATCTATCACTAACGTGTCTCTTTCAGATGCACAAGTTACTACTTGTGTAACGATATATCTGTAAGAGACATTAGTTAGTGATAGATTCCTTACCGCCCTCCCATCCTCCCCGTTCTGCGAACCGATATTTAGGGTTAAGGTCATCCCCTTTCAGGGCCCTAGTTTCATGGCACCAGTGTTAGTTCTATCATGGCTCTGCGTATCTGGCGCGGAAAAGCTGTGTTATCAGAACTGACGTCAGCGCGCATGGGCGCCGTCTATATACTCCGATGACGTCATCCCGGCGCTCACGACGCCGACGACGGACGCGGAGCCGCAGACAACGCCTACCAGCGCGCAGGGGTATTGCTACGCAAAAATTTCCGGATCCAGTCTGACGCCTGGGGATATTCTAAGGTAAGGAATCTATCACTAACTAATGTCTCTTACAGATATATCGTTACACAAGTAGTAACTTGTGCGTCAGGAGCTGGGACATAACTCTAAGGTGTGTGAGAACTTTTGTGCCATGCACCCAAACACACTGAGGGAGCGATTCCTCGAGCTACGTGCCACCCTATGCAGGTCAACTATGCGACGCTCGAGGTCCCGTTCCCGTGGTAGGTCCCAGGATCATTCATAGAACCCCTTCCAAAGTTCCTCGTTGCACTCAAAGTCATTGGGGAAGCACAGGAAGTCGAAGAAGTCCAAGCACTCTTTAATTTCCTCCCATCAAAGGTATCCGACTAGGGAGCGTCAGCACTCAAGGCCCGTGAGACGGTGTGGTCTGAGCCTGGGTCCACTCCAAGTTTCCCTGATTTAGCCGGAGCGACCCCCGCCCAATTAAAATATTTTTATGAGGACACAGTATCTTTGGACCCCACAAACGTTGGTCGGAACCCCACCGGAACCATGCCGGCAGGTTCGCCCTCAGCGCCAGTCTGGCCCCAAGGATCCCTTGTTGGATCTGGAGCAGAGCAGCTGGCAATGTCAAGACCTTTCTCAGTGGCCGCTCCAGTGCCGACGCCCCCGGCGCTGCCATCCCCATTGTCATACCTGACTCGACTCAGACACGGTGCCGGATGGGCATCGTCCAGCGCTGACCGAGTTCATTCTCCCCTGCGCGGAACCAGTGCCTTATGAAATGGATAGGCCTGGAGAGGTAGAGGTCTGGGGGGGACTATAGACGCTTATGGAGAAGACCCAGTTGAAGAGGGCAATTGGTATGAGGAACAGGGTGAGGCCAGTGGGTTAAACACTTCACCTGCCACTGGCCTGGTTTCCTTCTACAGTGGCTACAGAGAAGGGATCCTCTTTTGCTGTGGTGGGGCACAGGGCGGCTGAGGTCCTGGACCTTAACCTACACTCAGTATCATTTAACAGAGATGTTTCAGCTGGGAGTCCTCTCCCTCAGAGCCTTTACTCCCATTTAATGAAGCCCTTCCACACATCCTACTTGGGGCCTGGTCACAGCCCTGCACAGGGGCTCCTGTGAATAGTACGATTGCCCACTGCCATTGTCCCGCTCCAGGGGATCCCACTTTCCTTACTCAGCACCCCACCTCGGAGAGCTTGCTAGTCCAAGCCTCCTCATCAGGCATTGACCCTGGCACGTTCCCTTCCAGCCAACAGCATAGGGGATCCAAGAGGCTGGACACCTTCTGTATGTTCTCTTCCACCAGCCTGGCACTGCAGCTGGTGAACACTGCGTGCCTATTTGCCTGTTATTCCCATACATTATGGGATGTGGTTGCTCAAGTGCTGCCTTTCTTCCGTTGATCAAGGGAAGGCTGGTGCAGGTGTTCACGGACAACACCTCCACATGGTACTGCAATAAAAATGACAGAGTGGGGTGGTGGACTTTGTGTCAAGAGGCTCTGCGCCTCTGGACATGGATGGGATGTCAAGACATGTTCCTGGTGGTTCAACACCTGGTGGGCCCTGTGAACACCAGGAAGGGCGGACTCTGCCAAAGATTCCTAGCGGACTGTGAATGGTATCTCCACCCAGAGGTGGTGCAAGTTATTTTACAACAGTGAGTAGAGCCTTGGTTAGATCTGTTTGCCAATGCAGAGAATGCACAATGCCAGCAGTTCTGCACGCTGGAGTTTACAATTGAGGCTCTCGCTGGGAGACTCTTTTCATCTCGGTGGAGGTCTGGCCTCCTGTACGCCTTCCCGCCAGTACCACTCCTGCCCAGAGTTCTCAAAAAGATCGGGAACAAACAGGCCCAAGTCATTCTTGATCCCGATCTGTTGAGCATGCCCATTGGTCCGCTGGTCAGGCTGCCTCTTCAGGAGGATCTAATGTCACAACAGGGCAGGGTTCTGCACTCGAACCTGCGTAACCTCCACCTCCATGCATAGAGATTGAATGGAGACAGTTGGTTGCTTTTAACCTTCTCCCAGAAATCTGTGACGTTGTTCTAGCAGCTAGGTGTTCCTCTACCAAGACGGTATACACCTGCCGTTGGGAAAAATGTGTATCAACATGTGCCTCCCACCGTGTCGACCCCCCCTATCTTTGCCTCTTTCACAAGTTATTTTCTTTGCACTGTCATTGGCCTAGCAGGGCTCTGCTTTGGGCGTAGTTAAAGGTTGCCTGTCCACCATCTCGGCATTCTTGCAGCTGCCGGACCAGCCATCTCTTTTTTAGTCACCTGTTGTGGCTAGATTCCTGAAAGGCCTGCAACAAATGTTCCCACCTAAGCCTTTTATCATGTTTCAGTGGAACCTCAACCTGGTCCTGACCTTTCTCATGTGTACACAATTCAAGCCTCTGCTCAATTGCCCTCTTAGGCTGCTGACCGTCAAAACTGCCTTTTTAGTGGTCATAACATCAGCGAGGAGGGTCAACTTACTACAAGTGGTCTTGGAGCACCCACCTTATAAAACCTTTTACCCAGACAAACTGTCTCTCCGGACGTGTGCCCCCTTTATGCCAAACATTATCACTCGTTTCCATGTAGGCCAAAACATCACCCTGCCTTCCTTCTTTGCTCCACCTCTTCCCTCCAAAGAAGAGGAGAGACTCCGCCAATAGGGTCCAAAAAATAGCATTGTTGTTCTATCTTGATTGCACAAGAGAGTTCTGGGGGACAATCAACTCTTCGTGAGTTATGTGGAAGTAAAGAAAAGGAAAGCTATACAGAAAATAATCATCTCTCGATGGATTGTCTTGTTCATTAAGATTTGCTTCGCACTGGCCAAGAAACAGCCCACTGAGGGCTTGCGGGCTCACTCTACCATAGCCAAAGCTGTGACCACTGCTTTAGCGTGCAGCGTTCCTCTTCTCTATATCTGTCAGGCAGTGACATGGGTATTTTTGTTGGGTATCTATTCACAGGTAAGGAAACTGCAGCTAGAAGTCTCTATCAGATGAACAAAATACTAACCTTGGCCACACCTTATCTGGTGGAGACTATCTAGCCCTAGATTCCTTACCGACCCTTTCATCCTCCCCACTCTGCGAACCTGTTCAGGTATAGGGACACCCTTTTCAGGACCTTTGTCTTTTTCACTCCAGTGGTCATTTCTCATTGTAGCTCCACACCCCTGGTGTTGAAAATCGCAAAAGTAACTAATGTCAGCACGCTGAGGTGGCATCTATACTAGTAGTGCAAACGTCACTACCGACGCGGACGATGCCGATGACGCAGGGCCGTACGACGACGCCTACCAGCCAACAGGAGTACTGCTCGAAAATCTTCAAAATTCAGTCTGACGCCTGAAGATATTCAATGGTAAGGAATCTGCACCTAGACATCTCTACCAGCATTACCGAAGGTAAGTAACTTATTAATTTCTACTAGATCTAGTAAAAAGTGTTATAAGCAATCAAGATTTGACAATAAATATGGTCTAGCATGTTGTAGATTTCTTAAGAGATATGGTGGTAGGTAGACAATCAACCCAGTAGCCTAATGCAGGTGTAATGATCGACATGGTTACTTCTGCGTCCCCATCGAAATGGACAAGTATGGAAAAGTTATTTTCACAAGCATGATATTGAAAGCTGGACTGATCGAGAAAGACGGACTTCTAAATGTTTAATGTTTTTTATTGCGCAAATTGAGATGGGGCTTAAGTATCGAAACGTAATCTCAGAGACCTTTCATTTGATTCACAGTCTTGTACCATTTGAACTTGAATTGATTACCTCCTGATAGTAATGGATATCATATAATCTTTCAAAGGAGGAGTTGAAGTTGATGAATTGTGTGTTTCCAGCATAGTTGGAGGAAGTATAGATTTATGACTAGATTATTTTTATGGGCTGGACAATATATAATGAATAATCAAAAGAGGGATAAGGGATCAGAGTCTCCGTTTCGTTCCCCAAGGTTAGTTAGTAGTTATCAAAAATAGAAAAACGGACACTAGTTACACCTTATGGCCATTGGCATAAGGGATAAAGATCAGAGTTGCCTCAAAAAACTCTATGTTATGGTTGGAAGGAGGTGCGGTATATTTGGTTCGTCCGCCCCACATTAGAGTTATGGCAGTTATCATTGGCTACTCCGAAGTAGTGAATGTGCCAGCCTCACCCGAGGCGCCTCTGGTCTAGGGTGCAGTGTCCAGAGATTTTGAGTGAAAAAAGGTGTAAAGAAAAATGTGCAAAAAAGGAACAAAGTTTAAAAAGGTAAACAGCCCAAAAGTTCTTTAATGGGGGTTGTTTTTACCACAATTAAAAATTAGGGTGGTACAATCTTAGACCGAGTTACTAGGTCTGATAGTATAGTTGATAAGATACGTCTAAAATAGAAAAACGGACACTAGTTACACCTTATGGCCATTGGCATAAGGGATAAAGATCAGAGTTGCCTCAAAAAACTCTATGTTATGGTTGGAAAGAGGTGCGGTATATTTGGTTCGTCCGCCCCACATTAGAGTTATGGCAGTTATCATTGGCTACTCCGAAGTAGTGAATGTGCCAGCCTCACCCGAGGCGCCTCTGGTCTAGGGTGCAGTGTCCAGAGATTTTGAGTGAAAAAAGGTGTAAAGAAAAATGTGCAAAAAAGGAACAAAGTTTAAAAAGGTAAACAGCCCAAAAGTTCTATAATGGGGGTTGTTTTTACCACAATTAAAAATTAGGGTGGTACAATCTTAGACCGAGTTACTAGGTCTGATAGTATAGTTGATAAGATACGTCTTAAGAGATATGGTGGTAGGTAGACAATCAACCCAGTAGCCTAATGCAGGTGTAATGATCGACATGGTTACTTCTGCGTCCCCATCGAAATGGACAAGTATGGAAAAGTTATTTTCACAAGCATGATATTGAAAGCTGGACTGATCGAGAAAGACGGACTTCTAAATGTTTAATGTTTTTTATTGCGCAAATTGAGATGGGGCTTAAGTATCGAAACGTAATCTCAGAGACCTTTCATTTGATTCACAGTCTTGTACCATTTGAACTTGAATTGATTACCTCCTGATAGTAATGGATATCATATAATCTTTCAAAGGAGGAGTTGAAGTTGATGAATTGTGTGTTTCCAGCATAGTTGGAGGAAGTATAGATTTATGACTAGATTATTTTTATGGGCTGGACAATATATATACTGAACAGGATCATGGCCAAAGCCAAATTCTGCTCTACCCCGACACAGCTTAACCAGAATATTGAAAATGGGGTGGGTTGATGATATGGAAAAGTTTTGTCAGAAGTCATGTATTTCAGGTTATAGCATATTGCTGACTTCCATTGCCTTATATGAGGAGTTCAACTGAGGTGCTCCCCTGCATCAAGGCCACTATTAAGGTATTTGTGGCAGTCCTTTGCCTTCATGGTGGCTTTTGTGGGGATCTCTGAAGGCAGCTGCCTGCAGCTATGTTGATGGTCTGAGATTTCTGTGATGACTATGGCCCTTCCTTCACCATCATCGACTAGAGCCAACAGCAGATTGGATTTTGGTCGCTATTTTGTAGAACCCTATTGCACTGGTGTTTGACAAGGGAGAATGTCATGAGGAGCTCATCTTGCTGAGCCTATGAATCATTACAATGTTATTGAAGAAGCAACAGTCCATGGAAAGATATTTTAATGACAAGGATAGCTAAGCTTATGCGTACTGGTTTTATAGAATCTGCTAAAATCGTAAAATAATATCCGCAATGGGAAGCATCTGCAATAATACCCCTACTTAAGTTGCCATCCATACCAATGCACAGTATTAACAGGACTGTCATAGATAGGCCATTTTAGTGACTAAAGAATAGCTAACCATCAATGTGTTCTCCAAGTTGAATGTAACGTTGTTTTCATTCTTCATCAGCCATTGGCCCATTTTTAGGTCTGTCTAGAGTAGGCCTGGGCCTAGTTCGCGGAGTATTGCTACGCGGAACTCCGCGAAGTTACAAAAAACTTTGTGAAGTTCCACGAGTGGCAGAGTGCAATACGAACTGCAGTTAATGCTGGTATTCCTGCAGCTCGGGTAGAAATTCTACCCGAGCGGCAGCTCGCGAACTTACTGTTGCCGATTGCGAACTTACCGTTCGCAATCGCGAGCGGGGGACAAACTCCGCTGCTCATCACGAGGCTGGGTGTTCAGCACTCCGCGGACTTCGCGGAGTGCAGAAAACTCCACGAACGGAGCGAAGTTCGCCGCCCAGGCTAGAGTCAGCCGTAGTTGTCTCAATAACCTCATGTAATAAAAAGTCATAAATAATAATACAAAAATGTATACGTAGATAGATGGAATATAAGTTAGGCCTGTTCCTCCTCTGGTCTATTCAGCTGTCATTCACATATTGTTTCCTCCCACCTTAACACACATCATAGATCAATAGGTCATCCATTGGCTCTCTTGAACCGTGAGCCACATTTTTCTTTCCTGATCAGGTACACTTTAGCCTAAAAAGAAGTACATTTCAGTGGCCGTGTGGGTGAGCCAATGCTATTTTCTTTCCATTCTTTATCCTTTATATATTTTTGGTATACATGCTTGTTTAAACTATGTCTTCTGGTTACAGTAAGTAATGGCCAATGGTACATTTTCACAAAAAAATTATATTTTCTTGTGCATTAAATCTAAAAACGACTTCTAGACTAGTTTAGGAATAACTGCCTTCTCGGGGAAACTCATGTAACGTGGGGTGATTTTTTTTTAATGTAGTATGTTTATTGCTAGTATGTAGTCGCCATGTTTAGGCGGCTGCAAGCTCTCTTCTTTTTTTATTCTGTGTGCCAAATGCTGGTAAAAAAAAATTATATATATATTTATTCCGAACACTCAAACCACTTCCAATTGCCGGCTTCGGCGAGGAAAGAGACGCTGACCTCGTAGTTTTCTGGGCAATTCTTTTCTTTATTCAAGCAAACCCACACACACACACACACATATATATATATATATATATATATATATATATATATATATATATATATGTATATATATATGTATATATATATATATATATATATATATATATATATATATATATATATATATATATATATATATATCCCACTAGCTTACATTCACACTAACTTGCAAATGCCAGACCAGTTGTTTTTGCCAATGCTTGTTCCAGCCAAATATGCCACACATTGTTCACCTGTTTCAAAATATGTATTTGTCCATAAATTCGACTGATCAGTCCACGATGGAATTATAGTAAGTCTCTGCCCATACTAATTGTTCCAATCTATTAATAACAGCACGTCAAAAAAAATATGTAGACTTCGACTTTAAATATAATACTTTAGATGGAGACAAACAAAAGTACTTCCTAAAGAGCAAAAAGAGCAATAAATCATACGCGACTATTCCAGTATTCTTTTTACATTGTACTTCTTTTTGGATAAAAAGGAATCAGTGGTGAAATGAAAATATATAAAAGACCCATGATATTGAAATCGCTTAGTGTGAAAGGGTCGTGTCACGTTTTAATTATCATAAAAAATACTCCGATCTCGTTATTCATTTATAAATTCAACCTGGCAACGTGTGTGCAGCATACTCTAATTTTCAATAAACTGTTCCAAAAGTCAGTTTACTAAGCAGATTCGCAGACTGGCTTCCGTCGCTGAGAGAACTGGCCATAAACTTAAAACTTTGTAGTTTGTAGTGATAGGAACCGTTCCCGAAAATTGCATTTTTCAGTTTTGTTTTTTATCCAGCTTTCGAGGTAGTGGTATTCCGTGACAATAATTTAAATTGTTATTCTCAGTGTCTGAACAGTGCCATATATAAGTAGTTTTGGCGAAGGCGGACAAGTTCACAGCTGGAGGCTAACACTTGGAAATTGACATTGATGTATGGCAATTAATGTAAAAATATGCCTCTTGCTACGGGTAGCAGACTGGGTCGATTTTTCTTTTGTGCACTTGCAAATATACTTTCAAAAATTATTCTCAAACCATCATTCATGTCAAAAAGCTTGCCTTTGTTTTGTGTGTCCTAGTTGGTTACCCCTTCGATTTTCAGTTACCCCGTGTATTTGTTTTAGAAAATGTGCTTGCGAACAGAGCGTTTCTTGTCCATTCCTGTGTTGATTTCTTAAAGTTGTCCTTGTTGCTTTTGTTCAGTTGGTGTCAAATTTCAATTTTATGTTGTTTATTGATTTGATGTTAAATGTTCAGATCAAGAACTCTGCTCCTTCCCGAGGAGGTGGGTCTGATGGTGTGTTATTTCATTATTTTTTTGATTGGCAGTAAACGCCTCGACTCACAGCTTGCAGCGGGAAACTATTGGGGAAAGGCCGGCTCCATTCTGCCCGCTGAATTCAAAACCTGTCAATCAAGAGTTTACATGGGTTACTTAGAGAATGGGCTTTCTTGCTGCTTTTTCCGAATGTCCCCTCATGCTGTCTTTGATTGGCGTGGCTTGGCAGGGAGGATGGATGAAGCTGTCACCGGCTCCTTAATTGTGTTGCTGGTTTCAGGCTGACATCAGGTCTTTGACTCTTAAGTGGCTCAATACAAAACAAATTAGCAGATTGTAGTCATATTTCTCATTGTGTATGCTTTGACTTTGCTGAATGCCGTCCATAAATCATATTGACTGACATTGTAGTGAATGATGAAAGCTGCTTTTGAGGCGGCTAGCCTGGACGTAGATAGCAATACCGTGAAGGTGCCATGGAAGGATGCATATGGTTGACCCTTTGGGAATGTCCTGGGAGCCAAGCGTCTGTTCGTTACAATTGTTCTTAAGAAATAAAAGCTTCTGGGCAAGAAAGAAAGGGTTTAATATGTCAGCAGATTCTTTTTTCAAGCTCCTTTGAAATATAAGAAGTTTGTCTGTGCAGTTTCTTTCTGAGCAAACTAATGTTTCAGCAGGATCTAGAGAGTATAGAAAGTAGATTCCTTGAAGGCCCTAGCAGGTGGTCTTGCTTCTTGAACTGGTGCCTTAAATCCTGATCTTTAACCCACTTGGCGCGTTTTGTAATTGTTTAACCCGATGATAAGAAAGATAAATGCAAGCACACCACCTTTGTTGTTTTAGCTTAATGTCGGTAAGTGAGATTTGTGCTCCTTACTTAACAGTGAATTGCATTTTATTTAAAGAACAGTTGAGGTGGTGTACTGCTTTCTTAGCAAGCGTTTTTGTGATCGCTTAACGATTAAAAAAAACGGTAAACAATTCAGAGTGCCTTTTTAATGAATGACACCATAATAATCAGCGCAGTGTATTTTTGTGTTCTCATGGAAAAAGCAACAGGCGATGTGTGTAATAAAACAATTTTGCTTCTATTTTTTTAATTCCTTAAAAATTCTACGAAGTTGCAATTGTTTTCCCTTCTATAAGTGTGTTATAATACATCACTGTTTTCCAGTCGAAATCTCAAAATAACGCTCCTTCGCCAACAGCTAATTGATGTACTGCTTTCTTTTGACATTTTTTTTATGCGAGCAATAAGCCTGTAGTCCACGTGCATAGCTGCCAATAATTAATGTTCAATGTTAATTCGCACTTGAATTCGTTATTAAAATAGGCACTTACAAGGCACTGCATCTTAAAAAAGTTTGCCCTCGCTGAGTTCAAGGCCTTTTTTAAGATGCGCTATCAATCGTGCATATTTTAAGAGAATTTATATTACTGGTCTCTGACAGAATGGTTCATGCCATCTATGTTTGTATTGTTCTCATTCTAGTCTGCTCCGCCACTATTAATGAACGCCACTTAGTCATTGGCTCGAAATGCATAATGCACAATGATATCGCCCATAGATAAAAAATTAATATCCTTATGTTTATAATAAATTGAATGTTACTTTTTTATGACAACCAATCAATCCACGTCTACTATTATTCAATTAGCATGGCAGAATAAATAGTATATGGAGCTGACTTGATGGATCAGTACATTAACCTTAAATGCACAGGTTGTTCCATTACATCAAAATGACATTTCCATTAAGTATCTCAGACCTATCACATTGTAATTAAATGAACTGTAGCCTATTGATTTTTTTTCTTTTTTGTGTGTTCCTTCTCCATTCATATTGATATGGTTTTGCTTGGGGAATCAAGCCACGTCTCCCACTGTAATTACCGTTGTGTTGGGGGGATTTTGAGCATGCTGTTTTTGTATTGTCTTTTACATTCCTTGCCAGCAGCTCATCTGTTCCTGTCAAATATGTTATTTCCTCTCACTTGCCTTCTGACGTTTTCAATTAAGAGACTAACATCTCATTTCAGCTATGAGGTTTCTCGCTGCTCCTTGGGTCTTAAAGTGAAGGCTTACTCTTACAGCTTGTTCAAAGTTGAATCCATTGACCAATCAATGTGTAGTTCATCATTTGAACAAAGTGAACAAGAAAGAATTTTTAAAAGAGTTAGCAAGTCCTATCTGAGTGCTATTTTGAGTTGTGTTAAGTACTTCCTGTCATGTGTCATCC
This sequence comes from Lissotriton vulgaris, assembly GCF_964263255.1. Classification (NCBI taxonomy): domain Eukaryota; kingdom Metazoa; phylum Chordata; class Amphibia; order Caudata; family Salamandridae; genus Lissotriton; species Lissotriton vulgaris. Next base: position 896,247,704 of record NC_141693.1, on the reverse strand, counting down.
AAATACATGTTTCAAATCAAGCAATGCAGAAGAACTGGCATCGTCCACTGTTACTGCCGTAAGTAATCATTTAGTATGCAATGAACTGCATGTACATTGGATTGCACGTGATGACTTCATCCTATATGATTTAAGGGCTCTTTATCAAGTTTACATTTTGGTAGCTTTTTTTTCAGTATTCTGAAATGCTGCTAGTTGTGCCATATATTTTTTATAAAAACGTACCTAATTATAAAGAATTTGAAGTTTTTCCTAAACTCTGTGCAACGGCATAAACTATGTTTAACACTCCACTCTCTTTGTAGCACAGCAATGGCGAGCAGTTTTGTCAAAATATGAAATAGGTTCCATCGCTCTTTACCCTTAAAATAGCAAACTTTTGAAGATAAACTTATTGAAGTAAAATCGACATCAACGTTTATTTTAGCTCTGCATTTTAACTTATAGTAAGTTATTTTCTAGAGAACAAATTGCCATTTTACAACTGTCTAAGTCGCTAGAGTTATGATAGCATTTACTCATCCAGAGTAATTGCTGACTGCTCTTTAAGTAGATTATTTTCCGTGACCATTTGAAGCTACAGCTTTAAAACTTTTCTCCTGTACTTAAATATGTTTAGTAAGGAGAAACAAATGATTACTTTTTAGTTCTATATTGACTGTCAGATATGTAGGTATCACAGCAGACGTATCTTGAATATGAAAGTATCTGTGGTCTAGTGGCATAACGACTTCTAAGATTGATTTTTTTTACTCTAATGCCTTGTATGCTGGTACAGGTAGTATATTCATTATGCCATTTTTGAGTGCAAACCATTTGAGCACGATATAAAAAGCATTTTTTCTCATCGCAAACACTGTGATTCTGAGTTTGCAACCGAAAAAATGTTTTTTTTTTATAACAACTCTTTTTATTGATAGATTGTACAAAGGACACAGCACTCCGTACCACGGAGGAACTGCCACATACAAATCACAATATAATCAGCGATCTATATAACTTCTGGTACCAAGAACCTTGAGCCCCCCACCCACCGGACCCCTCCCGCCCTCAATCCAAGCCCCCCCCGACCCCCCCGCACAATGTCTCTTTTATTCCTGTGAAAAGAATTACATACATATAGCAGTGTGTATCTGTTCGCCCCCATGCCCCCATCACATCTGCCCTTCTGCGTCTCTTAACAATGCTGGCGGTTCCAGCCAGAGTCCCCTTTAATCAGCCCATCTTGTCCATATTTTGTAATGTTTCCCGGGGCAGCCCCTGGCCTCAAAAACTGGTCGCTCTAACCCCATACAGAAATCGAGGCCCCTTTTCCACACTACCACCTTGGGAGCTCAGGGGTCTTTCCATGCCTGAGCCACGTCCCTCTTTGCAACTGTAAGACACAGCAGGAGTAAGTGTCTCTTATATATATTACCACCAACGCCTTCAAGGACGTGAAGAAGTCCCAGTTTGGGGGTGCGAGGGAGGTCCCAGCCCAACACCTCAGACAGGCAGTCCCTCACCCCAGTCCAAAACCTTGTCAAGCTGCCACAGCCCCACACTGTGTGTAGGAAAATGCCCACTTCTTGCCCACACTTCAAGCATACTGGGGACCCAGCCCACCACAGTCTCTCCCTGGTGGAATAGGCCCTGTGCTGATACTTAAACTGGATGAATCTCAGACACACCGCTATGGCCGCACCTCTAGGGGACTTGAGGGCTTCTCTCCAATCTTCCTCCTCTAGCTCCCCCACATCCTTGACCCAGGAGTCGCGCAGAGTCTGGAGAGAGGATGAGCAATGCGTGACTAGTGTTTGATAGATTCGGGATATTTTCTTCTCCTCTAGGTCTCCCATGAACACCTTTGCCTCTATCGGACTGAATTCAGGCAAGGAGTCCAGTCCCTCCAATGCGGGCGCAAGGGCTTGACGGAATTGTAGGCATTTAAAGAACTGCGTTCGGGCATACAAAATTCTTCACTGAGCTCCTGAAAGGACTTAAGGGACGTGCCCTTCAGAACGTGTCCTAGTGTGGAGATTCCTATAGAATCCCAGCCTCGGAAACCCTGCAGCGATGTCAGCGCCGGCAGCTGCCCATTATGCCAGAGTGGGGTCTCCCCCATAAGCCTACCCCACCATCCTATGCGCCGCAGCGACTGTCGCCAGATCTGAAAGACCACTTGCAGCGCCTTCCTCAATCGTGCCGAGTATAAAATAGTGTGTAGCGTCTCAGGGTCCATTAGATATCGCTCAAGGGCATAGGCTGGGTCTTCTCTGTCCCCATACCACCATTCATTCAGGACCAAAAGGTGGGACGCCTGATAATAGGAAAGAATGTCCGATGTCGCCAGGCCCCCACAGTACGTGGATAAAAAGCAGGTGTGCAAGGCCACACGCACCGCCCCTCCTGCCCACAGGAACTGTCCCAGGGCCGAATTTACTTGCCTGAACCACTGCAGCGAGATCGGAAATGGGTGATTCTGTAGTTGGTACAGAAGGCGCGGAAGGGCAATCATCTTGAAGATAGCCGACCTACTGTATAGATTGAGGGGCATACGAGACCAGGACTTTATCTCTGTCTGCACTCGGTCCAAGACAGGTATTATATTGCGTTCCCACGCAATAGCGGGCGAGGCTGTCAAAAACACCCCAAATACTTGAGACCGCCAGTCACTTCCTGCAGTATGGATGCCCACGATCCAATCTCCCCACGATCTCCTGGCACCCAAAGGGTAGATTTACGCGGGTTTAAGTACAATCCTGACACCTCACCGAATATTCTCATGATTTCCAAGACTCTGGGCCCTGATCTATTCACATCTGTAAGGAAAAATAGGACGTCATCTGCATATAAAGCGATTCTGTCCGATGGTCCCGCCTCCCATTCAAAGCCTCGCAGTTGTGCGTTTATCCGAACCCATGCCGCCAGCGGCTCGATAGCTAGAGCGAACAGGTACGGCGAGAGGGCGCACCCCTGCCGAGTGCCTCACTTAATGGGGAAGGCCACAGATGCAGCCCCCGCTACCCTCACCGAGGCCGTCAAATCAGTTTACAACAGCTTCAGATATGACAGAAAATGCGGCCCAAAGTTAAGACGCGGGAGGAGTGCACAGAGGTAAACCCAACTCAGGGAATCAAAGGCCCTGTCGATGTCAGCTAGTAGCAGCGCTGCCTGGGTCCCGGTTCTCCCAATCGCCTCTTCTGCCACATGTGCTCGTCTGATGTTGTGTCTCGTCGCCCTATGGGGCATAAATCCAGCCTGATCAGGGTGAATCAGGTCTGTGATATAGGGGACGAGCCTTATCTGTATTGAGCTCTCCCAGGGCTGTGCCCAGTTTGTCTACCGACAGCGGAGTCTTCGAGTTGCTCCCGTATGTCTTCTGGGAGTGCGCGGGGTGGGAGGGCCGCGATAAAGCCATCAATGCCTGGCGCAGGGAGACTCTCCGACGGAGCATATTGGCCGCGTAGTACCGGGCGAAGCTATCTGCCAGCACTTTCGGTGACGAAATCGAGGCCCCAGTCTCGTCTCTAAGACCCGGCAGCACCCGCGCCTGAAATGTGTTTTGGCAGAGTCTATGTAACATCGTACTAGATTTATCGCCCCACTGATAGATCCTGCTCCATGTCGCAAGCCATACTTGCCGAGCCTCATCAAACAGCAGGGACGCATAGGACTGCTGTGCCAGAAGGAGCTGTCCCACATCCCTACCGTATCGAGTCACCCCACATTGGGTCTCCAACAGCTCCACCGCTGCTGCCGCCTTCACCAACTCCTCCTTTTGTTTCCGACGTGCCGCCGCACACCAGGCGATATCTACTCTGCGGAGCGTGGGCTTTAGGGCCTCCCATAACGTCCTCACATCTGACACTGTGCCAATATTATCCTCCCAGTAATGGGCTATGGCCTTCCCCATATGGCGCTGATAATCTTCCTGTTGCAAAGTCCAAGCCGAAAGGCGCCACCGAAATGGCTGCCTCCCTCTATCTAAAGTAATATCCACCGTTACTGGAGAATGATCTGACAGCCCGTGTGGTACGATGAACGCCGCGTCGACCCTCCCTATCACCGCGTTGGGGACGATAATGTAATCAAGCCTCAAAAACGATTTATGTACTGCTGAAACAAATGTATATTCCTGGTCCTGTATATGGAGGTAGCGCCATGTGTCCACCCATCCCATGCCCTAGACCATGTCTCCCAGTTTGGTGGGTGTGTCAGCAACTTGTCCCTCTCCAGGTTTGAAACGATCCATGCGGCATTGCATAACATCATTCCAATCACCCCCTATCACCGCAGGGCTCTCAGGAATCTCCGCCCACACCGTATACAACTTCTCTATCAGTGACCACTGTAGTGGGGGCGGGGCGTACACACTCCCAATTACCAGCGGCTCCGCACCAATCATTCCCTTTATAAACACATACCGGCCCTGTGGATCAATCCACTGTGTCAAGTGGATATAGGACAATTTACGATGAACCAGAATGGCCACTCCTCGGGACCCTCACAAACCCAGCATGGTAGACCTGATCATAACCATACCTCTGCAGGCTGAGCGTTTTATTACCCAACAGATGTGTTTCCTGGAGCAAGAGAATATCCGCTTTCTCTCTTTTCCCCAGTCTCAGAACTGCGCCTCTTTTAATTTTATCAAGCATTCCCCACACATTCCAACTTAGTACTCTCATAGACGCCCTAGGCGTCCCCAATCCAGGGTCCTCAACTGCCATCTAATCGCAAGCACATCGCAGGGCGCAGCAACGGGCACATCGGGCATACACACACCAAGAACAACGATTCAGATGACATTGTGCCACCCAACCCTCCCCCCCTCCTTCCCCAACCTCCAACCCCCATACCCTCCCCCCCAACTCCCCCGCAACTCCCCAACCTCCCACCCCATACCTCAGAAACATTGAAGTACCTGTCGCGGCATAGGATATCCCCGACCCCCAACGGGAGACCAGAGACCTTCTATCCCAATGGATCCCCATGAACAGCCCACCTTGTCCCCAACCTACCCCCCCTGGGAGATAAACTCCTCCGAACGTGGGGTGTGCGTCCGCCCTCTAGGTCGCTTCCCCCCACCCATACTCACATCTCGTGTCAGCAATACCATTAGCATCTATACGTCCCTGATAGTAATTCCCATAGCATTGTCCATCTGTATCTGGACCATGTATGTCCGCTCAAGCCTTGCCCGCAGATCCATATGTTGAGCTTTGAAAAAGGAACGCCTCAAACCCTCACAAATCTGGTTTTTGAGTGTCTGGTGCGACGGTCTCCCCCTTCTCCACCTCCTTGGATGGAGAGCGTCTCGACGGTCTGGATCTCCAGTTGCTCCTACTTCGCGAGCGTTTGGGTGTCCGCGGCTGCGTCGTTGTCGAGGATGAATTTGAGTCTCTAGCAGGCGGAGTGTGCACCCTGACTCGGTCTGTCTCATCGGTCCAGGCAAACACCTCCTCCGGAGTATTAAAGAATATGTTATTGGGTTTTTGTAAAGCTCCTGAATCACCCGAGGGCATCTCCGCGCTGCCTAGTCCTTTTTCCTGAGAGCGAAAGTTAGGATACCAGAGAGAATCAACAATATAGGAAGGCTTTAAGATGTTTCCTGAAAGTCAAGTATGAAGGAGACTTTCGCAGCCCTTCGGGTAGGGAGTTTCAATATTTAGGGCCTACATACGAAAAGGCTTTACCTCCCAAGCGATTACGGTAGATACGTGGTATCGCTAGTAGGGCTTTACCATTTGATCTCAAATTACAAGCTGATGTCCATTTGCAAATTTTGTCTTGTAGATATTTTGGGCCAATTTCCCTCATAGCTTTAAAGACCAGGCAGCAGGTCTTGAAAAAGGCTCTCTTCTTCACCGGCAACCAGTGCAGTTCCTTCAGTAAAGGGAGCGAAGGGGTACCCGGTGGGCGATTCAGGACCATCCTTGCGGCCGTATTTTGGATCACTTGGAGTTTTGCTAACTGTGTGGATCCTACTTCAGCCAGCAGTGCATTCCCATAGTCGATCCTATTGATTACCAGGGCTTGCACTACTGTTCTGCGATGGACAGGGGCAGATATGGAATAATTTTTTCCGCAGCAGTCGTAAGCTGTAATAACATGAGCTTACAATGTTACTCACATTGTTCTTCATGGACAGGTTCTCGTCAAGCTGTATACCTAAACTTTTCACAGAGTTTGAAGGGACTGGAGCGGCCCCCAGTTCTGCAGGCCACCAGTCGTCTAGCACGATTTTCTGTCTTTTTCCGAGAAACATCAGCTCCGTTTTCTCCGGATTTAGTTGGAGACAGGACTCTGCCATCCAGCTTGCGATGGCCAGCATTCCTTGGGCAAAGCGCGTTCTTTCCTTCACCAGATTTTTCCCAATCGGGAAAATCAATTGAGTGTCGTCTGCGTATGAGACGACCTCAAACCCATAATACCGCACTATTCTGGCTAATGGGGCCATGTATATATTGAAGAGGGTCGGACTTAGACATGAGCCCTGAGGGACCCCTCTCTCCAATAAGTACTTTGACGATTTGAATGACCCCATCATGACCTGTTGCTTCCTATCAGCCAGGAAGTAGACCAGCCACTTCAGTGCCAGATCCCCGATACCGCAGTCCTGGAGCCTCTCCGCCAGCAGACGATGAGATACCGTATCGAATGCTGCGGAGAGGTCCAGCAGAATGAGCATCACCAAACTCCCTTCATCCAGCGTACGTCTGATGGAATCCATGACAACCAGAATAGCCGTCTCTGTGCTGAAACCCGGCCGGAAGCCGGACTGCGATATGTCCAGAATGTTGTTGGACTCCAAATACTGGCTCAGTTGGATGTTAATGTGAGCCTCCAGTATTTTAGCCAGCAGAGGGAGTAGTGATATGGGCCTTTAATTACTCAATACTGCGGGATCGGCTGAGGGTTTTTTGAGGATTGAGCGTACGTGGGCCTCCTTCCATATCATGGGGATGTAACCGCTGGCCATTGAGGAGTTCAAGATCTCCTGAATGGGCGGTGCACAACAGGACGCGATCATAGCCATGACATAAGGCGGACAGACGTCGCTCGGGGACCCGGACTTTGCCATTTGCAGGTGCCGAATGACCTCCTGCTGTGAAATGGGCTCAAACTGGTTGAGACCCATAACTATCTCGCCGTTGTGAATGCCCGGTACGACCGCGCAAGGATTATTGTTTTTTGGGAAGTTCTCGTATATCCGGGCAATCTTCTCCTGAAAATAGGTGGCTAATGCTTCACACAACTCCTGTGTTTCCACAGGCTGTTGTTTACATGCTTGCGGAGAAGAAAAACCCTTCACTATCTCGAACAGTGTCTTTACGGAGTTCCCTGCTTGTTCAATTTGTGTCTGGATAAAGGTACATCTGGCCCCTTTAATATTGTGATGGTAATTGGCTAAAGCCTTTTTATAGTTTATTTTATCGCTCTCGTGTTTAGTCCTTCTCCATTTTCTTTCTAGAGTTTTACAGGAAGATTTCTCAGTTTTTAGAGTCCCAGAGTACCAAGGTGCTGAGACTCATCTCGACCCCGGCTTGCTATTTTTTTCCGGGATAACTGCGTCCAGTGTCCGAGTCAGAGCCTGGTTGAACTTCGCCAATAATGTCTCTGTGTCGGACTCCCCTACTTCCTTGGCCTGCCTTTCGAGGCTTGGAAACTTTTCTTCAAAAGCTTCTATGTCAAGTTTCTGGTAGGGTCTAGTTTTTAGGGTTTTTTGTTTTAGTCTGCACAGACGCTCCCTTTCTGGATTCACTGCCTCTGGGCAACAAAAGGAGACCAGGTAATGATCAGTCCATGTCAGGGGCCAAGAGTCCCTGAATGATAGATTTTCGTTATTTGAAAATATCATGTCCAGTGTATGGCCCGCTGTATATGTGGAGCCCTGTACATATTGACCCAGACCTACGTCAGCCAGTCCTGACAACAGCTGCCCCACCTCCGGGTCTTGGGTGGCTTCCTCATGATAGTTAAAATCCCCCAGCAGTATAAAACTCCTGGAAGCCACAACATGTGTAGCGATGAACTCTGTCACAGTATTTACAAAGTTCACTTTTGAGTTTGGTGGGCGGTACAAGAGTGCGCCCTCCCATGGCGCAGCCACTGGGCTACTGACCCTAAACAGGCCTATCTCTAACTGCTCATTGCTAAGCGTATCTAGCCATTGGACTTTTAGACTTTCTTTGAATACTATTGCTACCCCCCCCCCCCACTTTCCCCCTTCTTTCCAGATGAATTATTTTATACCCCTCCGGAATCGCAATATTGATTGCCGGTAGGCTATAGGGGGACAACCATGTTTCCGTCAGGAAACATATGTCTGGTGTAAATGAGGATAATATGTCCCAGATTGGGATGGCATGTTTGGTCAGTGAACGGACATTACATAGAAGGTAACTCGGTCCTACTTGGGGGACATCCAAGACGGTCTCCTCAAATGCACATTGATTCTTACAAGCCCTGCAGCCTTCTGGCCCTTCCAACATAGCTGGTAATGATGTGGGGCAGGTAGTGCTGTCCATTTGATTTATTAATGATCTCTTCCCAATATCCCTTAGCTTTCTACTCGTGTACCTCAGGGTCGGTGTGTTCTGAGGTGCGGTGCCCGATCTACCTACGCTCCCCGTCCCCCAGTGTGGCCCGGCGCGGACAGGCGCAGACGGGCTTACCTTTGGTGCACCTTCGGCGCGCCATCGGTGAGCCCGCTGCGCGTCCGAGTGGAGGTCACCATTTTATCCCGGAAGTCAGGTGTCGCGTCTGTCCAATGCCTGGCCTGCTAACCCCACCTTCAACAAAGATGGCGCCCACTGTTCGCGCTAATGCCAGCAAGTACAGCAAATGTTCCCCAAAGCGGCAGAGAGCATGTAAGTCTGCCCCGCCCCCAAGTTTAGAACACAAATTTCACGTGAGTGAATCAAAATTACAAAATAACAGTGCAATTTTAAAAGCAGTTTAAAAAAAGCGTCTGTGTTCCCGGCTACTCCCCTCAGGAATCAGAACTAGGAATAACGCGGGAAGCCCTCGGCTCGGCTTTTATCCCGGAAGTCAGGTGTCGCGTCTGTCCAATGCCTGGCCTGCTAACCCCACCTTCAACAAAGATGGCGCCCACTGTTCGCGCTAATGCCAGCAAGTACAGCAAATGTTCCCCAAAGCGGCAGAGAGCATGTAAGTCTGCCCTGCCCCCAAGTTTAGAACACAAATTTCACGTGAGTGAATCAAAATTACAAAATAACAGTGCAATTTTAAAAGCAGTTTAAAAAAAGCGTCTGTGTTCCCGGCTACTCGCCTCAGGAATCAGAACTAGAACAGAATAAGAATAGTGTGCGGGCTTGAAATATCACCCGCAGGCGGGCCGGGTAAAGCAAGGCATATTGGATATTGAGGTCCCTCAGGCGTGCTTTGGCCACTGTAAAGGATTGCCGTTGTTGCTGCACCATCCTGGTGTAGTCCGGGAAGATCAGGATCCTCGGATTGTCGTACATAAGAGGCTCTTTCACTCGTGTTTGTCGCAGGATAGTGTCTCGATCATGATAATTGAGTAGCTTGGCTTTCACCGGCTGGGGGCGAGCCCCAACCGAAGGCTTCTGGGTCAGCGCTCGATGTGCCCGCTCGATTATGAAGCAGCGTGAGAGGGTCTCCGGGGGGAGCCATCCCTCCAGCCATTGGGTCCGGAAGGTCTCCATGTTGCCCTACTCGCAGCCCTCCGGAAAGTCAACGAACCTCAAGTTGTTGCGTCGAGCCCGCCCTTCCGCATCCTCCGCTCGGAGCAGTAGGCCCTTCTGAACCCCTTCCATGTTGGCTACTTTCTTCTTCAGGGTCGCCACTTCATCTTCCACTCCCGTTATCCTGGTCTCAGCTTCTGTGATGCGGGCCACAGCATTTCGCAGGTCTTGGCGTAGTAGAGTGACGTCAGCTCCCACGGCCCCAATCTTCACGTCCAGCATGTCTCTAGACTGTGTAATAGCCGCCATGAGGGCTGCATTGTCTGGCCCCGGTGTCTGGTGGTTTCCAGAGGCCCCAGCACCCCCACCTGGGCCCGTGAACTTGTCTATTGGTCCTTGCTTCGAGGCACCACCACCACTCCCACCTCTAGTCATGTCCGGTGGCTGTTGGGGTCCCCACTCCGGGCCTCACGGCACGTGTCCCCTTGGTTCTCGATGTCGTTCCACTGGAGAAGGATCACTCGCCCACACCGCACTCGCACTCCAAGGCCCCAGGGGGCCTACCAGCCGCACCCCCAATGCAGTTCACCGCTCTGTTGCGTCATTTTTGTCAGCTGCTATCGCCTGCGGTGCCCTCCGGTTCTCTTCTCAGCGTTACAAGCAGGTCCGCCACTCTCTTCGGCCCGACCTCACGACTGGCCCCACAGCCCTACAGCAGGCAGCACCTCCCGGCCGTCAGCCATAGTCTACACCACAATACCGGTGTCAGCTCTCCAGGAGTCCGCTGCAGGGCCGGGGGTCACCGGCGGGGGCCCAGATCACCAGGGCACCCCCCAATCAGCCGCTCTTCTGCGCTGCTCCGCCTGCCTCGAGCCACAGCAATCGGCGGGGTGCTCCAAACTCGAGCTCTGCGGCTGCACCTTCCGACACAGGCCTCACCGCCCGATGCCTGCACCGCGGCTCCTCTTGCCCCCAGGTGGCCCAGATTCAACTCGGAGCCTGCCGCTGCAGCCGTTTTCCTTCCCACTCCTCCGGGACTTCGTTTGGTGAGGGGGAACCAGGATAAACAATCGGATTAGATATCGGCGGGACGGAGCTCTCTCAGGCTGCGTCCACCATGATGGCTCTCTTGGCCACGCCCCTTCCGAAAAAAATGTTTTTAACAATGTACTAAACTCATTTTAGAATTCGGTAACGTTGTACTGACTCCTTAAATGGGTTTAGAAATTGATTTTAAAAAATCGATATTGGGAAGAGGTGTGTTGTATGCGGCTCTTGCAAATAGTTACTCCTATCAATATGTATCAATAGCTTAGGACTGAAATAGCTGTCATAAACCCATTGAAAAGGTACCGACCCCCAATTATGGGTGACAACCCATTCACAAAAGGGAATGAGGCCCTAGGAACCTACTGACCGCAGAAGGCCACCATTCCTGTGATGGCATTCAATTGTAGTAAGTTTCAATTTGCGACCTGCCTCATTAAACTTCATGCGATAGATCAGATCCGACCCACTGCGATTCTGATTATCAAGAAACGACCTGTTAGTACAGAGATTGGTTCTTAAAAATCTTTACTGCACACAAAAATACTGCTCCAAGTTTGCAACCAGATGTTAGTACATCTGGCCCTCTATTCTTTTTAAAGCATTTATCATTCAAGTGTTAGAAATAATGTTAGTTACATTATACACAGTGAAAATTATCTAATCATATGATGTTCATATTTGTGTTTATACATTGGCCAACCTTAACGTTTAAAAAAAAGTTTTGTCTGTCAAGTTGCCCATTGCGAAGATTATAGATTTGAGCATTCCAGGTACTAGAGGTTATGTGTTTTCCAGCCCATTTTATAAAAATCTGTGACTATAGGGAGAACGCTTTTTTTGGTGCATGTTAAATGATAGTTGTGGTCTTGAAATAAATGATATCCAACTGTGAATGGTGTAATATGCAATTGTACATAGTGGTAGTGCAAAGAGTGGTCCTATTTATACATATCATGCAAAAGCTGAAGGTCCAATTCTCTTAAATCACTTCACACAGTACATTTGAGCAAAGTTTGTTACTGGTCTGTTCTATGTTTATTCAACAGGGTAAAGTTGCTCAGACAGCATGCATGTCGGCCTGCAAACATCTTTCTACATCCCTGACGCAGATGCTGCTGGACAGTGACTTAAAACAGATAAGCATGGGAGCCATACAGCAATTCAACTTGGACGTCATACAATGTGAATGTAAGTAATATCAAAATATGTCTTCAAAATTTCAGCTTATGATTTTTTATTGACCTTTCCTGTGTGATCTTGTGCTTGCAATTTCAATTCCTTGGTAAGAGCACTTAATTTACTTTCATTACTACGCAGACTGAAAATCATGTCCCTTATGCTTGAAGTGGAAGAAATATGGCCTGATTTAAATTTTGGTGGACAGGTTACTCTGTCTGCCAAAATATAAAACCCATTATATCCCATGGGATTTATATTTCGGCGAACTGGTCCAACACCGTTGTGACGGAGTAACCCGTCTTCCGAAATCCCATACTTATGTTGCATATGTGTTAACATAGGGCAATGTGCTTAGACAGAGTGACATTTTTACTAGAGACTGAAGTTTTTTCAGTAATCTCTTTTTTGTCTGCTTCAAAAATCAGAGTACATAACCATCATTACATAGAGTCGCATTACCGTAAATGAGATTCTCATGTTAAAAATTGGATCACAAAAAAGTTTAGCAAAATGGAACACCTATAGATTGTGTTTCATATATGTATGTATGCTAGATATTTGTATAGCAAACATAGCTGTAAAGCAATTGAGCACTGTACAGGCTAAGGAGGTATAATTCTTAATTGAGGTTACAGTTCGAGGGATCACTCAACAAACAATGTCAGTTGTTGGGAGTCTAGTAGGTGTTACATTTTTTGATATGGTGCTCTTTGAAGAGCATGATCTAGTCATATCTGTGCTGGGAGGCTCTTCCAAATTATTGGAGAATTGCAGGAGGTTCCATATCTTCTTGTCCTCTCCTTCTTTACATCCTGATCTGTCTCTTGGTGGTGTCAAGGTTTGCTGTCCCTTACATTGGATGAGAACTTCATTTGGTCTTCCTTGGAGGGTTGTGTTTTTGATACAACTGCCTTAAAGACAATGCAACAGATCATGAAGGTGATGCCAGCAATAGTGAAGTGTGGAGTATAAATCAGCATGGTTGTGCTTCAGTATGCATATAGTTTTGTACCATTATTATTCAGTCAGCTAGACAACACCTGTATGCTCTTCTAAGAACCCCAGGTGCTACAATTGGGTAAAATTGGTTCTGTGATTTACAGAATTCCATAGCTGCAGCAGTGCAACCATATTACAGTGTGGGGAGGACTTTGTGGGGATTCTAGAATTAATTTATTTGTAAATATTGACTCAATACTCAGCTGAAACAGTGATCCGCACTAACGACAACAGCAGTAGGGGGCACAATGCCTGTATTTCCCTGATGGCTGGATCCAACTGCTGAATCATTAGAGTAGTCGTAGGACGCAGTGTGTCGGCCAGCTGATTAGCTTAAAGATCTATTTCCATCTCCTTTGTATCATAGTGGTTCCTTGCTTAGGCATTTCATTGTGCTGAACACTCTTCTCATGTGTGAGGTCAACTACCCTTATCAGTGGTACTTTTACTTCCTGCTTCCAAATCCTCCTTGGACCTATCTCTCTGTGTTAATCACAAGAGTACTCCTCTCCTGTAGTTCTACTTATGTTGAGACGGTTACTGCCATTTTCATGAAATTCTATGCATTCGCTTGATTTCATTATTAACGGGAATTTGAGATGTACATCACGCTTCACCTGGTAGCGATTTGTGCAGGCGCAGTTGGCCGGGCAAGGCAATATTCATATATTAGCACCATTCAGTTTTTTATCCCTCCACATCATTGTTTCATGATTGTTAATCGCTTTTCTTCTTTTTGTTTACAGAACTCAACTTGTTAGCTACTCCTGTTTTTATTAGACCACATCTTGTAGTTTCTTATTTTTTCACATTTATGAGATTTGTTTGCAGAGTCCCCATCCAGATTCTTACACTTCTACAACTGCCAGTTACATTTGTTATGTTTGACATTTCTTCTGCTTGGCTCCATGCTTCCATCAGTATTTAAAAAAAAGAATATTAATCCCTTAAATATGACTTTAAAGTTTGAGGGAAAGAGCTATAAATACTATGCATCCATGTCCCTTAACTTCTTCGCTTTCACTCTCTTTTAAAATGTTTGTTTTAATGGTGGGCATATGTTAAGTAGAGTGTTGTACATAGTAACAAGATAAATATCCCACATGAGTAGATAAATACCTGCAGGAATGTTTACTGTTAGGAATGGGGTCTATAGTTGGCTGAGGTATGTATGCACCCTGTCCAAGTAGGGACCCACATTCAGTTAGTATACACCAAAGTTTATCTGTGTTCACCCTCTGGTAGCTTGGCACAGAGCTGTCAGGCTAAACTAAAGAGGCAATGTGTAAAGTATTTGCGCACACACACACACACAGTAACAGTGAAAACACTACAAAAGTACTCCACACCAGTTTATAAAAATATCAAAATTTTTCAAGATTATCTCAAATCGAAGTAACTTTATTTCAGTACCTAGAACCATGAAAGTTTACAGATAAAACATTATTGTTTAAAAGGTTTGTTAACACATTTGTGAGACATCACAGTTACATTTCATAAAATACAGACAATTAAAAATGCAAAACATAAAAAAGCTAATTTAGAACAGCAGAATATTTCACAGATTCGCAAAATCCCAACAGTATGAGTTTAAACAATAAAATATGGCAATGTTCTTGTTCAGCTTCTACAACTCACAAAGCTTTCCGATAGGCATTGCGACTTTGATATAGTTAGATACCGCAGTGCAGATAACAGAAGTGGCCAAAGAGTGCAAAAAGTTAAAACCATCAATATATGTGCAAGGACGGATTTCCCTTAAAAATAGAACTTAAAATTGACTCCTTGCCTCTTTATATAGGGGGCAAAATAGGATAAAGTGCATAGTTCTTTGGGCTGCTGTATTGTCACACAGACAGGGTGTGAGGTGAGAGTCCCACCCTGATTGACACGGAAATGCCACTAAAAAGTGCAAAGTGCATAAGCGATAATCTAGTTAAGAGAAATCTGATCTGCATATTAGTAGTGAAGGTTAGATGAAATTGCTGCTGAACAGGGAAGGAAACTTAGGGGCCCATCTCCTGTTTTTGCGAGTAGCGCCTATTGGCTCTAGAGTGATGTGCCTCTTTGATGATGACTTTAACATTTGTGGGGATACTTTCAGGGTTATCGTAGAGATGCCCCAAGCCTATCTCATGACGTTTATCTCTTACGAATCGGAGCCATAGGATCTATAAGACATTATCCAGATTAATACAATCTTTAAGTACGTCCCTTGAGAACGTTAAATCATCAGAAAGCCCTATTTTAGCCCACAGGAGCAGAGGGCCGATACCTATGCGGTCCTCTATAAAATCTAACCCCAACTCTTATGACAGAACAGAATGGGACACTTTTCGGGGTCATCAATAACCTTTTTATACATTTGTTTTCCAAAACTTGTAGTTAGCGGCTATGATGGTAACCTCACACCCCTGCCCCATAAGTTTCCACAGAAAAACACTTAGCTTTGTAAAGAGTTACTAACTCTCTCACAGGCTTGTGGCCTAGTTTACATGTGAAGCGAAAAAGTCCCTCCATAGGCCTACGTGTATGTTGCACCCTTGCTGTTATAAGTGGTTCACAGTTCATTAAATTATTAAATAAGTTCCCTAAATAGGTAAAATTGTCAGCTTATCTATTCTTTTGCCCCTTACAGCAAAGCTTCTAGTTTTCGTTGACATGGGCCCACACACCATGGTATGAGATTGAATAAAATTGACTTTTAAATCAAGCGACGACATAAAATCGGTAAAAGCATTAAGCAATTTTTGAAGGCTGTTTGCTGTCACTGCCATTCGCACTGTGTCGTCCGCATATGATAGTAGTAGGATGGGTTTATCACCAATTCGGGAAAAATCTATTTCCTTGGCCAATAAAAAGGTCTCTAGGTCGTATGTATAGATTAAAAAAAGAAAAGGTACTAAGATGCACCCCTGCTGGACACCATCTGTAGAAACAATTGGCTTCATCCTACCCCTTGGGTGCCATATCTTATAGCAACTGTAGTGTTGGTGTGTAACCTGCAAAAGAGGGAAATCCGAGCTTCTTCAATGCCCATTTTTTCTATCAGTGCCCATAGTTTCTCCCGGTTAACAGTAGCAAAGGCACTGGACAAGTCCATGAAGACCAGGTGGATAGAACCCTTCCTGGCCTTCATGTACTTGCCAATGAACAGGGACAGATTTAGACATTGCTTGGTGGTACCCAGCCCCCTCCTAAAGCCTTATTGTGTTTTAGACAAGACCCCTGTAGTGGCCGCCCAAGTCTCTAGTCGGGCAAGGATAACCTTCCCCAGTACCTTTGCTGTAGCGTCCATAAGAGAAATTGGTCTATAACAAGCTGGGTCACTCCTATTACACATTTTTAAAACTGGAACCACGATGGCCTCCTTCTAAGGTGCTGGAATGGGGCCAATGCCTACTGCTTTAAAGATGTTTGTCAATATAGGTGCCCACAAATTGAGATTTCATTTAACCCCTTCCCTGCGCATGACGGAACCACGCCGTCATGAGCCACGGGCGACGTGTGCGCATGATGGCGTGGTTCCGTCATGCTGCGGCCGCTCTGCCAACGTGCCACTGATTCCCCGCCTGTGCTGGCGAATTAGTAAGTGGGCGGGGTCGTGACGGAACCATGCCGGCATGAGCACAGCTTACCCGTGACTCATGACAGCGTGGTTATGTCACGAGCATTGCAGCGCCGCGCTCAGCCCCCAGCCCCCTCGCCGCGGCGGAATTACCGCCACGGCCAAGGGGTTGAACAGACCTAGTGGAACCCCATCAGGGCCAAGGGCTTTCAAACAAATTCCCTTCACTAGAGACTCCTCAACCTCAGATACTGAAATGGATGAACTTAGTTGGGAAGCTGCAATTAAATCTGGGGGCAAATCCCTAATATTCTCCTCTAACTGCATCTGATGCGGGTTAAATATAGCAGAGAAGTGGAATTTTCAAACATCCCCCAAAATCAATGAATCCATCCATCTCACATCTTCCGTAAATAGTGGGCGGTTAATAATGTCCCAAAAGCTTTTAGTATCTTTGAGGGTGCTCGCTCTCTCCAGATCTTCCCATGTCAGTCTCCTCAATTCCTCTTTTCTTTTCTCAATAATGGTTTTATATGTTAGCCTTGCATTTGTAATTTGATTTCTATCACAAGGGATAATATGAAGGCCATTTTAAGGTTCTTTTGGGCCTTTGTACGTTTAGTGTTAAACCATTGGGCCTCCTGGGGTTCATTGCTATGGGGGGGTCTAGTTAGTCACTTGGCTACGTGTGAGGAAAGCAGCTCAAATTCCCGGACAACCTCACATGGGGGAGAGTCTTGCTGTAGGCACCTCATAATTAGGTGATAATTTGCTATGATAGTTTCCTCCTCAAACTAAGGGGGAGTTATCTTGCCCCGGTTTTATCTTAATCCTTCATTTTGGGTTATATTGGATCAGGCGGTCATCGCCTTTCCCTACCTGGGCTGTTACGCTGATGTGAGGGGATTGTGATCACTAGCATTATTAGTTTCCACTTCAAAATCACTGACAGGCGAAATTAACTTCCTAGAAATAAACATATAAGCAATGGAACTTTCCCTGCTGCAACCAACAAAAGTAGGACACTGGGGTAAGGAACTGCAGGCCAAGTTATAAATAAGCCCCTAGTCATTCCCAATAATGATCGAATTTCAAGCTTATCCTTGAGGTGTGTGGATAAAATGATTCGTGGGCGTTCCCGAGATTTTTTCTCTCTCCGCCTCTGCGCTGTCGTCATCGCGGCCGTGGGCGGGGTTTATTTTTGTTTGTTGTCCAGGTTTGTTTTCGTCATTCCGCGGCCGCCCGCCGCCCGAGGAAGTCCAGGTGAGTGCGTTCCTTTCACGCCCCCCTCCCGCTGTCCGTGTCTTTCCCGCCCCCCCTCCCGCTGTCCATTCCTTTTCCGCCCCCACTCCCCGTTCCTTTCCCGCCCCCCTCCCGCTGTCCGTGTGCCTGCCCGCCACGTTTCTGCTGCTTGTTTTTACCAGCCTCTGCAATTCCCGCCCCCCTCCCGCTGTCCGTGTGCTTCCCCGCAACCCCTTCCGATGTCCGTGTCTTTCCCGCCCCCCCCTCCCTCTGTCCGTCTTCCCGTTCCTTGTCCCCCCCCCCCCCCCCTGCCGCTGTTCGTGTCCCCTGTCTTCTCGAAGGAAATGCCCGGTGTAATTAAAGGCCAGTCCGGCCCTGGACAAATGTAAATAACGTGAAGTTCAGTGAGTTGCAAAAACCTGCTTCTCCCCTGAAGTGCTTCAGAGCATGATGTTTCCCACTTAGTGTGAAACTCCCCTCAAGGCCAGGGTGTAGCAAAGAAGTCGTTCCTGCTTGGGTAGGACCTTTCTGTTGGCTTTTTCGACACAGGTGCCCTGCCTCGTGAACCCGTACCAAGAGAGAGCGCTGGTATTCACGAGTCTCCAAAGGTACTGGAACCTAACCCATTCCTTTACAAGCGCTCAGTTACGACATCAGTCCTGGTAATTCATGGCTAAGATCAGCGCTGCCCTTTGCTCTGGGAGCGCCCTGGGCAGAATCAGTTTGGCGTCCTCACTGCTGATCGTGGGTGAAATGGGGCACGAGGGAGCCCTTTTCTGTTCCCATGTCAGTCCGTGGCTGGTTATCTCTGCAGTGACTGACCTCTGAACATAAGCATCTCTGCCTCTCCCCACCTCACCCGATTCACCCACAGCGCAGATGCTTCAAGCTGGTCAAGCTGGTGCCAAGTTGTCGGTGAGGGGTGGGTAGGATTTGTCTTTATGTGCAGCAGGGGTTGAGAAGGAGATGGGGCGGGGGGGGTCTGAGGGAGAGTTAAACTGTGTCTTCTGCACGCAAGAGCCTCACGCAGGCAGCTCCATGACCTAGTAGACGCCCTGGGTGTGGGCCTTGCTCGCCCATCCCTGACTAAGATGCTTTCAGAACCTTATCCAACCCTGGAAGTCAGAGCTGTGCATCACGCTCATTCTGCCCTACACTAAGCTATCTTTCATAAACCGTGGTAAGCTGAAATGTCAGATCAAAAAGTGATCTAATTACTTGCAATTGCATAGATTCCCTCCCCCCACGACAACCCCTTGTTAGAGTTGCTACATTTATTGTTGTTCACAAAGTAGAGACATGTTTACACAATCTTTTTTTATTTTAACGATCTAATAAAAAATACTGCGCCTCTGTCAAAAGTATCTACCATGCAATATTTTGCTATGTATGCCTTTTTAAGTTCACCACTTAAAATGCCGATTTCATCTTTTTACTCGATCCATATCGCTCTTCTTTTAGAGTGTAGCATAACTATGCTAATGCAGGCTGATCAGCGAAGGGTCCTGCTCCCAGATTTCCTATTTCCATATTGTTGTAGCCCAAGATGTTGTTTTGCTCTGGTACTTTATTTTAAAGACCGCTTGAGGTCACACACGCATTCGCCAAAATATTACCAAACACTTCCCTCAGCGAAGAGGCAGCCCTATTGGCTTTGCAAATACTAGTTTCAATAGTGCTTCAATTTCAGGCCACTCCACAGTGGATGGCAAGTCTTGTTTGTTGTTGACAGACATTTTAGGGCATTATAGACAGAAGTAGTACAGCCTCTTTATTGTATAATATGTGGCTCTGGGTGTGTGTTTGGGTGTGTGTCTGTGTGGCTCTGGGTGTGTGTGGCTCTAGGTGTGTGTGTGGTTGTAATTGCTGTCTGCAGAGCTCGTCCGTAGGGTACAATACGTCTCACATTTGCAAGAGATTAAGCTAATGGCAATGTAAATAACAATGCCATTTATTTATCTATTTTCAAAACCAACACATAAATACAATTTTTGTCATATACAATGCTAATAGCTCAAACTTTTCCAAAGGCGAAACCATTGCATTGTAAATGCTTATTTCTGGAGGTATGCAGTCAGCCCTTATGGATATGCCTTTTAATGGATCCCGCCTATTTGGGGCGAGAGCTGATGTAGCCTGTGAGTACTTCAAGAAACTCTGGGCCATTGGGCGTTCTTTGGGTTTTCAACCACTGCCAGACAGTTTCCGCTTCAGTTTCGGCCCCTCCAAGCCTACTTCAGAGGTTTGGTGTATGTGCAATGCCTGACCCCTGGCCCCACTGAAGGCCCCCCCCCCCCCCCAGTCCGTTGTGGCTGGAGATGGGTGGGGATCAGGCAGGCAACACACAGATGACCAGGGGCACCGATCTTCACAGCCCTCCTCTCCTGCTGCATCAGCCTCCAAGGTGCTTTAGTTTGACCTTAGTAGTGCACAACCACCCTGTGGGAGGCACAATCCAATATTTTCTCCCAGGGTGGCAATCCATCACATCAGAGAGATTGGGTGCTCCACATCTTGCTTGTACTCTCCTGTTTCTTTGCAACACATCACTCCTTGCACATACATTAGAGTGGTTTTCAGAGGAGCACCTAACAATCTTACTGCAAGAGGTGCACACTTTATTATCGAAAGGGGCCTCAGAAATAGGGACAGGTTCTTACTCCTGCTATTTCCTTATGCTTAAGAAGGATGGATGCCTTCGTCCCATTTTAGATCTTTTGTATGCTTTTTTGTGGAAGGACATGTTAAAAATGCTCACACTTGCCCAGGTTCTGTCTGCCCTAGATCCAGGCAGCTGGATGGTAGCCGTGGAACTGCAGGACACCTACTTTTATGAGCCTGTCCTGAAGTTCCACAAACTTCACCTTTGGTTGAAAGTTGGCCAAGAGCATTTTTTGTTGGCTGTTCTCCCTTTCGGCCTTACCAGCACCCCTCACTCTTTCATGAAAGGGATGGCAGTAGCAGTCCATCTTCAAAGGTTGGGGATACCACTTATACCTGGAGGGAGCAGCTCTGAGGCTTTTTGACCTGTTGGCCTCGTACGTACTGCTTCTCCACTTCACCAAGTGAAATATGTGGGCTCTCCAGTGGGATCTGAAGTCTCAGTGGGCTCAGCACTAAGTAAATCTGTCGGATGTCATCAAGATTTTGGAGGAGGCTGCACAAAATCAGCAGTGGTGGTTGCTCGCAGTGTCATAGTAAGGTGGGGAGGGGGGGGGGATAAACTCAGGGATCACCTGCATGCCTGCTCTGACCTGTGGCCGTTGCAGGCTGCAAATGCAGGGACCGCCACGGGCAGCGAAAGGTCTAGCTTTGCCACTTGCTGTTCGACCGCAACATGACCAATGGCAGATCCCTCCCCCCTCACATTTTCCCACCCAGAGCTGACGGGGTGATGAATGTGTTCACTTCTGGTTTTGAAAGGTCACCTGGGAAAGGTGGATAACTGAGGATTCAGCTCTCCGGTGGAAAACTACATCCATATGAATCTATTGGAGTTGCAGGCCATTGGCTTGATACAGGAAGGCCTTTCTGCTGTTTGACAAGGGTAGACACGTGTAGGTTCTTACAGACAACACCTCTGCCATGTACTGCAACTAGCAGGGTGGATTGGGGTCCTAGGTTGTGTGTTAGGAGGCTTTGCTCCTATGGAGGTAGCTGCAACATCAGAGCATCTCCCTGATTGTGAACCACCTGGCAGGATCATTGAATGTGGAGAAGCGTGGCTCAGTGGTTAGAGGCGGCAGACCCGGAAGCTGAGATCGGCCGTGGACCAGGGTTCGATTCCCCGCCTCGGCGGGTCTTGGGCTCAAAAATTCCACGGAGCGACAATTCTCGCTCCGGTCCCTACTCGACTCACGGGGTCACACTCTGCGACTCTGGGCAATAGCTTGCTTAATCTCCACTACGGCCCCTCGCGGCGGGATGCCTGGCTTTCACCTTGTGGATACCCGGCCGGGATATCTCACAGGGGAATATCAGGACGGGTTCCCTAAGCAAGCGCCTTGGGACCCCTGGGTTAAAGTGCGCTATATAAATCGAAACACATTTACATTTACATTGAATGCCAGGGTGGACGAGAGCAGCTAGTTGTACATGGTGGATCACAAATGGCAGTTACACGTCCAGTTGGCCTAGGCTGTCTTCTAACAGTGGGTAAAACCTTGGCTAGATCTTGTTGCATCCGCATCCATCAAGCATGCGCAGTGTCCAAACTGTTGCACATTGGAGAGAGTGGTACCTTGACTTTCTGAGCATGTGTATATGATCAGGCTACCACTTCAGGAATCTCTTCTGTCACACCAGGAGGGCAGGATTCTCGATTCAAACCTTCACAATCTACTCCTCCATGTGTGGAAATTGAGCAGAAGCAGTTGAACGCATTTGACTTGCTAACCAAAGCTGTGGACGTCATCCTGGCAGCCAGGTGCCCTTCCATGAAGTCTATTCATGCCGTGTGCTGGGACGGATTTGTAGCGTGGTGTGGAGTCTGCAGAACAAACACTCTGCAAGCCTAGCTGCCAGATATGTGACTATTTGTTTTGTCTTTGGTCCTATTAAACATTATTTACCAGCCATTTCAGGCTTAGGTGAGCTCCAGGCACGCTCAGTGCAACTGCACTACACCACCTTTTTTCAGACAAAGTGATAAGCTGGTGCTAAGGACCAGAGCAGCCTTTGTGCCAAATGTCGTGAATCCTTTTCTTGTTGGTCAATCCATCCCCTCCGAACGTTCTTTGCCCCACCTCACCTCTTGATAGAGGAGAGACTCAACGGCTTAACCCCAAGTTTGGGTTGTCTGGGGCAAAGAAAGGAATGGCATTGCAAAAAAGGACTCTGTCTAGGTGAATAGTGCTTTGCATTAAGATCTACAACACAATGATGAAAAACATTTATCCAGAACAACTGAATGATTGAAGACTTTTCACGGGAGGTATGATGCTGTGCCTAATGGTAATAGGCTAGACCAAACTGCCAAGCCAGGTCCTCCCTGGACCAGAAACAAGCCTCCTGGGACCGATTTCGGGGTATGTCACCCTTCATCAGCCAAGCTAGCTTGAATTTTGCATTTGTCACCCCTAGTGGGACGTGTATGCCCAGACGTGGGTCCCGCGCTCTCCATGCCACTGGAGTCAAGCTATCCTGGCTGATGAGGTGTGAAACCCTGAAACCAGTCCTAGGATGCTTGTTTCCAGCCCATGGAGGACCTGGCTTGGCAGTTCAGGCTGAACTGTTTCCATGGGGCACAGGGTCAAGACTGATTTGCATATGGCTGGGTTCAAACTGGAATGGCATGGTGAGCTAAAAAAACGATGGATTTAGGCCCATATCTTTATACTGGGGTGAATGTATGACATTGTTCTGCATTATGTCTATGAATTGTTCCATTAGAGTTATGTAAAGGCTGGATTCGGAAAAAGACTGAGATGATTTTGCCTGTAAGAGGGTGAAGGGTAAGAAATGGGTAAGAAATGGGTAACCGAGCCTGATGATGAGCCAGAAATGCCACAATCAGTGCAACAACAACTGGAGCGTGAGTGGGTCTTGGAGGACAAACATTAAGTTACTCAGCCTTCTTACCGCCAATATTATACAATTGAAGCCAGTAGGCAGTATTAGTAATATTGACTAACTGGTCTAGTTTTGTGAGGTGGATGCACAAGACATGGATTAACACAACATGAAGATAATTAAGGATGAATTGCTGTGATATGTAGTAGGCACGCTTCAATGGCTCTGACTGCCTATGTGTGAGGGAGTCAGACAACACAATTATTAGAGGATTTTGCACAAGGACTTCCTTGTGTTGGGGAATAAATGAAGGCAATTTATCAAGCCTAACAAAGACCTCAGTAGGAATCTCAGGGATTGCAATGAAAGCAAGAGAGAAGAGCAACTGTGCCAACTTAGGAAAGGCCAAATAGTTGAAGAGAGAACACAGGTGGACGGGCAGGTAGTACCAAGCGCTTTCAGTAATATAGGAAAAAGATCTGCCTCCACTATTGGTTTGTATCACTTTGGGCTGTAGCCAATATAAGGTTTCTAAGTGGATGTAATGTTTAAAGAGAAAGTGCAAAAACATTGACTCAGAATTGTGAATGGCATGCGCATAAGGTTTTGAACTAAGTAAGGTTTTGCAAATGTCCAGGAACGTGCTTTCTGTGTGTGAGACTCGGCACAAGCCTGACTGCCATATTTTGATAATTTGCAACCAATTGAGCGGGTATTTAGGGAGGTAAAAAGAGATTGCATTGGCAGAATCTAGTTATGAGCCTATTACTACTTGAGCAATAATCTGAATGAACACAAGGATGGATATTTCAAAGAAAGAGAGGAAGGAAGAAGTACAAACCCTGGTAATCTGGGACTAAAGGAAGTGTTCAATGTCAAAAGATTAGTCTGGGGTTTTTAACCGAGTTGATAGTATCTGATGAATGTGTCTATGGCATCAGACCACTAAGTGTTCAAACAAGGGGATAGAGGATCCTCAAAGAATAAGAATATAATTTTTCTTAGCGGTCAGTTTGAGATCATTATCTTGCATCCACTGAGTGATGGCAATTGGACTCTGCTTAGTTTGAAATGACTATTTTAGATCCACTGGCTGTTTTCAGTCATACACAGTGTCCAGTTGAAGATGACCAACTTGCATCCGCTGAATAATGGCAATTGTAAAAGGTTGAAAACGTTTCTGTGATGAGTTCAGATCTATTCTCAGAATTAACTTTTTTTGACAGCATAGCAAAAGAGTTAAAGACACCCAATCTAATGAATTTAGCCACAGACTCATATGAGTGTTAAATATGTTGGGTTTAAGGAATGGCCCCAAGGACCCTGCTCTGCAGCTTTCTAAAAGTGGAACAGAAATACAGAGGATGAGTAATTTCTATACTCAAGGAAAGAAGCTAGCCAACCAAGAACACAGCTTCCAATTCCAAATTATGTAAATCTAGATAGCAGGATAGAGTTGTTGTTTTTATTATTTTTATAGAGACCAAACATTTAGACAGTTCCAATTTACAGTTAAGCTACAGAATTGGTTATACAAAATTCATACAAAATGAAACAAACATTAATTCATCAAACTAGACAGATAATAACTCAAAAGTATTCCAATCAATTAAGGCTGAGAAAAACACATCGGAAACATATAGAAAGGATACTAGTACTAAAATACAGTCCAAGCAACGGTATTTGCTTATCCAATCCATTCGGCCACAGGCGCCCAGACTCGGGTCGCAAATTGCTGCCGTCTCCCCCCTTTACAAGAAAATGCAGAAAATTCTAAACAGTGTATGGCTAAAAATCTTGCCCGCCACTGTACAAATGTGGGTGCTTCCGGCGGGAGCCACTGAGAAGTAATGCATAGACGAACCTGTGACATAGCGATAAATATAGGAGCTGATTCGTTAAAGGTGTTACCACCAACTAATATATTACCTACATCAACCCCAAAAATCACCAGTGCCGGTGGATAGAGTTGTATGGTCAAATCCTGCGAAAAGGTCCATGGTCACTAAAGAAGCAGTGTTACAAACAATCCAAAGATTTTGTAATGCAGCAATAAGCATGGGTTCCCTGACAAGGACAAAAGCCTGCCTGTGTAGGGTCTAAATCAGCAGAAATGTGGAGGTTTACTGCAGACTCGATAACCTTTGATGGTAAGGGAGAGATGGAATGACCAAGCTTAGAATTAATTGTAGGGTCAGCAGTTAGCTTTTTGAGGAGTGAGATCAATGATGCTTGTTTCTAAGATGATGGTACAGTTACAGTTTCTCGAAGATAAGGTTTTGCACATGAATCAGTTAATCAGGCTTTTATAGTGTACATAAAGTTGTCTCCCGTGGCAACATGTGGAAACAGAATGGATAATGAATTGAGAAGGGCCAGAATGCTGGACTGAAACTTCTCCACTGGCTTTCTTCTCTTCAAGCATGGGAAGGCTTCTTGTACCAACGTGCTTCATTATTAGTAATGTCTATCCAAACATGGCTGCAGATTTTCTCTTTCAGATGGGTTATTCTCAATATGTAAGAGTAACTGCAAAATAAAAACTCTAAAAGATTTTTTTTTTTTTTGTAAATCTGTTTATTGCACAAGAAAGCAATCCAATTATTACATACATATGCAACATGGTAAATAGCGAGAGGTATGAGTCGAGTCAACAATCGATAATGAGATGTATCACAGTGGGATTGCAAACTAACTGAATAACACAATACGATAGTACATTTTTGCTTTTTTACAAAACGGGAAAGAAAAAGGAAAATCATACAATAACCGAAGAAATAGTAGTCATCAACACACAAAAAATGAGTCAAGTCAGTAAAACTGCGAGCACAGTCGAACAGATCAATCAGCACAAGAAACAGCTTCTATCTCAATATGGCACATTAGAAATGAAACATCAAGACGTTCAGTACAGACCAGTCCCCTATCAAACACCACAGAGATGACATCGGAGTCCCACAATGAAAAAGGCAACACCCAAGGCAGCCCCATAAGCCACTCAGCAAGTCGCCGGAGCGGCTAGCTCTGAGATTTAGCAATGTTAGTCATGTATGAACCGAATGGAAAATAGCGATGGAGGTAGTCCCTATGTGGCAGTGTGGCCTTTCCTATCCCACCCCCGCAGGAACAAAGGAGTTAATCAATTGGGATTGTCCCCATATGTCAATCGGTCTGGAAGCGATTGGAATCATATCGGAATATTCAGCGCTGTTAACATTACAGTAGGCCATACTACGGAGCCAAGTGCAGACTGTTGGAGCGCGCCTAGCACACCAGAGCAGCGCCACTTCACGTTTAGCTAAAAGGAAGCCAATGGATGCCAGTTTACGATGCGGACGTGGGAAGTAGGCAACATAACCAAGCAGCGCAATTTCAGGGGTGGGGTGCAGGTCCATGCCTAGTATGTCCCCCAGAACCCGGTGTATTTGCAGCCAGTAGGTATGCAATTGTGGGCAAGTCCAGGAAAGATGGGCAAAATCTGCCTGTGGGGCTTTGCATTTAGGGCAATTGTGCGGTCTGCTAGGGTCAATTCTATGGGCAAGTGCGGGAGTGTGGTACTTCCTCCTCAAGAACTTAAAATGTATAAGTTTATGTCTGGTGTTAATGGGCACTTCTCTCGTGGTAGCACAACACGCCGTCCATTGATCATCTGTGATCTGGATACCCAGGTCGCCCTCCCAATCAGCACGTATCTTAGCGTCGGGTGAAGGAACTGAGGCAAGGCATAGCTTATACAACTTAGATACAACATGTACCCCCGTCTGGTGCTGTATTATGAATGTGATTTAGAAAAGGGGGTGGTGATGAACAGAGTGTCTGAGTTAAACAGACCACTCTTACCCAGTCCAAAGATCAGGGCTTGATCCATCACCGTCATTTATCTCACTGCCCCATCCCAGCTCAGAACCTGGCTATATGCAAATCAGTCTGTCCCTGGCCCAGTGCATCATGGGAACAGGGCAGACTAAACTACCAAGCCAAGTATTATGAATGTGAGCGCTGGGGTGTCATCAGGAGGGAGCGGAAATGTGGGGAAATCAGCCCTGAGCATTGAGCGAAGTCTAGTCAGCGTGAATGAGTCCATGAACGTCCTGTCTGTGAAGCGGTGATCTTCCGTAAGGGAAAAGGCATGGCCGTCCGGGAAAAGGTCCCCGACCGTGTGTAATTGATATTTGGAGAGTGTGCGCTGTACCACCGATTTGCCTGTAGTGGGGAGCCAGTGAGGGTTAGGCAACGGCAGTGTAGGCGAGTATAGTTTCTCAAGGTGTAAGAGGCGTCGTATTTTATCCCAAGCCCAACATGTAGTGGAAAAAGGCTGTATGTCTTGTGGGTCCCGAGGGAGTCCCCTAGGAAGGATGGAAGAGAGGGTCACAGGGAGTGCCAAGTCAGCCTCAGGTCTCAGATGAGGAATCCTGGCATCCGGGTGAAACCAAGGGTATGCGTATGAGCTCTGTGCCACTAGGTTATAAAGAAAAAAATCTGGTACTCCGAATCCACCACGTTCGTGAGGGAGTGTCAATGTGCGCCAGGCCACACGTGGGTTTTTGCCGCCCCATATCAAACGCAGAAGTGAGGAGCGAAGTTGTGAAAAAAAAATCTTGGTTAGGGGGATCGGAATATTGTTAAATAAATACAAGAACCGGGGGAGGACAATCATTTTGATGATGGCAATTCGACCAGCCATGGACAGAGGGAGGCGAATCCAGCGTTCCGTGTGATCTTCCAAAAAATCAAGGGCGCGGCCGTAATTCAATCGGACAATGGACACCGTGTCAAGGTGGATGTGGATACCCAAATATTTCACGGAGTCGGTGCTCCATTCTAGAGGGAACGAGCAGGTCCACTGCACAGTGGAGGGGGTGAGCGGGAAAATGACTGACTTGTGCCAATTTATTTTAAGGCCCGAGTAGTCGCCAAAGCGGGAAATCTCCATCAACAGTGGCTCCAAGTTGGACTGAGGAGTCCGAACATACAAAACAGTGTCATCGGTATACAGCGAGACTAGTAGTGGCCCGGTGCGGAACTGGAGCCCCCGGTGGAGATGTTTCTCTTGAAAATGTTGCACCTTGGGATCCATCGCAATGATGAACAGGAGCGGGGATAGTGGATACCCCTGGCGGGTGCCTCGTGAAAGTGTGAAGTTTTCAGTAATGGTGCCGTTCAATCGTATCCGGGCGGTGGGAGCCGAGTACAGTAACTCCACCGTTGCCACAAACATAGCAGGCATCCCCATTCTTCTCATAATTGACAAAAAAAAAGGCCACTCCAGGGTGTTGAACGCTTTCTCCGCATCCAGGAACACCGCTGCAGCTGGTGTGGAGAGCTCTATTCTGTGTAAAACAGAAAACAGTGTCCCGAGATTGAGGGAAGTGGATCGATGTGGGACAAATCCGGACTGAGCCGGCGAAATGATAGTTTCCACGAGCAGCGCTAAACGATTTGCAAGGACTTTGGCCAAAATTTTGTAGTCCAAGTTTAAGAGGGATAGGGGTCTGTAGGAGCTCCACTAAGAGGGGTCACGGCCTTGCTTGGGTAATAAAACAATAACCGCTTCCCGGAGCGTAGGTGGAAGGACGCCCGCCTCCAGTGCCTCCGCGTATACCTCGATAAGCTTAGGGACAAGTTCCTCCTTGTATTCCTTGTAAAAGTCAGCTGAGTAACCATCAAGGCCGGGAGCAGAAGAGCTCCGCAAGGAATCGATTGCCTTAATTATAAAATCCGGTGTAATGGGCATGGCCAAAAACTCCTGCATGTTTTTCTCTAGGTACACCATGGCTATTTCATTCAAATACGGTCCCGGGTTGCGATATTCCCCCGTGAGTGTGGAAGTGTTAAGGGTTTTGTAGTATACCAGAAAGGTGTTGGATATATCGGGAGTGGAATGTTGTCGTGAACCCTGTGCGTCAATCACTTCAGTAATGTAAGCTGCTTGGTGTGGTGGACGAAGCATTTGGGCTAACAGTTTGCCCGGCCTGTCACCCTCACCGTACTGCCGCGCAGTGTAGTGTTTACCCATGAACCTCACTTCCCTATCTGCAGCATCCCGAAACTCTAAAAGTAGCCCAAGGCGTTTAGCTTCACAATCCGCCGAGGGATCCTCAAAGATCTCCTTCTCTATCGTAGTGATATCTGTTTCAATGCGAGACAAGGTGGAACGAATCTCACGCAGGGACCCTACTTGTTTGGTGATGCAAACCCCACGTAATGTGGCCTTGAAACCTTCCCATGACGTGGCCCAGGAGGTAACAGAGCCTGTGTTTATGTCGAAGTAGTCGTCGATGGCAGTGCGGATGTCCTCCTTAAAAGTTGGGTCTAGCAGAGCCCTACCAGGAAATCGCCACTGCCTTTCGTACCCCCCCAATCTGGGGACCGCTAAAGTCAAATCAATGGGAGAGTGGTCGGACAGGGTGCGAGGCAACATTGAAAGGCCATCCACCCAGCCCGCAATTCCCGGGAAGAGGAGCCAATAATTGATTCTAGTGCTTGTATTGTGGAAGCCAGAGTGATGCGTGTAATCAGGTGTGTGGTGGTGCAGTCTAGCCTCTATGTCCACTAGGGAAAAGTGGGAGCAAATTTCCGTCAGCACTGCGCGGGCCCTGGGTTTGCTGTCAGGAGAGGGAGAAGTACTGTCCCTGTCAGGATTCATTAATATGTTAAAGTCTCCCCCCAGAACCAACAAATCAATGTCGGAGTGAAGCAGCGCCATCTGCAGGTCCTGGAAAAAGGCCGGGGAATCCACATTGGGGCCGTAGACTCCCACCAGTGCGATCTTATATCCAAACAGCGCTCCCGTTATAAGCACATATCTGCCCTCCTCATCGGTTTTGCTGCCGGTCATTACAAATGGGACACGTTTGTGTACAATAATTGCTACACCCCTAGCGTATCTACTATAACAGGAAAACACTCTGTGCGACCCCCAACCCCTGGCCACTGAGACCTCGTCCGACTGCACCAAATGAGTCTCTTGTAAAAAGAGGATATCCACCCCATGTCGCGCCGCATAGGCCAGCACCTGTTTGCGTTTCCTTGTGCTGTTTGAACCACGAACGTTCCAAGGCATCAAAGTCAGTCTGGAAGGACCAGACTGTAAACCTATCCTGGCCATAACTCCACAGTAAAGATTTTCTTCAGCAAGTGTGCATTCGACAGTCTACTCCAATGATACTCACAACTACTCACTAACATGTATGACCACTGAAACAAAACATATCCCAACCCCCACCCACCACCCAGCCTCCCAGAATCCCCCGAGAGGCAATCCCCAGACAATTGCTGAACAATAGTGCAATTTACAAAAATTAGTGACCGTTCAAAGAAACAATATTGCTGCAAAAAAAAATAAGTTAAAGCCCCAGAAAAGATAAACAACAAGGCCTGTGCCATTGGGGGTAGGAACGCCACTCCAGGCGGGCGTCGCAACAGGCGGTTTCTGAACAGGAGACCAGTCAATAAACGTTGGAAGGACCACATCCAATAAACAGTATTACGAGAAGGGTGCAAAAGTTAGTTAACGCTGAGCGGTCAGCCCTGGCCAGTTTCAGCAAAAAGGTCAGCACTGGATTGTGTGTCGTTACGAGGTGGAGTATTCGGCACTGAACCAGAAGCTGCCGATGAGCCCTGCTTCTTGTTGAAATCTTGCGCTTCCACAGGATAGTCAAAAATGCAAAATCTGCCGTTCACATCCACCTTCAACCTAGCTGGGTACAACATACCGTATTTCAGTCCTAAGTTCCGGAGGGTGGATTTAACTCCGTTATACTTGCGACGTGCCTCCTGGACCATCAGTGTGAAATCGGGGAAAAAGGACAGCTTGCTGCCTTGCCACTGTATTTCCCCAGCCTCACGTGCCGCACGTAACACTGCGTCGCGGTCAACGAAGTTCATGATTCTGGCGATAATGGGTCGTGGTAGTTGGCCAGGGCGAGGTTTAGGCCCCAGAGACCTGTGTGCACGCTCAACAACAAAGCCCGCAGTGAAGGTGTCTCTGCCAAATAGTTTGATTAGAAGAGTTTCGACAAAGGTTTCGAACCAGCCCGTGGCCGTCGTCTCCGCCACGCCAAGAATGCAAATGTTATTGCGCCGAACACACGCTTCCAAGTCTTCATTTTTGATGGCCACGTCTTTAAGTATTTTCTCAACCCGCTCCAGTCCCTTAAGCGACTTCGAGGCTCCATCTTCTATGTCCGATATCCTTAATTCAGCCACATCGAGCCTTCTGTAATGGGCCTGCACCTTGGAGCCCATGTCCGCTAGTTTTTGCTCTAGGCTGTCGAAGCGGGTGTCAAGCGCTTTGAAGCCGGCGTGCATTTCACCCATCATGGTGGCGACCAGAGCTTCGGCGTCCCCCAAGTCTGTCGAGTTGGAAGCTCCGGCTGCCGAACCAGGTGGAGGATCCGTAGCAAGAAGGGGGGGTCTTATCGAAGCTAAGCTTCCTCTGGTTAGGGTCTCTCTTCCCTATCTCCACGGCAGCCCGAGGGTGTAATTGAGTTGGAAGAGACGGTGCGGGTAGCTCGTTAATGGGGGAGAGCGGCAGAGTAACACCAAGCTCCAGACAGTTACACAAACAGGTAGGCCTCAGCGTCCGACTGTGAATTGCGCTCAGTCGAGGTGAATGAGAACCAGGTCAGCCTCTCGCGCAGAGAGTTATGGCGTCGGGCCGCAGCAGGGGCCCAGTTCCGAGTTGCAGCATGGGCCTAGTTCCAAGTACGAAGTGAACGCGCAGTATTCAACGGAGCAGGGAGTGTCCCTCTCGTATTGCTTAGAGCAGGAGGAATGGAGGGATTCGAAGATCTCCACGAGTGCGTCCGAGGCGGGGCCGCCGAATATCACTTAGCAGCGCCCCCCGGCCACCCAGCCGCCGCACTCCCCCACCCCGTCGTCCCTCCGCGAGAGTCCCCGCCGCCGCCTAGCACCCGGCCCAGCCCCGCAAATCGAGGCCCCGGTACCCCCCAGGCCAATGGGCCGAGATCGCACCGGAAACCGGCAGCCCCCACCCGGGAGCCCGAAGCGGATGGGCAGCGCGCTAGAAACCCCGCAGGAGACGTTCGAAAGGGCGAAGGCCCGGCGGCCAGGCACCGTGCTGCACTCACCAGTGATCCGGCACAGTTAGAGAGGCAGGGTATACTCAGACATGAGTCCCTTTCTCACTGCTCCATCAGGATTCAAGCAAGCCGGGCCGAAGACGGCTGAAATGCCAGAAACCGGTCCCCGGTAGCTTGTCTCCTTTCTGGTGAAGAATTGGCTTGGTATTTTAGTCTGCCCTGTTCCCATGATGCACTGGGCCAGGGACAGACTGATTTGCATATAGCCAGGTTCTGAGCTGGGATGGGGCAGTGAGATAAATAACGGTGATGGATCAAGCCCTGATCTTTGGACTGGGTAAGAGTGGTCTGCTTAATTCAGACACTCTGTTCATCACCACCCCCTTTTCTGAATCTTTTTTGGCCACTATAGGTGTGGCAGGGTATACTCAGACATGAGTCCCTTTCTCACTGCTCCATCAGGATTCAAGCAAGCCGGGCCGAAGACGGCTGAAATGCCAGAAACCGGTCCCCGGTAGCTTGTCTCCTTTCTGGTGAAGAATTGGCTTGGTAGTTTAGTCTGCCCTGTTCCCATGATGCACTGGGCCAGGGACAGACTGATTTGCATATAGCCAGGTTCTGAGCTGGGATGGGGCAGTGAGATAAATAACGGTGATGGATCAAGCCCTGATCTTTGGACTGGTTAAGAGTGGCCTGCTTAATTCAGACACTCTGTTCATCACCACCCCCTTTTCTGAATCGTTTTTGGTCACTATAGGTGTGGCAGGGTATACTCAGACATGAGTCCCTTTCTCACTGCTCCATCAGGATACAAGCAAGCCGGGCCGAAGACGGCTGAAATGCCAGAAACCGGTCCCCGGTAGCTTGTCTCCTTTCTGGTGAAGAATTGGCTTGGTAGTTTAGTCTGCCCTGTTCCCATGATGCACTGGGCCAGGGACAGACTGATTTGCATATAGCCAGGTTCTGAGCTGGGATGGGGCAGTGAGATAAATAACGGTGATGGATCAAGCCCTGATCTTTGGACTGGGTAAGAGTGGTCTGCTTAATTCAGACACTCTGTTCATCACCACCCCCTTTTCTGAATCGTTTTTGGCCACTATAGGTGTGGCAGGGTATACTCAGACATGAGTCCCTTTCTCACTGCTCCATCAGGATTCAGGCAAGCCGGGCCGAAGACGGCTGAAATGCCAGAAACCGGTCCCCGGTAGCTTGTCTCCTTTCTGGTGAAGAATTGGCTTGGTAGTTTAGTCTGCCCTGTTCCCATGATGCAACGGGCCAGGGACAGACTGATTTGCATATAGCCAGGTTCTGAGCTGGGATGGGGCAGTGAGATAAATAACGGTGATGGATCAAGCCCTGATCTTTGGACTGGGTAAGAGTGGTCTGCTTAATTCAGACACTCTGTTCATCACCACCCCCTTTTCTGAATCGTTTTTGGCCACTATAGGTGTGGCAGGGTATACTCAGACATGAGTCCCTTTCTCACTGCTCCATCAGGATTCAAGCAAGCCGGGCCGAAGACGGCTGAAATGCCAGAAACCGGTCCCCGGTAGCTTGTCTCCTTTCTGGTGAAGAATTGGCTTGGTAGTTTAGTCTGCCCTGTTCCCATGATGCACTGGGCCAGGGACAGACTGATTTGCAAATAGCCAGGTTCTGCGCTGGGATGGGGCAGTGAGATAAATAACGGTGATGGATCAAGCCCTGATCTTTGGACTGGGTAAGAGTGGTCTGCTTAATTCAGACACTCTGTTCATCACCACCCCTTTTTCTGAATCGTTTTTGGCCACTATAGGTGTGGCAGGGTATACTCAGACATGAGTCCCTTTCTCACTGCTCCATCAGGATTCAAACAAGCCGGGCCGAAGACGGCTGAAATGCCAGAAACCGGTCCCCGGTAGCTTGTCTCCTTTCTGGTGAAGAATTGGCTTGGTAGTTTAGTCTGCCCTGTTCCCAAGATGCACTGGGCCAGGGACAGACTGATTTGCATATAGCCAGGTTCTGAGCTGGGATGGGGCAGTGAGATAAATAACGGTGATGGATCAAGCCCTGATCTTTGGACTGGGTAAGAGTGGTCTGCTTAATTCAGACACTCTGTTCATCACCACCCCCTTTTCTGAATCGTTTTTGGCCACTATAGGTGTGGCAGGGTATACTCCGACATGAGTCCCTTCCTCACTGCTCCATCAGGATTCAAGCAAGCCGGGCCTAAGACGGCTGAAATGCCAGAAACCGGTCCCCGGTAGCTTGTCTCCTTTCTGGTGAAGAATTGGCTTGGTAGTTTAGTCTGCCCTGTTCCCATGATGCACTGGGCCAGGGACAGACTGATTTGCATATAGCCAGGTTCTGCGCTGGGATGGGGCAGTGAGATAAATAACGGTGATGGATCAAGCCCTGATCTTTGGACTGGGAAAGAGTGGTCTGCTTAATTCAGACACTCTGTTCATCACCACCCCCTTTTCTGAATCGTTTTTGGCCACTATAGGTGTGGCAGGGTATACTCAGACATGAGTCCCTTTCTCACTGCTCCATCAGGATTCAAGCAAGCCGGGCCGAAGACGGCTGAAATGCCAGAAACCGGTCCCCGGTAGCTTGTCTCCTTTCTGGTGAAGAATTGGCTTGGTAGTTTAGTCTGCCCTGTTCCCATGATGCACTGGGCCAGGGACAGACTGATTTGCATATAGCCAGGTTCTGAGCTGGGATGGGGCAGTGAGATAAATAACGGTGATGGATCAAGCCCTGATCTTTGGACTGGGTAAGAGTGGTCTGCTTAATTCAGACACTCTGTTCATCACCACCCCCTTTTCTGAATCGTTTTTGGCCACTATAGGTGTGGCAGGGTATACTCAGAAATGAGTCCCTTTCTCACTGCTCCATCAGGATTCAAGCAAGCCGGGCCGAAGACGGCTGAAATGCCAGAAACCGGTCCCCGGTAGCTTGTCTCCTTTCTGGTGAAGAATTGGCTTGGTAGTTTAGTCTGCCCTGTTCCCATGATGCACTGGGCCAGGGACAGACTGATTTGCATATAGCCAGGTTCTGAGCTGGGATGGGGCAGTGAGATAAATAACGGTGATGGATCAAGCCCTGATCTTTGGACTGGGTAAGAGTGGTCTGCTTAATTCAGACACTCTGTTCATCACCACCCCCTTTTCTGAATCGTTTTTGGCCACTATAGGTGTGGCAGGGTATACTCAGACATGAGTCCCTTTCTCACTGCTCCATCAGGATTCAAGCAAGCCGGGCCGAAGACGGCTGAAATGCCAGAAACCGGTCCCCGGTAGCTTGTCTCCTTTCTGGTGAAGAATTGGCTTGGTAGTTTAGTCTGCCCTGTTCCCATGATGCACTGGGCCAGGGACAGACTGATTTGCATATAGCCAGGTTCTGAGCTGGGATGGGGCAGTGAGATAAATAACGGTGATGGATCAAGCCCTGATCTTTGGACTGGGTAAGAGTGGTCTGCTTAATTCAGACACTCTGTTCATCACCACCCCCTTTTCTGAATCGTTTTTGGCCACTATAGGTGTGGCAGGGTATACTCAGACATGAGTCCCTTTCTCACTGCTCCATCAGGATTGAAGCAAGCCGGGCCGAAGACGGCTGAAATGCCAGAAACCGGTCCCCGGTAGCTTGTCTCCTTTCTGGTGAAGAATTGGCTTGGTAGTTTAGTCTGCCCTGTTCCCATGATGCACTGGGCCAGGGACAGACTGATTTGCATATAGCCAGGTTCTGAGCTGGGATGGGGCAGTGAGATAAATAACGGTGATGGATCAAGCCCTGATCTTTGGACTGGGTAAGAGTGGTCTGCTTAATTCAGACACTCTGTTCATCACCACCCCCTTTTCTGAACAGTTAGAGAAGATGGCGCCGAGGTCCGAAGGCCCCGCTTCTCCTCCGCCGTACACACTCCGCAGGCCGTTCCCGCGCTCTCTCAAGTCACCCAGATGGTTGGGGCGACATCAGTGCTCGGATCCGCAAGGATGTGGGGAACAGGAGTGGCGGATTACATCTCAGTCGCCGCCGTCAGGAGTCCGCATGGAGGAGCCTCGCGGAAAGACGGCCATTCCGATCGCCGCCGCGGCCACGCCCCCCAAAAACTCTAAAAGATTAAATGTTATGTTCTGTTATCAAAGAATTAACCGTAGTTGGTTTAAGCATCGAACAAACAATCTGGTAATTTTATTTCTAATCCAACAAATACCATTAGTTATGACCATCTGATGTTATTAACCTGGCCTGATACAGATCTGCTACTGATTACTAAAACTGTAAGTAATTATACCATCATGTCCTAACACATTATTACATTGTGATACAAACACCTCTTTAGCCAATAAGCTAAAAGCAGCACTTCTAAATGTGCACTTGCTAGGTAAGCATAATACTGTAATTTATGAACGTACAATTAAAAAACAATCAATTATACCACTGTTTAAAGGACTCTTGTATGCCCTATATAATTCCTGTGCCTCGAGCCGTATATGGAATATGTAATAATCGCCTAGACTGCTGCGGCAGAGGGATCGCCGTTGTTCATCAAGATTGTTTTCACTTATTAGTGTTACTATTAAGGAATTTCTAGGAATTTAATATGTGTTGAAGTTTATTCATTTTTCATAGTATGTCAGTAAAGGCAAAACAAACATTAAATAATTTAAAATGCTATCAATATATTCAGCTTATAAAACAATAACGTTTGTTATCTTCCATATATTAAAAACACTAAAAATGGTTTTCATTTACTAAATTTACACAATTTAAAAACCATTTTGGACGTATATTAGAGCTTAAATTCAATGTGCAAGTAGTACTTTAACAAAGTGCAGAGCATAGTGCAAATATATTACTAATCCAACAGCATAATAGTAAATATTGGTACATACATTGCAATATACAGCCAATATACAAATGAGTGATATACAAGGGCACAATGTATGATACTGATATACTCCTAACCGTATCATAAGCTCATAACATCTTCCTCTAACTTGCACTATAATTCATAAACGCTAGCAAGTAAACTATATGGATATGTTACAGGCGCAGTTTGCTTTCCCTATCCTAGTGCTCATTGGAGCAAACTTTTAACCTTCCTATAGCACTACTATTGTTATGTACAGCCATTCTAATTTCTTCATAAATACTTCGAAAACTTTCCCCAAATGTTAACAGGGTCAAATATTATCACAATAAATTATACAAGTTAAAAATTCAGCAACTTATCTAATATGAATTTGTTTAACAGCATTAAATATCTCCTCCTCCCCATGAAGAAATATGTGCAATAAACCTTAGGATTTATTATAATAGCAGAACCCTCAATACAAAAGGAGCATAGTGCTATATTGTGAAACTTTGGAAGTTTCCAAAATATGAAGGAAGGTACTTGGCCCAGACGCACTTCAGCATTTAACTTCTACTATTTTTGCCTCTTACATACATCTTTTAAGTATAGTTGTATTTTTCTAGTAAATTTACCTTTATACAAATGATTAAGATTCTTTTTACTCTCACATTAATTTAAATCTGATTTAATAGTGAGCTATTTTACCATATTTTCATTAATTTCCTTCTCAAAAACTGAGAGCACTCTGTTGGATTGATAGTTCTTCCTGGATCAACCTTTGCCACAATAGTCTTATGATTAACTATCCATAGTACATCTTTATCAAACAAAAAATAATTTTTGACCTATATTTTATATTCACTAGACCAAGGTCCAGTCTTAAAGCACAATTCACTCCCCCTTCGGAACGAAGAGTCATCTTTTCCAAGTATTCATCTCAATTTGCTCAGCATGTTTTAAATTAATTTCCCCTAAAATCTCAGACCCATATAGAATCAGATTTACTAACTTCAACAAATGTATGTCCAAAGTCCATATGTAGCCAAGCCAAAACTCCAGCACAGCTGTGCATCATCATTTCTGAGCTTCATTTTTAAAGAAGTGTGTTTCTAAAAATGATTCCCAAATACTTATATTCATATACAGTGTCCACCTGTTTCCCATTCAGCCACCATTTTGAACGTATCCCTTTAGTGCTTTTTCTAAGTACCATTGCTTTTGTATTTGTTAGATTTATTGTTAAATTATGGGAGACACAACTGATTAATGGTATCATTTGCTGTTGAAAGATTAATATGTCACATACAGTTATCGGCTCTTAACTAAAGCATACTTCTCCTCAAGAAGTCTTAATAAAAGGCACCCATCAGCTGCAGACATTTTTTTTTCTAAACCCTATCTGAAATTTTGGGGAATATCTTTGCCGCTCCTACCTATTCCTCACTAAATTTTAAAAAGTGTTTGACATATATCTTAATGGTAGTACCTAACAATGTTATCATTCTATACTTATGCGCATCCTCATGGGCACCCTTTTTATCGATTGGAAGCTGTATACTGCCTTTTTTTGAACCAGGAATTCTGTTCTTCATAATGACTGCATTTAAACAAAGCCACCAATAATACTTTTGCCCATTTCTTTAGAGTTAGCTTTAATATTGTGGCAGGTATACCATCTGTTCTTTGTGCTTGTGTCCCTTTAAATCCCTTAATCAAAGTTTCAACATCTTTTACAATTGTCACCAAGTCTTCTTGTGTTAGGTTTATTACAGTCTTATCTCCCTGATTTTCAACAATATTGGGCTACATACTATATTCTATTACTTTAATAGTATACAACGCTGTTATATAAGCAACTCATTTCTCTTTTCCACTGTAATCGTTAGCAGGTTTTTATTTTTTCCAACTACTTTACTTATTAATTCCCAGAATACTTTAGACCATTTCTTACATAGGGCCATGATAACCTCTGACCATTTACTATCTTTTTTACACCCACATTAACATTCTATCTTAATTCATAAACGTTTTCTTCTACTGCTTCCTTATTGG
This sequence comes from Lissotriton vulgaris, assembly GCF_964263255.1. Classification (NCBI taxonomy): domain Eukaryota; kingdom Metazoa; phylum Chordata; class Amphibia; order Caudata; family Salamandridae; genus Lissotriton; species Lissotriton vulgaris. Next base: position 896,208,566 of record NC_141693.1, on the reverse strand, counting down.
ACCCCTCAGTGTCATCTCCACTTTGAAGGCCTCCCTAACAGTCCTATTTAATCCCTATCTTGCTGTTTCTATTGCACTATGTGCTTGTGTTGCTCCTGATTAGGCCCTTCCTTTAACTTTTCTAGCCCTTAATCTAAGCTCTCATGGAAATTGTTCATAGACTTTGTTAACTTCCTTTGCTTTATGACAACTATATACAATAATAGAAGATCATGTATCGATCTTTTGCTTTTCGCCTTGAATTTTGCTAACCAGAAGATTCGTTGCTATTATTACAGTTAACATGCTGGCTATTTGCTCAGTTTTATCTATTTTTAATATAATATTGTAGACTTAATTCTATAAGATTATGATCACTCCCAGCCTGATCACCCCATGACCCCAACTATTGAGAAATACTCCGATGTAATTGCTGCATATTCAATAAGTTAGGATTTTCTGCCATTATCAAAAGTATTGTTAGCGGTTTGATCACCAGGTACTCTCCAGGTAGTTATTGTCACATTGTGTTCCTTTAATATCCATTTTATTTTCTTACCCGCACCATCAGATTTTCTAGCCCTGTATAGTTGGCTCAGCATATCTAACCCTTTTTTGTAGGCTTGCTGAGCCTTGTCCAAGGTTTCCAAAAAAGGGATTTTAGCATTAAGATCACCCAGTGATAATATTGGGGCTGTAGGATATCTGAATCCGATATTCTCAATTGAGTCCCTCAGTTTGTTGCATTTTTCACCACAGTCTTTATTTGGTGGTAGATATACATTAACTATTATCAGTTTATTCTGTTTAATATTAGTACAGAATGTTACCTTATTTGAATCGACCTCAACCACAAATGTTATAAAATCGAAATATTCATGGAAAATTATTTGAATTACAAATTTCATAGTAACTGCTACACATATCATGAGATGCCCAAAATTGCACTTTTCAGCTGCTAAATAATATACCAAGCCATCCTATAAGACCACACTTATGTTTACCCATTTTTTTTGTAATACCACTATTGTCAACTCCTTCTCTCTTAATGCTGCTTGTAGATGCAACCAGTTTCTTTTGAGGCCTGAAATATTTCAGGACCTCAAGTGAAATGTTTTCAAATTAGGAATAGTTTGGCTTAATCGCCGCAGGTACCCAGTTCCAAATATCTAAGTCTTGCACAATTACTCTTTTTGACAGTGGACTTGTGAAAATACTTCTTTCTGAACATGTTTTGGTAATAAACCTTCTTTGTCCTAGTCAGTCACATTCCTTATTCTCCACTTACTGCCTTCCTCTTCACCCTGCATATCACTTACACTGGACCCTTTAGCTTTGTCCCGGCCCCCACTGTTATCTCCTGCTGATTGGACTTACTCTTCATCACAGTATACATTTCAAAACCTAGCTTCCTTAACTAATCAATTGGTTTTTAAACTTGATCTACCACTGTTTGTGAATAAAAAAGGTATTGTAGCTTTTAGCCAGCCCGTCCCTCTCGTATTATTTTTCTGGAGCTGCACCAAGACTGTCACTTGATGTTATTTTCTATAGCCTTCGTGCCCTGTCCAGGATTACCAGGATTATCCCCCAGTTGAGAAAAGGACTGGAAGTCGAGTCTGCAAAGATGTCAGCTATTTGTAGGGTCAGGAGATCCTCGCCCCTATCTGCACGCTGTAGACTTCTACCTCCACCAGAATTTGTTTCCTCATTATTAGTTGCTTTAAATGCTATTTTTGTTCCAGCCTCCGCAATTGAGGGAGCCTCTTTAGTTTTTACAGGAGAAGCATACACTGACAAAGGTACTAGAGAAAACTGGTCATTCTGTACTTTTTCATTCACCGTTTCCGTCTTTCCTGCGTTCCCTGATGACTCCCTGGTCTGCACCTTTTTATTTATATCTGATTCTACCTCACAGTTCTCAGTTAGGCACATATTTGCAGGAGAATTTATTTCTAATGTTAGTACCTCCTTCGCAGTAGTTTTAAAAATATTAACCCAACCCACTTTTATCAGTCCCCTTTTAGCAATCTTTATGCTCTTCATTCTCTTCATTTTACTTTTATTTTTTTACCTCCCTTCCTTTAAGTTATTCCTTGAACATGATAAATAAATCTCAGTTTTCAATGGGGTTACTTGGTTCCTTCTTCATCCATATCAGTTTCCTTATTGGCATACAATGTTATATCTCCTCCAGCCATATTTGTTTTGCCCGTTTCATCATTATTCTGTGCTTTGACGTTTTGAAATGATATTCTAGGAGATCACTATAGCCAACCTCACAACCTAAGCCCTCCATCTGCATCAGCACCTCCCTTTCACCTGTACAAAAAAAGAGGGATATATCAGGGTTTGTGTTCCTTTGTCAACTAAAAAGAAAATTAGGGCCCCTTTTTTAATAAGGCCCGCTGTATTAGGTTCTATAATACTAGATAGTATAGTTGAAGTGATTTCAATGTTGTGGTCCGAATCCGTAATTACACTTTACAGCAGGATCAAGATGGATTCCAAATTATGTTGTATAGCCCTTATCATATCGTAGCCTAAAGCTGGGTCAATATCTCAACTACAATCTGCTCCCATACCCTATAAAGCGTAGACCTGTTGAATGCTCAAGGCAAACACTACTTTCATTCAGAAAGTCAGTCATATAGGAGAAAGAAAACTTTCTTTCTTTTAGTCGTGACATAATTTATGCACTGATTTAAAGTTGGGGCCTGATGAGTTATTGGCTTTCTGAGGTTCAAATTTCCCAACATTGTAATCCAGGTCATGCTGCGGGGATAACGTCCCTATATTACCTTTACCGGCGACATTTGCTCCATCTGACCCTTTTTTTCGTTGGACCCATGACTTTTTGATCCTAGTGCAGAGGTAGCTTCAGCCATTATAGCATTTAGCTTAGAGTCCTCTTGGTGCCTCATTGAGTTATTTGAGAGAAGGATATCTTTTATAAGGTGCTTGTAGATCTCTATACACCCCAATACTTGGTTGGGTTCAGCTACCTGATTAGCCTCTAAGCACATACCATCTATATCATCTATAACACCAGTTCTACAGGCATATTTCAAATGCATAACTCTAGACGAGGACATATTATTAGAGTTTCCACCTATTTGACTGCTGCTTTAATCCCCCTTCCCTGCTTAACCCTTCTCACCCCCCCTCCCCAAGATACCCTGTTGTCTGGTATACAGGCTTTTATTCTATTTACAACACATGCTTTTGGATGTCACACTGTCTTATCCAGACCAACCTTGTCCTCTTTATTATCATTCATACTTGACCTCAATTTTCTTATATTGTGATCCTCCTTGGTCTTTCAGTTTCTTAAAGTATGAGTGGAGAAGCTTTTGTGACATCATAACAAGGTTTGTTTTCGAACTATTAGGATTTTTTTCTCAGTGACTTACTGTTAAAAAACCCTATTCTAGTCATAGTGTCCAACCTCCATGGCTTTTTATTTAACATTTCAGCCACCTTAAACCTGGCAAAGAAATGATCTGTGAATACTTTTAAAATAAAATGCAAAATAAATTCTTCCATGATAGCCTAAGCACTAGGGGGCATATGTATCAAAATCGATTTTTGCGATTCTCAAATAGCAACTTTTTGAGAATCGCTATTTGAGAATCGCAAAACGGGATGTATTAAAAAAATATGCAAATATTTTGCGATTTCTTAGTATTTCTTAATTGCAATTAGGAAATTGCGAAATCGCAAGTAAGGAATATCTTCCCATTTATTCCTATGGGCCAGGAGGCTCATAGGAATGAATGGGAAGTCATTCTCAAATTACGATTCGCAATTTGAGAATCGCAAATTGAGAATAATTTCAAGGGTGCAAGGGTGTCATTAGGACACCCTGATGCACTCCTGAAATGAGCATGTGTGTGCATATGGCACACATACCATGTATGCGGTACAAACGGGGTGGTGATGGACGGAGCATCTGAACCAATCAAACACTCACACCCAGTCAAAAGATCTGGGTGTGAGTGTTTGGCAGGGTATGCTCAGACGAGAGTCCCTTGCTCATCTGAACTGGGGTGGCAGAGTGGGCTAAAGAACGGTGATGGATTAAACCCAGATCTTTTGACTGGGTGTGAGTGTTTGATTGATTCAGATGCTCCGTCCATCACCACCCCCTTTTGTACCGCTTTTTGCCGCCATAAGTGTGGCAGGGTATGCTCATACGTGAGTCCCTTGCTCACTTTGCCACTGGATTCAAGCAAGCCGGGCTGAAGACGGCTGGAATGCCAGAAACTGGTCCTCGGAAGCTTGTTTCCGGTCCAGGGAAGACATGGCTTGGCAGTTCGGGCTGGACTGTTCCCATGATATTTACAACAAGGGGTGGTGAGGGACAGAGTCTCTGAATTAAGCAGAAAGCTCTCACCCAGTCAAGAGATCAGGGCTAGATCCAACACCGTTTTTTAGCTCACTGCACCATCCCAGTTTCAGAACCTGGCTGTATGCAAATTAGTCTGTTCCTGTCCCAGTGCATGATGGGAACAGGGCAAACCAAACTACAAAAGCCAATTCTTACACTGGGAAGGAAACAAGCTCCCGGGGACCGGTTTCTGGCATTACAGCCGTCTTCGGCCCGGTTTGATTGAATCCTGATGGTGCAATGAGCAAGGGTCTCACATCTGAGAATACCCTTCCACGCTTAGGGTGGACAAAAATATTTACAACAAGGGGTGGTGAGGGACAGAGTCTCTGAATTAAGCAGAAAGCTCTCACCCAGTCAAGAGATCAGGGCTAGATCCAACACCGTTTTTTAGCTCACTGCACCATCCCAGTTTCAGAACCTGGCTGTATGCAAATTAGTCTGTTCCTGTCCCAGTGCATGATGGGAACAGGGCAAACCAAACTACAAAAGCCAATTCTTACACTGGGAAGGAAACAAGCTCCCGGGGACCGGTTTCTGGCATTACAGCCGTCTTCGGCCCGGTTTGCTTGAATCCTGATGGTGCAATGAGCAAGGGTCTCACATCTGAGAATACCCTTCCACGCTTAGGGTGGACAAAAATATTTACAACAAGGGGTGGTGAGGGACAGAGTCTCTGAATTAAGCAGAAAGCTCTCACCCAGTCAAGAGATCAGGGCTAGATCCAACACCGTTTTTTAGCTCACTGCACCATCCCAGTTTCAGAACCTGGCTGTATGCAAATTAGTCTGTTCCTGTCCCAGTGCATGATGGGAACAGGGCAAACCAAACTACAAAAGCCAATTCTTACACTGGGAAGGAAACAAGCTCCCGGGAACCGGTTTCTGGCATTACAGCCGTCTTCGGCCCGGTTTGCTTGAATCCTGATGGTGCAATGAGCAAGGGTCTCACATCTGAGAATACCCTTCCACGCTTAGGGTGGACAAAAATATTTACAACAAGGGGTGGTGAGGGACAGAGTCTCTGAATTAAGCAGAAAGCTCTCACCCAGTCAAGAGATCAGGGCTAGATCCAACACCGTTTTTTAGCTCACTGCACCATCCCAGTTTCAGAACCTGGCTGTATGCAAATTAGTCTGTTCCTGTCCCAGTGCATGATGGGAACAGGGCAAACCAAACTACAAAAGCCAATTCTTACACTGGGAAGGAAACAAGCTCCCGGGGACCGGTTTCTGGCATTACAGCCGTCTTCGGCCCGGTTTGCTTGAATCCTGATGGTGCAATGAGCAAGGGTCTCACATCTGAGAATACCCTTCCACGCTTAGGGTGGACAAAAATATTTACAACAAGGGGTGGTGAGGGACAGAGTCTCTGAATTAAGCAGAAAGCTCTCACCCAGTCAAGAGATCAGGGCTAGATCCAACACCGTTTTTTAGCTCACTGCACCATCCCAGTTTCAGAACCTGGCTGTATGCAAATTAGTCTGTTCCTGTCCCAGTGCATGATGGGAACAGGGCAAACCAAACTACAAAAGCCAATTCTTACACTGGGAAGGAAACAAGCTCCCGGGGACCGGTTTCTGGCATTACAGCCGTCTTCGGCCCGGTTTGCTTGAATCCTGATGGTGCAATGAGCAAGGGTCTCACATCTGAGAATACCCTTCCACGCTTAGGGTGGACAAAAATATTTACAACAAGGGGTGGTGAGGGACAGAGTCTCTGAATTAAGCAGAAAGCTCTCACCCAGTCAAGAGATCAGGGCTAGATCCAACACCGTTTTTTAGCTCACTGCACCATCCCAGTTTCAGAACCTGGCTGTATGCAAATTAGTCTGTTCCTGTCCCAGTGCATGATGGGAACAGGGCAAACCAAACTACAAAAGCCAATTCTTACACTGGGAAGGAAACAAGCTCCCGGGGACCGGTTTCTGGCATTACAGCCGTCTTCGGCCCGGTTTGCTTGAATCCTGATGGTGCAATGAGCAAGGGTCTCACATCTGAGAATACCCTTCCACGCTTAGGGTGGACAAAAATATTTACAACAAGGGGTGGTGAGGGACAGAGTCTCTGAATTAAGCAGAAAGCTCTCACCCAGTCAAGAGATCAGGGCTAGATCCAACACCGTTTTTTAGCTCACTGCACCATCCCAGTTTCAGAACCTGGCTGTATGCAAATTAGTCTGTTCCTGTCCCAGTGCATGATGGGAACAGGGCAAACCAAACTACAAAAGCCAATTCTTACACTGGGAAGGAAACAAGCTCCCGGGGACCGGTTTCTGGCATTACAGCCGTCTTCGGCCCGGTTTGCTTGAATCCTGATGGTGCAATGAGCAAGGGTCTCACATCTGAGAATACCCTTCCACGCTTAGGGTGGACAAAAATATTTACAACAAGGGGTGGTGAGGGACAGAGTCTCTGAATTAAGCAGAAAGCTCTCACCCAGTCAAGAGATCAGGGCTAGATCCAACACCGTTTTTTAGCTCACTGCACCATCCCAGTTTCAGAACCTGGCTGTATGCAAATTAGTCTGTTCCTGTCCCAGTGCATGATGGGAACAGGGCAAACCAAACTACAAAAGCCAATTCTTACACTGGGAAGGAAACAAGCTCTCGGGGACCGGTTTCTGGCATTACAGCCGTCTTCGGCCCGGTTTGCTTGAATCCTGATGGTGCAATGAGCAAGGGTCTCACATCTGAGAATACCCTTCCACGCTTAGGGTGGACAAAAATATTTACAACAAGGGGTGGTGAGGGACAGAGTCTCTGAATTAAGCAGAAAGCTCTCACCCAGTCAAGAGATCAGGGCTAGATCCAACACTGTTTTTTAGCTCACTGCACCATCCCAGTTTCAGAACCTGGCTGTATGCAAATTAGTCTGTTCCTGTCCCAGTGCATGATGGGAACAGGGCAAACCAAACTACAAAAGCCAATTCTTACACTGGGAAGGAAACAAGCTCCCGGGGACCGGTTTCTCGCATTACAGCCGTCTTCGGCCCGGTTTGCTTGAATCCTGATGGTGCAATGAGCAAGGGTCTCACATCTGAGAATACCCTTCCACGCTTAGGGTGGACAAAAATATTTACAACAAGGGGTGGTGAGGGACAGAGTCTCTGAATTAAGCAGAAAGCTCTCACCCAGTCAAGAGATCAGGGCTAGATCCAACACCGTTTTTTAGCTCACTGCACCATCCCAGTTTCAGAACCTGGCTGTATGCAAATTAGTCTGTTCCTGTCCCAGTGCATGATGGGAACAGGGCAAACCAAACTACAAAAGCCAATTCTTACACTGGGAAGGAAACAAGCTCCCGGGGACCGGTTTCTGGCATTACAGCCGTCTTCGGCCCGGTTTGCTTGAATCCTGATGGTGCAATGAGCAAGGGTCTCACATCTGAGAATACCCTTCCACGCTTAGGGTGGACAAAAATATTTACAACAAGGGGTGGTGAGGGACAGAGTCTCTGAATTAAGCAGAAAGCTCTCACCCAGTCAAGAGATCAGGGCTAGATCCAACACCGTTTTTTAGCTCACTGCACCATCCCAGTTTCAGAACCTGGCTGTATGCAAATTAGTCTGTTCCTGTCCCAGTGCATGATGGGAACAGGGCAAACCAAACTACAAAAGCCAATTCTTACACTGGGAAGGAAACAAGCTCCCGGGGACCGGTTTCTGGCATTACAGCCGTCTTCGGCCCGGTTTGCTTGAATCCTGATGGTGCAATGAGCAAGGGTCTCACATCTGAGAATACCCTTCCACGCTTAGGGTGGACAAAAATATTTACAACAAGGGGTGGTGAGGGACAGAGTCTCTGAATTAAGCAGAAAGCTCTCACCCAGTCAAGAGATCAGGGCTAGATCCAACACCGTTTTTTAGCTCACTGCACCATCCCAGTTTCAGAACCTGGCTGTATGCAAATTAGTCTGTTCCTGTCCCAGTGCATGATGGGAACAGGGCAAACCAAACTACAAAAGCCAATTCTTACACTGGGAAGGAAACAAGCTCCCGGGGACCCGTTTCTGGCATTACAGCCGTCTTCGGCTCGGTTTGCTTGAATCCTGATGGTGCAATGAGCAAGGGTCTCACATCTGAGAATACCCTTCCACGCTTAGGGTGGACAAAAATATTTACAACAAGGGGTGGTGAGGGACAGAGTCTCTGAATTAAGCAGAAAGCTCTCACCCAGTCAAGAGATCAGGGCTAGATCCAACACCGTTTTTTAGCTCACTGCACCATCCCAGTTTCAGAACCTGGCTGTATGCAAATTAGTCTGTTCCTGTCCCAGTGCATGATGGGAACAGGGCAAACCAAACTACAAAAGCCAATTCTTACACTGGGAAGGAAACAAGCTCCCGGGGACCGGTTTCTGGCATTACAGCCGTCTTCGGCCCGGTTTGCTTGAATCCTGATGGAGCAATGAGCAAGGGTCTCACATCTGAGAATACCCTTCCACGCTTAGGGTGGACAAAAATATTTACAACAAGGGGTGGTGAGGGACAGAGTCTCTGAATTAAGCAGAAAGCTCTCACCCAGTCAAGAGATCAGGGCTAGATCCAACACCGTTTTTTAGCTCACTGCACCATCCCAGTTTCAGAACCTGGCTGTATGCAAATTAGTCTGTTCCTGTCCCAGTGCATGATGGGAACAGGGCAAACCAAACTACAAAAGCCAATTCTTACACTGGGAAGGAAACAAGCTCCCGGGGACCGGTTTCTGGCATTACAGCCTGCTCCATCAGGATTCAAGCAAGCCGGGCCGAAGAAGGCTGAAATGCCAGAAACCGGTCCCCGGTAGCTTGTCTCCTTTCTGGTGAAGAATTGGCTTGGTAGTTTAGTCTGCCCTGTTCCCATGATGCACTGGGCCAGGGACAGACTGATTTGCATATAGCCAGGTTCTGAGCTGGGATGGGGCAGTGAGATAAATAACGGTGATGGATCAAGCCCTGATCTTTGGACTGGGTAAGAGTGGTCTGTTTAACTCAGACACTCTGTTCATCACCACCCCCTTTTTGTAAATCGTTTTTGGCCACTATAGGTGTGGCAGGGTATACTCAGACATGAGTCCCTTTCTCACTGCTCCATCAGGATTCAAGCAAGCCGGGCCGAAGAAGGCTGAAATGCCAGAAACCGGTCCCCGGTAGCTTGTCTCCTTTCTGGTGAAGAATTGGCTTGATAGTTTAGTCTGCCCTGTTCCCATGATGCACTGGGCCAGGGACAGACTGATTTGCATATAGCCAGGTTCTGAGCTGGGATGGGGCAGTGAGATAAATAACGGTGATGGATCAAGCCCTGATCTTTGGACTGGGTAAGAGTGGTCTGTTTAACTCAGACACTCTGTTCATCACCACCCCCTTTTTGTAAATCGTTTTTGGCCACTATAGGTGTGGCAGGGTATACTCAGACATGAGTCCCTTTCTCACTGCTCCATCAGGATTCAAGCAAGCCGGGCCGAAGAAGGCTGAAATGCCAGAAACCGGTCCCCGGTAGCTTGTCTCCTTTCTGGTGAAGAATTGGCTTGGTAGTTTAGTCTGCCCTGTTCCCATGATGCACTGGGCCAGGGACAGACTGATTTGCATATAGCCAGGTTCTGAGCTGGGATGGGGCAGTGAGATAAATAACGGTGATGGATCAAGCCCTGATCTTTGGACTGGGTAAGAGTGGTCTGTTTAACTCAGACACTCTGTTTATCACCACCCCCTTTTTGTAAATCGTTTTTGGCCACTATAGGTGTGGCAGGGTATACTCAGACATGAGTCCCTTTCTCACTGCTCCATCAGGATTCAAGCAAGCCGGGCCGAAGAAGGCTGAAATGCCAGAAACCGGTCCCCGGTAGCTTGTCTCCTTTCTGGTGAAGAATTGGCTTGGTAGTGTAGTCTGCCCTGTTCCCATGATGCACTGGGCCAGGGACAGACTGATTTGCATATAGCCAGGTTCTGAGCTGGGATGGGGCAGTGAGATAAATAACGGTGATGGATCAAGCCCTGATCTTTGGACTGGGTAAGAGTGGTCTGTTTAACTCAGACACTCTGTTCATCACCACCCCCTTTTTGTAAATCGTTTTTGGCCACTATAGGTGTGGCAGGGTATACTCAGACATGAGTCCCTTTCTCACTGCTCCATCAGGATTCAAGCAAGCCGGGCCGAAGAAGGCTGAAATGCCAGAAACCGGTCCCCGGTAGCTTGTCTCCTTTCTGGTGAAGAATTGGCTTGGTAGTTTAGTCTGCCTTGTTCCCATGATGCACTGGGCCAGGGACAGACTGATTTGCATATAGCCAGGTTCTGAGCTGGGATGGGGCAGTGAGATAAATAACGGTGATGGATCAAGCCCTGATCTTTGGACTGGGTAAGAGTGGTCTGTTTAACTCAGACACTCTGTTCATCACCACCCCCTTTTTGTAAATGGACTGTTCCCATGAGGCACAGGGTCAGACTGATTTCCATATAGCCATGTCTGAACTGGGGTGGCAGAGTGGGCTAAAGAACGGTGATGGATTAAACCCAGATCTTTTGACTGGGTGTGAGTGTTTGATTGATTCAGATGCTCCGTCCATCACCACCTCCTTTTGTACCGCTTTTGGCCGCCATAAGTGTGGCAGGGTATGCTCAGAAGTGAGTCCCTTGCTCACTTTGCCACTGGATTCAAGCAAGCCCGGCTGAAGACGGCTGGAATGCCAGAAACTGGTCCTCGGAAGCTTGTTTCCGGTCCAGGGAAGACATGGCTTGGCAGTTCGGGCTGGACTGTTCCCATGAGGCACAGGGTCAGACTGATTTGCATATAGCCATGTCTGAACTGGGGTGGCGGAGTGGGCTAAAGAACGGTGATGGATTAAACCCAGATCTTTTGACTGGGTGTGAGTGGTTGTTTGATTCAGATGCTCCGTCCATCACCACCCCCTTTTGCACCGCTAAGGGCATGTATGTGCGCCACATGGTACCTTGAAAAATGCCATTTCTTAAATGCAATTAGAAAATTGCGAAATCGCAAGTAAGGAATACCTTCCAATTAATTCCTATGGGTCAGGAGGCTCATAGGAATGAATGGGAAGTCATTCTCAAATTACGATTCGCAATTTGAGAATCGCAAATTGAGAATAATTTCAAGGGTGCAAGGGTGTCATTAGGACACCCTGATGCACTCCTGAAATAAGCATGTGTGTGCATATGGCGCACATACATGCCCTAAGGGCATGGATGTGCGCCACATGGTACCTTGAAAAATGCCAAAAAGTGCATTTTTGAAAGAAATCGCAAATTACCACCAACTTGAAGTTGGTGGTAATTTGCGATTTCTTAAGGAGAAATCGCACAACTTGGGTGCTTGTTACAAAGCGTTTAAGGAACCGCAATTTGCAATTCCTTAAATGCTTACGCAAAATTGAGAATCGCAAAATTAGCGATTCCTTAAAAATGCGATGAGAAAATGTCTCATACTCTGCGTTTTGCGGGTTTTTTTTATATTCGCAAACGATATTTTGCGAATCGCAGCGTTTGCGAATAAAAATTCGTTTCATACATATGCCCCTAAATAAATCTGCTAATCATTTATCCCCTCATCGTTAGCAGAGCCAATTAGCACTTCATTCTTGCTCTGAATCTTTGGATTAAATTACCAAAAGTACCACATTTCGCAGAACTCCTTCTGGCCCTTAGGACAATGAGTCTCCTGATGCCCATAAAAGGCAATACAAGACCCTAGAGTGAGAATGGTGACACAACTATTCACTTTATATGAAAGCTATCTGTTCCTCTGCTCTGAAGAAATACAAAATCTGCTTGAAACCTATTCTACTCCTGTTGACTAAAAAATGCAAAGAAACCTACTAGGGGGATTTTTTAAAATTGTCATTTAATTCTCTAGGTTGAGAAGTTGTAAACCTGTTATTTTGACTTCTTCAACGAAAAAATTCTCACAATTTAGAACTGATTTACATATGTGAATTGTTCTAAAGACTGTACAATCAAACTTACTTTCTGTTGACAATCAGTCGACATATCACTAGCTATCCAAGTTTGCAGCAGCAACTACTGAATCCAGGGGTCCGCAAACTCTACTGCTGGTTACCTTGTTCTCCTACCTGGCGGGCATTGTTCTTTGAAGCCCCTCACGCCGCCCTGCAACATCTTCAGGGAAAACCATTCCGCTGGTGGTGACACGGACGGTATTGAACTACTGTTCCTGGCATCTTCGCTGGGCGCAGCACACAGGCATCATCTCCAAGTGCCAGGAGGCGCTTAAAAACACGCCTAGCCTTCCGGGCGCTACCCGGGTGAAGCCTGGGCCAAGGGCGCGCCTATCCGCGCCCGTCAGAGCCAGGAGGAGGCGGGCAGGGCCATACCACTTGGTTCTGGGCTCATACCTATTGCATGAGACACTAACAAATGGCGGCAAAGCGGGGACCAGGGGGCGCAAAGTTCACAACCCCAAAGACATCGGGGACATCGACACTAGATGGATACCTATTACGAGCAACGAAGGCGGTAGAAAAGGAGATGCAAACAGCGGAAAGAAGGTTATCAGTAACTGATAACATCCTAGCGGAAACAGGTACTATTAACATTACTGAGACTATCACTGTTAGTGAACTACTTAACAAATCTTCATCACTCCCTATACTGGACCCGGAGTTAATGTACAGTCAGGGGACTCCAGAACAGGCACCTGCCCAATCAGAGAACCTTTTGGCCCTGAAAAAAAGGAGAAATACTAAACATCTTGAATCCTCCTGCTCTACCCATACCAGGTCAAAGAAAAAAACAGTAAAGGACTAATTGCGGTAATTGCGGTTACCGGGGATAGGCCTCTGACACAGAGTAAGCTTATTGATAAAACCAAAAATGCAGAGTTTCCACCCTCCATCTGCCCTGAGATGTTAATATGCCTCTTAGAAGAATACTTGGCAAGAACCCTCTGCCCATTAATCTTGAGACTTGAAAAATTAGAGGCTGACATTGAACTGTTGTTAAATGCTGTAACAGGGATTAGGGCGGGAATGGATGGGGAGCGGAAAGCCGGGTACAATAAGAGGGTGGGTGCAGAAGATGCTTTATTAACACACCAAGACCATCGCAAACGGGGGACGGAAGCTAGGGACCAAACTGACAGTCATTTGGAGCAGTATACTGGTGCTACGGCTAGAACGGAAATAGAACCCGTATTAAAGAAAGTCCTAGAAACGAGAAACAGGTTAGATTGCCCAGCAGGGGAAAGGAGAAAAAACGTACCAACTGCTGCCCTAGGAGAGACGGAGGAAAGCATTGTACCAGCAGGTAAATCCCCGTTAGCCAACCCGAAATCCGGTCCAGCTAGAGGCGACAATAAAATTACACTGCACCTCCCACCTAAATGCTCCCCGTATGTAGTAGTGTTAACAAATACCCCACCTCTCACAGAAAATCATAAGGAATCCCACGCTGGGCTGAAGAACAAGGTGAGCCACTGGCTGGCTCAAAACGTGGATCTATCAAATGCCTACTTTGGAGATGTTCTGTTTGTAAGAAGAGTTGGGTGGGTTGGCCCTATGCCTAAGAAATATAAGGGGGATTACATTGTAATTAGTTGTAGATCCCGCTCGCTAGCAAAGTGGCTATCTGACCGGGGTTTGGTACTAGCAAATCAAAGCTCAGGACAAGGCCCCAAACTACTCCCACTGGCCTGTTTTTATAGGAACTTAGCACCTAATGAGGGGGCACTGATGCCGAGTAGGCATGGCCCCTTGTATGAAGCTATTAACAGGGGGCCCAGGGCTTTAGAACTTAGAAACAGATACCAGCCACTTTCAAATCTAGATGATGTAGATTGACTCAAAGGAGTCCCTAGACAGATGTTAGGTGAAGGCAAGGGCATTATTGTAACAAATGGGGCACAAACAAATGAACAGGTAAAGGATAATTTAAATTGCTCTAGTACAATCGCCCAGTCCAATGTATGTCCTGAAGGTGGGGGGAAAAAATTAACAACAGAGACCCCCAGATAAATACTGCAAATGATAGTTATGTAACAATTCTGTCTTGGATTGTGGTGGGTATCAACTCAAAGCTTAATGATCCTGAATGGTGCACTTTTATTGATAAATAACACATATGTTTATTTCGGGAGACCTGGGCAGCAGAGAAAGTGTATAAACTGGATTTTACCACCTTTACCATTGAGACAAAGAAGGGACCAATGGGCCGCCCTGTAGGGGGCATACTGATATGGGTGAAAAACTCCCTGATAGGGAAAATCAAAAGCCTCAACCTTGGATGCAAAGACATACTTGGGTTGGGAATACTTCTCCCAATGGGGAGTGCCCCCCTAAAGATCTTGAATGTATATAACCGGTTGAGAAGTCCACATAGGCCCTCTGAAACACTGACCCTCCTGGGGAACCACCTTGACTTAGCAAGAGGGAAGCACCGGCTAATAATTGCTGGTGATTTAAATATTACCTTTGAGCCTGTTGATTATATCCAGGAACTTATTGAAGAGGAGGATGAAGCAAGAGGAATCCAAAAACTGGAAATTCCACCAATAAAAAGTGTACTAGAGCAGTTCAACAAGTAAATTCTCTGATCATTGATCATGGGTTACGAGCATGCAATGGCAGGACTGACTCCGATAGGAGAGCCGGGTTTACTTTTAAGAGAGGGCATGTAAATACAGAATAGACTACTTTTTAGTCAATATTGAACTTTGGGGAAATGTAAAAGATATGGTGGTTGTAGACGGAGACGACAGTGACCATAATGCACTGTTTTTAACAATGGTTAATATGTTGGATTGTTATGGTCCTACTTCATAAAATAATGGTCCAGTGATTAGAAGTAATAATGAGAGTGTTAAATGGCCGATGATTCTTTTAGATCAAACAGCCCTCCCAAAAATGTATAAAAGGGTAGAGCTGTCCTTAGTGGAACTAGCCCCAACAAATTAGAATATGGCCGATACTCTGCATGTATTTGAGGGAACCAAGTGATGCCATAAAACCCTTCTTTTGTAAAATAAATGATAATATTCTCCCACGTAAGCATACTAAGCCATGGTATAATCAATCATGTAGGCAGGCTAAGGAAACCCTAATGAAGGCGGTAAAGACTAAATCCCTAGATAACATAAGAGCTTGCAGGAAAAGTTACCTCTGCAATCAGAAAAATGCCAGAAAAGATTGGGAGGTTGAGAAATGGAGAGTTCTTGTGGAAGCCTCAAAGATGAGGAACAGTCAAACATTCTGGCACTTAGTGGCCAAAGGCTCTAGTCACCTGAAAATAGAAAATAGTTTCCATTTGCAGCCCCAAATTTGGGAGGAGTACTTTGGGAGCCTGTATACAGCCCCGAGAGGGGGGGTGGGGGGGGTGGGGGGGGATAGATACCCTAGAAGCCCTGTTCTCTTTGCCCTTCAGGGAAGATATATCCATTACGGTTGAAGATACTACTCTGGCTATAAACTCAATCCAGAAAGGGAAGGCCCCTGGCTTGGACAAACTGCCAGGAGATATGTATAGGGCAGAGCCTGAAATATGGGGGGTATTACTAACTAGAGTCTTCAACGCCATCCTGGGAGGGAGAGAGGTCCCACTGTCCTGGAGGGGAGCTGAAATTATCCCCATCTTTAAGAAAGGAGAAAAGGGCTCCCCTGAAAATTACAGACCCATCAGCCTCATTGATGTCTCCCAAAAAATCTTTGGGAAGGTTATATTGGCCAGAATCCAACAGTGGATGGAGAAAAACCAGGTACTCTCCGACCTCCAGGCAGGCTTCAGGGAATACACGAGCACAACGGATCAGGTCCTCAGAATCCTTATGTTAATTTGGAAGGAAGTGGTCATCAATAGAGGTCACCTGTACTTTGTGTTCGTGGACTTAAAAACAGATTTTGATTCTATTAATAGAACCCAACTGTGGTCCGTCCTGAGAGATATGGGTCTACCACCATACCTGCTTAACATCTTGGTTCGCCTGCTCGTAAATAACTTTGCAAAGGTTAGATGGAATTCGAATGGTGGACTCGCGGGCAGCATAAATGTTATATATTATGTTATATGGGTATTTATTACGCGCACGACTACTCTTGAGTATCCTGCCGTGGATAAATATAAATATCCAAAAAGGTGTTTAACAGGGGTGCGTCCTGTTCCCTACTTTATTTACACTCTTTGTAAATGGAGTTATAGATGAGATTTTCAATTGCGATGGAGATCCTCCTAAAATGGCGGGTATAACTGTTCCCTGGCTGCTATTTGTGGACGACACCCTTTTGATTGCAAGAACACCAAGTGGAATTCAGAACCTCCTCAACAGATTTGAGGGGGCCTGTAATTCTAGGGGGGTATCCACAGAAGCCGTGAGGTGAACGGCCATCGCGCACAGAGACCTAGCGCACTGCTTCACTGCTCCTTAGCGCTCCAGCGCCCTACCACCTACCAGGGCAGAAACTACAACCCCCAGGTGCCCCGGCGGCGGGAGTGACGCCGCACGAGCGCCCGGAGGCGCTTCAAAGCACGGAGCGCCCTGAGCTCCGGGGGGTATCCACAGAAGCCGTGAGGTGAACGGCCATCGCGCACAGAGACCTAGCGCACTGCTCCACTGCTCCTTAGCGCTCCAGCGCTCCAGCACCCTACCACCTACCAGGGCAGAAACTACAACCCCCAGGTGCCCCGGCGGCGGGAGTGACGCCGCACGAGCGCCCGGTGGCGCTTCAAAGCATGGAACGCCCCTCGCACCCGCGAGTCGCGCGCAGGAGCAGCCTGGGAGAAGCCCGGGTAAAGGGCGGGCCCTCTGAGGCCCTCAGAGGTCAACAGTGGTCGGGCGGGCCACCCATCTAACGTCCAATAACAAGGTGAGCTTTCTGCTGTAACAATGGGCAAACGTAACGCTATAAGCAATACCACAGACATAGACGCACAGGACATTGTAACTTCAGCATCTCTTCTAACGTCATTTGAGACATTAATAGACACTGCCTTCAATGAGATTGCTGGAACTGAGAGGAGGCTTTCTATGGGCTCACTTACTATTAACCAACCTAGTACAACAGGCAGCCCAAATGATAATATGCATTTATTTCCTGAAGTCATCGTGGTAAAATCAAATCCTGTCGTCTGTTTGCCCGATCTACCAAAAGATGGAAATACTACTAATATAGCCCCTGTTGTGGTTCCTGATCCCGTCTCGCAATTAGCTTCACCAACAATTACCGAGTGTACTGACACAACTGAGAACACTGGAGCTAAGCGAAAAAGGGGTCCTTTAAAGTCCACAATAAATAAAAGGAAGCAGCCCCCTAGGAGAAATAACCAGCCAACCCCACAGAGTATGTGGACTAGGGGGAAGAAACAACAACAAACTGGATCTTTGCCAGTTCAACCTCACTTGGGAGACACCATTGTTATAAATGACGGCATAAATTCTAATACAATCTCCACGCAAACAGAATCCCCAAATGAAAATAGTTTTCTTTCTAAATCAAAGGGGAATCTTATTGAGACCATTGCAGACACAATTTTTAAACAATTAGAAGGTCAAATGATCAAACAATTTAATAGTATTTTTAAGAGACTTGACAGACTGGAAACCCTCATTAAAAATGATGACGCCAAGAGAAAGGGTACAGTATGCCTAGATAAAATAAGAGGTGATCGTTTGTTAAAAGACCTGGAGTCTATTACCAGTGCCCTCTCTAGCGGTGACTGCACAAAAAACTGTAATTTGTCTACAACAAACGGGGTTAAAGAACTACAGATTGTTACTAGTCCGTCCATGACTACAACATCTACGGCGGATGCAAACACAAGGAAAGGTAATTCTTCCCCAAGTTTGTCATTTATCCCTCAATCGTCTTCTACCGCTCCTAGTGTCCCTAAGAACAACCAGAAATGCAATCCTGTCACAGGCACAAACAAGCAGAAGGTTCCTCCCAACCCCAGCCAGAATAAGACTTTGCATGAGGACAATAGGCCTTTCAAACATCAAGGCCCTGCTCTACACCTTCCATCTGAGGCATGTCCCTACGTCTTGGTTCTGGCTGGTATACCACCTCTCAGGGAAGGGCAAGGAGAATCATGGGTTCAGTTGCACAATAAATGCATTGACTGGTTAACTAAGTATAAGGGGGTCGGTTATGATATATCCAAGGAAATTTTATCCACACGTCGAGTAACCTGGGTCGGTCCTCTTTTTAAAAACATCAACGGGGACTGTATTATAGTCAACTTTAGGAACCCTGGCACTGTAAAATTTCTGTTGAACAAGAACTTCGTCCAACCCGGTCCATCTACCGTGGTGACCCCTTTACCGCTGAGTTACTTCTACCGACCCCCACACAGAATGATGCAGCCACCTCCTGTATTTCCTCTGCAAAACAGATTTTCGATACTCCGTGACTTGGGTACCTTGGATTGACTGTCAGCTATTGATGAGGATCCAGTTGTTGTGGCCCCTGAGTCTGACTCTACAGAGGAAGCACCATCTGAGGCACTCCTGACATTATCTGACACTTCCTTGCTTTTAACCCCACAATGCGACCGATGGGTGAACCAAACAACAGTATCTACCCAAGTAACTAATCAGGATGTCTGTCTAAGGCCTGATAAAAATCTGTTAATCCTTAGTTGGAACATTGCCGGCCTGAAGGCAAAGATGGAAATCAAAACTTGGAAGGACTGGGTTAATCGTCACGATGTGTTAATGTTCCAAGAAACCTGGTGCACAGCCGACCTGTTATTTGAGGGGTATAGTTGCCATAATAGGACTGTATTGGCCCCCTCTCTAGGTCGACCGAGTGGGGGCCTTTCGATTTGGGTTAAAATATCTGCAGAAGCCAAAGTTGAAGTACTCCAAACTAATTGTCTAAGTTTTATGGCACTGATATATACTAAGAGGACAAGGTTATGTTTGATTAATTTCTACAATAATGATTTTTTGTCTCAACCTAATCGCAATTTTATATTCTTGTTTGATTTTATCGATGAAATAGTGGAGGGACGGAAATACGGGAAATTTGATGGTATTTGCTTAGGAGGGGACTTCAATGCACATATACATTTAAGAAATCCCCCCTGTAGAAGAGGTGCAGAATTATCCAATCTCCTCGCAACTAGAGAACTTGTAAATTGCATGGAGCATGCTGGCACCGAAATAAGCACTGCCCCGTTTCCCACATTCATCGGCCACGGGAGTGCTACAACGATTGACTATATATTTGTTTCATCTTCCCTTGCCGATGTTTTAATTAAAGCCAAGGTAGTGTGCAAAGTATATAGCGACCACTATCCCATTGTAATCCACTTAAAACTTCCTGGGGGTAAGTGCCCACAAAACGAAATAGGAGCAAGAAACTTGGAAGTTTCAACGGACAAACTAAGGGTTGTTTGGAGGGGAGTGGATAACAGGGGAGTCCTGGCAAAGGTTATTAAAAAACATCCAGTATTGATTGATAATTGTCTTACTATTGATGGACGTGGGGGTGATGTAATCAAATCATTTAGTGAACTCTGCTCTGCAATAAAAAGTGAGATTTCTAAACCGGCACCCAGGAAACTTGAGGAAAGCCCTAGATGGTTCGATGCCTCTTGCTCTAGAGCAAACCGGAATTTAAGGGCCGCACTCAAATCCGAACCCAGGGATATTCCACAAGTAAGGCTGCTTAGAGCATAGTATAAATTTACCCTACGCATTAGATCAAACAAATTAGTTAAGGCCCACTGGGAATCTCTTGCACGTATGGCTGACCTAAAAGACACTACGGGGTTTTGGAAGGAGGTAAAGAACCTAAGATCCTTAGGTTCGAATTTAACACCAATTAATTGTAATATCATCGGGCCTGTGTGGGTTGATCATTTTTCCAAAATCTATGCTGCATCTGGCAACCACACAGTAACCCCTTCCCCTTTAACCTCTTTGAACATCTCTTTGTCTGAGGTCGAGGATGCCATCGTAGAAAGTGCAGGTAATAAAGCGCCTGGCCCCGATGGGCTTTCGATCGATCAACTAAAATGTGAACTTAACTTTTGGGCCCCACTGTTATGTAACATTTTTAATAATTTAACAAACGAATCTATCCCCGAAACGTGGTCGTGTAGCACCATTGTACCTATCTTTAAAAAAGGCGACAGGTTGGATCCTGGGTGCTATCGCCCTATATCGCTAATACCCTGAAAGTTCTGTGTAGGGTTATCTTTAAAAGAATAAGAACTTGGGCAGATGAAAGTAAAATTTTACACCCTAGCCAGCTTGGTTTCCGCAGTAGTGTGGGCACGGTGGAACAATGCCTGAACTTGAGTTTGATAATGGCAAAATATAATATCGCTAAAAAATCCCCCTTATATTTTGGTTTTATGGACTTAAGTTCTGCATTTGATTTTGTCAACCGTTCCCGTTTATGGTCCATCCTTCTTAACTATGGTTTGGATGATTATTTGGTTCATTTTTTAGCCTATTTACATAGCGACTTAAGAGCACGTGTGCGCATTAATCAATCTGGCGAAGTTTCCAATGATATCAGCATCGGCAGGGGGGTCAGACAGGGATGTGTGCTGGCCTCCCTGCTTTTTATCCTTTATATTAACGATTTGAGCAGCTCCCTGAGTACCCTAATAAAAGATGTACCTTATGTAAATGGGACCCCAATACCCACCCTTCTTTACGCAGATGATGCGGTCCTAATGGGCCACACACCTAAGGCACTGCGCACCTTAATCTCAGGTTTTGTCAGTTTCATGGCTGATCTAGGCTTGACCACAAATTTAAAAAAATCTCTTATTATGAGTTGTGGCCCCAAAAAGTATAAAATCATTGAGATTAAATCCGGGACAAATGTCTTAAAAAGCACCTGCACTTTTCCCTATTTGGGGTTGCTATTTTCTAACACTGGTTCTTGGCAACCACATGTTTCTTATGCAAGGAACAAGCTGGGTAAAGCGATAAATTGCATCATTTCTTTACAACAACCCAAACATGCTGACGTGATTGCATCACTAGTAAAGATTTATCAAACCCAATGCATCCCAACGGGTACATATGGTGCAGAGGTATGGGGTTACACAAACTGTATCTATATCCAGACCGAAGAAAATAGGTTTTGTCGGAAGGTGTTGGGTGGGGTTATCTGTTCCCCACACTATATATGCCATAGTGAACTAAACATCCCATATATAGAGGACTTTGTTAGATCAAGACCAGCACTCTTCTGGCTAAAGATATGGATGAACCCGGCCGCCAGTTTGACCTGTGATATAATCTTGGATTGCTTGAATTGTGATAGGGCACACTGTATTCCGTGGTTAAAAGCTGTAAAAGAATGTCTAGCGAGTGTAGGGCACCGTCATTTGTTTATTTCACCTAGTTTAAGAAACCGCTCACATAAGACCCTCAATCAAAGGGCCCTATATAATTTATACAAAGAGGAGCGGGAAAGGAAGAACTTTTCAAAGTGTACTGTTACAAAATATATGGGCTATTTTGAACCCTCAAACAGTCACCCAGGCCCTCCACAGAGATACCTAAGTTTACATCTTGGTAGATGGAACAGGAGCCTACTGTTTCGTTTTCGGGATGGGAGTATTGTAAACCTATTAAACTTCCCCCTGGGTTACAATAAACATCTGGAAACTTTAAGTTGCCCATGTAATCAAAATATGAAACAGAGTCTCATGCACTTTTTGTTCTTCTGTGATTTTTATAAACTGTTCACCGCTCATTATTTAATGCCATACTGCCGAAAACGTAAGTTGTTGAACTTTAGGACAGCACTGAGGACCTTACTACTGTTGGGCTCAGATGAAGTAATACTCAGAGTGAGCTGTTTTCTTAAAGCTGCTGTTCGGTCACGAGCCACTTTACATATTGACGTTTAATATTTCGCACATTGCACTATTGCACTATGCACTTTATATTTTCACTCTGCACATTTGTATTTTGCACGTATATTTGATTTTGATTTTATTACTGTTGTCGCTATTTTTAGCCGTTTTAAAATTTTAAATTGTATATACTGTTGTTTTTAGACAAAGAGAGACATTTTTGTGTTTTTTGTGGAATTGATTGGATTATGCTTCTTGTTGGTTGTTATATCATTGTACTGTACTTTCTGAAATTATATTCTGTATATACTTTTATGGATGTTTTATTCCGAATAAAGATCTTTGACTTGACTTGACTAGGGGGCTTGTAATCAATTGTAGTAAGACCAAATACATGGTGTTCAACCCTATAAGCACCAAAAGGGAAAGTTTTTTTTGTTTTTAAAAGTTTTTATTGAACTAAGAAAACATGATTCAACAATCTGTGTACGCCGGGTGAGTCACATAGCATGGGGGTTTTCTTCGCGTCACAGGATACATTACAGTAATAATCACATTTAGGATAAAGAGGAGTCAGACATTTCTAATGCAGATACAGTAGCCGGTGGTTCACAAAGGTCACCCCTGTATGTGTTCCAAAGTTCCCAGACCTTCCCCCATTTGCCCGGACAACCCCTGGCAACATATACATTCTTTTCACGCATCATGCACCAATCTAGGTCCTCGGACCATTTGGAGAGGTCCGGGGCTCGGGCGGCTCCCCACAGTTGTGCAATGTTCCGCTTTGCTACCATACATGCCAGGGTCACCCATGGCTTCTGAGAGGAATTCAGGTCAGTCGGCTCCCACACATTCAACAAGCACCGACGGGCCTCTAAAGGAACCTCTATTCCCGTCACCTCTGTCATCACCTCATGGATCTTGCGCCAATACACACTAACATACTCACATGCCACAGTACATGGAGGAAGGTTCCCAGCTCACCACAACCTCTCTTACAATCACCACTCACTCCCCGTCCCATCTTAACCAGACGAGGCCCGGTGATGTAGATCCGGTTATGTTATTATGAGTTTGTAGAGCGCTATATCACCCAGGGGTATCTAAGCGCTATCAGCGGAAACACAACATCAGTAGGCGAAAAAAGCAGATCACAGAGGCCCCCACGCCTCTGCAAAAAGCACTGTCTTCAGCTTTTTCCTGAACAGCAATAGGTTAAGGATTTTTAATTGAACTAGTCTGAGTCTCATCTGGATGGCAACTACCTTTGGGGAGGAGACTGCTTCAACCCAATCTTCGTCATCCAATATCAGACCATCCTCACTCCACTTTTCACGTAGCCTCTTTAAAGGATCATCCATATGATTGACAAGCTTCATATATATTAGGGAGATAGTTTTTTTAGGAAGGTGGCCATCGAGCACTCGGTCTTCAAGAGGCGATGCCACTGGGGCACCTCACCCCTCGGGACGCGAGCCATCATAGCATGTCGGACCTGGCGGTAGCGGAAGTGCTAACTATCATTCAGTTCATATTTTGCTTTCAATGACTCAAACGTGTGCATCTCCGTCCCGTTCCAGACATCCTTCACCTGGGAAATACTAATCAATTCCCATTTATCAAATCCTTTTGATTTCCACAAGCTCCCCAATTGTTCGGAGTTGATCAATGGCGTTGCTGGTGTCAGTTTACCCTCCCAACCCAAAGACTTATTCGCAATGTGCCAGATTTTTACCGCATGGGCGGTTGGACCAGTCAAATGAAATCTTCCCATCCTACCGTATAACACTCTACCGATATCTCCCCCTGGTGCCTGTTCCCTATCCATAGCATATCCCGGGTCCCTTGGGAGTCCGTATACAATTTGATTGATGGCCGCCAGTTGGGAAGCCCAATATTATTTCCTCAGATCAGGGAGTCCGATGCCTCCGTCGTACCAGGGAAGGGTCAACTTCAGAAAGGCTATCCTTGGTCTACCTTCCCATAGAAGCTCCCTCTGTAATCCTTCTATTTCTTTAAAGTAAGACACGGGGACCAGGTCCATCGTGTTTTGCAGTGCATACAGAAATCTAGGAAGGGATATCATTTTGAACAAAGTCGCTCCTCCGAGCAATGAGAGTGGAAGAGCCCTCCAGCGAACCACATCGCTTTTCAGTCGGCTCAGAGGGGAACCCAAATTACGTGCAAATCTGAGCTTTGCATCAAACGTTATATATATGCCTAAGTAAGTAAATCCCACCTTCTCTATCTAAATAGGACAAGACTGCGGGATCACTGGTGGCTCCCCGGACAAGACAAAGAGTACAGATTTTGACCAATTAATCATAAACCCAGAGTATCTACCAAAGATTGCCAGAACGTCCAAAAAACACTTCAGGGATGCTCTGGGCCTTGTGAGGTACAGCATCCAAAAGGGAAAGTTGCTCCTCAATTCCTAAAGTCTGGAACGGGTAAAATCTTTTGATTATCTCGGGGTTCGAATTAATAAAAATCTTGCTTGGTCTGACCAAATAGAAAAGAGCACTTTAACACTCCAACACGTAGATAGTGCAATAAACAAGAGGGTCAAAGTTTCTCCATGTAGGCCAATATCCCCATTGATAGAACTGCACAGAGCAAAAGGGCTAGGTGCAGCGCTCTATGGAGCAGAACTTTGGGGTTTGGAAAACCTAAAAGGTCTAGTTTTAGCGGAAAACAGGTTCATTAGGATAATTTCCAAACTTCCTATGAACACGCCTCTTTTAACTTTCCGATTGGACCTTGGCCTTAGACCCATTTCCCATTTTGCGATCTTGAGGGTACTAATTTTCTGGATCAGGATTTGAGTTAACAATTCTCAAGTCCCCCTCAGAAGCTGTTTAACTGAGCTAATTAATCTACATAAAATGAATGGGCGTGTTAAATGGATTGGAGAGATCAGAGATTGGTTTTTTAAACTTAATATGGGCTTTGTTTGGGATTCTCCAGAAGGCATTAAGGAAGAGATGGTTCTCACACTGAAAAAGAGGTTCTGGGATTTCCAAGACCAGTGTAATAAAAATCAGAGTGCTCATGGTACATTGACCTCTGCCTTTCTTGAAATTAAATCCAGTTATAGCTTTGAATTGTTCCTTAATGAGGTCGAACCACCCCAGGCAAGAATGTTGTTTTTACAATTTAGATACTGCAATCTGCCTTTAAATTCTGTTAAGAGTAAATGGGGACATGATTTACTCCCTTCGACATATCCTATGTGTCATTCTGCCACAGAGACTAGTAATCATTTTATCCTCTATTGTACAGCTTATGCAGACTTTCATAGGAACTGGATTGCACCAATTTGTCGCTTGTTATCATGTCGAAGCCCAGTAGATGCAATGAGAATTTTTAAATCAGAGACGACTAGATGGATGGTCTTTGCGCTCTCGAGATTTTTGCTATACGCTTGGTGGAGGAGAGCGAAGACTATTAAAAATTGCCTAGCTGGTTAATTGTAACTATGAACTGTGATAACAAAAGCATGTGGAATAAGGCAAAGGAACAGTGATTAATATTATACTAAGTAATGCATTTCTGCTTGTGAATATTTTATAGGGATCGTGTTTTAATAGTTTTTAAATTTATATGATGGTATCTCTCCTTCTTAATTCTTTTTATGAAGTAATTGGTTTTAACAATGAACTGTAATGTTTTTATTTTGTTATGGTCATAAAAATGATCGAATACAATTTTAATTACTACTGAATCCATTTTCAACGTAATTAACTTGGTGAAATCTGTATGTCCTAACCATCCTTGCCAGACCCAATGTTCACCTTGTTGTCTTATAATTACCCCTCACATAAGCAGCACCACACATCAATTCTTTTCAGAAGCTTTGGTACCCATATTTTTGAAGCAATCATAGTGACAACCCTGCTGAAAAAAAAACAATTGGCCAGCACCTTCATTTCTGGTTATTATCACTCTATTTCACTACTTCCTTTTCTGGCCAAAGTGACCAAAAGTGGGTAATTAAAACCAAAATGTATTTTAATATTGGAACTGCTGAAGTATGAATCCCGCTCAAACTGGAATCAGGGCAGCCCATGGGACTGAGTTTCATCTGTCATCTGTGAAAAACAAGCTCCCTATGTTGTTTGACAATGGACTTAAAAAGTGTCATTCCATATCCCTACTCACACAGTACTTACTAAAGATCGGTGTATGAAATTGTGCCTGGGTAGGCCATGTATGAATTGAGTGTGTTGTCGCATGTGAGGTTAGAATGGTTTTGTGTGTCTGGCTTTAGGGGTATACTAAATGTTTCAATATATATGCATAATTTTCAAACGTTTAACAGTGTATTAGAACAATCATCAGATGTATTTCGTTGTGGAACAATTGTATATTTGTATTAATGAATTTATTGCGATTTCATAAACATGTTTTTAACTTTAGTACAATCAGAAAAATTGGAAAAATATGAATAAGTTAAACAATATATTAAAATGATAAATATTAGCATGATTATGTGCATGATCTGATAACTCTAGTAATGGGCAGCCTATAGATCTCTAGTGAGCCTACAGAGAAGGAATGCAGGCCGTGTTGGAGTTTTTTCTTAATTTTTCCTGTGGTCTCTTCCCCCTTGCTCCTTGACCTACAAATTACCTTTAAGGTGTATTTCTTTCTATAAGAGGTGTTCTGACACTCAGAATGTACTATCGACATCTTAGGTTAAGTCATGTGTTATTTATGAGATGCATTTATTTGAAAACCACTTTTGCCTCTGGTTCTTGGCCTGGTGGAGCCAGCAATTAATATTTTGCTTACACTGGCTATTACCAAATTGGTGACGCCAAAGTTCATACCAAAGTATAAAGATCCCAGTCCACATCTGCCCTTCGGGTAAGACCCTCAACAATATTTGGTTATTGCAACTGTGGTCCGCAAAATGCATTCTACTGCTCTGGCTTTGCTCACACCACCTGAAAAAGAAAGAAATGAAAATGCAATTAGTTGAAGAGTGTCTAAAATCTTTCCCATTTCCATGACAGTATCAAGTTCTTCCGCACTGCTTGACTGTTTTGGTGGACTTTTCGGGAAGACCTTCCAAGGTGCAAGCAACAGGACTTTTAGGAAGGATTTACTGAAGGAATGTTAGGATTGAACCAGGTGATCAGTATCATTTGAGATTTTTCAGACTTAGCAGAACTTAGAAGGATGTCACAGGATCTCAATAAAGAGATCATCCTAGGTCAGGTTAACAAGGCTGAAATCAGATGCTCAGCAAAATGTCATAAATGGTACCTTCGATATCTTTGGAAGGTACCGATGCTGAGATCCGCCCCATATGCGGCAAAGGCTGAAATGCTTACAGCTAGGGCTCAGAAGAAGAAAAAAGAGTTATGAGAAACATAAGATAAGTCTGTGGACGGAAGCTGCAGTAGCACTACAAAAAGCTGTTTCACCAAAAAAGCTCTCCAAAGAAAGAATAAATCATCAAACTTCCACTGCAGCAGGAATCTCCATTTCAGAATGAAAAAAATGAATCCTCTTTCTCTCTTCTGTCATACATTCGAGGAAAGATCATAAGGTATCTAGCGCAGTGCTACAAGGACATCAAAGAAAGACTGGTGCTCAGTATTTTGCAAGGGGACTGTGCCTTGCTATTGGAGATGATTTCCCCTTGCAGTCCCCAGAAGATGTCTAGCCATTGCCAGTATTCTTGCTTGCAAAAAGAAATCCACCACTTATGCTAGAGCAATTAGTGGAGCGTGATCGTTCATTTAAGAAGAGAAGGGATTTTTTTTCTAATTACCTTTTGCTATAAGAGAAATATGAAGTGCATGGTGCAGGCCATGTCTAGGCCTAATAATGGCAAACCAATTAAGAGAGAAATGTTCAGACAAATGTCCAGTTGATCTTCAGAATGTATATTTTTACCTAAAGAATCATTATAAATTCCAACTTTTTTTGTGTGAAAGAAGTCATTATCAAAAAATCATTAACATATAAAGTACTGTCATGTGGACTTAAATAAATAACAACGGTGTGTCTTTTTCCCGTGCATGGCAGCTTATCTCAGAAAAAGAAAGTAAACAATTCACCTATCCTTATCTGAATTGGGTTGAAAAAGCAGCCTCTTTCCAGAAAGCACAGCAGAATTTTCAAATGGCTACTAAAGGAACTAGGGTTGCAAATACACTTTACAAACCCACACTGATACAGCTCATCTTTACCTGGCAGTGATTCTGCACAATCAAAAAGGAAAGGTGTGCATATGTGAGAGGCAGTCTTCCATTTTAGGGAGATGTTGAATACTTTGCTTGACAGCCCATCTTCCAGCACACCATACATGCTTCCTACTAACCATAGTAATGTTGTTGGTTATGGTACAAATTGTTCACATTCAATTGATTGGTCCTCCTTCTATGCCTATTCATGAAACCGCAGGAAAACATATGTTCGTGGCAGCAACATTCCTAATTGCAAATACTTTTATGAACAGATTGAGTTTGATTGAAGCTTATGTTTGTGTAAACCATAAATGGTGTTGCACAAGAAGGAGGATTTGAAGACACAGCTGTCCTTTTACCAAATATGTAGCATTTTTACATAAATCAAATGAGTTCTCTACCGCCCTTCTTCAAAACGAAAGCTCTTGTTGAAGGAGCACCACCCTCTTCAAAGTAGGTCACTCACACTGCTATTTACATAAAATTAAAGAAATCAATAAATCCATACAGTCTATAGTGAGGTAAATAGTTTATTCTGTAGCATTTACTTACCCCAAAACTTTTTTTTAAATCCAAAGAGGCATATAACAAGGAGAAAGGATTCCACCATAGCTTTATTAAGAAATATTCCCATTTCTGACATCTACTAAGCCACTGCCTTTAGGGCAATCATTAAATACTTGGCAAACACCAAAGTAGGACAAACCTTTTGCAAAAACTATTCGGTTGATTAATCCAATTTTACACTTAATCCAATGTGTTTCTGTGGCATTGAATTTGTGGTGCTCTCATGTGCTCATGATATCAATGAACGTCCCATGATGAAGGAAACGTTACTTGTAACCATCAATCTCCGTAATAGGAATCTTCAAGAAGACGTTAATAATCCATTCACCCACCGCTCTTACCTGCTCGGGTTGCTCCTGCTTCGCAGCAAGTAGCAAGCAATGGGTTGAAAATCCATGTTACACCAGTCAATCTTCATCCCCTTAAAATGAACATCAACTGCGGAAGGAGGGCATTGTGAAAGAGTGGACTTGCACACTACCATAAAGGTGTAATGTTCATTAATTATTTTTTATTAGGCTGCTGTCTACCTTGAACCATTTTTTTATTTGTATTTTACTTTCAAATGGAAGTCGAAAATAATGAGTCTGCCCTCTGTTTCTACTTTCCTGGGTTTTCTAATTAAAAATGAAATGCAGAAAGTAAGATATATACGTTGCTTTTATTTCTATAAAAACAAAACAGATCAATTTTTTGTGAGATATTATTTTTTACACAGTTTTACCCCGCACATGGGCCTGGTCAGAACAATATTTATGACTTCAATTCAAATTCTCATAATGGAGAAGTAGCATTACCTGCTGCCATTTCAATGAACACTCCTAATAGGTAAATTTAATTATTATATTACGGGCCCGGGAATTGTGTTCAATGAAATGTTGAAACCATGAGTGAGGGATTTGGTAAGAAGTTAAACAAAAAGTAGAGCAACGATACTAGCAGAAGAAGTTATATGCACTTGTATTTTTATCTTAACATTTTCTACATTCACTGCTTTGTCTCTTAGGCAATCTGTTCTTAAGGCTTCCACTAATTCTTCCTGATGAAGCTTAAAGAGGAGGACATTTTAAGTCAAAGTTTACCAGACAGCGCAGCGGTCTGATTTGCTAACGATATTTTGGGGGCAATCGGAAAGCTTCCATTTTGCCTATTGCTTGCCATTTGCTTTGTGGTTTGTAGCTAATATTTGCGCGCTTTCTATTTGCTGGATCTATTTGTTTTAGGCTAGTTAGTTTGAGTTCGTCCCTTCCCTTGCCCAAACCCTGTTTACTGTATTCTTCCACCAGTACTGGATTTCTGTAAACAGGTCTTTAAATCTTGTTCTTATCTTGTCACATTTGCTATGCATTCAAAAACAGATGTCAAATGTCAGGCTCTGTCTTCCAGAGAGCTTGATGTTTACTTTTCCTTCCCCAACTTCAAAGTGAGATGATTTATGTGACAATCTTGCTGGCTAGTGGGGGAGTGTTTGAGGAAGGCTATGCAATGTTATTTTTTTTATACCAAACAACAAAATTGAAATGTCTGCAAATTAACTGTGTAGATATTTCAGAAGGTATCAGAATTAGAAAAGCACAGATGAAGCCCAGTTTTATGGTCATTCTGATGTGTGGTGGAAACACCTATTTTAATATGATCAAAACAATACAGTAGGGGGCGTGGCTTAGCAGGCTACCATGGCGGATGTAGCCTAGAAGATCTCCGTCCAGCCCGACACTTATCCGCCTATTTATCCTGTCTTCTCCTATCCCTCCCGCTGCCCAGGAGGAAGGAACAGTGTCCGAGTTGGGTAGCTGAGCTCCGGTGTCACCCGCAGAGCGCTGAGGGTCCCGGAATCCAGAGGGAGCGGAGCGACGATCTGCGGCCTGGTCTGGGAGAGTGCAGCCGGGGCCTCAAGTTTCGCGCTCCCTGACTCAGACGTGCGGGGCAGCGGCGGCGAGCAGTGGAGTGCGCCCGGAGGGTACTGGAGAGCCGAGCCGCCCCCGGGGACATCGGAGGGCCCCCCTGAGCGAATCCCGCAGACAGAGGGCTACCGCTGGGGGGCCTAGCTCTTATCCTTGGCGAGTGGGGCCAGAGACCTACCACGACAAGGCCTGGAGGCCGGGGAGCAGCTGGGAGCTCGAGTTTGGCGTCATTGGAGAAGACGCACCCCTGGCAGTGGACTACACCGGCAGGTGATCGGGGGGCAGGTCGGCCTTCAGAGGGCATCGCGGGGGTGTACACGGCGGGCAGTGGGGCTCGGCAATAATGGCCAGCTGCTCAGGAGAGGGCCGGCCCAGGGGTGGGTCTCTCGCCTGCCTGAGCTCAGTGCCCCATGGATGAAGCGGCCGGTGACTAATGAGGGGCCCTTAGGACACGCTGAGTAGCTGCGACCTTTCTCTTTGGCCAGTTGTGTGTAGGGGCTACTGTGTAGCGAGGCCTGGTGATCTGTGGTGCGACTGGAGACCAGAGTCAAGCGCCACCCGGGACAACGGCCCTAGCCGCGGCCCTTCTTGGCAGGAGATTGAGAGGCGGTCGGCCTCAGTGTGAGCCTTCGGGGAGTGCAAAACCTGCGCAAGAAATGGCAGTGGGGGTCGATTGCCCGGAAGTGTGTGGGCCGAGTGAAGAGACACTCTTGCAGAATATAGTCGGTGCGCAGCTGAGTCGCGCTGTTGCAAGGACTTTGGCAGAGGGATATGTTGACCGCCCTGGATAGGAGTTGTGGGTCCTAGTACATAGCGCCCACCAGAGATACTGAGGACAGGATCCTAGCATACAGGCGGCAGATCCTCGTGGTGAGTGTCCCCGGCCACGGCCTACAATGACCAGAGGCGGGAGTGGCGGAGGGACTGTGAAGCAAGGGCCCATTCATAAGTACACAGGGCCAAGTGGAGGCGCTGGGGCCGCCGGGGGCCAGCAAAGTCCGGGACCAGACAATGCAGCATAGATGGCAGCAATAACCCAGTTAAGGGATATGCTGGACGCGAGAATAGGAGCCGTGGGTGCAGATATCACACTATTGTGCCAGGACCTGCGGAATGCCGTGGCCCGCATCACAGAGGCGGAAACCAGAATTTCGGGTGTGGAAGATGATGTGGCGACCCTAAAGCGCAAAGTGGCTGACATGGAGAGTGTCCAGAAGGGGCTAGCACTTAGAGCAGAAGACACGGAAGGGCGGGCCCGGCGGAACAACCTTCGATTCGTAGGGCTCCCGGAGAGCTGCGAGAAGGGCAACATGGAACGCTTCTTGGCCCAGTGGCTGGAGAGTTGGCTTCCTCCTGACTCCTTATCACAATGCTTCGTGATAGAACAGGCGCATAGAGCTCTGGTACAAAAGCCGCCAGTGGGGGCCCGTCCCCGGCCTGTGATAGCCAAGCTCTTGAACTATCATGACCGTGATACCATCCTACGAGAGGCAAGGGCGAAGGACCCTCCCCTGTATGACAATCAGAGAATCCTGATCTTTCCGGACTACACCAGGCTTGTCCAGCAGCAGAGGCAGTCTTCACAGCGGCCAAGGCGCACCTTCGCAACCTTAAACTTCCATATGCCTTACTTTATCCGGCCCGTTTGCGGGTAGTGTTTCAATCTCGCACCCACTTCTTCGACACCCCAGAGGAAGTATTTCGCTGGACAGATGAAACAGTGAAGTTGAGACTCAGACTCATCCACGAACGGAGTACAATCGCAGACTGCCCGGTGCTCGCGGAGCAGAGGGAATTGGAGGTCCAGATCCAGGAGGCGCTCCTCCCCGGGGGGCGCTGCGGGCGGAAGTATGACTGCCCCATAACATACGACAACGGATCCTTAAACCTTCGGCCTGCAAGAGGTGGAACTTTGGTGTACATGTACTCCTACAGGGTGTAGATGGCGGGGGCACTCCGCCAGTGTGGCCATAGGGCTGAGAGGGGCGGTTGAAACATTTAATGTACAGTAACTATGATAGTATGGGGTGGCGGGGGGATGGGGGCGTTAGTTGAGGGGCGGACCCTTTCCCCTGGCTTAGGGCTTGTGGGGGGGGGGTGTTGGGTGAATGGGCTGTTTACTGGGGATCCATTGGTGTGGACGGCCTCAGGTCCTTTGTTTGGGATCGGGGGTTGCCCAGGCCGCGACAGGTACTTCAGCGTTTTTGAGTTATGGGAGTGGGTGTTTGGGGGAGGGGGGAGGGGGTGGGATGGGTGTTGTTAGGGTGGGGTGTTTGGTTTGAACTGCCGGATGTATCTGAGGTCTCAATGGTTTGTGTATACCTGTCTATTATGCCGAGCTCTTGGGCCCCTAACGTACATGCCCTTGGATGGCGGTTGAAGGAATTAGGCCAGTGATTCCCAGGGCGAACCTATGTGTTCTTAGCTGGAATGTGCAGGGAGAGCTTGACAAGGTAAAGAGGGGGGCAGTCCTGCGGCTGGGGAAAAGGGAACGAGCTTATGTCCTGCTACTGCAAGAAACGCATTTGCTAGGCAACAAAACACTTTGTCTACAGAGATATGGCTACCAACAGGTCTATCATGCAGGGTTTGCTAGGGGTCCAGGGGAGTGGCCATCTTGGTACATCGCAGAGTCTCCTATGTTCACTCGACACAGTGGGTTGACCCGCAAGGACAGTACATTTTTATTAAAGGGATGATTGGTGAGGAACCCCTGATATTGGGGAGTGTATATGCCCCACCCCCGCTGCAGTGGTCGCTGGTGGAGGAGTTGTTTGCTGTGTGGGCGGATATTCCTGAGGCTTTAGTGGTGGTTGGGGGAGAATGTAATGATGTCATGAATTGCCGGATGAATAGATGTAGACCGGGGGGTGGACAGGTGGCAGACACGCCCACTAAACTAGGAGACCTGGTTAGGGGGATGGATTGGGTGGACACATGGAGATACTTACATACACATAGTCGGGAATATACCTTTCTATCAGCGGTTCATAAGTCCTTTTCTAGATTGGACTATATATTGGTCCCCCGAGCAACTGTAGGTAGAGTGGAATCGGCGACCATATTGCAGCGGGGGCTATCGGACCATTCACCGATGGCGGTCGACCTTCTTTTAGATAAGGGGCGACAACCTTTCCGATGGCGCCTATCCACATGGCATCTTCAGCAGGAGGATTATAGAAAGCACATGGGGGAGGCCATAGCTCACTACTGGGATTAAAATGTTGGTTCAGTTGCAGATGCCGTGACAATCTGGCATGCCACGGGGTGGACATCGCCTGGTGTGCGGCAGCCCACAGAAAGCGTAGAGAAGAATTAGTGAGGGCTGCTGCGACTATTGTGACCCTGGAGGGGCGATGCAGTTGAATTGGGGAGGGTAGAGAAGTAGGGCAGCTCCTACTAGCACAGCAGTCCTATGCGTCCTTGCTACTGGACGAGGCTCGTCAGGTGTGGTTGGCTACGCGTAGCAGAGTTTATCAATGGGGTCACAAGTCGGGCACTATGCTACATAGGCTCTGTCAAAACGCGTTCCATGCACAGACATTGCCGGGGATCAGGGATGAGGCCGGGGCCTCGATCACGGATCCGAAGGAGCTTGCGAATAGCTTTGCACTATACTATGCCGGTCAGTATGCTCAGTGGGAGTGTCTTCCTGCAGCAATGGTGGATAAACTCATTGCGGACCGGCCACCTCGCGCAATGTCTGGGGAGGTGCATGAGTGCCTGGAGCTTCCTGTGTCTGCTGAAGAGTTGGGCAGGGCCTTAGGGGAGCTTAATACCGGTAAGGCCCCCGGGCCTCATGGGTTCCCGAGTGAATTTTTTAAGAAATACCACCTCCAACTAGGTGCAAACTATAGGGCAGCATTGGAGGAGGCTAGAGAGCAGGGCCGTTTACCGGCAGACTGGAGGCATGCGGAAGTAGTGGTGTTCCACAAGCCCGGCAGGCCCCCGGAACGACATGAGTCTTATCGGCCCATTTCTCTCCTGAACGAGGATGCTAAGGTACTAGAGTCAAGCTATCCAGGCTGAAGAAGGCTGATAGCCAGAAACCGGTCCTTGGATGCTTGATTCCGGTCTAGGAAAGACATGGCTTGGTAGTTCGGGCTGGACTGTTCCCATGAGGCACAGGGGCAAGGCTGATTTGCATATAGCCACTGTCTGACCTAGGGTGGTGTAGAGTGCAAAAAAATGATGGATTTAGGCCCAGATCTTGTACTGGGGTGAATGTAAGACATTGTTCTGCATTCTGTCCATCAACTGTGTTTTTTGCAAGGTAGTAGCCAAGGCACTGGCGAACTGTCTCCTTCCCCATGTAGCAGACCTGGTCCACCCAGATCAGGCGGGGTTTATGCCCCATAGGGCAACGAGACACAATATCAGACGCGCCCATATCGCTGTGGAGTCGGTCAGAGGCACCGGGGAACAAGCAGCACTCCTGTTGGCAGATATAGACAGGGCTTTTGATTCATTGAGTTGGGTCTACCTGTTTGCACTTCTGCCTCGATTAAACTTTGGGCCCCGTTTTCTGTCATACCTAAAATTATAATACACAGACCTGACGGCTTCGGTGAGTGTGGCGGGGGCTATATCCACCAAGTTCTCCATTGGGCGAGGCACACGGCAGGGGTGCCCCCTCTCGCCGTATTTGTTTGCCCTTGTCATTAAGCCGCTGGCGGCGTGGGTGCGCATCGACGCACTATTACGTGGCTTTGAATGGGAAACCGGACCATCGGATAGAATCGCGCTTTACGCGGATGATGTCTTGTTCTTTATTACCAACATTAATAGTTCGGGACCGCGTATTTTAGAGATCATGCAGGGCGAAACCTCTGGACTTTACCTGAACCCGCGTAAATCCACCCTGTGCGTGCTGGGGGAACGCTCTGAGGTTGGGACATGGGCATCCGCATTACAGGTGGCGGTGGGAGGACTTAAATACTTGGGAGTGTTCCTATCTGAGTCCTCAGTACCTATCTGAGTCCTCAGTACCTATCTGAGTCCTCAGTAGTCTCCTGGGAGCGTAACATAGTGCCGGTCTGGAACCGGGTTCGAACAGAGATGAAGACGTGGTCCCGCATGCCCCTCACTATCTATGGCCGGTCGGCTATCTTCAAGATGGTTGCTCTTCCACGTCTGCTATACCAATTGCAGAACCACCCCTACTCGATTTCACCCCACTGGTTTCGTTAAGTCAACTCGGTGCTGGGACAATTCCTCTGGGCGGGAGGTGCGGTGCGGGTTGCACTGCGCATCTGCTTCTTATCAACGTACTGTGGAGGGTTGGCAACGTCCGATATCCTGTCGTACTATCAGGCTTCCCACCTCCTGATTTTGAATGAATGGTGGTATGGGGATAGGGGAGGCCCTGCGTACGCTCTGAAGCGGCATCTCATGGGTTCTGAAACTCTGCATACAATTTTGTACTCCGCGCGATTGAGGAGGAGATTGCCACAGGCCACCATGGTGGTATTCCAGATCTGGAGGCAGGCTCTATCTCGTATGTGATGGTGGGGTACGCTGACTGAGGAGACCCCTCTATGGCGTAACGGTCATCTGCCGGCACTGGCATCCTTGCAGGGGTTTCAAAGATGGGATAATATAGGAATCTCAACACTGGAAAATGTTATGGTAGGAACAGTCGTTAAATCATTTCAGGATTTGAGCGAGGAATATGGCATGCCTCGGTCCCAGTTCTTTAAATATTTACAATTTCGCCACGCCATTGCGCCGAGTCTGGAGGGACTCGACTCCTTACCCGAATTTAGCCCCCTACAAGCGAAGGTATTTATGGGCGAGCTGACGGATAAGAAGATATCCCGCATATACCAGACGCTAGTTACACACTGTTCCTCCTCACTGCACAAACTGCGGGAATCCTGGGAAAGGGATGTAGGCACGCTGGAAGAGGAAGATTGCCGGGAAGCACTTGAAGCCCACAGAGGTGCAGCCATTGCGATTCGCTTAAGGCTCATCCAATTCAAGTACCTTCATAGAGCTTATTTCACAATGGAGAGACTGTGGCGGGCGGGTCTGATTGCGTCCCCGGACTGTCTGAGAAGCGGCCAGGAGGTGGGCACCCTAATCCACCCGGTATGGAGCTGTAGTGTTTTGGTCAGGTTCTGGAAAGGGGTGTGGGATTGTTTCTCTGAGGTATTGGGATGGGAACTTCCTCGTACTCCACAGTTGGGGGGTAATATATACAAAAGGCATTTATAGCTGCTGGGCCACACAGTCGCCATGAGAGACTTGGCTAAGGCTTGGAAAGATACTTGGGCGCCTTCAGTGCTGGTGTGGAAGAAGAGGCTGGACTTCTGTATGGGGTTGGAGCGCCCTATCTTTGAGGCCTGGGCTGCCCAAGGAAACACTACAAAATATGGAAGCGATGGGCGGACTATAGAGGCTTATGGATAGAACCACCAGTAGAACAGGAGGATTACCCGGGGACGGTATGACGGGGCCAAACCTTAGGGTGTGTGTACACTGTTACGTATTTGAGAGTCCTTTCAAGTATGAGATGATATCGTGCAGTGGGTTAGGGAGGGGTCCGGGAGGGGGGAGTTGGTAGTAGGAAGGGGGTTAGGGGGCGGGGCGGGTGTATAGCGGGATGTTTTCTTAAAAATTATGTGTAGATTGTCAATCATCTGATGCTGTCAACTTGTTTGCAGTTTTCTCCGGATTGCGGAGTGCTGCGCCATGTGTGCAATCTATCAATAAAATTTGTTTTGAAAAAAAACAAGAACAATACAGTAGGTGATTACATTTCGACGCATTATAATTTGTGCGCTGTATACTTTTATCAGTACAATTGCATGTCTATTCAAATGTAATGGCCATTTCAATGGAAGATTTGTTGTGTGTAATGACTGTGTTGTTATGGTTCGTTATGTACGCCAATATAGGCCTGGGCAGTCACCTAACCTTTCCCCTACATTTTCTCTGCTATTGTACAACATAACAGTTTTGGTATTGATCTTTTACCTAGTTAGGTGCTGCATAAATGTTGTGTGGTTTTCCCCGGAGACTAGCCTAATTTATTATGCATGAGGATTCTCAGAATCACAGCAGGATTATCATCTTTTGCATAATAACTATAAAAGAGGTTCATCACGTCATCCTCGGCCACCATGACACAGCAAGGTAGAACCCATGAGGGTACCTTTTGGGTATATAAACCCCATATCTTTGGTGGGGTGGGTAGAGGAGAAGAAACTTCCATGCGGACACGCTGACACAAGATGCTGAGGTTCCTGCACGCACACACTCCAGCACGCAGTTGTCTGACATCCATCGCGGGCAGTCCATCTCGAGACCAAGATGGGGTCCTTCTTTCTCTCACATCAGATAATGGGATTAGTTTTATCCTTGCGGGATTCTAGCCTCTACACCTACATACATGCTAGGTACATTTAGGTACATCTAGTTTGGGTTAGCATTGTAGGAGTACACATTATTACTGTCATGTATCTATATGCCTGCATATATTCATTGTTTTAGCACTATGGTAGAATTCTAGCATCTATTAACTCTGTTTGTGCTTATAATAGTATACACCTGTTTCTGTCTTATGGTTGTTGCCGCACACATATTTTACGCTAGAATGACACTGGTTCAATAAATGCTTTTTGAAAACGTCCCCATCGTTGATTCTGTGTATGTCTCTGAGACAAAGTGAGCACAAGTGACTGAGCGAAAAGTACTGTACTGTTTCCACGACCCCCTTCTTCTCCGACATGAAACTCACAAGCTGGCAGGGTGCCAAAAAGGTTTAATGGAACTGCCCTTCGTGCAGCAGTGCAAAATGCTTAGATAAGACAGCCTTGGCGCTCCCACAATTCATTAGGGTTACACCTACATTCACAGTCACTCACTAACTTGTCCCCTAGTGGCTCTGACACTAACGAGGTGGTGTTGGCTTCCATCCATCCTAGAGAAAGACACCTCAATCCTCCTTGGTGGACGTTAATCTTCCACAAAAATGAAGTGTAGTATTGATTTTTGTCCTCTTCATAGAGCACACTAAAGCGTGTGAAATTCCTTTGACATCACTGTAATACCTGGTGTCATTTTAATTAATTCGCACCCATTTTGTTTGCCGTGCTGTGTACAGCTTGTACCGCTTTCTCACCTCTGACGTATTTAGCATCACTCCCACTCTTGGCACTGGCAAGCAAAGTTTATATTTCTGGTATCTTTTTCACGGTCCTTTTTTCGTTCTTGTCTTGAGAAAGATGTTTCTTTCACGTGTATTCTCGCTTGAAACGTATTAAGAAAACCATTGAGAGTGATGCTAATGGGGAAGGAGTTTGCATTAGATGCTCACTGCTAATGGAGGGGATATGCTGATGTTTGGCATAGTGATGTTACTGGTTGCCTGATTTGCTAAGTAAATTTGGCCAGACTTCACATAGGCATATGAGTAATTTAACTTGCTTTTGACTGTATCGTTCTGACCGTATCAAGCTGCACTACTATGAGATCACCTGCATGTCCTAGGCTTCGGGACGTTAGGCTTTTCACGTTGGTGAACGTTCGGTTTGTATCTGCATAAATTACATTGAGATGTACCTATGCATTAATGCCTGAAAATCCTGTATGTGTAAGTCTCTTTTCTAGCAATATAAAAACATCTGGTATATTTTACTAACTTATGCAGTATTGAAAAAATGCAGGGGATGTTGCGCTGACAAATATCTCATGGAAATTAGAATTAGGAAGAATAAAAATATATTGACATTAGAAGCAAAAACCTTGTATTTTTGTTGCAGTGTAACATTAACTTTTTTTGTACCGACACATCCTTGTGCAGCTTAATCAATTGATAGACAAATTTTGATGAGACTGAATTAAAGTTTATCCTTTTTGGTTGGGAACTTTGTGACATTAGTCTGACACGTGCATCCATTGAGAACTTGATGAGGACAGTAATTACTTAACATATTTAGTATGTTGTCTCGTCACCAGTAGTCCTTTCTTTGTGAAGGGACACACTTGTCACTTTCCCTACTGCTTTCAGTCTTGCCTCGTCCTGCTTTCTGTTTAGAACATCTAATAAACATTGATGGATTGGGAGATAGCATTGGCATGTTGTGTGAGACTGTGTGGCTATAGTATAATCTTTGGTTTTGAGCCTTTTAAATGCATGTGTTCAAGAACCAGCTCTCGTCATGTGGGTCAACTAATCTTATGGTTTGAGTCATTCATTCATTCATTTCTTTATTGATCAGTTTAAAAAAGATCATAAAAGCACAGAAAAAATACAAAGTAACAATTTCAGTTCAATAAAATGCTTCATGGTTTGAGTCGTTTTGTGCTTATTTACAGTGCTGTCTGTTGATCTTTGTGAAAGGCAACTCCCTTGTAAAAATCTGTGTAATTTGGCTCCATTCGTACTAAGAGGATCCCGGTGGCTTGCCAGTGCTTTTTGGACACCATCCCCATCTGTCCAAACTCCACAGTGCAGAAGGTGGAAAAAGCAATGTTTCTGAACATGTTTATTGTTCATGTGTGCATTTTTTGTTCAGCACAAGTGTCTTAGAGATTTAACTAGGGTTTGACAAATTGGCTCTGTGAAATAAGGAGCTATAATCAGGGCTGGAAATAATGTAGGCCCGGTAGTCCCAGTCTGCCCTGGGATGCTTTGTTGTGGGGATTTCATTCATGAGCCCTGTCACTGGCACATTCCAGGCATCCTTAGGTCGGCGGTGATTTATGTTCTTGTTCATTGCCCTCCTCCAGCTTTTTCCCTTTGACGTTTTTGGATTAATGGCCACGACAGTGACATTTCCATTAGCACTCGGGGTGTGCAAATAACTCACGAGTGGCAGGTAGCTTCCTACTGTATTTGATAAATGGCTTTTGGGGGGTTTCACTGACTCAGGAGGGGAGTTGTGCCCAGAAGCATCCTAAATTAAAAGGTTGAAGTTTCATGTCACTCGTTTTAAATCTTCCTCTGAACATTCTGAGGCCTGGGCCCCTAATTTAAATGTTTTATTTGTCTCTGTCTTTTCTCTAGAGCCTGGGCAAATCAGTTGTGACTTCTGCCGCAGGAACATTGCGCTCCATTTTTTGTCGAGAATGTTATTGTCTCAATTTGCCTAGTGCAATTGAGGCACGCATACTCGAGTGTTGTCCCATGTTCAACATATTTCATACACGTCTTTAAATGAAGCGCTAAAGAATAAACATGTATGTGCAGGCATGACCTAAGTTTTCTTTTCGAAATCGACTTCGGTGTGACTTTTTCTGTCACTTTTAGCAGTCATTTAGGTGATTTGTATTCATTTCCTTTATAAGACAGTGGCACAGAAGCTGCCATCTGCTAACTGCACAGTGCCTGATCGCAGCCGTCCCCTTTTTGCCTGGATCAGAATTGAGATAAGACGTTGTATGCTGTTACAGAATATATGTTAAATTGAAGAGGTGTTGAAATGTCAGTGTACGGCACTTATTCCTAGTGTTAACCCATGTCAAAGTATGCGCAATGTGAGGCGCACACTCTATTAGCCCATATATTCGTGCCCCTTACACAGTGCACCAACCGCACTCTATAATAACTCAATACCACACAGGTAACATTGCATTTCATTACATTGGTAAGAAATTATTCCTTTCTGAATATGCGGTAGTGATATGCCGGGTTGCAACCCGATGATTGTGGAGCCCATTGGCTCATTTGTTCCTTCTGTGGATAAAATCAGTAAAAGAAATTTAAACCAGAAGCAGCTCCTCCGTCGATAGCGGTTCCACCACTATATTGTGCAGGAGTGGTTTCACTGCTTCATAGCACCTGGATTACGGAGTTCTGCAAATAAGTGACAGAAAGAATACGTTTTGTTCAGGATGCTTATATGAGCCCTGCTTTTCAGCACGAAATATGTATACTTTTTTTTATTAAGCATCGTTATTGCACTGTTCCTTGTCCCATAAGATAATTTTTCATAGCAAGATTGGATTGCATTGCTTCGGACTATATTACATATCTGTCATCAGCCGTTGATCGTGTGATATCAGCCAGTCTATCACAGCTTGAATTTGATTAAGCCATGTTAAAAAATATCTGAGAGTAACAAAATTGTTTTGAGCATTTAACTATGGTTCACTGGCGTTGAAGCAGTGTGGAGAGCAAGGGTCTTCATGTTTAGTGGATCTGTGGACGATTGAGCTGTATTTCACAGCTCACAACTGCGTATTCTTAATTCTGACTGATGGATTGTCTCGCATAAAAGACCGTTTTAGAAAGAATGTGATCTTTCCTGCTGCTATTCCACCCCAGAGTCAATTAACGTATTACAGTCCTGTCCAAGGGAAATAATAAGCAGTGAAGTTCTACTTTGTGTTGGTAATGTCTGGCAGTGGGTGATTAGTTTTGTTTAGCTAGGCAGACCATACGTCTCTGTGTCTGTGCTATGAATTTTAGGCAGTAAACAACATACACATTTGGCAGTCGTCACTATGTAGTTATGGTTGATAGTCACTTTCCGTTGAAAAGACATTTCTTTGACTCGCCTATAACTTAAACCCTCGTCTTTAGCTTAACATCGCTGTACACATCCTAGATGTCATGTTTGCATATACAGAAATAGTTACCTTTCAAACAATTACTCCAGTCACATTGTCAGACCATCATTTGCTTACTTTCCAACATAAAATAACACAAAGCAACACACCTAAAACAACCATACATGCGTTCAGCTATCGAACGTGGAACAAACTCAATTTTGAACACTTAGAAACACAACTAAAATCCAATACAGATGTAGACGCAATAAATTCAGTTCAAGAACTATGTAGGGGGCTACAGGAAACTTTAGATATCTGAATACTACTGAGAACAACACAAAAGAATAAGAAAAAATAAGCACCTTGGAGAAATACAGAGCTAAAAGATATTATACAACAAATTCGAAAGTTGCAACGCGCCTGGCTCGAAACAAACACTTATCAAGACAAACTTCATGTACAGAAACTTAACAGATAATACAAGTCAGAATTAAAAAAAAAGCTAAGAAAAGATACTATTCACAAAGAATTCAAAATGCTAAATGTGCTAATAAAGAATTATATAAAATTCTCACTGAATTTCGTAACTCAAATTGCCTAGAAGGAGCTCATCCAATTAATCAAGATTTCACAGATAACTGGCAAATCATTACACAACCAAAGCAGACACGTTGGACTCCTATTTAAAACAAAGAAAAACAACCAGCACATATCCTTTTTCAAAACAACCCTCCAAGAGTATGCTAACTCAGCCTCTCATTCCTTTCAACAATTATCACAAAATGAATGTATAGACCAGGTCAAAGCAAGCAGGCCTGCCAGCAGCCCCTCTGACCTGTCTCCACCACAAACGTTCAAGAAATTTCTTCTAACTACCTCTGCAGCCATACCAGTGAGAAGAATCATGATCAATTCCTTAACTATGGGAATATTTCCAGAAGACTTTAAAAAGTAATATATACTCCCATTAATAAAGAAAAGAAACCCAGACCCACTTAACCGGGACAACTACAAACCAATTAAAAATGTACCTTTCCTGGGCAAACTGAGAGAAAGAGCATAATTCGCCCAGATGTCACAATTCATTGAAGATAATCCCATACTTTCAGACTTCCAAACAGGATTCAGTCCAGGAAGAGGCACAGAATTTACCCTCATTGCTACCTGGGATGATTTTAAGAACACAGTTGACCAGAATGGGGTACCTGCGCTACTTCTTTTGGACCTCTCAGCCGTCTTTGACATGGTTGACCATGACACTCTAATACAATGACTCTACAAAGCTGGCATAGAGGGGACTGCTCATGACTGGATCATATCCTAACTTCAAAACAGAACTAATGTCATGAAATACTCCCCTTTCAGATCCAAACCGTACTTCACAAAAGCAGGGGATCTTCAAGGATCTATCATCTCACCCACGCTTTTCAACATCTACATGAAGTCATTACCTGCACTGATCAATCAAGTTCTCCTCACATGCTATAACT
The DNA here is from genome assembly GCF_964263255.1 of Lissotriton vulgaris. Classification (NCBI taxonomy): domain Eukaryota; kingdom Metazoa; phylum Chordata; class Amphibia; order Caudata; family Salamandridae; genus Lissotriton; species Lissotriton vulgaris. The sequence continues at coordinate 896,164,775 of NC_141693.1, read as the reverse complement.
TTGCAGATGACACACAAATGCTCCTTAAACCGGAAAGCCCGAAAGACATTGAAAACACAAAAATGTTTAGTTGCCTCAGAGCCATTGGTCCGTGGATGACATGGAGCCATTTCAAACTGAATGCTTCCAAAACGAAAATACTCACTTGTGGCGATTGGAAAAATTATGACCCACTCGCCGCCTGGCCTGACAATCTGGGAACACCTCCTAAAGTATCTAAGGAAGTAAGAAACCTCAGAATTACCATGGTCTCCAAGCTATCAAGGAATGCCCAAGTGGACAAACTAGCAAGATTCAGCTTCATTACTATAAAAATCTGCGACACATTTTCTCCCACCTGGGATTTCCACACAAGGTCCAGGCTACTGTCTCTCTTGTTCAGTCAAAACTCGATTACGCCAATAGTCTTTACCACGGATCATCTGTAACAACTATGTTATGTTATGTTACGAGCATTTATTATGCGCACAGCTGCTCCAGCAAAGGAGCGTCCCGGCGCCTGACAAGGAAGCAACATAACACAACTTAAAAGAGTGGGCTGATAAAAAGGAGAAGACTAAGGGAACAGGAAAGTTTTGACAGCCCTACGGAATAAAAACAGATCAGCAAGGGTACGTATTACGAGTGGTAGAGCATTCCACAGGGCAGCAGCACGTACCCGAAAGGAACGTCCCCCAGCCCGACTACGCTTGAACCGTGGAACTACTGCTAGTTCAAGGTCCGGTGAGCGTAGTGAACGACCAGGGATGTAGGGAGACAACAGGTTCTGCAGAATCAGGGCAGGAGAACCTTGAAGGATCTTGTGGGACATACAAAGCACTTTGAACTGGATCCTCTGCCTAACCGGTAGCCAGTGAAGAGAGCGCAAGGTGTTAGAGACAGAGCAGAACCTGGGTAAGCCTACAACTGCTCTGGCGGCTGCATTTTGTACGCGTTGAAGACGAGTGAGTTCGGCCTGATTTATCCCTATCAGAAGGGAGCTGGCATAATCAAGCCGAGACATCACTGTCGCCTGTACCACGAGCTGTCGAGTCGAGGCGTCAAAGAATTTAAGTACAGGTCTCATGCTTCGCAGGATGCCAAAGCAGCAGGCCGCAGTGCGTTTGGTGTGGCAGACAAAGCTAAGGGTGGGATCTAACCACACCCCTAAGTTTTTTATCTCCGAAACCGGGGTAGGAGTGGGGCCTAGCTCTGAGGGCCACCATGCATCGCCCCAGAGTTCCGCTTGTTTGCCGAAGACCATGATTTCCGTCTTTTTAGCGTTTAGTTGGAGACAGTTGGAAGTCATCCAACTGGCAACCGCCCGTAGTCCATCCTGGAATCTTGGGGCTTCCAACCCAGAATCCCCGCTGATCGTGACCGCTAGCTGAGTGTCGTCAGCGTATGGCACCATGGTCATACCCCACTGCTTGACGACCTCCGCCAGCGGCCTCAGGTAAAGATTGAACAACGTTGGACTCAGGGAGGATCCCTGCGGGACCCCTAGAGCCAGGGGGTGTGATTTGGACTGATGGGGCGGGACGGCCACGCAAAAAGATCGGTCAGCAAGGAAAGAGCGGAACCACTGAAGAGCGGAGCCAACCACGCCCGCTTCCTCCAGGCGCTGCAGAAGAATCCCGTGCGAGACGGTATCAAAGGCGGCGCTCAGATCTAATAGAACAAGCGCCGCCGTTTGACCCGCATTTAGCACAGCGCGAAGATGCTCCACCATAAATAGGAGGGCTGTCTCCGTGCTGTGGCCGGCACGGAATCCGTTCTGCGTGTCATCTAGGAAGTTAGTACGCGAGAGATGGTCTGTGAGGGCGATATTAACATGCGCCTCCGCGACTTTAGCCGGCCAAGGAAGGAGCGATATTGGCCGATAACTCTCCGGTTTGCTGGTATCGAGAGACGGCTTCTTCAATATGGGCATTACCCCACTGCCTGTTTCCACTTCAAAGGTACCAGACCTGATGTGAGCAAGGTGTTAATCAAAGAGCAGACTGGTGAAAAATTAGAAGATGCCAAGTCTCTAAACACCGCAGGCTTTAACGGATCTACCGGAGACCCTGACTTAACTTGAAGGGCCAGTGTCTTAAAACTTTCCGGTGTAAGGCAGGGAAGAGAATCTAAGACAACCTGTCTTGGAGGGCTTTGAAGCCCTTCACCAGAGGGCAAGGCCGTAGGAAAGGCTCTATAGATGGTCTGAACCTTTTCCAGAAAGAAAGCCGCCAGCATTTCGCAATGCGCGTTGGAACCAATGGCATCCGCAGAGGCCTTTTTAGCCACAAGATCCTTGAGGGCTTTAAAAATGGTTTTTGAAGGATTCGTGCTGTTGCGAAATTCAAGGGCGTAAAATGCCGCCCGAGCTCTGCAGACAGCGCGATGGTAGGATTTGACGGTAGCCGAATACATGGCTTTTTTACTGATGTCATACGTTTTCCGCCATTCTCTCTCTGCGCGTCTACAAGAGCTTTTCAACGCACGCAAGGATCCATCATACCAGGGACTAGGGTCCCGTAGTCCGCAATTGCTCGAGGTCATTGGAATAAGAGAGTCAAGGGCTCTGGTAATCCATTCGCAAAAATGGTCGTAACCAGATTCCACATTCTCCACCCGGCCCAAAGGATCCTCAGATAGAAGACGATGGAGGTCTTCCAGTTTTAATTTATTCCAGCGCCGTCTAAGCAAAACGCGCGTTGTGGGCTTAAAGGGAGACTCAGACAATGGACACTGGATCGTCACCAAAAAGTGATCCGTCCAGGCCATGGGGACAGGGGAGGCGACCCTAACCTCTGCAAGATTTGAAAAGAAGGGGTCCAGAATGTGTCCACCTACATGGGTGGGATAAGAGACCAATTGGAGAGCCTCCAGGTCAGCCACGATACCACTCACAGCCGGCAGAGTCAAAGTATCGAAATGGAAATTCAGGTCACCTAGGATAGAAAAATTGGCACATCCTACGGCCAGCGAACTAATGGCATCGGGGAGTGCCTCCCTAAATGCCACGTCGCTGCCCGGGGGCGATATATTAGTAGACCTGAGAAGGTAAAATGGGGGGTGATAGAGATCTTAAACAAGGCGCTTTCGCAGCGAGCAATTTTTTGACCTCTCCAGTCGCAGGGGTAGCAAGATTTAACAGCGAGTGCTACACCCCCTCCTCTAGAGGAACGGTTGAGCGTATAGACCGAATAACCCGACGGGAAGGCCAGATTAAGAATAGCTGTGTCTGTTTCCTGAAGCCAGGTCTCCGTCAGGCAAAAGATGTCAGGTAGCTCCTTTCCAGTAAGGTCGGCTATATCCTGATGGTGTTTTACCAACGACCTTACATTCAGGTTCCAGATGATAAGGTCCTGTTGTGAACATTTACTGCCAGGGACAGAGATCTCGTCAAGACAGCGTGGAAGGGCAATGAAAGTTGAGCAAGTACTTGGGCAATAAAAAGGAACAGGGGAAAGGCATAAAGAAGCATAATATGAACATATAAACTTATAAATTCTTCAAGCAGAATACTTATCTTGATTGTGAGCAGCAAGAAAAGAGGGCTTGTTGCTCTCAGTCAAGATCATTATTGTTATACTCCATGTCAAATTGGTTACCCTATTGGAATGTAATGTGGTAGTTCTTTCCCAGGGTTTTCTGGGTAATTTAGTTATTTTCTGTTCTTTGGGTGCTGTGTTATTAAAGCAAGAAAAGAAAGCATAATATGAGCCTCTGGTCTTGTAATAAAATCCACTTTGTCTTAAGAGCAGAAGCTGGGCCAGTTAACGCAGCCCTCAGTGTCTTCACTGGGGCACTGTATTGCCTCGTCCATCCAATCCAGATGCAGCTCGCATGCTATTTAACATAATAAATAGCATAAGACCTACATCGTCATTGGCTTTTTATAGCACACAACAATTTGCTATGTTTTTTAAAATTATCCTCTGCCAGGGCTCCCCTAGTGAGTGTGTAAATACGGACCGAAGAAGTCTGCCTTGACAGCTGAGCTGTGTGCCGTGAGCCCCTAACACTGCAGTCAAGTAAGGTGCCTGCAGCCACAGAACTTATTTTTCAAAACAGATACAGCTGAGATGGAACCTCGGGCCGAAATTAATTAATATACCGTGCAGAGTCAAAAACAGCATGTGAAACGGGCAGCTCAGAAATGCATTTAAAAGTAACCTATTCACTGGTACAAAATTAATAAGAGGTTAAAAGCTGTCCTCGGTTCAGGATTTTTTTTCACAACGGCACTTACTTCTCCAGTGTGCGACTTTAAGGTCTTTTGCTCCATCACTAAAATATCGGTTACAAACACTATCTTTTTGTTTGTCTAATTTTAAGCACGAAAATTTGTGATCGGTCTTCTAAGAGAACATTATTAGATAGACTGAACTAACTATGTGTTCCTGTCTCTATATGTCTGTATGTCACTTGTATTGCCTTTTCAGACCCCACAGGTTCCTCTGATTTTGAGGGAAGACCCCAATTATTTTTCCTGTTGGTTTGTTCTCTTTTTTGTTTGTCCTGCACTAATAGTTTTGACACCTATTTTAACTTTCACATCCTCAGGTTAGGGTGGGCCTTAGCGTGCCCATACCGCCGAGGTACACTCCCTATGGTCCTGAAGAATGCCCAGTAATCCACACATAAAGGGCAGAAACATGTCAACCCCACTTTAAGTGGAAATATCCAGACAATTATCTTGGTAATTTCCCATCACATTGTTTTTATATATGTCAGGTTGACCACCGAATAAAGTTTTTATGTGGGTACAACCGGAACATTTTTAAACACTTCTTTTTCACACAACTCTCACAAAACCAGCTCCGCAGTATCCTGGGGTTGAAGCACAACGGGGAGGCATTCGGCTTCTCCCGGTGGGCCAGATGATGAAGCATGTTATCGCCCAGGGAGGTGCTTTTAAATAAAGCAATGCACTTTTTTCTGAAATGCAGCCTGTTTTTATTTAAAGGAAAACTGGATGCATTTAAAAAAAAAAAAGGAAAGTTTTCTTTAAATTTTTTAAGAGTAGGCAGGGGTCCCTGCTCATACATTCACAAATGGGAAGGGGTCCCTTAAGTCCTACTTGAAGTAGGCGGTAAAATGCGAATGTTTTGTGACAGCATTTCGCAAAATATTCACAAATATCACTGCGAGTGGCTTTTAGGGAGGAACGCCCTAAACAGTCCCCTTCCTAATACTAAACCGCAAAACCAATTTGCGATTTGGTAATAGGTTACCAAATCCCGAATTGGGCATTTGTGTATAAAAAAATGCTTTTTTCCAAAGGCAAGCATCTCAATTCTGCAAATTGAGCCTTTTGCGACCTCAAAAAAGCTACGTACATCTGGCCCTAAGTATTTTAAGCCTCCTGTATCTGTCATTGAGTCCTTATCAAGATCGACCCCGCCTATCTCAGATCCAACACTCTCAGCATAACCCCTCAATATGCTCATTTTCAGCCAACCTTCTCCAGCACCTCACAGGCCCATATCACCAGCCACTCTTTCTCATGGCCAAACACTGTAACAGCATAACTATTAAGATTTACAAGGTCAGTAATTATCTACTCTTCCATAGAAGAATGTAACCATGCCTGTCTTTCCTACATACAGCAATGCCAGTATGGTCAGTACATTATAACACCCTACGCTATGTATTGATTTAGAACTTTATTAACTGAGACTTTACAGTGCTTACTACCAAGCTTGTACCTGCTGCAGCCCTGCTTAACGAGAAAGGATTTTCTTCTATCTTGCCACAACCTCATTATTAGTTCTGCTCCAATGGCTCCTTGTGTATCTGAGAGTTTAGTTGAAGACGGAGTTGCAGATAAAGTACCTGGCAAAAATAATCCAAACATATTCTAAAGATGGGTTTATCTTGTAATTTTCTCACAAACATGTTCTTTAACATAAAATGCACAATTATTTTAATCCTTGTTGACCAAGAACCTTTTCTGTGACCTTTGCCTTTACAGGCCTTTTTCAATCAGTTTGCTCTGATCGGACTTGCCAGTATAAACTCCTAAAAAAACTTTCAGTCTTCTACTTAAATTTAGGGAGTTTCATTGTTCTCACCGGATTTTGGGCATCATTCATAAAATATTGTTCACAGGTAAGTTCCACTTAAATACGCCCAAAGCTTAATTAGGATTTTCAGGTTTTTAAAAACAAGGTTTCCAGCTCATGCTTAAAAGTTAATCTGCTTGTCAGACTAAATGCACAGTGGGTGTGGAGCTTTATAGAGTTGAGAGGTAGCCACATAAACTTCTATTTGTATTGCTCGAATAGACACTGACAGCTGTTTATAACTGATAACCAACCTTTATTACCTATTTACAAAGGAACAGTTAAGACAAGTCATTGATTATAAATTGTTAGAGCTGCAGTGTAAAATGTCTTCCTTCTCTGCACAGCAGTCCATCTTTAAGTGCACTGTCCCCATGACAAGTGATCCTGAGAATGCGTACACTGGAAGCTCTGTGTTACAGTGCCACTTTGCAAACTTATCAGCATACCAACACTAAACCTTCCCCATGCTTGACTAATAACTCACCAAAATAAGTCCATATCTTTAATGATTCCCTTAGAGGTCTGCTCCCGTTTATGAGAGCAGGTCAGATGCAGATGTGGCTGGGACCCGATGATGAAGTATGACACCAACCAGGTTGGTGTGTGAGGGTTTTATTAACAAACCTTTGAGGTGCCAGACAACACACACGTCAGACCGCCACTGATCGTGGCCGTTTTCTTTGGTTACGAAAATTATATTTAGGGACACTGACGGCCGTCCTACAGTCTAGCTCTCTACCTTTGTTTTTGAGTATAGGGTGACATACCAGGCAAGATCCAGGATGTGGAGACGTTATTGAGAAAGGGTGACCACAGTGGGCTGTGGAAAATCAGATCTGATGTCTTATGCAGATGGGTGTTCTTCAGGGAGGCCTTCACGATAAGTGTCTCCTTCATCTTCTTAAGATACCATGATGCAAGAATCACATTTAAAATCAATGAAATAAAAGTATTTCTTGTCAGGGTCTGACCGTCCCTCCTCACGTTGAGAATAAACCCATATACTATTATGCATGGGTTAGGGTTATAAGCTGTGTAATACTATTGACATTATTTTGTTTTGACTGTCATCATTTCCCATTGACAAAAAAACAGTGGTTTGGATAATCGCCTTCTGTATAAACATTGTTTCTGGCTTGTCTTTGTTGTCTTGTGTTTGAAATTCTCTCCAACCTGATGAATTAGCAGATTTGTCCTGAAGATGGTTTTCCTGTGGTGCCATATGGGGCATCTTAATAGTCCCTCAAAATCTGACAATACAGTTTCGAATATGGATCTTTGGCCATTTTGACAATTTCTACATCTTTCTTCTTTGTGGCCATGAATAGTTTGACCCCTTAAAATCTGAAGCTTCTCCTCGCTCATTGCTGATCCCTTTTTATATGCCTGGGGCAGTCTACGCTTGCCCCTTTATAATTTGTTTTCGTCCACAAAGGGTATTCAGGCCAAATTTGCAATCCTTTTTCCCCACATGTTGGAGGGAACCAAGAAAACATTCAAAATGTAGCTAATGTGAAAAAAAGTGCTGTGCAAGAAAGTGTAAGTTATTTTGTACTTAAAATTGGCATCAACAAAATGTGTGCAGGGGTAGGATCACCTTAAGTTGAAAAAAACATATTTTACCACAGTTTTTGCATTTTCTAATTGGTAGTCAGTTGCTCCTATTTTTTTGTGGTCTCTACTTACTTGCAGTTTGTGGTGGAAACAGTTGTGAAACCCATGGAAGAACCCAGAAAGCTATACATTTTTGACAAGTATACCAAATTCAGCAAGGGTTAATCTGTCTGGACCTTTAATGGTTTTCCCAAAGAAACACTTTCTGAAATAAGAAAAATAAGTTGGAAAAAAATTGAAATAGGTGACAGCTTTTTCACCTTTATTTTTTGCCCGGATGGGTGATTTAAAAAACAAAATAATATTCTGTTATGTCTGTCACTCTTCTGGTCACAGGGATGCATAGTATTTATTGGTTGTCCAAAAGGCAACTAATGAGGTGCTTGTAATGATTTTCATTTTGTATCCACCGTACATCAGTTCATATGATAAAATCTAATGAATGACAATGGGTATAAAGGAAACCAATACACATTTGAAATGTAACAAGATAATGAGTTTAAGAATAGTGATTATATATACAACTCTGAATTAGAGGTTACCTTTAATGTCCTGGTTGATTACGAGAGCACTTTAAAAAATGTTCACTCTCTTGCACCATGACTTGCATTTTGAAGCCAAAAAATAGTGAGAAATCGAATCGATAACAAATGGCGTACTAGTCAGTGTGTTCTGTTAAAAATGGTACCCTACTTGTTGGGCTTGACCTTGCACCTTCGGCAGGAAAGCCAACTAACACAACAAGGAAACATCAAAATATTGCCTTTCAAATTGAGCTAATTATGCAATGTAGGTGTGGTTAGCTGTGGTATTTGGGGCCAGGCAGCACCAAAGGAGACCTACTAAATCTAGACATTTCTGAAAAAAAGACCCCGTGGAGTGATGTAACTTACATGGATCCCACTATTTCTTCTTACATAGAATGTGATTCAAAACATCACATTTTGGCTACAGTCATAGATGTTCCTCACATCTCTGGGAGGGAATGTTATTTGGGAACGAACTAGTAGAGAGTATGCCCAACTTGAAAAGAACAATTTGATAGACTGCATAGTCAAGTCACGTAATAGGAAAGTAGGCCGCAATACATGTATCCATATATTGTTATTTAAAGTCTCATACTAACTGTTAAACTGACTGCTCCATGTAAGTTAGTTTCATAGAACTACAAATTTGTGTTATAAAGTGAAGCAAGTTGGAATGCACAGTCCTAACAGAGATATGCACTGAGGACAGTAGTAACCGCTCTACCTCTTTCCTTGCCAAGTACACACTCTGCATCTGCGATATGGTTGTTTCAGAAATGCAGCCAAGAATGTGTTGATCCTCCAGCCTTGTAATGTCCATTGAAACAGATGAAGTAGAAGCGACTGCTGCTACAGCAGGAGACTAATAATTACATACAACTTAAAGTGAAAGAAAAACATTGGTCTTTCAGTGGTAGTCTGGCGATAGACAACATGTGTATTGTACGTTACCAAATGTATCAGATGGACATAGAAGTTCTTGTACCATGTGCAAGTTTTATGGGTCACATCATTTGGTTGAAATAGCTCTCCACTCCACCCATGTACTTGTTGTACTCAAGTATACATTTGGACTTCTTCATTTCTGCCAATTTACCTCAAACCATAACCAGACAAGTGGTCTCAGTATTTCAATAAAAGCTTCTTCCATCAGCGTCCTCTTTGAGGGCATTGGAGGATTTAAAGAAGCAGATGTTAGAAAGTGCAGTGTCTTAAATGAGATGCTGGCTTTGGTAGGAGTGTATGGTGTGTATGATGTATGTGGTGTGTGATGTGAACATAGAATTAGAACTCTATGGGTACACCCTTGATTACAATGAACATTTATTCAGAACATAAATTGCAGGAAGCATCAGATATTGGTGTAAACAGTAGTAAACTACAAAGCAGGTTCAAATCTGCTTTCAGTCTGTGTTGTCCTAGCCTAGGCTGTACAGTTGCAATTAAGTCTGACCAAGTCAGGAAATAAATGTTTTCCTTGGATACATGTGAAGAATCAGTAACTTTTTTTTTGTGAGAAGTTAAAGTTCATATGCCTTTTTAAAAAAAAAACAATATTTAAGACGTTGTGAGGTTCATTCATGATGGACCTTTTTGCTTTAATTTTGACTGCACAACTCAGTGTATTTCAGTTGGAGACGAAATCCATAGACTTCCTAAAAGACACATTTTTTCACCTGCATAAAGTCAAAAGTTAACACCTCAATTCTCACATATGTAGAACATGTCAAATGTATTTATTTTGATAACTCGTTTCTGCATATCCCAAAGGTAGTTCCCTATGCTGATGTGACTGGCTTTGGTGGAGGTATATTTTCACCATCAGGTCTGGTGTTTACCGTACACTTGATATGTATAATGTGCTAATTGGCTGTGCTTCCTCTGATTTGGTCCGATCATATGGCAGTTCCTTTCGGCAGCAAAGACCCTATGCAAGAAAGAGGCCCATGTAAAGGTGTCAGCCTCAGAAAGAAACTTGAAGGGTCTGAATTTACAGCAAGCAATTGTGTTTGTTTCTTCGTTCAATATATTGAACTAGTGCCCTAAAAGTGATTCTCTCAATAAATTACTTCTAGCTCTTACTGAATGCCTGATTGACCTGCTAGATGTTCTTATACCAAACAGATATTGCAGATGTCCTCTGAGTGACCAACCTGTGAGCAACCTTTGCAGTAACGCAGAGTCCCAAGAGTCCAAGTGGCCTTCTGCATCCCTAAACGTACTGTTTTTGCTTCCAAACCTACGTGAGGGGCCCCTTTTTTCTAGCTTGCCTTAGGGCCCATGACACCCTTGCTACGCTACAGTGTCAGAGTACAAGATGTTAATGGAACTCTAGGTCTGTTGGATAATTAGGTGGGTAATATCTTGTTGACACAGTATCTTTACAAAAGAACTTGCCCTATCCTGGTATGTGGTATCCTATTATATGGTGTCAGAAGGAGTTACTTTTTAGGAACAAAGTTATTGCCAGTAACATGTAACTGTGCAGGAAACATGTTTCATAATTAGTGGTGAGCATGTAGGAATAGCAAACATTTATTTTTAAAATGATACCTGCACTAGGTATTAGATCTACGCTCTTCCTAGCGCCTGGAGAAACAGCGGGTCTGTGTGGTACACATTTTCTACCCTTGCACCTAGTAGTGGTATTGTTAATTTGTAAGATTTGTAGCTAAGGACCACAAGAATGTTTCTCAACATCACACTGCCTGACACTGGTAAGCCTTTGTGTTTCAAAAGTGTCCATCTGAACCTAATGACCATGTTCAATGTTTTGTTGTTGTGTTTTTTATTTAATTATTGTTTTTGCTAAAGTTGTTTAACTGTATATTTTTCTTGATAGTGCTTTTGCTGCATTTGTGTAAATCAATAAAACTGCTGTGACTCTCACAGACGGTTTTGAAGTGGAAAGCTATGCCCCTTGTGGTTACAATGTTCCCTTTAACCATGTTGTTCTCATTAGGGCTGTAGCCATGTACATCTGCTCGTAGGTTTGAATGTACTTTAGGATGCTTACTTCTCTTCGTACACCCGGACAGACATTAAAAGATGCGACGAATAAATTGACTCAGAGATATAGATTTGGCTTCCTTGTTCTGAATGTTATAAAATTTGGGCTAGATGTACGAAATATAGGAATATCAATTTCCTAATTGCGATTTTTTATGAATCGAAATTAAGAAATCACTATTCCTAATGTATGAAACTCTTTTGAGTTTATTTGCGATTCATAGTTGGTCACAAATGGATCTATCTAATGAATATGAATGAGTTAGATCACAATTTGTGACCCATTACCTGGCACTGCCATCACAGGGATGGTGGCCTACTGGGGTCAGAAAACACCATGTCTGTGATTGCTTTCAAATAAAGCAATCATTTTTTTTATCACAGTCCATTTTTGGATGTGTTTACAAAAAAAAAATTTACTTTTAAGTTTCAATTTTTAGGACTAGGCAGTGTTCCCTTGGACCACTCACTACCTGCGCTTAAGAAATATTTTTACAACCATTCTCAAAGGGAAGGTGAAGGATATGTGAATGGGTTACCACCAACTTTCAATTGTCGGTAAATTGCGAATGTTTTGCAACTGCACTTCGGTCGCAAAACTTTTGGACATACCATTACAATTCGGTATTCGGAAGGGACGCCCTTAACACACCCCTTCCAAAGACCGAATCGCAAAACCCAATTTGCGATTCAGTAACAAGTTACCGAATTGCAAATTGGACTTTGTACATCACATAAAGCCTTTTTGAGGTCACAAACTGCCGAATCGCAGGTTTGGACCATTTGCGAATGCAAACATACTTCGTACATGAAGCCCTTAGTTCTCTAATGTTGTTTTACTTCCCTCAGTATTTTTCTTCCTTCTTGTATTTTAATTGATGTAATTTGATAAAAGTAATTTACATATCACAAAATGTAAAAATGTACCTATCTGTTATTACTACCATTGTGAAATGCCAACACATAATTTACTTTATTCTTACTGTTAGACGATCATTACATCAATTTTAGGTGCTCAATTGGTTGGGTTGTATACAGGCGCTTTGTTTCTTGATCCAACCTTGATGTCTTTCTGAACTGTACAACTTTTTGAAACACAAAATTCCAAGATCAGAGACTCACGTAAAAGACAAGAACAGGCATTCCAGGGCGGTTTGAGCGCAGTGCTGAGAGCCTCGCTTCCACCTGTTGTCTGGATGTTAAGCTAGCCCCACCCACCGGTGTCTGTATTTAATTGCTGTTTGTCGAGAGGTAGGCTTTTTATTGAGCAGATGCAGAACAAAAGCAGATGTTTAAAAATATTTTGACAGCCATGGAGGTGGTGTCCTTTTCAGAATACTTCTGTAATCATTCACCTCAGGGCAGAGGAAAAAAACAATGTTGCCTGTTTATTTAAGTGAACCACGTTATAACACTATCATCGTCATGCATGATAGATTGTTTGAATGTGCTGCACTGAGAATTTCAGCGATGAAAAGGCGAAGCTGGAATTGTGAATTATTTGATTGTTTCTGTCAATGAAAGCCAAGAATAATCTGAGCTGAGCGCATTCAGAGCCACGAATTATGGGGGCATTCCTGGTTCAAATTCTTGTATATAAGCAATGTAATCTTTTACAGCAGCATGTTAATGATGCAGCACAGCAAGTGAATGTTTACTATTGGATGTTTGGTTTTGGAAAAGGCCTCATTTTCAACTTCATCTTCTACTTATTTAGTGTTTGCAAGTTCAGATCCTGTGCCAGGATTCCAAGGAGACACGCTGCAATTGGCATTCATTGACCTCAGACAAGTAAGTTACACTTTGTTTTTGTGTCGGCTTTCTCGCTGCACATTAACATATGTGCTGTCTATTAAAGAATTGTATTTATTGTAGATACGTAAGTGGTTTGAAAATTGCATATCTTTAGTCCGCTTTTGATATTGTTGAAACTTTGCATCATTTTTTCAGTCCTAATTTTTAACCTCATTTGACTGTCCATCAGCCCTGTATCTTGGCACATTTAAAAAAAAACAAAAAACACCTCAGTTCCCTTTAAAAGTTAATATACACCTCTAAACTACACACATAGTTCATGTTGAAATGGCACTATGTCTCTAGTCGAAGTGCCTCTTATTTCTCGATATATCGCATTTAGATCTCCAAGTAAGTTAAAGCTCGGTAAAATCAGCGTTAAAAAATATTCCTAGGATACACTTTCCTACTCAGGTTTTCAACCAGGTAACTAAGTAAACTGACCTCTTTTAAAATACATCACAAAAGTTTAAAGCAACAGTAACACGTTTTGAGAAACATGGCCATTGGTAAAAAGTACAAAAAAAACTCCTGTCAGACAAAAGATTCGTGTTGTGCATGAGTTATTTCAAGTCCATGCTACTGTAAGGGCACGGGATCCAAGGATATAAAGTAAGGCAGAAGAAAAGCTTTTTTAGAGAAACACTTTTCTCAACTTAACTTGTCACTTCCTCTGGGCAGAAGAACTCTTGGTAACATAGGCTGTTGTCAAAGATGTAAAAAGTAATTCTCGGGTATGAAAAAAGATATCTGCCTTTCTAAAGAGAAGCCTTTGATGGTGTAAGTAAGACATAGCCATTCTTGCACCCAGCAATCCTTCCTGTTAACTCTGTGGCTTCTCAGGTTTTCAAGACTATTTTTGATAAATGTCTCATCTTTACTCATGCTTATCAAACAACCTGACCTCATCTCATTTTCACTACATGATTCGGTCTATATTTTGTGTGGACAGTCTTCCTCAGCATTTTACTAATGATATGAAATGTTCTCTGAACATTGGGTGGGAATGCTCCTACTTCTGTATGTACCCTAAAGCAGTAAAGAGCAGTGACTGTGTATTAATACTACAGTTTTTTTCTGTTGTCTTTGGGTTCCCTCTTCTTTTTTATGCCATGTTGCCAAATTGAAAATTCCATCCTTATCATCAGTATAATAATCATTCTATTGCCACAAATCATGTCAGTCCATCTTTATTAGCCCCAAGAACAGTGAAGAAATAAAGACCTAGTTCCAATTTTATGAGGTGGGCTGACTGGGGCCAAAATGATATGCATATTGACAATGAAGACTTGTTTACCAGGGCAGATTTAGCTTTTAGATACCTCTGTCTTTGTCTCCTCAAAAGATTATACATAGGCAGATAAGGCAGAACCAGGGCCGGACTGGGAACCTCCCCCCCCACCCCCCCCCCCCAGGGTGTTGTGGGTGCCGCCGAGCTCATTGCCAGGGCCGATTTTGTTACAGGGCCGATTTTGCAGAAACTGCCCTGTAACAACAACGGCCCCAGGGGCCCCAAACCCAGTGTGGCGGACCAGTGATTGCCCGATGCCCGCTACGGCCAGTCCAGCCTTGGGCAGAACGTTATAAGGGTCTTACAAGTATTCTGTATGGTAGTCTATAAAGCCGAACTTCCTGGTCATGACTTTGTTCTCCAGTCCCACTTTTCAAATATCCGTTCAAGCACGGATTACCAAGACTTTACAGAGGGTGCTCAAGATGGCCAGTCATTTTCTCATCAGTTCAAATCCTAAAGCCATTGTTCTGACTACTGGCAGATAGTGGAACAAGCTCTACATTGGGTCTCTTTTCCTCCTGGTATGGTTTCCTGTGTATTGGATACTTATGGAACAAACATTGGCAAATACAAGAGGCCTGTTTTTTTTTTTTAAGGTAAGTGTTTGGTATTAGTTGGGCGACATTGTATAGAATTCCTGACTATCCTGGAAAGAGTATCCCATAATAATCTAATAAACTCTGATCTTAATTCAACATTTATTAACACAGACAGTGGTACAGAACGATTCTTGGCTCCTAATCCCTGCCTAGCAGAGGTGCTTACTGAAAGTTTCTCTACTGTGCCTGAACACCTCACAGCATATATTAGTTACAGTTGCTGATAAAAGTTTTCCTAATGTATTGAAGCAATTTTCATACTCAAAGGATTATAGATAAGTTGTAGTCGACAATCACATACGTTTTTATTAAGTAAGATATATATTTCCTGAGTGCACATTAGCAAAAGGCTTTCTTTCCTCAAGAAAGGGGACCATCTCTAAAGATTTGTAGGATTTTGTGTTTTGTCATTAGTATTTTGTATTATATAGTAGCCACTCTGTCATTAGTATGCTTTTGGCATGCGGATAGCTGTTTGGGGATACCCAAACAAATAATTTAGGGGGTTCTATTGCTAGATCAGAATCTGTGTCAGCCAGTATTGATATGTTTTGCGCATTGTTTTTTGGTCCACCAAGTTTTGCCATCAGTGTTCATGTCTAGACATAATCTACCTGGTTTTGCTGGCTGTCAGGCATCATGGAGTCTTGGTACTATGTTGGATATATGTGGGGATGGAGTGATGGATGTTTGTGTGTGTTTTTTTCATGGTGGAATGTATGCACAGCAGATTAAATGATCCATATATTGACATGAGAAAATTCTTTGTAAAGATTTAAAAGCAAAGACACAGTCTATAAATGCACGTTTGCATCAAATGAGCGAGATAATATTTGGACTAAAAACTGAAGTAGTTGATAGGAGTAGAACCTATAGAACTGTGTTATGTTATTTCCTGGAAAGGTGTGTGCTCCTACAACTGACCCAACACATGGACAACATCAACCTCCTGGACCCCGAACAATCAGGCTTTCGACAAGGCTGCAGGACAGAGACCGCAATCACTAATATCATAGACAACATCCACAAGTCACTAGACACGGACCAATGCTGCCTTCTCATACTTCTAGACCTATCAGCAGCCTTCGACACGGTTGACCACAATCTACTCATTAAAGTACTTCAAAAAAGGCTAGGTGCGGAAGAGGTGGTCCTACAACGGTTCTCCTCATTTTCCAGACCCGCACACAAAGAATACAAATTAAAAACTTCTCGTTAGTCCTGCACCCTGTCAGCAGAGGTGTCCCCTAAGGGTCAGTTCTTTCCCCTCAACTTTTCAACATCTACATGCAACCCCTCACAACCATACTAAATAAAAACCATCCCCTACCACCTATATGCAGACGACCCCCAGATCTATCTCAAAACCTCCTCCATTGATGAAATTCAAAGACTCAACAACACTCTACGTGAAGTCCAACACTGGTTATCTCTAAACCACCTGAAATTTAACCAAGACGAAACGGAATTCCTCCTCATCTCTAACAAAAAAGAGAACCCCCAAATCATAGAATGACTTAAAGCTATTGCCGCCCTCAATGGCAACATCACCCTGGCTGACTCCGTAAAATCGTTGGGAATCATTCTCGATCCAAAAGTAGACATGGTCATGCGCATCAAGAACTCCGCATAGAGCACCTTCCTCAACCTGAAACTACTCAACAAAATGAAACCCTTTATCCCGCCCAAGGACCTCAAACAGGCTGCTCAATCACTGGTGCTGTCCAGACTAGATTACGGGAACCAGCCCTCACAGGCACAGCTAAATGCTACTTAGCTCCCCTCAGAACAACGCTCAATGCAGCAGCCAGAATGATCACAGGAGCAAAGAAATACGATCACATATCACCCGCACTCAAAGAGCGAAAATGGCTCCCAGTCGAAATGCGTGCCATCTTGAGAACTGCTTGCCTCACGGAAAAAGCCCTGCACACAGGGAAACCCGTCTACCTGCCCTCCAAACTGAAGAAGGCCGGTCAGACAAGGACCCTCATGAGCTCTAATAAGCTTCTCCTCATCCTGCCGAAAACCCGTAAACAAAAAACGCAGCCGGCTCCTTTTCTGGAAGTGCGCCCAAAATCTGAAATTCCCTCCCAGTCCACATCAAAACTTCCCCATCCTTCACAAAATTTAAAATGCAGCTCAAAGACCTCTTTCTCAATCATTCGCTCCCGTATCGTTAGCTGCCGCCGGAGCTTACTAGCTGGAACCTGGCACCAGCCCGATTCTCTGACATCAAGACATCTACCTCCACCAAGCCACCGGACACCTCCCTCACCCCCATCCCTAAAAGAGGTTGGCTTGAGCCATTGTACACACTGCTAGTACTCCATCAGACCTCCTTGACTTAATGCGGTTCAGCACGCCCAGACCTCCGTAGCGCCATGAACCACTATGTATACTACCCAGTTACTGTATGTTTTTCCTTGATACTACTGCATTACTGTGTGATTTCCTGACACGTATGTTGTAAAGTGCTCCGATACCGTTGGGTCTGGCCAGCGCTACATAAAACTCTTAAAATAAATAAATACATAAATTCTCATTGTAGGGCGTGCATATCACCCCGAAGGGAATTATGGCGCCTGTGATAGATGGGAACTTGCCTCTCTGGGGGTTATTAGAGAGACTGATCCAGGGTTTTAGTTTCTGATAGATACATCTGCCGTGTGGATTCCCCCCCTTGTGAATATCCCCTTGCGTCCGCAACATTCAGAAATTCTTTTCGTAGCCTCACGCCGACATGGACTTGGACGTCATAGAGACACGGCATCGCACGAGACTCCGCTGACGTCACCGACGTCTATAATAGGCCCACGTCGGCGTGATGACATCAGTTCCCTTTTTTCCGCGTCGTCGACGCTAACGGTTTCGGGAATCACAGTAGCCAACTGGTACTTTGTTGCCTTTTTGTTACCACTATCTGCTTCTTTGTTTCTTGTATCTTCGGCGATGTAGACAAAGAAGACCTGTTTCAAGCCCTGCAGGGAGTGCGGGAAGATGATGTCCATTACTGACCCGCACGAGGATGGTATCTGGTGTTTGAGCTCTGATCACGATGTGGATGGATGTTCGTCTTGTCGGAAGATGAATCCGAAGGCCCTGAGGGAAAGAGAGACCAAGCTCCTGGTAGCGAAGCTGAAGGCTGGAAAAAAAGAAAATCTTCGAGGTCTAGTTCTCGAAGGGCGAGGTCGAGGTCGAAGTCAAGATCCTGATCTCGAGAGGGGTCGTCTTCGAGGTCCACTTCAGACCATGCTTCGAAGTCGAAGAGGAAGCATAAGAAGAGGAGGCATGAGTCCCGACGTCAATCCGGTAAGGAGTCGGGCTCGAGGTCGAGGTCACCGAAGAAGGTGCGTTCTAAGGTGGTTACCCTGGAAGTCTCGGAACCAGAAGGTGAGGCCTGGCCTTCGGAGTCGCGAGTGCAGTCCCTGACTCCGGCTTCGAATCCGTCTCCGGCGCCGTCCCCAGCCCGAGATGAAGAAGAGGTTCAGGTGGATGTGGATTCTGCGCCTGCCGAAGAGCCGAATCCAATCCCTCCTCAAGACCAGCCTGGGGGTTTACAGCCACCCTTTCCAACCCCAGGCCAGGACCCATCGGCGTTTCTGAACGCTATCTATGGTGTATTTTCAAGGGCGTGGTACCCCTCTGGCGCACCTTCGGGTCCCATGGGTCCTCTGGCTTTCAATCTAGGAGTCCCTCACTCCTATCTTCCTGCTCCATTCATGCCCTATATGCCGGCTCCGACGCCGCATTGGCAGTTTCCGGCTCCGCCGAAGTCGTTGACGCCGGTTCCGGCATCGCCTGCTCCAGATCGGCCTCGAGAGCATCCTGCTGGGCCATCGGATTCGTTGCCGACGTCTTTCCCGACTCCGTCGGAGCCGTTGGTGGATCCGGCTGCGAAGCGTGTGAAGGAGAGGTCCAGAAGGGAGGCTCAACGCCTTTTTGAAGAAAGAAGGTATATGGAGTCACATCCTGATTTGGAGGAAGGTGAATTGGATGAGGACTGTTTTGAGGATCTGGCTGACGCTGGTAGCCTGGATTTCTCTCCGGAGTGGGAGTTGCCTTCAGGCTCTGATACACCTTCTAAGGATGTCCAGCCTTATCATATGGTGATGAGGAAGGCTGCAGAACATTTGCAATTGACTTTGCCTACGGTGGAGTTTAAGTCCAATCTTCTCACTGAGGTTTTGCATTCACCTAGTTCTGTGGTAGAACCGTTGCTTCTGTTTAATGACGCCTTAACGGAGCCCATTTTGGAGGTGTGGAAGAAACCACTGTCAGCTCCTGCAGTATCTAAGAGTGTGGCTAGAAGGTACAGGGTTGCACCTGAAGACCCTGCTTTTTTGATGTCTCATCCATCACCAGAGAGTCTAGTCATTCAAGCAGCCTGCTCCAAAAAGAATGTGAGTGCCTTTCCCCAGGTGCCCTGTGAAAAAGAGGCAAAGAAGCAGGATCAGGTTGCTAAAAAAGACCTTCTCCTCTGCGAGCATGGCGTTGAAGTCGACTAATGCCACTTGTCTGATGGGGAGGTATGTGCATGCCCTTATGGATTCTTTGCGTATTCTAGCTCCTAAGATTCCTGATGCCAACAGGAAGGATTTTGAGAAGGTAATTTCGGATGCACAGGCAGCGGCTCGCCAAGTGATACAGAGTGGTCTGGACACTGCGGACTCGGTGGCACGTATCATGGGCACTGCTGTCGCCACTAGGAGGTCAGCTTGGCTGAAATCCTCAGACTTGTCAGCGGATGTTCAGGCGACTTTGCTGGATCTTCCTTTTGATGGATCTGGTCTCTTTGGGAAGAAAGCAGATACAGCCCTGGAGAGATTTAAAGACAGTAGGGCGACTGCTAAATCTTTAGGTCTCCAGGTCAGAGGCTCTTCGTCCAACAGAGATTCAGGGGTTTTGGTCGCTCTTCCTTTCGGAATTACCGACAAGGTCAGCAACAGCAGCAACAACAGCAGCAGCAGCAAAATTCCATGTACAGGTCGTACAGTGGAAAGCAAAGAGCACGTCCTCGTGGAGGTCAAGTCTCTTCCTCCTCCACTTCCTCCAACCCTCCAGCCTCAGAAAAGCAGTCCTAGATCCGCCATTCAGGATCATGTGGGTCCGGTGGGGGGTCGGCTTACCCATTTTCTACAGGATTGTGAATCGGTTACATCAGATGTTTGGGTTCTCAATCTTGTAGAAAATGGGTATGCCCTTCCCTTTCGGGAATTCCCTCCCAATTGCCCTCCTTGCCAAGGTTATTGCACGGAGGAACATCTGTTGCATCTGCAGGAGGAAGTGCTGACTCTGTTAAGAAAGGGTGCGATAGAGGTGGTCCCAGAGCAGGAAAGGGGTCAGGGATGCTACTCCCGGTATTTCCTGATTCCCAAGAAGGATGGCAGACTTCGTCCAATTCTGGATCTCAGGGTCTTGAATCTCTATCTGAAACAAGAGAAATTCAAGATGCTCACCCTTGCTCAGGTTCTTCAAGCGCTGCTAGAAGAAGACTGGATGGTGTCGCTCGACTTACAGGATGCATACTTTCACATCCCAATCCTGAAGTCGCACAGGAAGTATCTTCGTTTTACGGTGGGATCGCAACACTATCAGTTTGCAGTCCTTCCTTTTGGACTTACTACTGTGCCTCGAGTCTTCACCAAGGTGATGGCGGTGGTGGCAGCGCATCTCAGAAGGTCGGGGATTCCGGTTTTCCCTATTTGGACGACTGGCTGATCAAAGCAGAGTCGTCGGAGAGAGTGCTCCATCATCTGCAGGAGACAACCCAGTTGTTGTACAGGTTGGGTTTTTCGATAAATGTACCCAAGTCTCACCTGGTGCCCTCCCAGCGCAACCTGTTCATAGGTTCTGTACTGGACACAACTGTATGTCGCGCATTCCCTCCTCCTCAAAGGATTCGCGCTTTACAGGAAATGATGCCTTTATTTTACAATGGAGCGGTCGTTCCAGTCCTGAAGGTCCTTCGTCTGCTCGGTCTGATGGCTTCCTGCATTCTGTTGGTCAACCATGCACCCTGGCACATGAGGGCGCTCCAGTGGTGCCTCCGCAGGCAGTGGTATCAACACAACGGAGATCTCAGGGAGTCAGTGAGGATCTCCAGAGAAGCTGCGGCGGATCTGTCTTGGTGGGGCGTGGAAGGCAACCTGTCTCAGGGGAAGCCTTTTCAGCTGCCTCCTCCGGTGGCCACAGTGATAATTGATGCATCCACTCTAGGGTGGGGTGCTCCTCTGGGGGATCTGGAGGTCAAGGGTCTTTGGTCTCCAGAGGAAAGGTTGCTTCAGATCAACCTTCTAGAATTGCGGGTGATACGTTTGGCGCTCAAGGCCTTCCTCCCTTCCCTTCGTGGTCGGTCGATCCAGGTCCTGACGGACAACACGACCGCGATGTGGTACATCAAAAAGCAGGGAGGAGTGGGGTCGCAGTGTCTCTGCAGAGAGGCTCTGCGTCGCTGGTCCTGGGTTCAGGTCCATCAGATTTGTCTGATGGCAAATCATCTAGCTCGAGTTCTGAACGTTCGTGCGGACACTCTCAGTCGGCAGTTCTCGGCCGACCACGAGTGGAGGCTCCATCCGGAGATAGTTCACGACATCTTTCAGATGTGGGGAGCTCTTCGGGTGGACCTGTTCGCCATTCTCGAGAATGCTCACTGCCCGTCTTTTTGCAGTCTCCAGTATCCGATGCAAGGAGCCTTGGGGGACGCGTTTCAGATGAGTTGGGGAAGACAACTCCTTTACGTGTTTCCCCCCATACCTTTGATTCCTCTGGTTCTGAGGAAGAATCGCCAAGACCGGGCCCAAGTCATTTTGGTCGCCCCGGATTGGCCAAGAAGGGTGTGGTACACAGATCTTCTCCACCTCTCCTCTAACCCGCCGCTCCGTCTCCCTCTCAGGGCAGACCTCCTCTCTCAGATGGAGGGGCAGGTTCTACACCCCCACCTCCAGACATTACACCTTCATGCCTGGAGATTGAACAGGGCAACCTGAATTCCTTTTCACTTCCGCCTGACGTGGTTGATGTCATCTTGTCAGCCAGGCGTGACTCCACTAAGACCATTTATTCATACAGATGGTCAAAATTTGTCACTTGGTGTGGGGGGAAATCTATTGACCCTTTGAGAGCCCATTTGTCTGATGTTCTCCAGTTTGCTCTCTCTCTGGCGCGGCAAGGGCTTGCTGTTTCCACAGTTAAGGGCTTTCTTTCTGCGCTGTCGGCATTTCTCTGCTTGCCTGACCAGCCATCTCTTTTTAAGTCTCCTGTTGTTTTAAGGTTTTTGAAGGGCCTCACAAATAAGTTCCCTCCTTCTCCTTTTATTGTGCCTCAGTGGGACTTAAATCTTGTCTTGACCTTTTTAATGGGTGCTCCCTTTGAGCCTCTTCACAAATGTCCTATGAGGCATTTGACTCTTAAGACAGTCTTCCTCTTTGCATTAACCTCAGCAAGGAGAGTAAGTGAGCTTCAAGCTCTTAGTTCCAAGCCCCCATTCCTGACCATTCATGCTGATCGATTGGTTCTTAGGACCAGGTCTGCTTTTCTCCCTAAGGTGGTGACTCCTTTCCACCTTGGTCAATCCATTACCCTCCCTACCTTTTATCCTCCCCCACACCCTTCTAAGGAGGAGGAGAGATTACACCTTCTGGACCCCAAGAGGGCGGTGTCCTTTTACCTGGACAGATCTAAAGACTGTCGATTGGATGAATTGGATGACCAGCTCTTCATTGGGTTTGCTGGCTGCAAGAGAGGAAGAGCGGTCCATAAGAGAACGTTGTCAAGATGGATCGTCCTCTGTATTAAGATCCGCTACTCTTTGGCCGGTAAGGAACTACCAGAGGGTATAAGGGCTCATTTTACAAGAGCTAAATCTTCATCCTCAGCATTGGCTAGAGGTGTTCCTGTGGAGGATATTTGTAGGGCGGCAACTTGGTCTTCCCTCCACACTTTCGCGAAGCATTACTGCTTGGATTCCGAAGTGAGGAGGGACGGACACTTTGCGCGCTCTGTCCTCCATGATTTCCTGGTTTAGAAGAGTGGACTCCCTCCTCCGGGAGTGGGGACTGCTGTGGGACTCTATTCACAAGGTGAGGAATCCACACGGCAGATGTATCTATCAGAAGAACAAGTTACTTACCTTCGGTAACGCTTTTTCTGATAGATACAATATCTGCCTGTGGATTCCTCACTGACCCACCCGCCTCCCCGTTGTCCACTCTTCTATACCTGTATTTCTGTATTGTATCACGTTGATATTGTGTTTATTTTGTGGTCAAGAAAATGTGTTATTTCGAATGTTTACTTTCATTAGCTTCACACTGTGTGTGTTATTTTGACTATCGTGTACTGTGTATACTTTGTACATTACTGCTGTCATTGGTCCGTCCGTGTGCCTCAAAGGCACGGAATAAAGGGCGGAACTGATGTCATCACGCCGGCGTGGGCCTATTATAGGCGTCGGTGACGTCAGCGGAGTCGCGTGCGATGCCGTGTCTCTATGACGTCCAAGTCCACGTCGGCGCGAGGCTACGAAAAGAATTTCCGAATGTTGCTGACGCAAGGGGATATTCACAAGGTGAGGAATCCACAGGCAGATATTGTATCTACCAGAAAAAGCGTTACCGTAGGTAAGTAACTTGTTCTTCTTTCTGAATTCAAGGATGGAGATGGATTCCCTGATGTAAATGTAAAATTGATTGATACTTGTATAGCGCACTACTCACCCGCAAGGGTCTCAAGACGCTTGTACGAATACCGCTGTGGAACTCATCCTGGCTTTCCCTGTGAGGTGTCCACTCCTGGGCACCCCCAAGGTGGAGGTCAGGCATCCTTAGCGTTGTGGGGGCCGTTGTGGAGATTAAGCAAGCTATTGCCCAGAGTTGCAGAGTGGGACTCCATGATTGGAATAGGCACCGAGGCGAGAATTATCAGGTCCGTGGAATTTTGAGCCCAAGACCCGCCGAGGCGGGGAATTGAACCCTGGTCCCTGGCTAGACCTCTGCATCAGGGTCTGCCGCTCTAATCATTGAGCCACACTTCTCCAGATGTGATATAGAAGTTTGTTCCAGGCTCTGGGGGTGAGGTAGGAGACTGCTCGATCTCCACCTCTGGGCCGAGGAATTCATGGAACATGGCCAAGACGCAGGCTAGCTGAACTGAGGTTTCTGATGGGTACTTCTAAATGATACTTCCTCGCCTTTTGAATATTTCCCAGGCATCAAACTAAATCCAGAAAATCTTGAGCAGTACCCCTGTGTGCTGATAGATGGTGTTGTGTGGCTCCATGCCTACATTGCTCTGCTCCGGAAGTGACATGTGGAGCCTCAATTAAGCGGCACCCAGGTGTACTGAAGCAGTTCCTTTCATTCCGCACCACCAGATGCAGATCCAAAGATATCCCATGTCTCTTCACAAGACTACTTTTCCAAAAATGTTGACATTCTAAATACCTGTGTGCAAACAATAGGGTTCAAGCCTTGTAGGGACTGTGGAAAGAAAATTTATTTGACAGTTCCCCCCCAAATTTGTCTTAGGTGCTTGGGGTCAGACCAAGACTGGGCCTTAATGAACTCAAAAGTCATCCGGCACCCGAGGCGAAGCTGTATGTTTCCAAACACTGGAAGACTCAACACCCTGGCCAGTCATAGAGAAGGTCCCATTCCTGCTCTAGAAGCCATTCCCGCTGCAGATCTTCGTCTCAGATGAAGTACTCCGTTAAGTCAAAAAAGAAGTTCAAGAAATCCAAGCTGGACTCTACCCCTTCCCGCCACTCTTGATCTCCTAAGAAGGGGCAAGTGTAAACATGCCTTTTGGTTTTGCTCCCAAACTCAATCTGCTTAGTAGCTAATTTAGACTCTCATCCTAGGGCATACTTGGTTCCTGTATCCTTTGGCAACACACCAGCAAATCCATGAGTTGCGCAAAGCTATGCTGCATATTTCCTGCATGCTTCTGGCTTCCTCTAGTGTGCCTTCGGGCCCGAAAGAAAGCGAGGACCTCTGACTGGGACTCTGGCGGCCTCTTCCCTTTATGCCAGCTGTAATTTCTAGATCCGTTTTGGGCCTGGCACTGACTTTGATGCTAGCGTCAGCCTTGGCATCACAACCCACCCCAGGCCTAGAGCATCAATGATGAAGCCAGACCACGAAGCACAACTGATAGTACTCTCTGACTCTTAGAGGTCTCCACTTCAATAAATGTTGCGCCCTGATTCCACTGGGCAACTGTCTTTCAACAATCTAATGGACTCTGGCACTTTGCACTTGCCTCAAGGAAGGGCCTAGATTGGCACAAGCTTTTCGACACAGATTCCAATAATGAACGCGATGATGAAGGGGATGAGTTTTCTCAACCGTACACGCAAGAAAACTGGTATGATGAGCTACAAGCTGCCAGTGTACTGAACAATTCTCCAGACACTGAGCCTGTCACTCCCCCGTCCAGCTACTGAGGAAAGTTCCTCTTTTGCTGTTGTGATGTGAAGAGCGGCTGAGGTTCTTGACCTCCAGTTGCCTACTATGGAGAGGAAAACCAGTGTTTTCAGTGAAGTTCTCCAACCTGAACAGAATAATGCTGAGCCCATGTTGCCTTTCAGAGAGGCCTTCACGGACACTTATCTTGGAACATTGACAAAGCCATGTTCCGGACTGCCAGTAAATAGCCAGATAGCGAGGCACCTCTGCTCTGCCCCAGGTGACTTGACCTTCCTAACACAGAACCAAGCTCCAGAAAACTCATTGGTGCAAACATCCACTAGCAGGGTCAACTCAAACACCTTCTCTACCACCACATCGGAAAGAGAGTCCAAGAGCCTCAAAACCTTTGGGAAACTCACATTTCTCCAGTATTGAATCTTTCATAGATTCACATGCTTAAATCTTTCCCATTGTTATGGTGGGAGTTTCATGGTAATAAAGACAAGCAGTGCATTGACAAGCATTGAAAGCAACACCAAAATGAAATGACATTATCAACCAATTCACATTATTTTGCTAGAACCAAAACTCAGCAAATAAGAGCGCAGCTCCCTGAGCACTCTTCCCTACAAGGCCATCTTACCTCAGATTTCTAACTGCTTGTCATGTGTGAAGGAGTCTTCCTGAACTGAGCTCTGCTCAGTTCTAAGTTGCACTGAGTCAATGCTTGATCGTTTGGCTTAAGATTTTTTTCTTCAAGCAGCTGTTAGGTAACTACTGACTGTGTTGCTGGCTAGCCATCATGTCAGAGGGGTCAACGAAAATGCTTTTTTGACCATGTAAATCTTGTGGCAAACCAAGATTATTCTCTGAAGTCCCACACAAAGAATGCCTGTACTGTTTATATCCTCAACATAAGCCTAAGGACTGTAAACATTGCAAAACCTTTTCAGCAAAGACCTTAAAAGACAGACAGCCAAGGTTACTTTTGAGGCTTTATAAGAAAAAAGCCTCAGTGGATACTGCACCTGGTGAGGAAAGCCAGGAACCATCTTCACCCACCAGAAAACATAAACAAGAGGGGTACTCCTCATATGAAATGTCTTCTAAAACGACTAGACATCATAGCGAAAAAAAGAGGTTCAACCTCCCCTTGCCCCCTAAAAAACCTGATGAAACGGCTTCTGAGCCAGGTACTCCGTTCAAGGAGTCGTCGTCTTCTCAAAAATCAAAATCAACTACGGACATGTCGTTGAAGACTAGGCTATTGACGACAGTCACATTAACAAGAAAACCAGTGACTGGTAATGTCTACAACCCCGATAATGACTGTTTCGGGCGCATCCACTACAAAGACGTTGATAGGCTCATCCTCGATTCTCCTGGTGCCTTTAGATTGCATCAAATGGCAAAAAAAAAGGGATCAGCCTTGCTCAGATACTTGTCAGAGTCTTGCCACCGACCATGACGATTATATACAAAGTGATGGTGAAGAACAAGCTGAAGATGGTGAGATCCCCCAGGGTCATTCGGTCTTGGGACATGAATGGGATGATTATATATCCCCCCTTTTCAGCCTCTCCCATGCCACCACCTACTAGTTCTCCTCCAGAGGATATTGAGGGATTTCATGAACTATTGGAGCCTCAGAAAGTTTTGACTTGCCAGTACCATTCAAACAAACAATGTTTTTTGCATTACTTTAAGGACTCAGCCAAAAAACTAGTAAAGTCCATTCCAAAGATCAAATATATTTAGGAAGATAGTCTTAAGTTGATGAGAACTCCAACTTCAGCAGCAGCTGTTATTCCTTGGCTTGACAAAAAGTGCCGGAGAATTCACCTTCATCTCAAATTGGACATCCCCGTCCGGACTCGGTAGTAATGCAGGCTGCCCAAAGTAGATCTAGAAATCCTTTGACTCCCTGTTTGGCTCCACCGGATAAATAAGGGAAACTTTTAGACAATGTGGGAAAGAGATTCTCGACTATGGCAGCCACAGCAATAAGGGCATCAAATACACTGGCCATACTACGGAGATATGACAGGCAAATGTGGTTGGATATAGCTCCCTTCCTGAAGCGCTTATCTGAGAACAAACAGAAAGAGTCTATGGAAATTGTACAAATTGGAGAAAGGGCCTCCTCAGGGATCATCAGTACTACGATAGATGTTGCCTCTACATGCTTTCGACAAATGGGCGGTGCTGCATGTTATTCCCCCAAGGTTGGCTGATAGCTACCTCGTTCCATCCAGAGGTCTAGGCAAAAATTCTGGACATGCCTTTTGAAGGGAAAATCTTTTGGGAAAGCATGTGGATGGTGCCCTACAATCCATTAAGGCTAACACGGACACAGCACGTTCCTTGGGATTGCTACAGCAACGCTGTTATAAGACCTTTTGAGGCAATAGAAGAAGAGGTAAGTTCTCATCTAGAGGCTTATTCCAGACATACAAGTATCAGCCTAACTCTTCATTGCAACAGGGATTTCGACAGCAGTATGCCCAGCAGAAGCAATATAGAGCACCTCCAGCTGCATCATATACAAGACAAACATCTTGCATGAGACCTTCAGTGGAAGGAAAGGATCACAAAGCGTCTACACGCCAGGGACAATTCTCAGACACCAGTCACCTGTTCTTACACCTACTAACACATTCTTTCACAGACTTGACCGTTTAATAAGACCAATGGAAAACATATCTCATTGGACAAATGGGTTCTGGATAACATCCATCAAGGACACACCCTGGAATTTGTTCAAAAGCCTCCCAGGAAATTGGATCTCATCAACATCTAGCACTTCTACGCCAGGAGATAGCTCTTATTTGCAAAGGAGCTATAGAAGCAGTTCCATATGTCCATTGAAACAAAGAATTCTATTAAAAAAAAATTCTCATGAAGTCTTCGAAATGGAGACAGGTTATGGATCTAAGACTTTGGAACAAATTCATTAAGAAGCAACTGTTCAGGATGCTTTCGCTCCAGGATATCTTACAACTTCTAAACTCTGGAGATTGTAGGACTTCCCTAGATCTTCGCAATGCTTATTTTCACATCCATGTAAAAAACAGAAATTATTTGGGGTTTGAGGTGGCAGGGTGCCATTATTAGTTCAAGGTTCGCCCTTTTCGGACTTCAATCTGCTCCCAGAATGTTCATCAAGTGTATGGCTCCAGCAGCAGTATTCCTGAGAAGAAACAGTCATCAGGTATTCCCATACTATGATGACTGGCTCATCAAGGACCCGTCTTTCAGATCTGCAAAAAAGTCTACAATGATTTGCATGAATTTCTTCAAGGAACTAGGGCTATTTGTAAACAAAAAAAAGTCTACTTTGATCCCATCCAAATGCATTACGTTCCTGAAAGCAAACTTAAACTAGAGACATGCAAAGCATGCCCCATGGAGGAAAGACTACAACTTTTGGTACATCTGGTTTCATCACTTTCATTAAAAAGGTTCACTTCTGTTTGAATCTTCAAGTCCATGCTGGGAATGATGTCTTCGTGCATTCCACTTATACTAAACTGCTGGCTACAAATGAGGCCGCTATAGAAACAACTGGATTCTCAGTGGGTTTAATCACAAGGGTTTTTCGAGGACATCATTCAGATTATATCATCAATGAAGATAGCAATGGCATGGTGGATGAGAGAAGCCAACATTTCCCAGGCCTTTCTTCTATTCACCATGGCCCTCATTTTGCAATAATGGCCAATGCTTCATTAGAAGCACATATGCATGATCTAGAATATCACCGAAAATGGTCTCTTCGGGAAGCCCACATGCACATCAACCTTTTGGAGTTGAAGACAGTTTTTTTAGGACTTCAGTCTTTTCTTCCCTGACGAACGAATTCGGAAGAGCTGGTACACACATACAATACCACCACCATATTTTATCTCAACAAGCAGGGTGGAATAAAGTCGAAAATGCTATCAAAACAAGTACAACAACTTTGGAAATGGGCTCTTCTCCATAGGATTTTCTTCGAAAGTGGAACATGTTCTATGTGTTGAAAACACATTCGGGCATATTCCTTTAGTAGAGCATCAAAAGATTACCACAAATGAAATTGAACCAGTCACAGTTATGGGAAAAATTCTGCGAATGGGGTACCCCATATCAGGATCTGTTTTCCACAGCGCAGAACAAGAAATATTGATTTGTTCTCAAGCAGCATACCACAGAAACACTCTTCCTGGAACACGTTCCAAGTCGCTTGGACAAGAAGGTTTGCCTACGCTTTCCCTCCATTCCCTCTGGTTCCCAGAGTCCTGCTCAAAATGAAACAGGAACTGTGTCATTTGATTCTGATAGCTCCAGCATGGCCAAGACAGAATTGGTTCACAGAGCTTCTTCTCCTATGCGAACGGCCACGCCTTCCATTCCATCATCTCCCTTAATAATGAACAGAGGGGGGGCATGGCCAAGCGGCGGAGAGAGATGGCAGCGTAAACCGAGAGCTCCATCCTCGCTAACTCCCTCACATCTATCTGCCTCATTAATCCGACACCCGACCCCAGATTTGTGAATCGGAAGGGGTGCGGACTCCCCCCTGGATACTCCGGTATCGCTCGGAGGTCCGGGGTTGCATCTATACCTCTAACTGCAGTGAGACCTGCACGTCCTCGAAAGCCGGGGCCTGGGGTGCTGACTGCGGCTGGCGGTGGAGTGAGGGGAGGCGGCCGGCTGACAGTGCGACCCCGGGGCCTCATGCGGCCCTCACTATAAAATATTACAGCTGCCTGAAACTAACTGGCGGACCCCTCCTGCCTCGCGAGAGGGAGGTACACTGCTAGAAGAACCCCCGGCTGAGACCAGATGGCAAGTTGAGCACCCGGGGACCGAAGTGGAAGTTCCCTGCCCTTCGGTGCGGCGGTGTAGAGGTGAGGAAGTCCCTGGAGGTGGCGGTGAAGATCAGGGTTGATCCTTGGCGCCAGTGATTTGCCTGACTTCACCCCTCCCCTTCATCCGGGAGCTGTGAGATCGTGGGCTTGGGGCCGCTCCTCCCCCCCCGCCATTGCGCTGTAGGGACAGACCAGGAGGGCAGGCAAGAACGGCCCCCACGCTGCTGATCACTGGGAGGGACTGATCTAGTGCCCGGTTTGCTGCATCTTCGGCGGGCAACATCAGCTTGGGCGGTGATTTCCCCACCGGTGAGACTCTCCAGCCCGACCATATGGGACACCTTTCTTGGCTAACTCTTCGGGAGGGAGAAGTATGAAACCTACTGTTCTCGTACACAGTGCTCTTCAATCCACACAACGCTTGGGACCAGGGGAAGGAAGAACTAGTCTGAGGGGCCACAAACCAGTCCCATCAAATTAACTGGACCGCTACACGGTCCCCAGAGACTCGCCTCCGGACTCGTGTCCCAGGTCTCGGCTGATGACTGAGATTGGAGGAGAAAGCCGGGAATTGACGCTAAAGGATGTTGTGGAGGCCATAGCTGGAATAAGAACCTCGCTGGAGTAGAAAATGTATAGGCTCTCAATTGAAGTAAATCTCATCCGGGCAGATCTGACCAAGGCCACTGAGAAGATCAAACAGGTCGAAATCACGGCGGCGAGTCTTGTAGAAGATGTATTGCATCTTCAGGAAAATGTACGGGACCTAAGCTCATTCTGCAAACTTGCAGAACACAAGCTGGGTGACTATGAAGGGCGCCTTAGAAGAAACAACTTACGCATACTAGGGTCCCTGAAAAGGCGGAGGACAGACACCAGACCTCTTCATTGAAGAACTTATCCTAAAACACCTGCATCCTAAAGGACTCAGCAAATTCTTCGTTGTAGAAAGAGCGCACAGGGTACCGGGAGGCCGTCCGAGACCTGGGGCCCCTCCATGTCCCCTGCTGGCGAGGGTTTTGAACTTTAGAGATATAGATGTCATCCTACAAAACGCAAGAATGTCCGCCCCCTTCCGTTTCGAGAGCGCTGACATCACTTTCTTACCAGATTTTACTCAGATGGTGCAGAGACAGAGGTGATCATTCATGGCAGCGAAGAAACGACTTGGAGACCAAGGATTTAAGTATGCCATGCTGTTTCCCGCGAAACTCAGAGTGGAGACAGAGGGACGAACTTGGTTTTTCGATCAACCAAACATGGCTTTGGAGTGGCTGGACAGACAAATAGACGGTGAAACTGAGCAGACCAACCGTGGAGACCGCTCCACTGTCCGCCAAAATGACTGATACCAACTTTGCAGACTAGCGCTTACACCTCCTACGTGGCCGGATCATCGTCGAGGCCCTGTACCCACATAGCGCCGAAGGAAACTTTTCTTGGACTGAAGCCCATCCCGGCTGATCGACCATGATGCCAGTAGGCAGTGACTTGTTTGGGTTATATATAAATGTGATGTAAAGGGGAGAGCAACGGGACGGGTGCTATACCCAATTTTTTTCTTCGTTTAGTTAACCAGTTGGGGCGACTGGCACTCTGCAGGTTTAAATGGACAGTTGGGTGCCCACAATGCAGGGAAGCAGTGTGGGGGGTTGTTGGGTTGGGGGTTTGTTTGGCGTGGGGGGATATTGTTTGGTTGATTGGATTCATTTTCCTTCATTGACAGTACAGGCTGATGGGAATGTAAAAGACATGGCAAACTACTTAAGCTTCAATGTGTGCGCAGTGGGATAGGATTGTTAAGATCTTAAGTTGGAATGTTAATGGGCTGGGCGACAAGGTAAAATGTAGCGTAGTACTCCAACATATTTAAAGGCATGCACCCGATGTGGTCATGCTCCAAGAAACTCACCTAGTTGGTAACTCGTGCAAGGCCACGCATCGATATGGCTACACCATGATTGCCCACTCTGGCTGTACATCTAGTTCACGTGGAGTGGGAATTATGTTCAAGAAGTCATTCCCTCTCACAGTTACAGCCACCTGGATTGATGATCGGGCCGCTGCATTGGGGTCACAGGTAATTGGGAGGGTCAATCTATCCCACTCATTTCAGTTTACGTTCCACCAGGTCTACAGGCCACCACGCTCAGAGACCTGAGTGCTATCGTACTGGCTTTACCGGAAGGTCTGCTGGTGCTAGGGGACGATTTTAACTCCGTACTTTCAGGCACATTGGATCGCTATCCACCCGCGTATTTGGGCAGTCATCCTGTTGGTTGCCTGAGTTCCTATAAGCAATGGGACTTGTAGACGGTTGGAGAACTTACAACCCAGACAAAATGCAATACACGTTCCACTCCGGCGCGCATGCTAGCCTCTCTAGACTTGACTACATCATAGTCCCTGTATCACACATAGCGTATATTCACGAAATCAGACACTTGGCTAGGGGAATTTCTGACCACTCTCCTCCACTTTTGGTACACTTAGTGTGTAACCATGCACGGGTGGTTAAGGTCACCCCACTCAATCTATGGTATTTCCGTGACCCCAAAATTCATAAAGAACTGCTCAAAGCCTTAGACGACTATTTCGGGGAAAATAAGGGGAGCAGTGCCATTGCCTCAAACACTGTGGGAGGCCTTTGAGACAGTAATCTGCGGGTAGCCCCTGTCTCTGATCTACGGGGATAAAAAAGACAAGCGTAAGGACATCTCAGATGCGGAAGCAGAAATCTACCGGCTGAAGCAAGATCTGGTAGACAACGTCACACCTGAGGCGCTGCACAAGCTTCCCCTCAGACAGGACAGCTATAGAGATTTAGTAACTGAAAAGGCCAAAGCCCTTGGGAGAAACCAGCTGAGTAGACTTTACGAACTGGGTGACAAGGCGGGAAAACTAATTGCTTGGCTTGACAAAAAAGAATGGGCCAGCAGGCTGGTCCCTGAACTCCATAGAACAGGTATGCCCCCTATCACAGACCCGCAAGAGATAGTTAATCAATTTGTTGATCACTTCCAAACTGTTTACACCTCGATAGCACCATGTGATGAAAGCGACACTGCTGAGCTCCTCCGGGACATCTCTCTCCCCACTCTCTCAGTAGAGGACCGTGAATTTCTCGACAGCGCTTTGACCGAAGATGAAATAGCGCTTGCAATTTGCACTTAACACTCAGGCAAGGCGCTGGGTCCCAACGGTATCCAGATTGAACTCTACAAATTAAGACCGGATAAACTGGCCCCCTACCTGAAAGCTATGTACGTGGACGGCCTAGAGAAGGGGCTTCTGCTGTTGGACCAGAGATAAACCTCTATCGTCACTATCCATAAGGAGGGTAAACTCAAGACGGAATGTGCGTCATACCTTCCTATCTCCCTTCTCAATGCTGAACCCAACATTCTGGCCATATTGCTGGCTAATCGACTGGTTGAAGTTATTGGAGGCCTGGTCCACCCGGATCAATCCGGCTTTATGCCACACAGGAATACGGCACTGAATTTACTTAGGGTTCATGGTGTTTTGGGTAGAGCATCTACCATACAAGAGCAGGCAGTAATTTTCTAACTAGACGCCACTATAGGCATTTGATACCCTAGAATGGTCGTATTTCTTTGCCACACTCACTAAGCTGGGGCTTGGGCTGAGTTTTATACAACGGGTACGCCTCCTTTATAGTGCACCCTTAGCACAAGTAGTAGTTAACAACAAAAAACTCAGTCAGGGGACGCGACAGGGATGCTCACTCTCTCCCCTATTGTTCGCCCTGGCCCTCGAGCCTCTCACGGCTTGGATCCGGAAGGACCCAGTTATCCGCGGATTGCGCTGGTCCCTGGACTGGGAAGACAGAATTTTCCTCTACGCGGACGACATTCTGTTATACCTTGCTACCCCAAAAGAAGTCTCTGATTGCGGTTTTTGATATCCTAAATGTATTTGGTAGATACTCCGGTTTCAGCGTAAACTGGCAGAAGTCCCTTCTCTATGTCCTCAGGGGCGACCCACCCAAAAAACCACGAGACTATCCCCTTCAAATCGCATTGGATGAGTTTCGATACCTGGGGATCTTTGTCTCTCTGGATCTGATGCTCCGCTACACTCGCAATCTCGTCCAGCCGCTGCAAAGACTTAAAAGAGACATAACGAGCTGGAAGACGCTTCCTCTTTTGCTGTTGGGCAAGGCGGCTCTTTTTTAAAATGATGTCCCTACCTTGATTCTTATACGCTTTGCAAAATTCGCTTGACCCTGGTCCCAGCGCAAAATTTGTGAAATTGAGGGGCTTCAAAGAAATCTCCTGTGGGATGGTTAACCGCGAATCGCTTTACAGAAATTATCCCTTACCTGATATGACAGTGGAATCAGCCTACCAGACATCAAAAAATACTATTGGCCGGCATACCTCGCAGCTATAAATCATGGTACCTGTAGTCGTGTAGACGACCCGGTTTACTCTATGGACAGATGGCTCCTCCCTGAGGGAACCTTCAATCGGCTGCTGTATTCTAAGCCAGACATATCCCCTAACGGGCCCTACTAAACATGCTACTGCTGTGTGGCACACTGCTAATATGTCAATGGGTTGGGGGATGAAGCTCACACTGGCCACCCCGTTGTGGTATTCCCAGCAGCTGGGACACTTGTGAAAATTGAAAGGGTTCGACAAGTGGGAGCTCATAGGGATTTCACGTGTCCAAGACCTCTGTGAAAAGAATGAGATTAAATCAGGTGCGTCATGCACTTCGCTCACTCCTTCTTGCAGGCTCCTACCCCCCTGATGCGTCTCCCCTAGAGGACAGAATACTTGACGGCCATTTGCCAGAGAAGACCATTTCGCTAATATATAAAAAGCTAATAAATAACATGGAATTCCCCCTCCACGCGTTGCGAGAAAAATGGGTGAATGACGGTATGATAATTGACGACGAGGAGTGGCAGGATGCAGTGTACTCCCCAAGAATAGTGGCAATCTCTGCGCGTCTGCGACTGATTCAGCTTTAAATCCTCCATAGAGTCTATATGACAGGGCCCCAACTGCTACATATGGTAGTGGCTGGGGGAGGAGAGTGTAGGAGGGGTTGCACTCAATTGGGCACATTCATACATATCATCTAGGACTGCACTTGCATACAAGCCTACTGAGGAAATCTACATGAGGTAATCAGCAAGGTTCTTGCAGTTCCTCCCTGCCCAGAAACGCGTAGATGCCTTCTCAACATTTGGGAACCCACAGATTTGAACAGTCACCAAACACTCTGGGTCACTTTGGGGCTTATAATAGCAAAAAGGAACATAGTGCAGCTTTGGGGAGCACTCATGCATCCACGCTCTCAGACTGGAAAAAAGACCTCCATTGGTGCATGTTCAGGGAGAAGACAGTCTATATTGCTGGAGGCTGCCCCCGAAAATGGTCCAAAATCTGGGACCCGTGGAATACTTATAGGGGGAATCTGTGTAGCCCACCATGTGGAGCTGACCCTGACGCGGTTCCTTCCCCTTAGATTCCAATAGGAAATACTGTTATTTCAATGAATGCTGTATGCACCCCTGTTGCACACTAGCTTAATCCTTCGTACTGTATGTAAATGTCAATGATTGTTAATAAAAAGAATTATTAAAAAAAAATAATGAACAAGGGACAAGTGGTTCATCCAGTGATAAAGTCACCCAGTTTATAAGCATGACTCCTCACGACAATGAATTTGCCTCTCTGAATATTGTTAAAGATTGCGCAGAGATTCTAGAACAGGCTGGGGCAATCTCTATAAACAAATACTATGGAGAAAAGCAGACTAGAATTTGACATTTGTTGGTATTTATCTATCAACCTACATCCTTTTCAATCTACCCCAGAACAAATTCTACCTTATTTGCTACATCTAGCACAATCAGGTTTGGTGCATACTTCTATTAAAGTCCATTTGGCAGTGATATCAAGGTTCCGCAGAGGGAGGGATAAAAGAGTTTATGAATGGCCTTTTTATAGTGTTTCCTCCAATTAAGAAGCCAGCGATCATGTGGCAGTAGAACACAATTTTATCTCAATTCATAAAAAGTCAGTTTGAACCATTTCACATTGCTGAGTGGAAATATATTTCAGGGAAAAAGGCCCTTTTAGTAGCTCTTACTTCAGCCAAACAAATTTATGAAATGCAAGCCTCTACTATCAAAGATCCCAATTTGCAATTCAAAGATAACAGAATAATATTGAGGACCAACTCTCACTATATTCCGAAAGTTCCACCTTCTTTTCATTCAAATGAGCCAACATTCTTGAGAATCTTTATCAAACATCCATCTACCATGGCTGACAAAGCTTTACATACTTTGAATGTCAGAAGATGTCTAAAATTCTATATAGAAAGAACAAAGACTTTAAGAAACCCAGACCAGATGTTCATAGCCTTTGCTCCTCTTAGGAAAGGTTACACCATTTCAAGGGGCCGTATAGCTCACTGGATTGCAGCTGCCATTTCCTTCTGTCTCAGCAAGCCGGACTGACCATTGACTGACAATGTCAAGGCACACTATAAGAAGTGTGGCTGCTTCTACAGCATAGTTCTCAGGAGCATCTTATTACCCGATATTTGCAGAGCAGCAACTTGGCCTAATGTGCATACTCTTACCAAGCATTACTGTTTGGACTCGACGTCAAAAGCTCACGCTGCAGTGGGTCAATCAGTTCTTCATCTGTTTGGTTGAGATGAGATTTTGAATTTCATGAATGATTTTATATATATATATCTCACAACAATTCTCATAAAGCTGTGATTCTAAGTCGGCACTGGTGTGCGTCAGGATTCAGGAACCCGTAATCTGCCAAACCACCTCCAATATCAGCCACAGCAGCAGTCCGGAGACACACACTCCTGCTCAGCAATAACAAAGTTCAAAGCCACTTTAATTCAATACATATGAAGTTTAATCCTAAATGCTGAAGTAACCCAACGTGTTTCGGCGTCTTCCACTCCTTGCTCACGGCATATATATTTATATATAAATATTCTCTGAAAAAAACAAAGGAATGTTATAGTTAGGGTCAGATTTCACTTGTACAACACCATTGAAATTCAGCAGTTATAGTTAACTGAGCTAACTATAACTTATGTCCCGCAATGTTCTGCTTATGACCTCACATATTACATCACTCATGACATAGTAGGTGACATCACTGATAGCATCTCAAATGATGTCACTGAGGACATCATCCAGTGATTGTGAGTGTTTTCTAAAAGTTTGAGTGTTAACCATTTATACTAAGGTACCACAAAAGGTAAATTCATATACTTTCTGTACTACTGAGTGATTCAATTTTTTAACATAGATTATGTGAGTGACTGCGTGCGTCCGTGTGTGAGTGGGTGCCTGTGTGAGTGGGTGTGGCTATAGGGGTGTATACATGGGTGTGTGAGTAGCTGTGTGGGTGACTTAGTGGGTGTGTGAGTAGCTGTGTGGGTGACTTGGTTGGGTGTGTTAGTGGCTGTATGGGTGGGTGAGTGACTGTATGGGTGAGTGAGTAGGTGTCTGAATGGCTGTATGAGAGAGTGACTGGGTGTGTAAGTGGCTGTATGGCTGAGTGAATGGCTGTTTGCATGGGTGTTTGGTTAAGGGGATTGGTATGTGAGCGCCTGTATTGGAGAGGGAGTGTCTGTCTGAGTAGATGTATGGGTGAGTGAGAGGATATGTGAGTGCTTGTATGGATGTGTCAGTGGGTATATAATTGATTGTTTGGGTGAGTGTGTGAATGGTTGCATGGGTGAGTGAGTGTGTTGAGAGGCTGTATGGGTGTGTGAGTGGCTGTATGGGTGAGTGACTGGTTGTATGAGTATCTGTATGAGTGAGTGGGTACGTGGGAGTGGCTCTATGGATGAGTGAGTGGTTGTGTGAGTACTTGTAAGGGTCTGTGAATGGGTAAGTGTTTAGGTGTATGAGTGGTTGTGTGGAATGTGAGTGGTTCTTGGATAATGTCATCAGTGATGCTATTTGGATGTCAGTGATGTCATGAGTGATGTCACTGACCATGTCATGAGTGATGTAATATGTGAGGTCATAAGCAGTGCATTGCGAGGGGGTAAGTTATAGTTTGCTCAGGTAACCAGAACTGTATCAATTTCCATGGTTTTGTACGAGTGACATCTGACCCTAAGTCTAATATCCCTGCAACCATTGTTTTTTTCCAGTTAATTTGTATGTTTTTTATGACTATTTTCTAACTATTAATGCTCCTGTAACCTTTGATTTTTTCAGTGAAATTCAAATGTTTTTAAAATTCCATTTCTAAATTATTACGTCCCTCTAATGTTTAGTTTTTTTCTTAATTTGTGGGGTTTATTCTTAATACTAAGTAAGTTATAATTTATTTTTACTTTCTTTCTTTTTGGACTTTAGTCATTTTTTTAAATATACATATAATTTTTATACGTTTTAAAACATAAAAATCATCTGTAGTTTATGTAAAGTAAATGAAGATTTTTAATGTAATGAAACAATTAAATAAAAAAATGTGGGGGGTACCGCTGTACCTTTGCAGGTCTGCAAACATAGATGGACTACTACTAAATTGTTTTTACCCCTGATCACGTGATTGGTACAAATCTGTGACTCTGAATTCGCGGTTTTGTCAAAAATGTTATGAATGACTGCGTATATGTACATCCTTCTGTTGTCATTAATAACAGTGTAGACACATTTACAAGTATATGCAAACCACCTCATGTGTTTCAGAAAAGTTACCCATTTTACCAGTTTTGCAAATCCACAAATTTACAGACTGGATTTGTGAATCAATCAATCAATCAAGCATTTGTAAACTGCACTACTTACCCGTGAGGGTCTCAAGGCGCTAAGGGGTGGGGGAGATGCTGCTACTGTTCGAAGAGCCTGGTCTTGAGGAGTCTTCTGAAGGTCAGTAGGTCATGGGTCTGCCGTAGGCGAATGGGGAGGGTGTTCCATGTCGTGGCGATGAGGTGGGAGAATGATCTGCCGCTGGTGGTCACTCTTCGGATGCAGGGGACAGCGGCGAGGGCATGGCCGGCAGAGCGGAGCTGGCGGGCGGGGGTGTAGAAGCTGAGTCGGCTGTTGAGGTATGCTGGTCCGTTGTTGTGGAGTGCCTTGTGTGCGTGGGTGAGGAGCTTGAAGGTTATCCTTTTGTTGACGGGGAGCCAGTGCAGGTCTCTCAGGTGGGGTGTGATGTGGCTGCCGTTAGGGATGTCGAGGATCAGGCGTGTGGAGGCATTCTGGCTGCGTTGGAGCCGTTTCAGGAGTTTGGACAAGGCTCCTGCATAGAGGGCGTTTCCGTAGTCCAGTCTGCTGCTGACGAGGGCCTGGGTGACTGTCCTACTTGTTTCGGTGGGGATCCACTTTTAGATCCTGCGAAGCATGCGGAGGGTGTGGAAGCAGGAAGAAAAGACGGTGTTGACCTGCTTCGTCATGGAGAGGGTGGAGTCAAGGATGACCCTTAGGTTGCGTGCGTGGTCGGTGGGCGTTGGAGCTGTTCCTAGTGCGGTTGGCCACCAGGAGTCATCCCAAGCCAAGGGGGTGGTTCAGAGGTTGAAGACCTCCGGCTGGTCCGAGTTCGGCGTAAGAGATGATGTGGAGGTCGTGCAGTCGAGCGACGTGGGCGAGCGTTGTCATGTACATATTGAACAGCGTTGGGCTGAGGGATGAACCCTGGGGTACGCTGCAGATGATCTCGGTGGCTTCGTAGCGGAAGGGGGGGAGGCGGACGCTCTGTGTTCTGCCGGAGAGGAAGGAGGTGGTCCAGTCCAGAGCCTTTTCTTGGGTCCCGGCGTTGTGGACCTTGTCGAGGGCAGCTGACAGGTCCAGGAGGGTGAGGGCCGCAGTTTCTCTGTTGTCAAGCAGGGTCCTGATGTCGTCGGTGGCGGCGATGAGGGCAGTTTCGGTGTTGTGGTTGCTGTGGAACCCGGACTGGGATGAGGCCAGGATGCTGTTCTCCTTGAGGAATCTGGTTAGTTGTTTGTTGACGGCCTTCTCGATGACCTTCGCCGGGAACGGAAGCAGGGCGATGGGTCGGAAGTTCTTGAGGTACTTGGGGTCCGCCTTGTGTTTCTTGAGTAAGGCGTTGATCTCCGCGTGCTTCCAGCTCTCCGGGAAGGTGGCTGTCTCGAAGGATATGTTGATGGCTTTCCGGAGATGGGGTGCGATGGTGGTGCTGGCTTTGTTGAAGATGTGGTGTGGTACCCTCTAAAATAAGATTAAATTGTTCTAAAATGACAAGAAAAACAAGCATCTGTACATTCATCTAAATGGGATTAGATTACTTTGTCTCCATTCAATGTTTCTAGCTTAGTTCATGGAAGCCATGCACTGCAAATCCACGACAGGATGATACCTTTGGATCCAAAGACTTTCTTGTCTCCTTCAAGGAAGATCATTGTCAGAACCTACAGTTTACTATCGAGAATCAACACTATCAGTACAGATATCTAAATGTGGGACTGAACTCCCCTCCCAGGATTTTTAAAGGTTTTTTCAGCAGTGCTATTATACATTTATTTACCAAGAGACACATATGTGACTCTATTTAGGCAACTGGTTGTACAAAGCTAAGCCAATTCTGCCTGTCTGAACAACATATGAATTGTTTGTGACAATTTAATTTTCTATCAACTGTGTGATTTTTTTTCCAACCAAACAAGTAAAGTCTTTCCAACTCAGATAATTCAGCTCCTAGTCACAGTGATAGATTCTAGTGAGCCTCGAATTTCCACCTCCTCAGCACATAGAACCCTTGAATTAGGTGGAACACAATGTTTCAAGCCTTCCAGTAACTTTCACACAATGTTTCTAGAGGCTTCAGAGTTTCAAGTCATTTTTGTGCGTGTGGTCCCTTTGTCATGTTTTCAGATGTTAATCCTCCAGCATCATTGAGCAAGGAACTGGGCTTAGTTGACTCAAAGTCAAAAGAAGATCTCTATTGTGTTTGAGTCTCTTTATTGGTGGCTCTTACAATATATCTTACTGAATGGTGCTCCATTGCAAGCACCCACCTCTTAAAATGTTATTAGTGTAGATGAAGAGTTCACTGTGTGGGCCAACCCATTCTTTGACTTGGGATTCTGCAGAACCAAGACCTGCATATCAATCAACAGAAGCTCAGGGATTTTTCATCCCAGGGTGATTTGCTCATATCCATATGTTCTAATCGAACAAGCAGGGTGTATTTTGCTCTTACTCTTTCAATATCCTTCACTCTTTCTGTATACTTGTGGTTCACATTCAAAATAGTGCTTAGACACCAACATTCTCCAGGCAGCATCTTATCTGCATGGGTAGATAAATGGCAGAATTCCTCAGTCAACTGTAGCATGCTCCATAGGATTAGGAGATCAGTCGCAAAATGCTAGTTTCAAGAATCAGTGCTTTTTGCTCCAGCCCCTTTTTCCTAGTCAGATATGTTTCCTGCTCGTCTTGGACAACTTTTTATTGCTTACTTTTCCTGTCGTTCTTCAGCAGCAGACTTCATCTACTTCCCTCTCTACCATTCCTGAACTTGTGGGGTGGGATCCTGGAAAATTCATTTTTACACATTTTGGACTCATTGAACATACCTATTTTGTGTGAATGGTTATAAAGCAATCTGCCTGGAAGCAATACAGTTGCAAATGGAAACAGTTGCGTAATTGGGTCTATGAACCCGATTCTTTCAATTATGTTTTATCTTTCACATCCTTTTTAACAGCTACAGGGAACTGTGTAGATTCCTAAAAACATATGCCGTCAGCCATTGCATCTTACTTGAATATGGCTTCTGAGACCTTATCCTTGGCAATTGAAATGATGAAGCATCAATTTGATGATCTAGTGTAAACTTAACCAATATTAAGGATCTTGCTGCCCTTCAGTATGATTTGAATCTGTGACTAAGTCTTGCTAGCTTTGAAGATTACATTGTTGTTTTCACTTCTGCCAGAGGTGCTGGTGATCTTCAAGCTCTCTCTACTGAGAACCATTGTATTGTCTACCACAATGACAAAGATTGTTCTTTGATTGTTCTTTCTGAAAATGTTAGCTGTATTCCACTAAAATCATAAAAATTTAATTCTGGGCTTTTAGGCTGCACTTCATTTTTCTTTAGATGAAAAACTCTACACAGTGTATACAACTGAAATGCTTTCAAGATTTACCTTGAAACTTCGGGCTCAAGAGCCATTCACAGAACCATTGGTCAGTGCATTATATGCTTCTGTAAAGTTGGTTGCTGTTGGTGAGCAAATGCTGATGGTTCAAACATTGTATGCACATTAGTGTTAACGCCAGAGCATCACTTCCAGGTCATGCACGATTTGGCGTAGCACTTCCAGGTTAGCTGTAGTAAACTAAAATTGGAGCACATTTTGCCAGAACTCTGAAACCTGACAAAATAGTGTGCTGTTTCAACATTGTTCTGTGCCATCAGGATTCTCACCTGTATTTCCTCGTAATGTTTGTTGTGTTTTTTACTCTTTGGGTTCCCGTGATTCCTTAGGTCTTCATAGTCCTTGCCCAACCTGGAATCTTATTGCATTTTGGCCTTTACTCTGCAACCTCCATTGCTAGCTGTCTGCTGTACAGGCGTGTTACCTCTGTTTTCCCAAGGGTTAATTACAGCACTGTGATATATAGGTGTAGAGATAAGTGTAGTTGTTGCTCAGGGTTGCAGCACTGCCAGTACGATTTATACCCCGACTTCAATCTAGGTCCTGTTACCATGCTAGACGAGGTGCTCCAGTATCTCTTTCTTCACTCTGTTTCCATCTTATCTTCCTAGGTGTATTCCCTCACTTACATGCTTGTTGTCTGGGGTGTAGAGTTGGAGACAAGCACGCAGTTCTCTTCAGATTTGGCTGTACTCTGCATACAGATTCACAACATAAGTAGGCTAAAACACATTTGCCTGTGTGAGTAGTCCCTTTTATTTCTACATCTTTCATCATCAGAGGAGTTAAGACTGCTCAGAGACTTTATTATCATACCATGAGAGCATGGGCAACATTGACGGCCTTCAAATACATATCCCCATCAAAGACCAGGGCCTGACTGGCCGTAGCCGGCACCGGGCGTTTTCCTGGTGGCTGATTTTGGGCCCCTGGGGGCCGTTTTTGTTACAGGGCCGTTTTTGCAGCATAGCTGCAAAATCTGCCCCTTTATCAAAATCGGCCAAAACCGTCCCTGACAAACAGCTCAGGCGCACCCAGGGGGGCCGGCCGAGCTCTTTGCCAGGGCCGATTTTGGTTCCCAGTCCGGCCCTGTCAAAGACATCTGTAGGCCCCTTAAGCAATAGGAAGAACTATCCCTGTTTGTCTATAAGTGGTTTCCGACCTCCTCTGGTTTAAGCTTTGAAATCTGTTTCCCAACCACTTGGGAGGAGGGACATGAAAACATCTGAGTATTAAAAACGTATCTTTATAGCGGTTCTGGTGCTTTTAGTTTTTGCTCTCCAACCATTGCAGCACTCATCAAGCCTGCCCACAAATCAAGCATATACAGTACTACAATCTTTGCTTGCCAGAAAATATGTGTAGGAACTGGGTGTCATGGTATGTGATGCACCTTTGAGATCAAATTCACAGGGAGGTTTCAAGTATGGAGTTCACTGAAAAGTTTTTTTATAGTGGCAGCATTATTTTTGAGAATAATGTTCATCCAGAGGTGAAATATGTAGAGCAACTACTGACTGTACTGGAATCCATGAAGGTCATATTATTTGTTTTCATTTCTTCTTTATCCAGCCAGTACTCAAGTGATTTTTGGCAAACAAACCCCCAAACTTCTATGCCCTAAAATGGGAAACTAATTCCAGTTGTTTCAATGTCAACATACTTTTACCTTTAAAACTTTGGAAATAACTTACTTACACGAGAAAAGACAGAAATTGGTCGTTCAGTATGGTAACTGAACAGAGCATTCCTTTGAAGGTTTTTTAAGTGTGAGAACAAAACATAATGTAAAACACCCTACGAAAGGTCCCTATCCAGACAAACAGTAGACAGATAAACTTTCAATGACATATTCTCAAAGGAAAGCTCTCTGGTACCTGAAGTCTCGGGTCTAGTTTGCGCTATATAAAACTTTTTTTTAAAATGGTTGTCAACTAGTTTAAGAATACGCATGAGGATGGAGTAGGGTCTCTGGTTCTTGAGTTGGAGAATGGGGTGAGGGAGGGAGGCGCTCTGTTTCCACTTCTCTTTGCAGTAGTGCCAGCTAGAACGATTGACCTGATGTATCAGGAAGGATGCCTTGATTGGAGACCAGTATTAGGATTCAGGATGGGAGGATAGTGTCCTTGTATATTGACGACCTTTTCCTTTATATAGCAGACTCGGCCACCACAATTCGTAGACGTTTGGGAATAATTGTTTTATATAATCACTAATCTGGATTCTGAATAAACTGGCCCAGTTTTGTGCTCTTCTCCTTGTTTGGTTGACAGCACTCTTCTGCAGATGTTCACCCTTTTGAGATTGTTAAAAGGGGTTTCAATACCTGGGCATTTTTATCACTAGGGACAGGAATCTTTCTGTAGAAAGTATATTGTAATGTTATCTCATTTTAAGGAAGATGTGACACATTAGAGGAAACTTTCTCTCTCCTTGTTAGGGAGCTTGGAACTGTATGATTTA
Organism: Lissotriton vulgaris; assembly: GCF_964263255.1. Lineage (NCBI taxonomy): Eukaryota > Metazoa > Chordata > Amphibia > Caudata > Salamandridae > Lissotriton > Lissotriton vulgaris. The sequence continues at coordinate 896,120,016 of NC_141693.1, read as the reverse complement.
ATTGGCTTCACTATTATATGTTGTGCTATCCAGATACTGCAAAAAATGTTTAAGAATATTTTCTCCACTGAATATAGAGTGATATATAATGGGGTGATCGCCTTCTAAGAGTACTGAATAGCACTGTGCTAATCCTATGCTTAAAACTGTGATATAAGAACAGATATTTGAGGTGAGCAACTTCAGACTGTCGCTGGTGTTGTAGAGTGCTCTATTTTGTAGCTGCTCTCCACCTAAACCTGGGAACTACCCCTAGTTCTCTCCTTTTTTTGCATAATTTATATGGCACACTATGCCTGAAAGAGTATTGTTTTAACTTATGCTGGGTGTTCCCTTGTGTCTGGGCAAAGCTAAACCTCTATGAAGTGATATAATGATAGTGAAACATGTGTCAAGGGTTGCTTTTATTTATTTCAGGTTGGCTTGGATGGTATTTTACCAATCCAAAGCTGTAATACTGTGCCTTGAGTGGTAAAATGCTTTTGTCATTTTACTGCTCAGCATGGCTAGCATTCTGCTGATCCTATACTTTAAGATTTAGCTGTAGAAATGGAAAAAGGCTTTGTCCCTTTCTATCTCGGCGGGGCTAGCACTGTGCTAATCCTATGCTTAAAAACCTTGATCGAAAAGCAGACATTTGAGGTGAGCAAATTAAAAGTGCTGATGGTGTTGTAGAGCGCTCTATACAGGATCTGCTCTCCACCTAAACTTGGGAACTACCCAGAGTTCTCTGCTATATATATATATTGGGGGCCTCTGGGGTTCTTGTGGGATCTCCTGATCAGGCCTATGGGGCCAGGGTGTTTCTACCCTGCCCCCTTTTCGTGTTTTCGCGTTTTTTTCTTAGGTTTCTTGTGCCTCTGTTTTGCAGAGGCACAAGATGGCTGCCAACACTTCCTGATTTGGAGTGTTGACAGCAAATTAGCATACAGCTCGTGCTCGATACTAACCTATCACGGGATCTCCCTTTGCCCTTACATTATGAGCAGTTTATGCCTCATTATACTGTTATATTGGCCTTAAACAAACCAACATACACACACGATTGTTTTTGAAACCTAGTAACGTATTATGAATAATTTATTTCATATTTTCATCGCCTTTTCAATCATTGTGAATATTGTGTTACCATGGCCTAAATTATGCTCGCATTGAAATTATATATGCTTTGGGATCTTAACACATGTATAACATTTATATCCAGGGCAAATACATGTATTATTGTTTTGTTACAAGGGTAACTCACACATTATAAGATGGCCGCCAGTTTTTCACGTGATGTCATTATGTGCACTAGAGTGTGGTGTTTAAATGAAGGTAATGCTAGCCACGAGACGAGCGTGACCAAGCCGTAATGGCGAAACGCGTCGTGGAACTTTTTTCATCTGCCTAATAAAACTTTTGTATACTGCAGCCCTGGGTGTCCCGTTTTCATCAATATTTTTTGATGCATTGTGGAGCGAATATATATATATATATATATATATATATATATATATATATATATATATATATATATATATATATATATACTTTAAATGGCGTGTCAGCTGTTATATATATATATATATATATATATCGCTCCAACTCTCCTCCCCGGCCGGGAAAGAAAAGGCAGCACTCGCGGGGTGTTTGTCAAAGTATTCCAAGTTTTATTTCGCTTCTCACAAACGCGTTTCGGGTCAAGCCCTTTATCAATGTGTCAACACGAATGTTGCACGGAAGCTCATTTTAAAGTGCCACGTGCATTCTCGTTATGGAAATCAAGGTAGGACATCTCGCAAAAAAGTACGAGCGCCATCTTGGAAAGTGCAAATTAGGCAAAGTGTTATGCATACATTTCATGATCGAAATCGATGTACACAAACAACGATGTCAAAATGTCAACCATTCATACATATCGCCGTGGATCGGCTACCTCGGTTCCTATTATATAGAACCGTAAAATGCATTATTTATTAATGCCGTGGATCGGCAACACTCATTATAAAACTCAATAATATTCAGATTACATTTTCAATTGACATTTCTAAAACCAATAAATCAGACTCTATCATTGAATGTTTTTCACACATATGAATACCTCTGAAACAGAGCTTTCAGTGACGATATAATTACATGGCCTAATATATAACACATCTCCAAATTAGAATCTTGCCGTGGATCGGCTATGGCGATTCCTATCGCTAGGAATCGCAAAGAATACCTTTATGTATTGTCAGAGTTTACAATACGATTTCCCATGAGAATGATAAGGTAGCCTCCGTAATGTCTTATTTTCCTAGGTGGACAAACAATTCTTCCCCACTGTTAAGACCTGTGGGGATTTTTGTTTGCAGGTCAATAATATAGCGGGATTCTAGGCGTCTGAGTTTGGTGAGTCTATTTCCTCCCCTTTCATGTTCTGGTACCTGATCGACCCCAAAGTATTGTAGCACATCCCTATTGCTGTGATGTTTAATCGCAAAGTGTTTAGCTACTGGTGACGTCATATCCCTGTTGGCTATAGCACGCATGTGCTCTAGGATTCTTAGTTTCACACTTTTGATGGTGCTACCTATATATTTTAGCTTACAGGGGCACATCAAACAGTACACTACATAAGATGTTTGACAGGTAATGAATGAAGTGATGGATCTGCGTTTTTTCAGGCCTGGTATCTCATAGCCTAAAACCTTTTTGCTAAAAGCACAGGCTTTACACTTCCCGCATGGGAAAAAGCCTTTCATTTCTGCCACAGTGTTAACTTTTCTCTTAGGTGTTTCTAGATGGCTGTGTGCTAAGAGATCCTTAAGGGATTTGGTTTTCTTGAAAGTCACCATAGGACCACTCGGGATGTCCATCCCGATGATTGGGTCGGTCTTCAGAATGTGCCAGTTCTCTTCCAGGGGATCCTCATCAATAGTCATAAGCATTAGAATATTCCCGCCCATGCGCGGGACCCCGGAAACAATATATTATATGTGCCCCACATATATATAGACATATATATATATATATATATAAAAATAAGCAATTGCAGCCAAATAAAACAGTAGAGCTGAAATATGTTGTGAAGAATTTCCACCATACATGTGTATTTGCATTAGAAACATGAGAAACAACACCAATGCTTGTTTAGAAACTGTTTTAATGCTTAGAAAGCAGTAGAAATTCTTATAACACACTGTAAGCATATACAGCTCCCAGGCTGCATTGCAAATACCCAGTCTAAAAAGACTGAAAAGCTAACCTGTAGCTGAATGTACTAAAACTGACGCTGTGCCTTTAAGGCACCTCTGCCCCTAGCTTCCCATCATGCCTCAGGGGTTACAGTTAGGTCAGTTGTTCTTTCCGGCTCCTTCAGGAAGGACCCTGGATACACAGCTCCACACTTTTCTGCCTTTTTCAGTCAGAAAATCTTCTAAAGAAATTTTTTTTGATTTACTTTGACTTTAAACAACAGTGTCAAGTAAATAACTGCTTAGCAGTCGATTTTTTGTGAGGTTTTCCTGTCAGGATGCCCACACTATTTGATAATTGCCCTTCTTGTGGCCACAAGAAGGCAAAAACAGACTCTCATGAGGTCTGTATTTTATGCTTGCCAGAGGATCATGATCCTAAAGACTGTTCACATTGTAAAAATCTGTCTGACAGGACTCTTAAAAACAGAGAGAGGAACAGGATCTATGGTCTGGCCCAGAGAGCCATCAGGGGAAGATCTACAGAGAGGAAGAGTTCAAAGAGACCCAGAACTCCCTCCAAAGGCAAGTCAGAGCGTCCATCAACCTCAGCGCCGGGCTCGGCGCTGAAAAAACAACATCTGATGGACAGTTCTAGAGAAAAAACTCCGTCGACGTCGGGACCGGCGTCGATGAAGAAATCGTCGTCGAAAAGAAGTTCACCGACGACGAAGAAAGCTCCGCCGTCGTCAACTAGGCGACGATCGGCGTCGAGGGAAGCCACGAGATCACCGTCGACGAGAAGATCGGCGTCAAGACATAAGTCAACTCCGCCGTCGTCAACCAGGCGACGAACGGCGTCGAGAGGCAGATCACACTCGCCGTCGTCTCAACGTCGACAGGCTTCGAAGAGTGTGACACCTCCGCCGACGTCTCCACGGAGGTGCTCGGCGTCGAGGAGCAGGAGCCCCCTCGGTCGCTCGCCGTCGAGGAAGGGATCATCGTCGACGGCGCGTCGGCGCTCGGCGTCGAGGATGTCTAATCCTCCGCCGTCGCCACGTGTCCGGCCGACGTCGAGGGCATCGTCGACGACAGGACAACGTCGATTGCCATCTCCGTCGCCGGCAGACCAACGTCGGTCAACGTCGAGACCTCCGTCGACGGCAGGGCAACGCCGGTCGACGTCGAGACCTCCGTCGACGGCAGGGCAACGCCGTTCGACGTCGAGACCTCCGTCGAAGGCAGGGCAACGTCGTTCGACGTCGAGGGAGAAGACTCCGTCGTCGGCTCAACATCGCCGGTCGACGTCGAGGGACCACGGGTCATGGTTGAGGCGTTCGACGTCGAAGGTTATCACTCCGTCGGCGCCGCAGAGGCGTTCGACGTCGAGGGAAAGACTTTTGAAACGTCCTCCAACACCGGTGAGGCGAAGATCTCCTTCAGTGCCTTCAACTGTTCTGGTGACACAATCGGCTTCTCACCATTCCTCCTTAAGTACCTCTGGCTCATCGAGGTCCTCTTCTAGGAGTAGGAGTCCATTGCCCCAGTGAAGGTATGTCACACAGACAAGACTCTCGCCAAGATGGAATGCTCCGTTGAGCCAGTGGAAGGATTCTGGAGCGACGGAGAGGCTACGAAGATATGTAAGCCCACTCCACAGGTCACCTCTTCAGAGACTGATAGAAGAGGCAGACAGACAGAGTCCTATCAGGCACCGATCACGCTCTCGGGAGAGGAGAGCGGAAAGGTCGCATACCCCCAGAGTCTCCCGATCACCACGGAGGGAGCAGCCCAGATCTCGAACACCGAGAAGGGAGGAAAGGGCGGAGAGGTTGAGATCTCCCCGAAGGGAGCATCAGAGAAAATCACGTTCTCCTCGAAGGGAAGAACGACCGAGAAGATCACCTGTGAGGAAGGAGAAGTCTCACCACAGGAGAAGGAGAACTCCATCATCCTCTTCTTCATCTTCATCTAGATCTTCTAAAGGGGATTACTCTCCAACGCTGGCAGATAGCCCTCGCTCCAGAGCTTCCCCGCTTGACGACGTCAACACGTATCTGGACGTCTTACAAAGGGGGGCTCACAAACTTAATATAGAGATGGCTGTTCCAGAAGTGTCCAATACTGTGATTTTTGAGACCCTTCGTCACAAGTCATATACCCGGCCTTTACTCCCATTGGTTCCAGGGATAATGGACCCAATCAAAGAGGTTTTCCTCACGCCAGCAACGATCAGGGCGGTACCGGCACGTATCCAGAAGAAATATAGGCCGGCCGACTCAGATCCTATATTTGTTAAGGGAGAGCCTGCGGCGGACTCAGTCATAGTAGCCACAGCTAAAAAGAATCACACAGTCGCTCCTTCTTCTTCGGTCCCTCCTGACAAAGACAGCAAGACACAAGATTCTTGGGGACGCAGGGTATGCAGCACAGCAGCTTCATCCCTGAAGGTCTCTAGTGCATCAGCCCTTCTGGGAAGGTACGATAGAGCACTATGGGACTCCATGGAACGATTCAAGGAGAAATTGCCCAAGGAGGACCAGAAGGACTTTGAGGAGACCGTGACGGAGGGCTGTTTGGTGGCGAACCAAATGATTAGTTCATCAGCAGATAACGCCCTTCTAGCAGGACATGCCTACTCACATGGGGTATGTGCGAGGAGATCATCTTGGCTGCGTTTAACTGGTCTCAAACCAGATGCCCAGCAGCGCATCCTCAATCTACCTTTTTCCGGATCTTCACTCTTCCGGGAGCATGCCGATCAGGAAATGACCCGCATGAAGACAGAGTTGGACACAGTGAAGGCGGTTGGTCTGGAGAAGAAGAAAGAACCGTTCAAACGACGCTTCAAGACCAACAAGAACCGGGGAGGCCAACAGAGGGTTCAAACCCCTCAATGGTCTCAAAACAAGCCACAAGGGAAGGCGCAATACAGAGGAGGAAAATCGGGCAGAGCGGACATCATCAGTCCTCTACCACGCCTAGAGGAGGCAAAGCCTGAGCAGTGGCTTCCTCTGGCGCCGTTACCCACTCCAGTGGGAGGAAGTGCTTCGCAACACCTAGCAGAGTGGGTTAGCATCACAAAAGATTGGTGAGTGCTGAATATACTGCGCAATGGATATGCGCTACGTTTCCGGAAGAGACCACAACCGATTCCTCCAAAAAAGACTCGCTCGTACCATCTAAAACTCCTCAAAAGGGAAGTGGACGTCCTCTTAAAGAAAAACGCAATCGAAGAGGTACCCCCATCCCAAAGGGGGAGAGGAGTGTATTCAAGATATTTTCTAGTCCCCAAAAGAGACCAAGAGGACAAGTTCAGACCGATTTTGGATCTTCGAACCCTCAATAAGGTGGTGGTCAAAGAGAAGTTTCGCATGCTGGCACTTCATTAGATATGTCCTCATCTACAAATTGGAGATTGGATGTGTTCGGTGGATTTACAAGACGCGTACTTCCACATTCCTATAACACCAGGTCATCGGAAGTACTTGAGATTCCTGGTAGGGAACAGGCATTACCAGTACAAAGTGCTTCCCTTCGGGCTCAAATCCGCTCCAAGGGTATTCACCAAATGCATGGCAGTGGTAGCGGCATGTCTACACAAAAAAGGTCTCTTTGTGTACCCATATCTAGACGACTGGCTCTTGAAGAGTCCGTCCCCTCGTCAAGCCACCAAAGACTGTCACCTGTGTCTCCAACAACTACACAGGCTCGGCCTCCACGTGAACACAGAAAAGTCGGTCCTGCAGCCCACACAAACTATCCACTATCTGGGAGCAGTTCTAGACACAAAGTTAGGAAGAGCGTTTCCTTCGCAGGAGAGACTATCTTCCATGGGGCAGAAATGCAAAAAGTTGCTTCAGTTTCCTCGTCCAAAGGTGCGAGAAGTAGCATCTCTACTGGGCTCCATGGCGTCCTGTATCTTCCTAATACCGAACGCCAGGTTGAGGATGCGGCCTCTACAAGAGTCTGTGGAAGATCAGTGGGACCAAGCGACAGGAGATTGGGAGGATCGAATCATCCTGTCTCAAGCAGCATTGACCTCCATACAGTGGTGGACTCGCCCTCGGAATGTCTTGCAGGGAGTCCCTTTTCAGCAACCTCTTCCTTCGCTGTCTGTGGTAACGGACGCATCTCTAGAAGGCTGGGGTGCTCACATGGGTCATCTTCAGATTCAAGGTCGTTGGTCGACCAACCTCCAGACATACCACATCAACATGCTGGAGCTTCGAGCAGTTCATCTGGCGCTCAAAGCGTTCCTTCCAGCAATAACAACGGACAAAATCCTGGTTCAGACGGACAACACTACAACTATGTTCTATCTGAACAAGCAGGGAGGAACTCGATCTCGCCCTCTGTCTCTGGAGGCCCAGACAATCTGGCACTGGCTTCTGGCTCGGGGACTGTCGGTGGTGGCAGTGCACCTCCCAGGCGAGCTAAACACAAAAGCGGACGCACTCAGCAGGCACTTCGAAGATCAGCCAGACTGGATGCTAAACGACGAAGTAGTCGAAGAACTCTTCCGTTGCTAGGGTCGTCCAGACATAGACTTATTTGCGGACGACGAAAACGCCAAATGCCACGCCTTCACGTCCAGGTTCCACCGGCCAGGGACGCAAGGGAACGCTCTCCTGCTGGAGTGGACAGGAATGTTCGCCTAAACGTTTCCTCCTCTGGCACTGATTCCGAAGGTGGTGGCCAAGCTCATCAGATCGAGCATGGACATGATCCTCATTGCTCCGGATTGGCTGCGACAATGGTGGTATCCAGACCTGTTACATCTGTCGCTGTGTCCACACAGACGCCTGCCGTGCAGGCCAGACCTGTTGAGCAAAATGAACGGGAGGATCCTGCATCCCAACCTCCCGTCGCTGAACCTGACTGCATGGCTCCTGAGGTCTTGCAATATGGACACTTAAATCTGCCTCCGGAATGTATGCATATTTTAAGAGAGGCAAAGAGACCTTCCACAAGGGCGTCTTATGCGTTCAAGTGGAAAAGATTTTTCATTTGGTGTAAGGACCATGGCTTTGATCCCACCAAAGGACAAGAAGAGGTAGTCCTTCCATACCTCCTTTACCTGGCTACATCAGGGTTGAAATACGCTTCTATTAGGGTTCATCTATCCGCCATAGTAGCGTACAGGAAATCACCTACACAAACATCGTTTTTTCAAGTCCCAGTGGTTAAGGATTTCCTTCAGGGGTTAAAGAAGGTCTATCCCCCTGTGAGAAATCCTTCTCCCCCCTGGGAGTTGAACCTGGTTCTCTCCAGGCTGATGTCTACACCGTTTGAGCCTATACACAAGGCCTCCTTGCAGCATCTCACTTGGAAGGCGGCCTTCTTGGTGGCAATAACCTCTGCTCGCAGGGTTAGCGAGATACAAGCACTCTGCACCAAGGAACCTTACACTGTGTTTCACCACAACAGAGTGGTAATGAGGGCTCATCCATCTTTCCTTCCAAAGGTGGTCTCGGATTTTCATATAAATCAAACGATTACCCTTCCTTCGTTCTTTCCTAACCCATCGACCCCAGCTGAGAGGTCGTTGCACTCGTTAGATCTTAAACGGGTACTAAAGTTTTACCTAGAAAAGACGAAGGACACCAGAAAGACAGACCAACTCTTTGTCAATTATGGTTCAATGAGGACGGGGTTTGCAGCAAACAAAAGATCCATCTCCAGATGGATTGTCTCCTGTATCAGGCTAGCATACCAGCTGGCTGGCAAACCTTTGTTACAATCACCCAAAGCTCATTCCACTAGAGGAAAAGCAGCCACAATAGCGTTTTTACATGACATTCCTATGTCAGAAATATGCAAGGCTGCAACATGGAAATCAGTCCATACCTTTACAAGGCATTATTGCCTAGAGTCTGATTCCAGAGCGGAGTCTCAAGTAAGGCAAGCCTCCTTGAGAAACCTATTTGGGTAGAATAAGGCCTACTGTTTGGGCCTACGAATATGAATGTTATCTGTTGATTCCTTTGCCCGCAGGGATGAGGTGAGGCTCGCTACTCTATTCTAATGCTTATGACTATTGATGAGGATCCCCTGGAAGAGAAGGATTAGTTACTTACCTGTAATCCTAGTTCTCTTCCAGGGGTATCCTCATCAAAGTCATAAGCAACCCTCCCGCCTCCCCGGGCAAAGGACTTTGTTTATTAAGTAGGAGATGTTTTAACCTGTTATTACCATGGTTTGGTTTTCAGTCTCCGAAAAGAACAACTGACCTAACTGTAACCCCTCAGTTGTATGTTGGCGGCCTTCTCGATGACCTTCGCCGGGAACGGAAGCAGGGCGATGGGTCGGAAGTTCTTGAGGTACTTGGGGTTCGCCTTGTGTTTCTTGAGTAAGGCGTTGATCTCCGCGTGCTTCCAGCTCTCCAGGAAGGTGGCTGTCTCGAAGGATATGTTGATGGCTTTCCGGAGATGGGGTGCGATGGTGGTGCTGGCTTTGTTGAAGATGTGGTGTGGTACCCTCTAAATTAAGATTAAATTGTTCTAAAATGACAAGAAAAACAAGCATCTGTACATTCATCTAAATGGGATTAGATTACTTTGTCTCCATTCAATGTTTCAAGCTTAGTTCATGGAAGCCATGCACTGCAAATCCACGACAGGATGATACCTTTGGATCCAAAGACTTTCTTGTCTCCTTCAAGGAAGATCATTGTCAGAACCTACAGTTTACTATCGAGAATCAACACTATCAGTACAGATATCTAAATGTGGGACTGAACTCCCCTCCCAGGATTTTTAAAGGTTTTTTCAGCAGTGCTATTATACATTTATTTACCGAGAGACACATATGTGACTCTATTTAGGCAACTGGTTGTACAAAGCTAAGCCAATTCTGCCTGTCTGAACAACATATGAATTGTTTGTGACAATTTAATTTTCTATCAACTGTGTGATTTTTTTTTCAACCAAACAAGTAAAGTCTTTCCAACTCAGATAATTCAGCTCCTAGTCACAGTGATAGATTCTAGTGAGCCTCGAATTTCCACCTCCTCAGCACATAGAACCCTTGAATTAGGTGGAACACAATGTTTCAAGCCTTCCAGTAACTTTCACACAATGTTTCTAGAGGCTTCAGAGTTTCAAGTCATTTTTGTGCGTGTGGTCCCTTTGTCATGTTTTCAGATGTTAATCCTCCAGCATCATTGAGCAAGGAACTGGGCTTAGTTGACTCAAAGTCAAAAGAAGATCTCTATTGTGTTTGAGTCTCTTTATTGGTGGCTCTTACAATATATCTTACTGAATGGTGCTCCATTGCAAGCACCCACCTCTTAAAATGTTATTAGTGTAGATGAAGAGTTCACTGTGTGGGCCAACCCATTCTCTGACTTGGGACTCTGCAGAACCAAGACCTGCATATCAATCAACAGAAGCTCAGGGATTTTTCATCCCAGGGTGATTTGCTCATATCCATATGTTCTAATCGAACAAGCAGGGTGTATTTTGCTCTTACTCTTTCAATATCCTTCACTCTTTCTGTATACTTGTGGTTCACATTCAAAATAGTGCTTAGACACCAACATTCTCCAGGCAGCATCTTATCTGCATGGGTAGATAAATGGCAGAATTCCTCAGTCAACTGTAGCATGCTCCATAGGATTAGGAGATCAGTCGCAAAATGCTAGTTTCAAGAATCAGTGCTTTTTGCTCCAGCCCCTTTTTCCTAGTCAGATATGTTTCCTGCTCGTCTTGGACAACTTTTTATTGCTTACTTTTCCTGTCGTTCTTCAGCAGCAGACTTCATCTACTTCCCTCTCTACCATTCCTGAACTTGTGGGGTGGGATCCTGGAAAATTCATTTTTACACATTTTGGACTCATTGAACATACCTATTTTGTGTGAATGGTTATAAAGCAATCTGCCTGGAAGCAATACAGTTGCAAATGGAAACAGTTGCGTAATTGGGTCTATGAACCCGATTCTTTCAATTATGTTTTATCTTTCACATCCTTTTTAACAGCTACAGGGAACTGTGTAGATTCCTAAAAACATATGCCGTCAGCCATTGCATCTTACTTGAATATGGCTTCTGAGACCTTATCCTTGGCAATTGAAATGATGAAGGATCAATTTGATGATCTTGTGTAACCTTATCCAATATTAAGGATCTTGCTGCCCTTCAGTATGATTTGAATCTGTGACTAAGTCTTGCTAGCTTTTAAGATTACATTGTTGTTTTCACTTCTGCCAGAGGTGCTGGTGATCTTCAAGCTCTCTCTACTGAGAACCATTGTATTGTCTACCAAAATGACAAAGATTGTTCTTTGATTGTTCTTTCTGAAAATGTTAGCTGTATTCCACTAAAATCATAAAAATTTAATTCTGGGCTTTTAGGCTGCACTTCATTTTTCTTTAGATGAAAAACTCTACACAGTGTATACACCTGAAATGCTTTCAAGATTTACCTTGAAACTTCGGGCTCAAGAGCCATTCACAGATCCATTGGTCAGTGCATTATATGCTTCTGTAAAGTTGGTTGCTGTTGGTGAGCAAATGCTGATGGTTCAAACATTGTATGCACATTAGTGTTAAAGCCAGAGCATCACTTCCAGGTCATGCACGATTTGGCGTAGCACTTCCAGGTTAGCTGTAGTAAACTAAAATTGAAGCACATTTTGCCAGAACTCTGAAACCTGACAAAATAGTGTGCTGTTTCAACATTGTTCTGTGCCATCAGGATTCTCACCTGTATTTCCTCGTAATGTTTGTTGTGTTTTTTACTCTTTGGGTTCCGGTGATTCCTTAGGTCTTCATAGTCCTTGCCCAACCTGGAATCTTATTGCATTTTGGCCTTTACTCTGCAACCTCCATTGCTAGCTGTCTGCTGTACAGGCGTGTTACCTCTGTTTTCCCAAGGGTTAATTACAGCACTGTGATATATAGGTGTAGAGATAAGTGTAGTTGTTGCTCAGGGTTGCAGCACTGCCAGTACGATTTATACCCCGACTTCAATCTAGGTCCTGTTACCAGGCTAGACGAGGTGCTCCAGTATCTCTTTCTTCACTCTGTTTCCATCTTATCTTCCTAGGTGTATTCCCTCACTTACATGCTTGTTGTCTGGGGTGTAGAGTTGGAGACAAGCACGCAGTTCTCTTCAGATTTGGCTGTACTCTGCATACAGATTCACAACATAAGTAGGCTAAAACACATTTGCCTGTGTGAGTAGTCCCTTTTATTTCTACATCTTTCATCATCAGAGGAGTTAAGACTGCTCAGAGACTTTATTCTCATACCATGAGAGCATGGGCAACATTGACGGCCTTCAAATACATATCCCCATCAAAGACCAGGGCCTGACTGGCCATATCCGGCACTGGGCGTTTTCCTGGTGGCTGATTTTGGGCCCCTGGGGGCCGTTTTTGTTACAGGGCCGTTTTTGCAGCATAGCTGCAAAATCTGCCCCTTTATCAAAATCGGCCAAAACCGTCCCTGACAAACAGCTCAGGCGCACCCAGGGGGGCCGGCCGAGCTCTTTGCCAGGGCCGATTTTGGTTCCCAGTCCGGCCCTGTCAAAGACATCTGTAGGCCCCTTAAGCAATAGGAAGAACTATCCCTGTTTGTCTATAAGTGGTTTCCGACCTCCTCTGGTTTAAGCTTTGAAATCTGTTTCCCAACCACTTGGGAGGAGGGACATGAAAACATCTGAGTATTAAAAACGTATCTTTATAGCGGTTCTGGTGCTTTTAGTTTTTGCTCTCCAACCATTGCAGCACTCATCAAGCCTGCCCACAAATCAAGCATATACAGTACTACAATCTTTGCTTGCCAGAAAATATGTGTAGGAACTGGGTGTCATGGTATGTGATGCACCTTTGAGATCAAATGCACAGGGAGGTTTCAAGTATGGAGTTCACTGAAAAGTTTTTTTATAGTGGCAGCATTATTTTTGAGAATAATGTTCATCCAGAGGTGAAATATGTAGAGCAACTACTGACTGTACTGGAATCTATGAAGGTCATATTGTTTGTTTTCATTTCTTCTTTATCCAGCCAGTACTCAAGTGATTTTTGGCAAACAAACCCCCAAACTTCTATGCCCTAAAATGGGAAACTAATTCCAGTTGTTTCAATGTCAACATACTTTTACCTTTAAAGCTTTGGAAATAACTTACTTACACGAGAAAAGACAGAAATTGGTAGTTCAGTATGGTAACTGAACAGAGCATTCCTTTGAAGGTTTTTTAAGTGTGAGAACAAAACATAATGTAAAACACCCTACGAAAGGTCCCTATCCAGACAAACAGTAGACAGATAAACTTTCAATGACATATACTCAAAGGAAAGCTCTCTGATACCTGAAGTCTCGGGTCTAGTTTGCGCTATATAAAACTTTTTTTTAAAATGGTTGTCAACTAGTTTAAGAATACGCATGAGGATGGAGTAGGGTCTCTGGTTCTTGAGTTGGAGAATGGGGTGAGGGAGGGAGGCGCTCTGTTTCCACTTCTCTTTGCAGTAGTGCCAGCTAGAACGATTGACCTGATGTATCAGGAAGGATGCCTTGATTGGAGTCCAGTATTAGGATTCAGGATGGGAGGATAGTGTCCTTGTATATTGACGACCTTTTCCTTTATATAGCAGACTCGGCCACCACAATTCGTAGACGTTTGGGAATAATTGTTTTATATAATCACTAATCTGGATTCTGAATAAACTGGCCCAGTTTTGTGCTCTTCTCCTTGTTTGGTTGACAGCACTCTTCTGCAGATGTTCACCCTTTTGAGATTGTTAAAAGGGGTTTCAATACCTGGGCATTTTTATCACTAGGGACAGGAATCTTTCTGTAGAAAGTATATTGTAATGTTATCTCATTTTAAGGAAGATGTGACACATTAGAGGAAACTTTCTCCCTCCTTGTTAGGGAGCTTGGAACTGTATGATTTAATTGGCTTCACTATTATATGTTGTGCTATCCAGATACTGCAAAAAATGTTTAAGAATATTTTCTCCACTGAATATAGAGTGATATATAATGGGGTGATAGCCTTCTAAGAGTACTGAATAGCCCTGTGCTAATCCTATGCTTAAAACTGTGATATAAGAACAGATATTTGAGGTGAGCAACTTCAGACTGTCGCTGGTGTTGTAGAGTGCTCTATTTTGTAGCTGCTCTCCACCTAAACCTGGGAACTACCCCTAGTTCTCTCCTTTTTTTGCATAATTTATATGGCACACTATGCCTGAAAGAGTATTGTTTTGACTTATGCTGGGTGTTCCCTTGTGTCTGGGCAAAGCTAAACCTCTATGAAGTGATATAATGATAGTGAAACATGTGTCAAGGGTTGCTTTTATTTATTTCAGGTTGGCTTGGATGGTATTTTACCAATCCAAAGCTGTAATACTGTGCCTTGAGTGGTAAAAGGCTTTTGTCATTTTACTGCTCAGCATGGCTAGCATTCTGCTGATCCTATACCTAAAGATTTAGCTGTAGAAATGGCAAAAGGCTTTGTCTCTTTCTATCTCGGCGGGGCTAGCACTGTGCTAATCCTATGCTTAAAAACCTTGATCGAAAAGCAGACATTTGAGGTGTGCAAATTAAAAGTGCTGATGGTGTTGTAGAGCGCTCTATACAGGATCTGCTCTCCACCTAAACTTGGGAACTACCCAGAGTTCTCTGCTATATATATATATTGGGGGCCTCTGGGGTTCTTGTGGGATCCCCTGATCAGGCCTATGGGGCCAGGGTGTTTCTACCCTGCCCCCTTTTCGTGTTTTCGCGTTTTTTTCTTAGGTTTCTTGTGCCTCTGTTTTGCAGAGGCACAAGATGGCTGCCAACACTTCCTGATTTGGAGTGTTGACAGCAAATTAGCATACAGCTCGTGCTCGGCAGAGTGCGCGGATCCACCCCGCCTATAGATATATATGAGATTTTACTTTTGATTTTCTCAGCAACTACTGAACAGATTTACACCATGTAACAAAAAGGCACAAGTCTGAACCAAGGACTACCTCTTTGCCAAATTTGGTGTAATTACGTTCAGCAGTTCGGGCTGTAGCTGCGACTAAGGGTTCCTATGGAAAATTGCATGGGGAAAACATGTTTTGGAACCCCCCCTTCTTTTTCTCAGGCCCCGCTTGACAAGATAGGAGCGGACCGGAGCTAGCCAAAAGTTTTAAAAATTTCGCGACGATTCGTCACCCGTCACCAAAGTTATTGGGAATAGAATGTTGCGGATTTCCTATGGAAAATAGGTCCTAACTATAACTACCTACTGGCGCCCGCCAGTAGGATATATATATATATATATATATATATATATATATATATATATATATATATATATTCTCCCCACCACCGCTGGTTAGGAGATGAGCTGGCGTGGGCGGTCCCGTTGCAGCCACCAGCTGGCTGTGTCAATTTGCTCCACAACGCATCAAAAAATATTGATGAAAACGGGACACCCAGGGCTGCAGTATACAAAAGTTTTATTAGGCAGATGAAAAAAGTTCCACGACGCGTTTCGCCATTACGGCTTGGTCACGCTCGTCTCGTGGCTAGCATTACCTTCATTTAAACACCACACTCTAGTGCACATAATGACATCACGTGAAAAACTGGCGGCCATCTTATAATGTGTGAGTTACCCTTGTAACAAAACAATAATACATGTATTTGCCCTGGATATACATTTTATACATGTGTTAAGATCCCAAAGCATATATAATTTCAATGCGAGCATAATTTAGGCCATGGTAACACAATATTCACAATGATTGAAAAGGCGATGAAAATATGAAATAAATTATTCATAATACGTTACTAGGTTTCAAAAATAATCGTGTGTGTATGTTGGTTTGTTTAAGGCCAATATAACGGTATAATGAGGCATAAACTGCTCATAATGTAAGGGCAAAGGGAGATCCCGTGATAGGTTAGTATCTCACAACGATAGTACCGCCCCAGTGGGCAAAAACGCACATTTGATATTAAAACCACTGGGGCGGTACTATCGGGCAACTGTAGGACCCTTGCAATTGCAGGCAACAACACAGGGTCTCCATGGCAATAAGATGGCTAGTGTTGAGTTGATTGGCAGAACGCAATATAAACAGTGAAGTTGTGAGATACTAACCTAGTGTTATGCATACATTTCATGATCGAAATCGATGTACACAAACAACGATGTCAAAATGTCAACCATTCATACATATCGCTGTGGATCGGCTACCTCGGTTCCTATTATATAGAACCGTAAAATGCATTATTTATTAATGCCGTGGATCGGCAACACTCATTATAAAACTCAATAATATTCAGATTACATTTTCAATTGACATTTCTAAAACCAATAAATCAGACTCTATCATTGAATGTTTTTCACACATATGAATACCTCTGAAACAGAGCTTTCAGTGACGATATAATTACATGGCCTAATATATAACACATCTCCAAATTAGAATCTTGCCGTGGATCGGCTATGGCGATTCCTATCGCTAGGAATCGCAAAGAATACCTTTATGTATTGTCAGAGTATACAATACGATTTCCCATGAGAATGATAAGGTAGCCTCCGTAATGTCTTATTTTCCTAGGTGGACAAACAATTCTTCCCCACTGTTAAGACCTGTGGGGATTTTTGTTTGCAGGTCAATAATATAGCGGGATTCTAGACGTCTGAGTTTGGTGAGTCTATTTCCTCCCCTTTCATGTTCTGGTACCTGATCGACCCCAAAGTATTGTAGCACATCCCTATTGCTGTGATGTTTAATCGCAAAGTGTTTAGCTACTGGTGACGTCATATCCCTGTTGGCTATAGCACGCATGTGCTCTAGGATTCTTAGTTTCACACTTTTGATGGTGCTACCTATATATTTTAGCTTACAGGGGCACATCAAACAGTACACTACATAAGATGTTTGACAGGTAATGAATGAAGTGATGGATCTGCGTTTTTTCAGGCCTGGTATCTCATAGCCTAAAACCCTTTTGCTAAAAGCACAGGCTTTACACTTCCCGCATGGGAAAAAGCTTTTCATTTCTGCCACAGTGTTAACTTTTCTCTTAGGTGTTTCTAGATGGCTGTGGGCTAAGAGATCCTTAAGGGATTTGTTTTTCTTGAAAGTCACCATAGGACCACTCGGGATGTCCATCCCGATGATTGGGTCGGTCTTCAGAATGTGCCAGTTCTTGCATAGGGTAGCCTTCAAGAAATTGGCATCATTGGAGAAGGTGGTAATTAGGCAGAATTTTCCGTCCTCACTCTTTTTACTTTATCCTGCCTCAACAACTCATCTCTTGGTATCCTGGCGACCTCAGCCAATGTCTGACTCAGGTGAGATGGACTATAGCCCCTCACTTTGAATCTGGCAATACTGTCTCTTGCTGCGTTTTGGAAATCTTCCTCTCTGGAGCAGTTGCTCTTAAGACGCAACAACTCCCCATAGGGAATGCTTCGCTTGAGGTTTTCGGGATGCCCGCTGTCAGCATGTAGAATGCTGTTGCCAGCAGTAGGCTTTCGATACAGAGATGTGGTTACCTGATTGTCTTTTATTGCTATCTGGAGATCAAGATAGCTCACTGCCACTGAGCTAACTTCACCTGTAAATTGTAGATTAACATTGTTATTATTCAGGTGAGTGATGTAGTTTTTGGCACTTTCCACCGACCCCTTCCATACTAGGAAGAGATCGTCAATGTATCTATGCCATGTTATGACATTCTCGGTCCGCATCCGATTGCCATCGGACCAGGCCACCTGCTCCTCCCACCAGCCAACGAATAAATTTGCGTAGCTGGGGGCGAAGCAGGTGCCCATCGCGGTCCCAGAGATCTGTTTGAATAGGTCCCCCTGAAAAAGAAAGATGTTGTTGAGTAAACAGAACTCTGTTAGTTCCATAATCATAGTACTGTGTCCAGCGAATTTCAAAGGTCTTTTACTCATGAAATATTCAACTGCTTTAAGACCCTGAGAATGTTCAATGCATGTATATAGACTGGTAAAGTCCATAACAATCAAGACATATGTAAGATCCCAAATCAGTTCTTTCAGATGTATGATGAAATCCTTGGTGTCCCTGATGTAAGAGGACAAAGTCAAGACTGATTGGAATAAGAAGTGGTCAATGAAGGTCGACAGATTCTCAGTTAGGCTGCCCATTGAAGATACTATGGGCCGGCCCGGTGGTACATTGAGATCTTTATGTATCTTAGGCAGATTGTAGAAAGTCGGAATGACTGGATGATTAGACCGTAGAAACATGTATTCGTCGGTATTGAGCATATTCTTGTTGTGCCATTTCTGAATCAGTTTGTCATATTCATGCACACTTTCTTGGTATTTCGTCATAGTAGTGCGCTCATAGTGCTGTTGGTTCATTAACTGCCTTTGGGCTTCCTTGACATACAGATCTTTGGCCGTTATGACGACATTGCCGCCTTTATCTGGTGGTTTGTAAATTACTTCAGGATCCGCTTGTAAGTTTTTCAGCGCCTCCCTTTGTCTTTGTGTTAGGGGATTTTTCGTTGATTTCTTGATGTTCGTTTTAGTTCGAAATTTCACCAGATCCCTTGACATGGCCTCTGAAAAGATGTCAATGGCATCCTGCGCCATTTGGGGCAAGAAAACGGAAGTTGGTTTAAAGGGGCTACAAGGAGCCTCTTGGTCTATACCGACCCGTCTGCTTCTCTGGGTGAGACTGTGTTTGTCTAATTCTGTGATTTGAGTTTCAGATCTCATTTCCTCCAAAATCTCCAGAGTTGATAGATCACCTAACTGAATTATATCTGTTTCCTTGATCTTATTTTGTAGATGTCTAGTTTCGTGTACAGTAGGTTTGATCTTGAAAAATGTATGTAATTTTAATTTTCTCGTGAATTTGAAGAGGTCGATTCTCGTTTGGGTATACTCGAGATTAGTTTGTGGGCAGAATGAGAGACCCAGTTTCAATACTGATTCTTCATCTTTGCTGAGTATTTTGGAGCTCAAGTTCACAATAGTCAGGGTATCGGCTGTATTTACCGTTCCCCCCCCTCTTGGCTTTCGCTGCTTGCGTTTGGTTGTTTCCTCCGCCTCTGCCTCGTCCTCTTCCTTTTCCGGCCTCCCCTCCTTATTTTCCGGTGTCCTGTTCCGGGGGCTTGACTTTTCCCCCTCTGAGCCATGCTAGTCGTATTAGGTCGAATTCCTCGTGAAAATTAGTTTTCTTAGAAGATTTGGAAGGACCTGCTTGTTCTTCTCCCTCAGAACCAGTAATCTCTGACTCCGAGGTTTCTATAGTTTCAGTTGGTTGTACAGGATTCTGTTTCTTTCGGATTAGTTCTTTTCGTGGGCCGTCGAACTTTTTGGCAAAGGTCAGAATTCTACCCATTGAATAATCTCTTTCGTCCCTATCAAATTTCTCCTCTTTTCTTTGGCGAGTTTTGATTTAATATTTTTCCAGTCTCTTCTTCATTTCTACCATCCATTCCTGATGTTGTCTATTATCAGGACTATTTTCCAATTCGTCCTCCAACTTCTTGATCTCATCCAATGCCTTCGCCCGATCGCTCCAGGCGAATTTTACCAACAGTTGAAGACTGCCTTTACAAAATTGTGCAGTGTGTACATGCCACTCCTCGAGGAGCTGGGGATCTGGATTTTCGTAGGCAGGGATGGAGTATACTCGTAGTCCTCGTGGGACTCTCTCTACTTTGATATAGTTTTCGAGAGAAGTAGCCTCCCACCATTTGCGTGTTTCCCTTTCAAAGAGTCTTTCAAGTTTCAAATATTTTTGAGCCATTGGGTCCGCGGTCTTAGTACTGCTGCCTGCAGTGGTGCGTGTTGGTCCGCCCATTTTCTTTTTAAACATTCCAGCGGCCGCCTCTTCACGTGCTGCATTACTAAACATAAGTTTGTTTAGTCTTGGAGTACCGGTCCCGGTCTCCGTTTGGAAATTTGTAGTGACAAGCACCCCTCACCTCGCCCTTACTCTTCAATGGAGACTACGAAGAAAGTTTAATTCAGCATGCGGCTTACCCGACTCTTCTTCGATGTCGGCGTTGCTGTTGCGGATTCCCTTCTTGTCTCACTTGCGGTCACAGTTGCTCGTTATCCTTCAGCAGTTCTAGAGTTTCCAATGACAATATCCAGAAAATTTTGTTCGAAATTTGAGCGGTGCCTCAGTCGAAAATCAATTCCAGCTCGAGTTTGCACCATAGGCGACGTGGCACAAACGGTGGGTGCCGCTAACACGGTGGTGCACCGTGTATTAAATACCGCTCCAACTCTCCTCCCTGGCCGGGAAAGAAAAGGCAGCACTCGCGGGGTGTTTGTCAAAGTATTCCAAGTTTTATTTCGCTTCTCACAAACGCTTTTCGGGTCAAGCCCTTTATCAATGTGTCAACACAAATGTTGCACGGAAGCTCATTTTAAAGTGCTATTTGGGTGAGTACATCGTGTCAGTCCTTTAGTAGGCTCCATGCCTCAGGGCATAACTATGTAAGCCACGCCCACTGGGGGCGAACTCTTTAAATCGGCCTCGAAACGCGTCGAGTATCAGCTGTGAAAATACATGGAACAAAGGGCAAACGTGCTGCAGTGAGGCCAAGAAGTGACAATGAGTCAGAGCATCGAGGAGTGCATATCTTGAGCGCCAGGGCTTTGAAAGAATAAATAAAACGCGGCTGCCCGAGCCGCGGTAACAAGTGTTGCACCATTTGGGACTCTAAAGCTGAGGAAGGTAACGTCTCCTTCTGTTGCACGATGCTCTTTTGCAAAGGATAGTACGCAGCCCCTTGTTCCTACCTACTAAAGGATATTACAAAGGTTACACTGTACCCTGAGGCATGGAGCCTACTAAAGGACTGACACGATGTACTCACCCAAATAGATAGCAAGTACCAGCACGCAAAGCGGCATAACTTTGTAAGCCACTCCCACTGGGGGCGAACTCTTTAAATAAAGTAAAGAACAAATAATCAGGTGAGCGTTTTCTTTTGCCTCTAGGAACTCATGATTAAGAGGCGTCGGCCTCGAAACGCGTCGAGTATCAGCTGTGAAAATACATGGAACAAAGGGCAAACGTGCTGCAATGAGGCCAAGAAGTGACAATGAGTCAGAGCATCGAGGAGTGCATATCTTGAGCGCCAGGGCTTTGAAAGAATATATATATATATATATATATATATATATATATATAACAGCTGACATGCCATTTAAAGTAAAATCTACGTTCTGTCCCCTAATGCTCAAGGATAATCTTGACTTATTTAATGATAAAGTGACTATGGAACTTAAAAAACTACATACGTCAATTTCGTACACAAAGAAGAAATACAGTGAACAGGACAACAAATATTTTCAACTGGTTAAGAAATTGAGAGAAAATAAAAACATTATTGTAAGACAATCTGACAAGGGGGGCAACGTGGTTCTGTGGCCACGGGCCTTATACATGGAGGAAGCCTTGTTACATTTAAATAACAGAGACTGTTATAAAAGGAGTACAATGTCCATTGTTAAGGGTACATGGAATAACTGCCAAGGAAAATTACTGGCTTGGAAATCAGCAGGACTGATTACAAAGGATGAATTGAAATACTTAAAGGTGGACTACCCTATCCTGCCAGTAATATACCTAATTCCAAAAGTCCACAAAAATATTCTCAAACCACCAGGACGGCCCATTATATCGGCCAGGGGCAGTACTTTAGAGAATGTATCCAAATATGTGGACTTCTTTTTACAGGACCATGTCAAATCTTTGAGATCCTATGTACAGGATACAGGTGACTTTTTGCGCAAACTGTCCGGTATTGTATGGGAAGATGATTTTTTGTTGGTTGCATTGGATGTCAGTTCCTTGTATACCAGCATACACCACCGGGATGGCATCAGGGCCACAGAATACTTTCTGAATAACAGACCTATAGGAATGGCTGCGCATAACAAAATGTTGATAACTATGATAATGATGTGTTTGGAGAATAATTTCTTCTTGTTCCAGAATCAGATATATCATCAAACAAGGGGAGTTGCCAGGGGGGGGCCTGTTTTTCTCCCAGTTATGCCTGTTTACATATGGGGTACTGGGAGGAACAGGTCCTCATGGCAGAACACATTGACACTATGAACAAGCATCTAGTATGCTGGTGTGGTTTTATTGATGATCTGTTTATTATCTGGAGAAGGGATGAGAGTACTGCCAATCGTTTCATTGAACAAATTAATGTAAATAACTTCAATCTGGAATTTACATCTAAAATGAGTAGATGATCTGTTGTGTTTTTGGATGTGGAGGTATTTATTGAGGACAAGCAGATACAAACACGACTACACAGAAAGGAAACGGCAGGGAACACCATTCTCCACGCATGCAGCCATCCCCCACAACATCTAATAAACAGCATTCCTTACGTTGAAATGCTATGCATTCGCAGAATTAGCAGTGCAGAATCAGAATTTATCCTGGCACGTAATGAATGTAGGGAAAGATTTCTTGCCAGAGGGTATTCAGAGAGTATCTTGAATAAGGCGATAACCAGAACTACTGCTATAAGTCAAAAGGCAGTGTTAACAGTGAAAACTACAGACAAACTACTGTCAGAGAAAGAATTGAACCAAGAAACTCGCCTTATCCTAACTTTTAACCAACAACATAAGGAACTTAGGTAGATCGTCAACAACAATTGGGCACTGGTAACATCTGACACAATAATAGGTGACCAACTTCCTAAAAAACCTACCATTACATTCAGAAAATCCCAATCCATGAGTAACATGCTTGTGAGCAGTAGTCCAGAGGTGACATTATCTGACAACTGGCTCACGGCTAGGAATGGGTTTTATCGCTGCACTTCTTGCAAAGCCTTTACGTTTGGAGTAAATCGCTTGTCTTACACTAGCCCCTTTTGCCCCAAGCCAATTACCATATCGCAACATCTTAATTGTAAAACAGAGTTCGCTGTCTATGTGTTGGAGTGCTCCTGTGGCCTGCGGTACGTGGGAAGTACCAAGTTGCAGGTCCAGAAACGAGTACTCCAGCTCATGAGGGCGATAACTAATGGTGATATGTCATACCCGGTGGCACGCCACTTCTCTGAATGCCATAACAGTAAGCTGGAGAATTTCAGCTATTGGGTGGTGGACGCAATCCCCATTGACAGGAGGGGGTCAATAGGGAGGCCAAATTCAGGCGTATGGAAACCTGTTACATCCTAAACATGGACAGTAAGACTCCGAAGGGTATGAACTCTAGTGAGGATTTCTATACCCATCTATGACAACTTGCAATAACATGCCCTACAACCTTACATGATCCCTTATGGTTTAAGATCATGCACTAATGACCATTCCAGTATTGTTTAGCATCATTCAATATAAATTTTATGTCTTTTTAGTAAAATACATTTTTTAACACCTATGCACAGATTTGCACCTTCGATTCTTAATGGTTTTTTATGATGATTTTTTCGTATAGGTTTTAACGACAGTTGAACCTGGGATTCATAGCACTACTTTGCACATTTGCCCTAAGCACCTTCACGTGACACTTAAGAGGAGATGGACATTTAGCTCACTCGGGCGATATCAATTGCACAAATTGAGCGAACTATGATTAACCTGTGATTTACAGTTTCGGTCTAATTACACTTCAGGAAATAAATGTTTCATAGCAATGTATATGTCTTTGACATGCTATTGTATAATTGCGGTTGCTCTAACTAGTACTTAATAGGGAAAACTAATACTTAGTTTTTTGTGCAATACAAATGGTTTTAAATCATTTTAGCATTTATTTGTATACTTATTATCATGTATTTATATATTTATTCAAATCTTTGAAATAAGCACATGTTATTGGAAGCAACCTTGACAGTGAAGTGTTGTAACAATGCAAGAAGGGAAAAAAAACAGACTGAGCGCTCTGAAAATGTGTATTTTCTCTATTTCCATGCCTCATTGGAAGAAAGAGTAGACATAACTACAAGGGTGTATATAATTGGTTAAAAAATGTCCTGAAACTGTCGTGATCAAGCCCTGGGAGCAGGGTGAAACGCGTTGTAGCGGTGGTGCAGGCGAAATAAACAGCTTCAAGCACATGTCATTGGGTCTGCATTCGTTCTTGGCAGCGGCGAGCATTGGAACGGAGTGCTTGATATATATATATATATATATATATATATATATATATATATATATATCTGTCTACCAAGCACAACACACGGCAGGCAGTGTGAGTTATGGCAGTGTGAGTTATGGCATGCGTTTATTTTATTTATTTATTAAACTTATAAGGCGCAAACAGCACCCAAAAATGGTTTCCCGGCGCCTAGAACACAGCACAGAAGATGGAATGGGTTCGCTGAGGTCGTTCAAGATTATTAATCGAACAACTAGGTTTTTATTTCTTTTCTGAACCTGGAGTAACTCCCCTCCTTGCGTATATGGGGCGGAAGTGCATTCCAAATGGATGGACCCTGGTGGGCAAAAGATCTCCCTCCCATCCTGGAAAGCTTGAATCTAGGCACACAGAAGTTTTGCTGCTGATTGCGACCGTAGATTTCTTTTGGGAATGTAGGGATGAACCAATGCCTGAAGGTATTTAGGTGCGGTGCCTGCTTTAATCTTGAACATATAGTTCAGAGTCTTGAATCTGATGCGGTTTTCCACCCTAAGCCAGTGTAGTTCACGCAAGTAGGGGGACACACAGGTGTTTTTTGGTAAGTTACAAAGAAGTCGGGCAGCTGAGTTTTGTACAAGCTGTAACCTCTTTATAACTGCTTTGTTTGCACCTAAGTACAGGATGTTCCCGTAGTCAAGCCGAGATGTAACAAGGGCATTGACTACTGTTTTCTGAGTGGAGATGGGCAGCATCCACAGGATCTTTCTGAGCCACTTCAGGATGGTGAAACAAAGGCCTACCACCTTGCTGACCTGTTGTTTCATGGACAGAGAGCTATCCAAAATTACCCCCAAATTCCTTGCATGAGTGACTGGTGTTGGGAGATTTCCCATCTGAGAAGGCCAGTGAGAGGCGTTCCAGAGATCTTGCTGCTTGCCCAGAAGGAGGATCTCCGTCTTGTCTCCATTTAGTTTTAACTGGTTGGTAGTCATCCAGCTAAAGATGTTCAGGAGACCTTGTTTAAGGAGGGACGGAGATAGTGGACGAGATTCTGACAGCGAGAAAATAATCTGTGAATCATCTGCGTATGTCATAAGGGTAAATCTAGATTTCTCCACTAGATCCGCCAGGGGTCTAAGATAAAGGTTAAAAAACAGCGGGCTGAGGATAGAGCCCTGCGGCACTCCATGGGGGGAGTTGAAAGGTTCAGAGCACGCGCGGATGATGCAATTTGGAACGTCCGTTGGTCCAAAAAGGATCTAATCCATTTCAAGGCATCGCCACGGATCCCGTTTTTTTCTAACGTGGTGAGCAGCCTTTTGTGCGACACAGTGTCAAAGGCTGCGCTTAGGTCGAGAAGAATAAGCGCAACCGTTTGACCGTCGTCGAGGAGTTTCCGAATGGTTTCGGTAACTCCCAGCAGAGCGGTTTCCGTGGAGAAGCCAGCTCGGAATCCCGACTGAGTCGGATGGAGGAGGGAATTTTTTTCCGAAAAGAGAGTTAGGGCAGAGTGCACGTGTCTCTCCAGACATTTGGAAAAAGCTGGGAGAAGTGAGATGGACCTGTAGTTAGCCAGTTTTTCAGGGTCTGCTGTTGGTTTCTTTAAAAGTGGGGTCACCATAGCATGCTTCCAGAGAGCGTTGTATACAATAAGTGTCAAATTTCAGTTTTTACAGGTTTGTATTTACTAAACCATAACTACCCTTTAACAGTGACTTTGTTCAGTGAATAGCTATGTTTTTTTATGAGGAATTCACTTTAATAACTTTATTTCCAATTAAAAATGCATAAAAGTACATAAAATCATTACAATAAGTTAGAATAAAAGGCCAAACACATATAGCTTTTTCCATAGGATGATATGAGGCACTCACATTCAGCTCCCATGTACACAGGTGGCACTAAGCATGCCATGGGCGGCCAACTCCACCTGCATGTGGCACCGCAGCGCCTGACCTTCGACCAAACCTAGACCACCTTCCTGTGCATCCAACCAGGATCTTTTCTCAATTATAACATCTTTTTATTTAAAAGTTATGATGTTCCTGAAATTTGTGATTTTCTTTCTTAGCAAAATGGTGTATTTTTTGTTTCAAATAACAGGTGTCGGCAGCCTGATTGCAATTTTAATAAAAATCATGATTGTACCGTAGCCAGAATATTTTTCTCCCCCTTTTTGACTCCATTTTGCACATCTCTGAGTGCCCTGCCACCTCACACTGTGCACACCTCTTGCTGTGGATTTTTTCTATCAATGCGAAAATCACAATTTTGTATATAATCACATTTGTCACAAAATTCAAGTGTATTTGACAGAAATAACGATTTTTAAAATAACAATTTTAAATTCACCTTTTTTTAAATGCTATTGTAACAAAAACAGATAAACTAATTTCTTTTTAACTAACAGTGCGATTTCTCAGTCAGTTTCAAATTATGAGTTAATAGTTAGGAGGTTTTTGCTGTAGCTGCAAACAAAATTTCCTGTTGGAGCTGAAATGGGCAGACATATTATTTTTCTTCCCAGTGAGGGAGAGAACTTCACCGCGTGTGATATAGAAGTCTGACCTTTCACCAAGGTTCAGCAGTCCTTCTAAGGTTGTGAACTGCACAGTAAGACACAGTATCCCTGTTTAAACCAGTGCAATGTTCGCACCCTTCCTTTCCATATTATTCACTAGTGAAAATATGAAAAAATAACACGACTAATCAACACAGCATAAGTAAACTGCTACGTTTTTTATTGACAGTACTCATTCATTTAGAATTGCCTGAAATGCGAGGTAATGATATGTTAACCTATTATTCACCTTATCCTACTATGTAGATGGTTCCTGTTTCATAGCATGATTTATAAAGGAGGTAGGAGTCGAATATTACCAGCTGTTTGTAATGCTACCCTTGGTTACTTTTTTTTTACTCGCTCTCAAAGCAAAATTTGTTTTAAACATTTGTGTTTTGTATGAAGTCTAAATCATGCCACTTTGCATTTCGGAGGGACTTTGACTTAAAACGACTCAATTTATTGTATTGCATTCTTTAGTTTTAGTCAGCATGTATTCTTTGTTTGCCTCTTTCACATTGCCACAATAAACTATCCCTTCATGTTTATAAAGATCAGTTTTTACTTTGGCCATCGATTTCACGCTGATTTCCCTTTCTGCTTTGTTTTGTGGTCCATTTCTGTGTTAATTGGGCGGATGACAGTTCTTTTCAAGAATACTTAGACAAGCAACAGAGCCTTTCTCAGAGAGTTCTCACAAGGGGTCATGCCTCTGCTTTTCAGTTCGAATTTGATACTGCCTCGCGAATTGTAGGATATGAAAGATAAGGAAGTGGGCCTATTGGTCAGGTCTTACCTGCCCACCCGGACTGTGCCCCGGGGTCAAACTGCTGATATTTGCTGGGCCTTGCAGAGGAGTTGATGACAGGTAGGGACTGGTACAAGGGAAAGCTTGAATCATATCAAAGCTGAAAGGCTTGAGATTTGGCACACAATGAGACACTGTGGCTAACAGATGAATCAGCAGGATTGCCCTTAAAAAGAAAAAGTAGCTGACCTGCGAGCAAAAAGACTTGATCTTTCTGCCCCAGATTTGCTTGCTAATGGAAGCCAGTTATTTCAACACCACCCCCTCCTGCTAGTGCGTTACTGAGAAATATGCAGCATTTCATTTGCTGGTCTGTGGTAAGCATTCTCAAAACAAGATGTTTTATATGTTTACATATGTATTTTACTTTTATAAATTTCCGCTACATGGTGCGGCATGGGAATGATTTGTGTGTTCATATTTAATAAAGAATCACGGTTGCAGTTGTTAAAAGTATGGAATGCGACTTTAGTAACCTGATTTTTTTTTTTAATTGTTGGTCATATATTTAAACTATGCATATCGTTTTTAAACGTCCAGCACATGTTGACACATTTTCCTCATGTATTTAAGATTTCTAGTGTCATTGTTGACTTTTTGTTTTTATAAACCAGACATTTTAATCCTGCACTATACTGTTTTATTTTTCCATTTATTGGCATCCTTTGATAAGGATGTAGGGTTCCAGGATATTAATTTAAATCCCTTATTAATTTGACAGTTTTTTGGGCAGTGTATTTTCAATTGTGCATTTTTATTTTAAACTACAAAGAACAATAAGTTAGTGTGGAGAAACAGTATTGTACAATCAATCTTTTTTCTATATGTAGCCACGTGCTTTAATTCCGTTTTCACATAGTACTAGACCATAAAATGGCTAAATAGTGTGAAAAACATTCCAGAATGGTGGAAACCCCATAAAGGTATGTCTTTCTGACATTCAGAGACTGGGATATAATGTATGTCCATTTGTTTACATTTCCCAGTCGTGGTAGAATCCCCTTCTCTGACATTATTGCAAATGGCTGTCTGTGTTTCTGTGGAAAGCACACAACACAAACTGCGGAAACTGACAACTGTGTGTTACATCAAACTGAATAATTCAAGCTAGAAAGATAGATAGATAACCTTTATTCGGATATTACATTATCCATAAAAGCATACACATAAATACATACATGGTCAAAAAGAATAAAAATAACTGTACTACGTTTTCCTCAATAAAAACAATGAAGAGTTCAAGATATAATTAGTGTCCATATCTGCTAATTCTTATCTGTTTTTGTAACTCTATCTAATAAAATGGGCATAACAAAAATCACAGTTAGAATAGCAGCAATATATGCATAGAACATGTACTTAGCAACATTATATTAAGCGCACGTTTTCTAAAGTGCATAGGGCATAAATCCTAGTTATTAAACTATCTAAATAAAGTGCATAATGTGATAGCAGCCAAGAATCGAGGAATAAATTAGTTATCTTTATCTCCATATTTACTACAGTGGGGACAGAGGAAGATGGTTCACATATTTACAAATAACAACATGAATGAAAAATGCGAATGTGCAAGAAAACTTCCTCCCGATCTGTTGAGATAACATAGTTCATATGAATAAAAATTAGTTCATAGAAGTACGGGATCCTATGGCCATTTTTTAAAAAGTACATACACGATATATTAATCCATCATCTTTAAGCTGTAAAACAAATTTAAAAGCCACATTAAAATCTTTTATGCCTTTGGCTCTAAAAAATGGTATCAAAAGGTGCTTACTATATTTTTTATAATAGGAACAAAAGAACAGAAAGTGCATTAATGTTTGCTTTCCAGAATTCTGACATGGGCAAACCAGGTTCTCAATATTACAGTGGTAGCCCAAGGGGAAACACAATAAATACTTTATAGATCCTGATCTAATGCGAGACAAAAGGCTGCGCTCCCAGCATGAAATTTCTTTAAGGAGGTAACCAGCTGGTGTGGATGAGGTAGCTAAAGTGTCGCCTTCTATTTGAATATAGCGTTTCACAGAAGGTTTAGCTAATTCTACATTGTATCTAGTCTCCCAATAGTGCCTATAAAGGATATTCCGTATTATCTTCCCATTAGTCCCCTCCAGTCCATATGGGTTGTCAAATATGTGTTCAAGATTGACTGCTGCCAGGCTTGCCTGGACTTGGGCAATCCAAGGGATTTTAATACCCTGATCGCATTTTAGGCAGTCAGCCAAAATTTCTCTTGTAAATGAGGCTTCGGGGTTTTTCCACACCTTGATCCAGACAGCACAGGACGTGCCTTAATGTAGTCCTCCAAATAAGCCAATTTTAACTCATTATGACTTATAAAGGTGGAAGATGAGATTGGTAGACCCAAGAGCCTTCTGCAGAACCTATAAATTTGAATGTCCCCAGATTTCGGCCCTGTATGTCATGACAGGAACGCATTGTGTCTTATAGAGTTTTAATAAAGACTGGACCACCTCAAATCTCTTAGGTTTGGGAAGAGACAATACGGAATTTATGGCCTTGATGAATTTAGACCGACCGTATGCCAAATGGGGGGTCCATGATCCGTTATCGGAGAATTGTAAACCCAGGTACGGAAAAGTGCGAGTACATAACAATGATCCCTCTTCTAAGACAATCCTATTAATGTGACGTTGTTTAGGGCCACAACACATTAAAAACGATTTTTTTTAAAATTAGTGCAAAGGTCAAGGCTGTACATAAAATCCACAAATCCCCTCACTAAAATCCTCAGGGCATTCGGTGTACGGCTCATTAAAACTGCATTGTCTGCATAGAGTAGGGAAGGGAGTTTAGTGCCGTTTATTATAGGGACACCGGAAGTTAGATTGGACAGGGCGTTATGGAGTTCGTTAATATATAAAATAAATAAAAGAGGGGCACGAACGCACCCTTGTCTGACGCCTCTGCCAACCGTTATGTCTCCTGACACTGCTCCATCCGTACTTATCCTTACTCTAGCTTTTAGGTCTCTATGCAGGTATGCCCAAAAATATTCCAAATTGTTATCCAGGCCGTAATCCAGTAGGCGTTGCCAGAGCTTCGACCTGTTAACAAAGTCGAAAGCGGACGAAAGGTCCATAAAAGCCAGGTACAGTGGACAGTGTCAGGCGATGTTATATTGTCCTATAATTAGGTTCAAATTCAGACACTGTTCCACTGTACCCAGGTGGCTCCGGAAACCCAACTGGCATTTATTCAAAATATTTTCTTCTGCTGCCCATGCCCTGATTTTGTTGAATAAAACTCTTCCTAATATTTTGAGGGTATTGTTGATTAATGGAATTGGCCTATAACAACTAGGATCCATTCTTGACCCTTTTTTAAAAATCCGTACAATTATGGAAGTTGACCATGTACTGGGTATGTCAATAGTATTTAAATTATTAAAAACATTTAATAATAATGGGGGCCAGAATTCCTATTCTACTTTTATGAGGTCTATCGGTAGGCCATCCGGGCCCGGAGCTTTATTGCCCACACTCTGGGATATTGCCTTCTCAACCTCGCCTATAGTTATTGGGATTTTGGTGGGGCACGTAATAGGGGAGAAATTGTCACAATACAATAGGGGAGCGTATATTTTGGAGAAGTGGGCAACCCATGCTTTACTGGAGATATTACAGTCTAGAGGTATGGTGGGATTCCCAAAGGTTCTTAGGGATTTAGTTGCAGACCAAAAGGCAGTTGTACTTTTGATGTTAGCTGCACAGACCAGATTATCCCAGTGTTCTTTTAAAACAGTATCATGCCTGATTCTTAAAACCCTCTTATAATGTAGTCTTAATGAGCGAATAAGCATAGGATATCTAATGTCTGCTGATAGAACCGCTCTCAGCTCCCTGTTGGCTCTGGAACAGTTAATATTGAACCATTTAGGGTCAGAGTGACGGATACCCGCTGGTTTAGAAATCAGATTTTTTATGCTTACGCATATTTCGGTAAATGCGGTAACTGCTGCGGGATTAGGGTCTGACAGAACCAGGCACGTCTCCCATAGGGTAGGGGATGTTTTTACCATCTTCGCAAAAAGCTCTTTGAGTCTAAACTTCTCCATTTCACTCTTAGGGTATCAGTAGAGAGGTATAAATTGTTTGCACCTAGTTCCTTCCTAAACCTGGCACAACGTGCCACCTTTAGCAGAACAATTATGGGGTTATGGGCCCCAAAAGGGGACCGCTTTACCTCCGCCCCGAAAAGATGGCTTTTGTAACGATGGTGATAGAAAGACATAGTCAATAACTGACCCTCTTCCCGGTCCTCTATAGGTTGGCATTTCATTCTCATTGATGTTAATAGGGACGATATCCATTACATTTAGAAGGCTGGAGTTTACTAAATGATCTATTAACTCATATCCCCTTTTACATGGGTTATGGGTGTTTAAGTCAGAAGGGAGTCCGTTAAGACCTCTTCCAATTTTTGCGTTAAAATCACCCCCCAAAAAAATACCTGCCGAATTATATTTCCCTAATAGGTTATCTTGATCAATAATAAAATTAAAAAGTTGGATGAAATTAGGATTCGGGGTTGTTAGGAAATCATTGTTATAAAAGTTATTAAAACAAATAGAAGGACCCCGTGTATAGATTAGAGCTTGGAAATTGATGTGGCCGGGAGGGATTAATTTTGTTCTGCCCCCTGAGGTGATTCGAATCCATATTGATAATCCCCCTATCTGTCTACCGTGGCTAGGGGTGGCAGGAATGATGTTGAAGCATTCATATCCTTCAAGATATAACTCTTTGGGGGCCCAGGTCTCTTGAAACAAGAGAACATCATATTCTCTAATCCTATCCACCCACTCTCCTGATTTTAACTTTGGGGCTAAGCCTGCCACATTCCAGCTTAGGACCTTCAATGTGGATTCGGATATCTCAACTTTACAGGGGTTAAACACTTCAGGGCTGACAGGGACAATCACATCCTCGTTCCCACGCACCAGCGAACTATTGGAAATGGCTGACACAAATGGTCAGTCAAGTGTATCCAAGTCAGAAAGGGCCTGGTGTTGGTTTGTTAGCTGAGGAAGACTGGGAGCTAGGTATTGTGTCAATGGGCGTTTATAAAAGAACCCGAGAGGCAGGGCACAGATGTTAGTTTGGCTGGGGTTGCTGGTTTCCTTGACTCCAAGTATGGATCCAGCAATCCTTAAGTGTGAAAAATTAATAATGATGCAGTCCCCTTTGAAGGTTTTTGGAGCGGGACCTACCCAGCACCCTCTGCGGACCATTAGGATTTCGCTCATATCGGGCCTTTTAAAGCTTTTATGTTTAGTCAGCCAATCCATGCATTTATTTCTGAGCTGGACCCATGACTCAGATTTATTTGTCTGTAGAGGAGAGACCCCTGCGAGAACTAGAACATAGGGGCAAGATTGAGGTGGCAGATTTAAGATGTCTTTGTTAGGTTCATCAGACCCTTTAACCGAGGCGAAAGTTATGCTAGCATTATCTGTCGACCTACTATAGGCAGGGTTTAGGTAAGCGTCACATGATAAGTCGGGGCATACAGATATATTACAATCAGTAGTAGCTACCAAAGATGTTACAGTATGGGTTGCTGTGGGTGCAGGGGAGAGCAATGATGTCCCTGATGGCTTAGGTGCCGCAGCTTTAGGTACTGAGGATAGGCAGATAGGCTGTTGTTTGCTTGGCATATGAGTTCTCTTAGTGTTAAAAGGATTTAATAAGTTCATTATTTTCCTTGATTAACAATGTGGATTTCGAGGTTATACTTTCCAGGCGATCTAATCTTTTCCACAACCTGTCAAAACTTGAATCTATCAGCCCTTTAATGCGATTGCAAACTGTGTCAACAATGATATCAATAGCAGTATCCCCCAGTGTGAAGTCAGAGAAGCCAGTTTGCGTAGATTGTGCTTCCTTAAAGTTACATTGTAAGTCCTCCTCAACTACGATGATGTTGTCACCACATCTGTTACCAGTTGGAGCTTGTTCTGTGGAAGGTACTTGATTAGTAGTAGGATCGGTGATAATAGGGTTGCCCTCAAGCAATCTATTTAAGGTTGCACATTGCGGTTTCAAATGAGATGGCTGTTTTCTTTTGAGTTTTAGGCAGGGCTGTTTAGATGCCTTCCTCTTCTTTTTAGTTCCGCATGATTCTGGATCAGGCGTGGTGGGTACATTCGCTGTAAGTGAGTTGTCAATTTGACTTGCATCAATTTCAGTGTTGGCAACCGGACTAGTCAATTCCGAACAGTCCACAAGAATTTCTCCCGTTACAGTGTGAGGTGAGTGAACAGTTACCATTTGAGTCATGCTACTGTCTGAAATATCATTAAAATTTGTGCCAGGTAGTTTAGAGGAACCCAAGGACAATCGTTTTTTTGCCATCTGAATTTCGTTGCTCACCAAGGTCATGGCATGCTCCAAAGCAGTATCTATTGCATTTAAGTTGGTGGTATTGGATATGGAGCCGTTCTTCCCCATTTTGTGCAGCAAGTAGGGACCAGGAGAAGGATATAAATATAAAGCCACTCACCGATTATTTGCCATGAAGTAAATGTCAAGGGTGTGGCCCAGCCCTACCGCCTCCTGCCCCGGACGGCCACAGACGGCTCGCCCTTTGCCCGGGCTTCGCCCGGCGCTTCCCGCAACGCGGAGGGAGCAGCTGTGGTTTGTGCCTCCGGGCACGGAAGTGCTGGTTGGTGGGCGGGGCAGGACAGCGCAGGAATTGTGGGAACTGTAGTCCCCCCACTCGGCGGCCACTCGATGTCAAGAGCGGCGGCGAGGGGGACTAACAGTCCTAAATGGTGCTGGTAGTGCGCTTCCTGCACGATTTCCCCACAGAAGAAATGCTCGCTGTCTTCAGGATTTTCTTCGTAAATTCAGGCGGTCAGTTTAGCAAACAGGCTCCCAGGCAAACAAGCTTTTAATAGTTTGTACTAAAAATATATGCGCGCAATAATACATATTCAAAACTAATTTGTAATTCTTCATTGTGCAGGAATAAAGTAGAAAAATATGATCTGCTCTCATTGATAATAAGGATTTGATGAATCGTAGTAAGTGCTAAAGAGGGATATACGGCCACATGCATCATTGTAAGGTTTTGCGATTCCTTATTAGCGATTTTTAGGGAATCTCAAATAAGGAATCGCAAATTTGCGATTCCTTAAAAGCAATCGCATTTTTGGAAATAGCGAATTTCCCAAAAATGCATGATGCATCCCAAAAACTTATGTAGGAATCGCAAACGGCCGAATTTACCGATTCGCACCGTTTGCACTTCCTAAATAGGTTGATGCATGTGGCCGATAGAGCCCAGAAAGCAACCCTATGCAGAAACATGAACATGGTTTGCGCATGCAGGACAAAAGTAGCCAGAGATGCATACAACTTGATGAGAAAAACTGAACTAGTAAATACCACAAATGTATTATGGTTAAGAGTCTGTATGGATGGAGGAGGGAAATGGTGACATTATACATGTGTAACAGCTGTAAGGTAGCAAGTACAGATGTACTAGGGGATTTAAGGTAAAGAGTGAGATGGGCATATGTCTGTTGAAAGGTATTTTAAGACTGAGACTGTGAGTAGATGTGGCACAGCAGAATTGAATTCCATGCTTTATGATTCAAGGAAGACAAAGTCCTGAAAGAAAGGCAGATGGTGACAAAATCTGGCAGAGAGTTGGGACCAAATTTTATGGCGGGTTTGAGTCTGAATTCCACCGCTTCTTAATCTGTACAGATATGATGCAGGTGTAACCTTATGTTTTGTCACATTTTAACATGATTTGATATTGTTACAAAAGTTTACAGGGATTACATTTAATAGATGAACCAACTATATTCGGCAGATACTATGATAAATACTATTCAACAACAGTTGGTGACTTTATCGTGCACTAAAACAGAAGAACACTGTTACTTTTAATACAGCCCTCTACAAGTTCTTGCTGCTTCCTTATATCATTTAACTTGTGGGAGGCATATATAATGTGGCGCTAACTGGAACATCAAGCTACATGCCCACTAAGCGCTATAAGAGGGGTTCACCAAGATACACACATGCCTTCACTGTATTCCGTGTAACTGCCACAAATGATGGACGGAATGCTGAATGATTCAAACTATTCCCATTGGACGCAGAGTCAAGACTGATTTGCATATGGCTGGGTTCAAGCTGGAATGGCATGGTGAGCAAAAAACGATGGATTTAGGCCCAAATCTCTGAACTGGGGCGAATGTATGACATTGTTCTGCATTCTGTCCATCAATTTTTCTTTTTGCATTCACTGTATTCCAGCTTGCATTCTGATTGATGTGGGAGTGGGTAGTAACTGTAATAATATTCGACTTACCTATATTGTGAAAGCTCGACAAAATACGTTTCAAAAAAATGTGTAAAAAGTGCTTTGAGAGAGGTGACTGTTTAATCTGTTCTTGCCAATTAACTTTTAAAATGTTTCCCTGGAAATCAGTGTGTGTTTAGGCTGTTGTGTTTTTGGTAAGCTTTACTTTCTCGGATTCCTGACCAGAAAAGACCCCTCGTACATAAATGTTAGTCACTACTTATTGTGCAAGGGTCTCACCAGAAAGCTTTTACATTTTAATCAGTAATGAAGAAGGCATCACACCTTAAAACATATAGATGACTTTTGGGATTCGTCAAATTCCCAAATGCACTGTTAGGAACTTTGAGAACGATATGATGTGAAACAATGTAAACAGAAGGAGATGATGGCGGAGCGCTGAAAATTTTCAGACACTCACCCCCAGTCACAGATCTGGGTTAAATCCATCATCATTCTTTAGCTCACTTCGCTACCCCAGTTCAGACACAGCTATATGCAAATCAGTCTTGACCCTGTGCCTCATGGGAACAGTCCAGCCCAAACTGCCAAGCCATGTCTTCCCTGGACTGGAAACAAGCATCCTGGGACCGGTTTCAGGCTAACAGCCCTCATCAGCCAGGCTAGCTTGAATCCAGTGGCAAAGTGAGCAAGGGACCCACGTCTGGGCATACCCTTCCAACTTGGGGTGAACAAAACAAACAGAAGGAGATGATGGACAGAGCGCTGACATTTTTCAGACACTCACCCCCGTCACAGATCTGGGTTGAATCCATCATCGTTCTTTAGCTCACTTCGCCACCCCAGTTCAGACACAGCTATATGCAAATTAATCTTGATCCAGTGCCTCATGGGAACAGTCCATCCCGAACTGCCAAGCCAGGATGCTTGGATCGGAAACAAGCATCCAGGGACCGGTTTAGGGCTAACGGCCCTCATCAGCCAGGCTAGCTTGAATCCAGTGGCAAAATGAGCAAGGGACCTACGTCTGGGCATACCCTGCCCAAAACTACGGATTTAGGTCCAGATCTCTGTACTGGGGTGAATGTACATTGTTCTGCATTTTGTCCGTAAATTGTTCTTTTTGCATGTGAAACAATTTAGCTTTACCAGTGAAATAAAACCTTTGCCTGAGAATTAATCGACTGAGCATGAACATGTATATGCATTTTTGTAATCTTTTTTTATGAACCCCCTGCAGCATTTGGTTTGACTTCAAATTCCGTACTTTTGATCGTCTCCCTTTTGAAATACTGATTTGTGATCCCTTCAAATCTTGAGACACGTGCAATGTGAGCCTCCTCACTTGAAAATAGGTTTGCCAGTGACTGTTACAATAGTCTAGGGTCGGTGGGGAAACACATCTGCCTGGCACTTCTTTAAATCATTTTAGGGGGACAGGGTATTTCTCAAGACAAATGGCAAGTTTCTCATTCCCATTTTAACCCGTAATCTCTCCAGTTTTGTTTATTAGTGCCTGAAATCTAGTTTGTTAAAAAAAAGTCTTCATTAAGTAGATTCATAGACGGCATTATAATAATAGTAAATATAAGGAGCAGCTATCTTCTCTCGTCGGGCAATATTTCTTTGGTTAGTCTGTCAAAAGGCCTCCACATCAAAATGTATTTTCTTTTTTATTGTTCTTTGTTATAAGTGGCATTCTTTAACACCTTGGCTGCTAGGTGTTTTCCCCTCCTGTGCTGACTTTGGATGATTCCCATTGTTCATGACGAGCTCAGCTCGTCATCAGCACAGCTCACCCGTGCATCATGACGAGCTGAGCTCGTCATCAGCATCGAAAGGGTTAAAGAATGAGAGCTCATAACATCTTAGCTAAAATAAACAGTGCTTCTCTTGTTGCATGGCGTGCTTCTATTCTCCATTTTAGATTCAACTCCTGAGATTGACATCTTTCTCATGGTGCCGTTTGCCACACTTTCTACTGATGCGTAAATGTGCTGTTTGTGCATCTTTGATAGGCACTGAGGCCCTCTAGTCTGTACAGTTAGTTCCAGGATCGTACATGAAGAACATGATGCCATTGTTTTTCTTTCTCTTCTGTGCTTGTTAAGAGACACGTTAATTTTAGCTAGACAAAACCAAATGAGCTGCTCTGCACCTCTGCCACAGTTGATAAGAACAGTGGATTATTATATAAACAGCTTACGTGCTAAAGCTCTTTGAGTGGAGCATTTCCATGTTGGGATAATCACTGAACCGCTGCAGACTGTGACTGAGTTGCAGCCCTGCTGACTTCAACCGCCATCCTGCTAAGGAAGATAGCTTGTGCACTGTGACTGGATTCCTGGCCTAAGACCAATGGTATGGGGCTTAGGTTATTCCAATTGATCTGGCAGAATGGTGCTCTCGCTATGCTCTCTTTAGTATAGTATTCAATACAGATAGGTGGAGGCGAACATTAGCTACAATAAATGTGGTTGAATTGTTCCTATTGTTTACCAATATATCAATGCTGGTTACTGTCATGTCTCATCTTTCTCATAATCTCAGCTCATGCTTTCTGTGCAAGAATACAGTCATTTCAATAAATGTTTAAAAATGCATTGTCGTATCTGTCTTGTGGTTATCTTGGGCATGCATGAGTGACCAAATGAAAAGGTTAGATTTATTTCCACGGATTCCTTGGGAATCCAAGTGCCATGTTCGAGGTTGCCAACAGCATCTGTTACCCTGGTTGGTTTAGGGTTTGGATGTGGTGCCGTGAGCTAGCTGAACGCCACCAACACTCACTGATGGTATATGTTGGATCTAGCCCTTTCTCCTATTTTTCTGACCTTATTTTTGTTGGCTTTCGGACTCTGGGAACTTTACCAGTGCTAAAGTGCATGTGCTCTCTACCCTAAACATGGATTGATTGGTTTACACCTGTTTGGCATATTGGATTTACTTGTAAGTCCCTTGTACAGTGTTATGTACCATATACCCAGGGCCTGCAAATGAAATGCTACTTGTAGACCTGCAGCACTAATTGTGCCACCCGCAGAAGTAGCCTTTTAAATAACCCTCAACGTAGTGGGACTACTCATATGTCCACGGAGTTGGGAACAAACTCCGTGGAACTCTGCTCCGCTCCGCCAACCGCCTCCTCCCCGCCTATTAACAATTAATCCAAAAAGTAAAAGAAAGACACCTGTACTGTGGCGTCCTCGGGCTGCCCTCCTCCTCTTCCTCGCCTTCTAGGTAACCCTTGCGAAAACTGCACATGCGCGGGCGCCCGCACATGCGCATATCTTGCGAGAAATGGGAATGCGCGCAAGCACAGTTTTGGCAAGGATCACTCACAGACGCGAGGAAGAGGAGAAAGGCAGCTGGGGACGCCGCAGTACAGGTAAGTGTCTTATATTTTACTTTTGATAAATGTAGGTTTAATTTTTAATTGGGGGGGGGTGAATGAATGAATGAATGAATGAATGAATGAATGAAAAATATTTGTAGAGCGCACGATGGCCAAACGGCTTCCTGGCGCTGGGAGCTCTGAAGAACCGAACAGACAGGGCCAGGAGGTTTAGCAGGGGTAGGCCAGGGCAAACAGAAAAGTTTTCAGCGCTTTACGGAAATGAGAAAAAATAGGGATCGAACGCATAGAAAGAGGAAGGGAGTTCCAGAACCGAGGAGCAAGAACAGAGAAACGGGTTCCACCAGTGCGAGATTTGTGAAAGCGGGGAACAGTGAGGAGGGCAGAAGATGATGAACGGAGAGTGCGGGCAGGGGTGTGACGGGAAATCAAGGAATTGATGAAAGCCGGTGCAGAGTGGTCAAGGGCCCGGTAAACAAGGCACCCTAGTTTAAACAGAGATCTCTGCAAAATGGGCAACCAGTGAAGGGATTTGAGGACGGGAGTGATGTGATGGGTTTTGGGCAAATGAAAGATGAGACGGGCGGCCTGATTCTGGATAGCTTGTAAGCGGCGGGTTTCATAGGCAGGGATGCCAGCGAACAAGCTATTGCCATAATCAAGGCGGGAAGTGATAAGGGCGGAAATAATAATTTTAAGGGAGTCGAGAGAAAAGAAACGAGAAATTTTCCGGATCATTCGGAGGGAAAGAAAACAGGAGGACACCACGGCACTGACCTGGCCATGCATGGACAGGTCCTGTCTGACCTTGATGCCCAGAGTTTTAACAGAGGGAACGGGGGTGGGAGGGGGGCCAAGGATGGGAGGCCAGAAAGCAGGGGACCAGGGACTGGATGAGCCGCCAATCAGGACAAGCTCAGTCTTATCTGGGTTGAGCTTGAGGTGATTGGCGCTCATCCACCCAGAGATAAAGACCATGGTGGAGTGAAAAAAGGATAGAGAG
This sequence comes from Lissotriton vulgaris, assembly GCF_964263255.1. Taxonomy (NCBI): domain Eukaryota; kingdom Metazoa; phylum Chordata; class Amphibia; order Caudata; family Salamandridae; genus Lissotriton; species Lissotriton vulgaris. The sequence continues at coordinate 896,079,761 of NC_141693.1, read as the reverse complement.
TGAGAAGAAGAGGAAAGATCAAAGACGAGCTGGAGGTCGTCAGCGTAGTTATACACAGAGACCCCCAGCTCAAGAAGGGAAGAGATAAGAGGGTGAATGTAGAGGTTAAAGAGAAGGGGAGAGAGAGAGGAACCTTGGGGGACCCCACAGGGCACCGGGAGGGGAGAAGCAGAGAAGCCGGGAAGGTGAACGGCTTGAGAACGCCCTGTCAGGAAAGAGGTGATCCAGGAGAAGGCAGAACCTCGTATGCCCGCTGCGCTGACACGGTCCAGAAGAATGTTATGGTCGACCGTGTCAAACGCAGCGGACAGGTCGAGGAGGATCAAAGCTTGAGGGGAGTTGACGTCGGCCTTGGCCTTAAGCTCGTCGAGGACGGCTAACACCACGGTTTCGGTCGAATGACCCGAGCGGAAGCCAGCTTGGTGAGAAGCCAGAAGCTGGTTCTGCTCAACATAAACAGAGAGACAGGAAGTAACATAAGATTCAAGAATTTTAGCCAGATAAGGGAGAAGAGAGATAGGTCTGAAGTTAGAGGGAAGAGAAGAGTCGAGACCAGGCTTTTTAAGAATGGGGGAGACAATAGCAGATTTAAATGAAGAAGGGACCAAACCAGTGGAAAGAGAGGCATTAAGGAAGGAGAGAGGGGTATCAGGACAGGAGGAGGGCGGGGGCTGGCCAACTCCACTCCGCAGTGTGCAGCGATTTGCCTACTCAGCGTTCTCCACTGAACAGGCAAATTGCTTCACACTCTGCAGGTAGAGCGGAGTTCTCCGCCCAAGGTTACTTTTAAACCTTTCTCAGACCTGCCACTGCATGACCTGCATGCGCAGTTTACTGCAACTTCAACTTTGCATTTAAAACTACTTGCCAAGCCTTAAACTCATTACACATAGGTCACTCCTAAGGGAGGCTCTAGGTAGCCCTATGAGCAGGGTGCCGTGTAAGTAAAAGGTAGGACATATACCTTTTATGTTTTGCCTGTCCTGGTAGTGACAAATAGCCTATTTCATTTTGCACTGCTGAGAGTCCTACTCCTCTCAGAGGCTAGCTTTAGGAATATCCTTATATACTGTTAAGTTGTAATTCCTGATCAGAAATGAGTGGCACTGCCATGTTTGATATGTTTAAAATGGCAGTGATAAATCCTACTCACTGGAGAAGTTGGATTTCTCATTATTATTTTAGAAATGCCACTTTTAGAAAGAGGGCATTTCTCTGTGCTTATAACTCATTGTTCTTTGCAGCCTGTCTCCAATACACGTCTAGGATGGGTGACAGCTACACTTTTCTGCATTCTCTCCAGCCAGCCACAACACAGGATGGGCTGGGCATGACAATGGATACACCTGCTTTCATCTGCATTCTGATAGTCTTCCTGGGCAGGGAGAGGGAGAGGTAGTACACCCTTACATTAGAATAGGTTGCATCCTGCCCTCACAGAAACGGCTCAATTACCTACTACTGATCGTCTGGAGCCAGGACTGGGCTGAAAGGGATTGTTGTGCACATCTGAGGGTTCCTTTGAAGTCTCCCCCTACATCAGAGACATTTTTTAATATAATTACTGGGGCTCTGAACCCATGTGGTGGCCTACTGCTTGCTACCTGCTTTTGTCCCCTGCCAGTGCTCTCCAAGGGCTTGTTGGCTTGACCCCTGTTCTTTGGGATCTCGGGCCATCAAAGATCCCTCCCCTGCCTGCCCTTGTCATGTGAATCTGCTACTGGTGAGTCCGGCAGCTGGGCATTGGCACGATCAGCACGTGGCTGATCTACTGGTTGTGCAAGGGTCAAGGGCTTTCTAATTGGCAAGGGTGCCCCAGGAAGGATCGGCACTCCCGTGCTTGACGTGTGCTGTGCAGGCAGTGCCTGCCAAGGCCAGGAAATGGCGCTTTGTTTTTGACTGCACGCTTGTGCTGGGAGCGCAGAATTTATGCCTGAAAGCATGCCTCGGCTGGGTACAAACGAGGAAGCTGCATTCCGGATAGAAGTATTGCCTGGGCAACACTTGAAACTTTCTGTCGCCATCAGAGCTTTTCCGGCCTGTCCCCAGGGAACGCTTGGAATTGGGCGGCATGGGCCCCACTTCAGAGGCCCGCTGATGCAGCAAGGCTTGAGGAGATCCAAGCGGCCTGGGAAATCACCCCCTCTCTGCCCGAAAAGTACTGTGGGGCTAACCAGGGCCGCAGGAGGAGCAAAGACATCCTGTTCTCCCTCACGGGTGGCCCTGGGTTTCTGCAAAGCCTTTCGAGTCAGCGCGGCCATGACTGGCTGCGGAGTCGCCAGAGTTCGCGTTGGGCATTCCTTTTATGTCGGGATCTTAAACCACTCACCAGGGCATTTCAGAGCTCAACCTTCCCTGCTCCCACGCCTTAAAACAGCCAGTGGTCAATCCCCGACGGGGATTGCTGCCTTTCAACAGGGCTACGGGAATTACTGTGAAGCCCCTATTATTTGCGCCTGTATTTTGGCCTGCATTACGCGAAAAGGAGCTCATCACTTCCAGTGTACAAAAATGTACCATAAAGAATATAAGTATAGCAAAGGTGTTTCCGTGACTACATTTTACGGGGTCCATTAAACATGACAGTGACAGAAATCTTTTAAGGTACTTCTGTCTGGACCAAGTAGGAGAAAATCCGAGAGGGGGCAATAGATTGCTCACACTTAGGAGACTTGAGTCTCGATACATTATAGATCTGGAGACTAAGGCGCCAAAATGGTCTGAACATGGGAGAAGAATTGGCCTCTCACTTGGGTTGATAAGATGGCTTACAGTATTATGTGAGTGTAACAAGTATTGTATGTTGTTACGAAATGCATTATATTCTGGGGATTATGTGATGGAAGATGCTACCTTAAGCGATATTTGTCTTGATGAATTGCTTTGGTTTTTGTTACACCTTGAGTATGGCAGTCCTATTGGGCTGCAATTGCCGATCCACGGCAAGATTTGCCTGACGTTCTCGCATTTATTGTGTGATTTTTGTCTGAGGTCTGAGTTGTGTTGAACAACGAACTGTTGTCTTAGCCACAAAATGTTAATGTTTTTGTAAATATATAACGTGGTTTATTTTTTAAGACAACAAACTGTGCCGATACACGGCTTCATATCTGGTGTAACTGATTTGCTAGCAATTCTATATAGCATATGTCTAGATTGCACATTTAAAGATGGCGCGTAATGTCGCGCGTGTGGTATAGTCCCTTGTTTGTTTTAATAGTTTTGACAAACATAGATAATGGTGCTGCATACTGCCACTCTGAAGTGAATACCGACGAAGGGAGTGTTCTCCCGAAACGCGTCTGTTCTGAATAAACCCCCCTGCTAAACACACTGCTGTGCTCGTGAGTGCTGTTTCCTGAACCCGGCTGGGTAATACTAGGAATACGGAGCTGATATATATATATATATATATATATATATATATATATATATATATATATATCCGTTCCAACTCCTACTCCTCGGCATAGGTACCGACTCCTCGACGTAGGTACAGACCACAAACACTGCGCTTTTTTCAAATTAAGGGTGATTTATTGATCTTCTGTCCCCAGCATGACGCGTTTCGGCTGCAACACGGCAGCCTTGATCACATGTATATATATGTATATATATATATATATATATATATATATATATATTGATACCAAACCAAACTTCACCATCCAAGAAGGCGCTGACTCCGTGTATCTTAGTTCAAGGGTGTTTATTTTACATCAACTTCTGCTCAGACGCGTTTCGGCGGCAACCTCCGCCTTGCTCACTAACATCTGACCAGACAAAGTAACGCTTTTATACAAGTTCAAAAATTCACATGAGTCATAGTTGTCATCCCTAATTGGCATTGGTTTGTTGCCATGGTGACTACGGGTTACACCCACCCAATTACGTGACTGTTTAACTGGTTTCTGTCATATATTAGCGTTCATATTACATTCTATATGTCACGTTACTTAGCATGTATTATTTAAACATTTAACATCATGTTCATATACATATTCTTAACTTTCTAAACCTTGTATTCTATGTACATCATTCATTTGTAAATTAATACATTGGTTGACAAAACCCCCGTAATACGTGACACCCTGCATGTTATCCTACGTCATGGACGATCGGGCGTATCAATTGGGAGGTGTGTTCAACCCCTGCCCGTGATTGGTTTCACGGACCCAGGTTCACACAAATAGGCTCCATTACATCTGACATCGGTTTGCTGGCCTAGTGGCAGAGGCAGAACATGTTGCAGTTGTTCCACTTGTCCTCGTGCAGCCGGTACGTTACCGCACTGTTTGTCAAGGTGAGCCTTCATAGGCAATTATAGCCTATATCGTTCCTATTTAACTACACGGAGAGATGCGATATATATATATACTAGCAGCCCGGGGCTGGGGGCAGCATTTGAGGCTTGCGTGCACTAAGGGCTCCCGCCCGTCCCTTTGTGCACGCCCGCTCCCGACCCCCTCCCGCCCCGACTCCCTCCCGCCCAGACTCCCTCCCGCCCAACTCCTCCCGCCCGTCCCTCTGTGCACACCCGCTCCGACCCCCTCCCGCCCCGACTCCCTCCCGCCCCGACTCCAATGTGCCTTTACCTTACCTGAGCCGCCGCTCCTTCCCGCACTCCTCACTTCACCGCCGCTCCATGTCCGCCGCTCCTCTTTGTCATTACGCACCTGAGCCGCCGCTTCTCCCCGCGCTCCTCACTTCACTGCCGCTCCTCCTCGTCATCACGCACGTCGCGGCCAGCCCTACGTCGCGGCCAGCGCAGCGTCGCTGCCGGCGCTACTTTTCGGGGCACTACTTTTTTTTTAAAGTTATATTTTTAAATGTATGTTTTTTAAAAAAAATGTATAGCCTATGTCCATCTGCACACCCTGACAATTTCTACAATGTATCGGGTGTGTGGATTGGCGCTGTGGTTCCTGAGTTTACCTGGCTCAAAGGTTTGTGTTCTCTCTTTATAATAGTAGTATAGATATATATATATATATCCAGGTTCCACTCTCCACGCCGCATTTCGCACAGCGCTCACCAAAATGAGAGAGACGGACTCTTGTTCTGTATAGCAGCCGCTGATATTTTTTATTCGTTAAATATTTCGTGCATTGCTGTGTCAAAAAACCAAACGCGCTTCGGCGTTCCCTGACGCCTTGTTCGCTGGTGTATATATATATATATATCTTTGTGGCAAGGTTTTATTTATTTGGCATTTTTGATGAAACCTATACTAGATTCAAAGCTGTTTGGTATCATTTTTTAACATCTTTACAATGTATGTTGTAACCTTTGGATGATCATTTGGTTCAAGCACATGTTCTTTATACCTGGAAGGTATTATTGTTCTTCTTTCATGGTGTACGGTTTATGTCTTCAGTTTTGTATTGAGGTTCACTCATCTTAGTGTAATGGGGATGAATCCTGGGAGTCCTTCTTTATGGATTTTATCTGGACGGTTCTTTGCTGATTTTCTTATTGATGTGAAGAACACTGATTACAAGGCTCTTGTCTTGTTCATGTCTCTTTTGGTCCTAGAGTTCTCTTTCTCCTTGGGGGATAGATGATAGTATCTGATAGCTGTCAGGTGATTATTTAGGGGTTCCCTACACTTTTTACCCCCAGGACTCGATTGTCTTTGGGCCTATAAGGTGGTTTATTATTTATATTTTCTATGATAGTGATCATAGCTTCTATTAAGAACCAGTCTCCTACTATTCCTACGTACATTTAGTTGGTTTTTGATATTTGCAGACTGGTTCTGTTTGAGAACTGTTGTAGGATTAGTTTGCAGTCCCTCCTCCAGGGGGTAAAGCTATGGTATTTAATTCAAAATTTAAGGACGCGGCTAGATGTCTCTATCAGATGTACAAGTTACTTACCTTCGGTAACGTAATATCTGGTTGAGACACAGTCAAGCCGAAGATTCCTTAACGCCCTGCTCATCCTCCCTGCTCTGCGAAAGACCTATGAGACTACGGGTTAAACACTGTATCTATTCTGGTTTTTATATCAGTGGTCACTATCTCACGTAATGGTAACTCAACAAATATTTTGTTGTTGTTTCATGAGTCTTTTATTGGTATGGCCATACCTACCAATTCCATTGGTGAGTGGTCTGTAGCATGGACAGTGTTCCCCTTATTAAGGATGGTTCTGCTTCTGGTTGCAGGTTTTCAATAGCCTAAGCAGTGTTGTTTAATGTGGGGTGTTTACTTTAAACCCTTTGGAGGGTATTGGCATACCATTTCATGTTGTTCGTAATTGGTGTTTTTTAAAAGATTTAAATTGTTTTATGGCACACTGTTTCCACAGCCACTTTCAAGAGTGGCTCCACGTTCTGGCGTGGAAGTTTTCACAAAAGAAACTGTTGTTCGTGCCCCGGAGGGGACTTATATTGCTCTACTGACGTCATGACAGGAGTCTGCGTCATCACAGGAGTCAATATCATTACAGAGCCATGCAACGCCATCACCCAGTGCGCAGAGGTACTGCTGAAAATTTTTTGGATCCAGACTAGCGCCTGGCGAGAATTCAGAAGTTAAGGAATCTGCAGCTAGACTATGTAACTTAACTTTAAATACAGTAAAATCAGGCTCTCCCTTGGACCCTGTCCCTTTCCATATTCTGTGCCAAGGATCTGAATGCATTGCCCCGTACTGACAGAGCTGTTAAACCTTTCATTTTCCTATGGGCAGGTCCCTCGTTAGTGGAAGCATGCAATAGTCAAGTTGATTTTAAAGAAACACAATCTTGGCCGTATTTGCCTGGGTAACTAAAGGCCAATCTCCTTGTTACCCGGAGTCTCCAAGCGGTTAGAAAAAGATGCCCACAAGAATCTTTCCGCCTTTCTCAAATATAAGGAACTTCTCCATCCTACCCAAATGGGTTACAGAACAATACAAAACTGAAAACAGCATTGCTGGTGGTGACTGAGAAACTTAGGCGCCTTCTGGATCAAGGAGGATCTACAGCCATCATCCTTTTAGCCTTCAGCACAGCCTTTGATACCGTGGACCATCTCACTCTTATTCAGAGAATCTCAAAGTTCGGTATCTGGGGCAGAGCAGTAGACTAGCTCTCCTCCTTCTTGTAGAATCGGATCTTCTAGGCCTGGATCAGTCTTGTTACTTCCCTGAGCCCCACCCTTTTTAATCTTTATATGCATCCCCCTTGCCGATATTGTGTGTTCATTTGGGTTGTCATTGGTTTCTTACGTTGATGACACCTAGATGGTCATGTCAGTCTCCCCCGGCCCCATCTCTAGTCACTTATCTTTGACTCCCTGCCTTAAGGAAGAAGCCATATGGATAGTTGGTTGTAAACTAAAACTCAACGAGTACACAACAGAAGCAATGCTACTGGACAACAATCTCTGCAGCATTGTCCTAAGCCCTCTACCAGACTGTGTGAGCAAATTGCCTCCCATCAAAAAACTCAGTAAAAGAGTCTTGGGGTGTGGTTGGACTCCAGTCTTACCATCACACCAAAAAACTTGCTGCCAGCTGCTATGGCATCTTGAGATTGCTGAGGAAGGTTCATAACCTTCTCCCTTTAACAGCCCGAAGAGTGATCGTTCAGGCCCTTGTGTTTTCACGTCTTGATTATGGGAATGCCTTGTATCTTGGGTCACCTGCTATGTTTTCAGAAGGTTGTAGCCCGTGCAGAATGCTGCTGCGCGACTTCTGATGAACATCCCTAAACATGAGTCTGCCACCATAGCTGTTAGAGACTTCCACTGGCTTTCGGTGGAACGCCAAGTGCAATTCAAGACCCTATGCATTATGCACAGGGCAATCAATAGAAAAAGGCCCCTCACTGTTAAGACCTACTGAAAGTCCCTAGGATATGTAGATCCCGATGGGGTGGCTGTTCCACTTCTTTTTTGGTGCCTAAACTTTGGAATACCCTACCTCTGGAGCTGCGCCTACTGGAGCACTAACTTCCCTTCCGCAAAGCCTTGAAGACCTGGCTGTTCTGCAACTAATTCCCTTACAGCTACGGATGACTTACTGTGTCTGTTGCAGCGCTGTGAGACCTCTGATTAGCCACAAGCTGTATAAAAACTCCAGAATAGGAATAGACTACATATTTAATTTTTCACTTCAAAAAATGTAAAAGCTTTTAAATAAATGGGAATGACTAGGAAAACTAACACACACATAGCAAACCCACCTCTGGCCCCCGAACTCAACTACCAAGCCAAGAATGAATTTGTGGGATGTCACACCCCAAATATCCCCTGAAGCTTCGCCTCTGCCCAACCCACTTGGACCTGATAGTTCTCCATGGGGGCCTACGACTGCATTCACATACAACACAATGGCATACCATCGCTTATTTTAAATGTATTTTACCTGCACAAAATGTACATGGTCTCTACTACAAGAAGCTTTGATGGCAGTAGAGATGTCAAAACGGAGCCTATAGGCAGGGCTCCATGTTTCCAGTCCCCTTCTTTTAAAAATTGTGTTATCAAGTTACTGACTGTCCCATGCACTAAGCCCAAGCTACAAATAGAGGTGGGTGTGCCAGCAAAATAATAAGGCGAGCCGAGCCAAGAGGATGGCTTTGACCTTGGAGTCCATGTACAAGCCAAGCCATGAAAACGTTTGGCATGTATATCTTTCAAGAAACATAATGCAAAAAATAGGATACAATCTCTTCAAAATTGAAAAAAATGATATTTCTCTAACATGCAGAAGGGTTTGACCTTAGTACATCAGTTTATGTCACTGTATAATGTATTACAAAAGTATAGTTTTAAACTTTAACTTAGAAACATTAATAGCTTTCCTCCCCGTGATAATGCTATTAGTGAACTAAGAGGCAAGTCATTAGTCATGTCAACCCCAAACGTGGCCTAGATTATTTTTATAGATCGGGCAACATTATAGCCTATTAAATCAAACATAAGAGGTGCTTGTTCAATACATATCCTGAAATCCAGTATGTAAAAGTGCTGTTATCTGTGATAACAATTGAAAATCGGCATTGGCATAGCCAATAAGTCTCGCATTTGAGAACTTAATAGTATTTAGCCATGGAGCACATTATCCTGGGTGCTACAGCATCTACTGTTACTTCACATGCTACAGGTGAATGGCCACACACACCCAAGGATGGGCTTCCATGCTATTTAATGAAAATATGATATAGCCTTTTTTTTAAGTGTCTTAAACAAAGAAGCTTTGACACTAATAGGCACATTATAGCACTGCATTGTGAAGTACTTATTTTAAGTGTTTTTTTAGTCTAAATGTATACATCTGAGTGAAAAGATGCATGATGTAAGGATGAAATAATAGATGGGTGAAAGGACACAGATACAAACAAATGAATAGCAGTGTCACATACGCACAGGCACGTACATACACACAGCGGCACATGCACGCAGTTTTCAAATATTTTTTTGTAATTGCTTTCCTTTCACTGTGCTTCAATTTCTGTGGTGGCTCCCACACAGCCTTCATCCAGCTTTGCAAGACAGGCTGTGCTCCGACACCCTCATCATCTGGATCCCCTGCGAATTGCTGCCCCTACTTCAAGCACTCTCATTTACTAGGAGAGTCTTAGCATCAAAACGTGTTCTGATAAGCTGCTGTCCATTTAAAGCACTATACTCTTCCACTACACTAATTCACACAATACTATTCAAAACTAAAGAGTGAGTAAAATGTCTACTAACCACGAACAGCCAAATCCTGTCGCGCATTTTTAACGATGGTTCCTTCAGTTCTGCACAGAGGGTAATAGTGTTATGGGGTCACAATAATGGCTGAAAGTGCTGTCAAAATGGCAAAAACATAACGTGATTTCACACTGTGTGAAACGCAATTTTTCTTTGCTTGCTCGCCCTCTGCTATTTTAGATTTGTTGTTTTAGGGGGTATAGTGCCTGTAACAATTGAGTACTTTAATATAATGTTCTCTATTTTCGGTCGCATCACATTATTTTTAACTCACCACATATCCTTTGTGTTTTGCACTGCACTTTATTTTTTTTGGGATCAACTATTCAGTTGCTCATTGGTTTCTTCTAAGTGACTGTGGGTGTGATCCAGCCTACTACAGTTGGAATAGTATGTCTCTATGATCAAGAGACACACCATTTCTTTTGTTGGACGACCAAATGATAAGACTGATCACTACGATAAGTTGATGGCAATCCGGATACTTAGGCTTGGATCTTACCACTTACCACTTATCACTTTAGCGTTTTTTCTTGGTTGTGAGTACTTCTTCTCAGGCTTTTTTGTGACTTGGGTACTAAATTACCTTTGTGAAGTTAAGGTTGGCCTGCCATAGTAGTGGCCCATAGACCCCCGGTTCTGTTGTTTGTTCAACCTTACAGAATACACCAGAGCCATTCTTGCAGTAGAGTGCCGAAAGGGAATATGTTTGCCGTATTGGAATCACACCACGCACGTTAAAGTTATCAATGCATGCAGGTATTGGGCACAGGCGTGGAGACACTAACCTTTTGGGGAGAGCCCGGACCAAACTATGGCATTGGTCTTGCTTGGTCCTAAGAGCCAAAGCTGGTTAAAAGAAAGGGGTGCGGCCTCCCAAAGTGGCCGGCATGCTATGCAGAAATAAATAAAGGGGTGTGGCCTCCTGAAGCGGCCCCATGCCTAAAGGTGAAGCGCAGCAGCTGTGAACCGGGCACCACACTGTTCATCAGCAAAGTGAGCAGAAAATTAGAGTTAGGACCATAGAGGTACCATTCGGCAACAAATAATCTGGCAATAGGGGAAACAAGCAAGCGTGCAGATTAAAAAAAAGGGGCACGGCCACCTGAAGCGGCCACCATGTCGTGCAGAAAGAAAGGGGCACGGCCTCCCGAAGCGGCTCAATGCTGAAAGGTGAAGCGCCACATGCTTCAAGCAGACACCGCGCAGATCAAGAGAAACGAATGCTGCATTCAAATGCAAGCAGCTACGGGTGCTGAAGCTAAACACAGGCAAACAGTAACACAAGCAGGAAACAAAAAAATAGTCCCTCAATTAACAGGTTAACAACCAAAGCGTAAAGATACAGTACTTGGCCCCTGCTCTATGGGAGGAAATGAACGACCAAACTTAGGGACATAGAGGAAGGATTTACCACTAGCAAGCAAGGATTTTTAAAGGACACTGAAACCAACAAATGAAAAGCATTAGGCGCCTGTAAGTTCACAAAGAAATATATACTAAAGTATATACACGAGGTCTCAAATCCTCGACCTGAAAAAGGCTCTGTGAAATAAAATATTTGCCTAGGATCACACAATTTGAACAACAGAGAAGGAAGCTGGTATTGATTTGAGGTTTATCTGGTTTCACATTCTGAAATTCAGCCACCAGATGTATCTTTCTCTCGCTCTCCTGTTTTATATCAAAAGTCACTGTTTTGTCTTTTGTTCTTGGTGCAAGACCAGAAAAAGCGACACAGACATGGCAAGCCCAACTCAGGGGCCCTAGACCCAACTACCAAGCAAATAATGCATTTATTTGGGGGGGTGACGCATTCCAAACAACCCCAATGTTAAACTACGCCTCTGCCTGTATCCACTGTGCATAGTCTATTCCAGCCCTGCATTGGCACTTAAGGAGTTGAGTTCCTTTTCCTTTTGATCTCCTTTGCTTTCAATGTAACTTAAGATTGTTGCCTCCACTGGTCATGCAGTTTCTATATATTCTTGAGTTTACATGCCCAGATGCCCAGTATGACATTAAATACTCACCACCAGCACAGTGGAATTTCCATTCTCATTACACTTTTTGAGTAGATAACTCCTGATCATCCGCAGTGATATGTGACAGATGTTGAATGTGGACATTATGTGTGTATCAATAAGGACTAGCTAAGGTTAAGAGAAGTGGGAGACTCAGAGCAGTACGTCGAATAAGGAGAAGCGTTGTTTTCCTTATAAAGCCCTCACCCACCGACCTAGTCGGTGGCATGCTTCATCATCGGGCCCACCGCAGTGGCACCGAATGTGCCCCGGGTGTGCTTCAACGCCAGGTGACTGCGGAGCTGGTATGTTGCTGAGTGTGCAGTGAGTTGGGTGAGAAGGGTGAAGTTTAAAAGCTATACAGCTGGTCCCAGTACCCGAGGGTTAAATATTTTAATGAACTGGGCCTCTGTAAGCGGATAAAAGGCAAGTAGACGTTAATTGGAGTGCTAATTATGACCTCCAGCGTCTAGTGTGGTCTACATGTTTCAGCCAGTGCCTTATAGATTTTATACTAGCTTTCCTCAGGACCGTTTTAATATGTGCAAAACGTGCAGATTAAATAATAAAAATTAAATTATAGTGGTTGTGTTATCTTTAGGCTAAGTGAAGCGCACACTAAGGCGCTATAACTGTTAGAGGGGAATTCCCTCAAGCTTGATCAGTTTTGTCTTGTAAAAAGCTTCATGGGTCGCCTGGCAGAGAAAGAGACCGAGTGTTGCAGTCTGGTTCCTCCTTGGACCTATTCGTCCTTCCGCGGCGCCCGTTATGACAGAATGTGGACATTAGGCATAGATTTCATTACTCATATTAATTATCCTCGTAAATGAGTTGTTCACTAAATGTAAGATCTTTCCGGTCTCTCTGATGCTGTACAGTTTATATCTTCAATCTGTAGGCTGTGGCCAAGCGGGAGTGTGGCTTCATACCTGGTGAGGGCAAATGCCTCATAAAGAACTTGTAAATTAAGATGGGCCTGAAGTCCGATCTTGTTTGTCCTGTTTCCAGGTTGTCTTCATTTACACACTGACGTCCTACAAGGAGAGTCGAGAAGGAGTGGCATATATGCCAGCATTTGGAAATAGGTAATTTTTTATGAACAAAAAAAGGTAATTTTTTCCCAATGGACTTGCATTGAAGTAGTGGCGTTTTCAGGCGGGAGAAAGCTAAAATAATTCGAATTTTAGCGTAAGAAATTGGTGGTGCCAAGCTGAACTGAGTCTTATTACTTGTATTGAGTTGGCTCAGGAGGACCGCAAACTCACATTCAGATGGAGAGCGCCCAGACCTCAGGGCCTCCAAGCAGTTCCAGAGGAGAGAGGCATACATGCTATTATTTAGAAAAAGAGAGTTTGAAAAATTATATGGAGTCATATATTTGTCCCATTAACTTACATTGAAGTGAAGACAATTGGTAATAGGAGACAGCTAAAATAAAGCTGTTTTGGCTTAAAAAAAATGGGAGTCTCATGTCTAAACCCGGTGTGTTATCAAGTGTGGAGAAGGGCCAGGGTTGACATACACAAAGCAGCAGAGTTAACTTCAGCCACCAAAAGATTTACCTGGAAATGGGGCAAGATGTGAGGTCTCTTTTTTCCAAAGCGACAAAGTTATCTTTGGGCCTTGGAGAGATGGTCCAGGATAGGGGTAGAGATGTGCAGGCCGTTTGTTTAAATAAAAAGGGCAGAAGAAACTGCCTGATTTGCAGGGCCAAGAAGCCATTAGTGCAATATATGCAGTGGCACTGATACTCATTGGTGTGAGTGGCCCAGTGCACCTTACGTATGACTGTATTATTTTTAAAAGGGGAGTGGGGTCTCTTTTTCCTTGCTAGTTTTAGAGTCCAGGACACCCTTGTTGCACCACTGTTGCTTCATGTCTCTTAGGGATGCCCAGTAGAGGGGCAGAAAAAGGCAAACATAACAGCCTGGTATTGTTTTCTGTCAGATGTCTCAATGAAGGGGAGAGATGTGTGGGACATTTTTTATGCAACAAGCAGAGGGAAGCTACTGTTTTGGTAGACCATAACTACTGTTATTGCAGCAGATGCAGTAGTAGCACTTGACCAGGGATGCAAGGGACCCACTGTGCCAACATTATGACTGTTTTACTACCCAAAAGTAGAGTGGATGCCATTATGCTTTACTTATATTAGGGTTAAGGCACCCTTGCTGTACCAGTTTTTTTCATTATGTGTAAAAAATTAGAGGGGCTTGGAGAGTGTGCTTTAGGCCTCAAGTCTTTGAATAACGGCCCAGGTAGAGGGAGTTCTGTAGCAGTCATTAGTGTAGTGGGTACAGTAGCATTGGGGTTAAGAGGCGTAAGGAGCCACTGCACCACACTTTACTACCCAGACTTGTGTGGGGTCTATTTTGCTTAACCAACATCAGGACCAGTTTATTTTTTTTTAACAAAGTGGCAAAGACAGTCTACAGTAGCAGTCATTGGTGCGGTTGCATTGGCCCCACGGGTGTGATGGGCTCATTGCACCCCAGTTTTGGGGAGGCGCGGTTTTTGGTCAAGTTATGTTTCTTTTGTTGCATTCACTCTTTTATAACTCCCACCCATAGTACTGATTTTGTGCTACATAAAAGGTACAATGAAATCATTTCATGATCATGCCTGCTGCCACTTCCCCTTTGCTTACCTTAAAACATTGGAGGAGGTGACGTCAAAATATTTTGCTCAGAGGGGGGCGTGGCTAGCAGGCAAACATGGCGGCAGCATAGCGTGAGAGCTCCTGAGGGCACTGCGGCCTAAACATTAATCCGACACATAAATCCGACACACTGCTCACCCGAAGCGGTGGCGATCGGGTCCGGGCTCGAAGCGGTATCACCGGACCAACTTTCGGCAAGAACTGAGGAGCGGAGCCCGCCTGACCACACACGAGCGCACTTGGGCCTGCGCGCAGAAAGAAAGCATCGGACTTGTGTGATTCTCCGGCCCCGGCGAAAGTGAGACCGGGCCGGCTTAGCTGAGGAGGGGCTTCCCGGCACCCTCCCTGAAGAACGAGACCGCCCACCGAGGAGATCGACACAGTGGAAGCGCAGTCTGGGACTCCGCACAGGGGCATAATTTACAGGTACGCCTACAGGCATCTGCACACAGCTTCAAAAAGACACGGGCGAAGGACGGTGCGGCCGAAGGCGCGCTGCGCGGCTGTGAGCCCCCCCGGGGAAACAACGAACTGCACGGAGCGGCCGCGGTTGACTACACGCGGCCACGACGGGTGGGGGACAACTTCAATCACCCTCTGGGACGGAGTGGCCAGGCATACCGGGACCCGGCCGGGAGTGATAAATGCGGGTACCCCCGGCGGACAGTGAAACACAGTAAGACCACACTGAGAGTCACAGGAGGGACTAGAGACTCACGTCCTGGCACGATAGCGGCAGCAGTCCTGGCACAGTGGGACGCAGAGATCGAAACACCAAGCGGGAGGCACCCTGGTAGCAACCCGACCAGACCAGAGCTATTAACAACCTACGTGACCCATTGGTGGTGCTGCAGGCACCCAGAAAGACACTCCACCTGCCGGTGTGGCGGCTGGCTTGGCCCGTCCGGAAGACCCATCATAGAGGCTAACAAAACCGTCCCTGCTCAGGGCGCAATCATTGACAGGCAACGACACGGAGCACAAGGCACTGACTACAGCGGGACAGAACACCGCAATCACCACAACCACTTCAGCAGCCTGCCGGTCAGTGACGGCCCGACAGTTACCTGGTACTGGTGCGTAGCGAGACCGGAGAGAGACCTGTGTAGCCTCTGCAGGAGGCTGAAAGGAGAGTTCTGCCAGACACTCGAAATCGCGGGGTGCGCACCGACCTGCTACTCCCTAACTAGTAAGCATGAGACACAGAAAGTCACAAATCACTGACCGCGGCACAGTGGGGGACGGCACCAGCTTCCACGAGCCCCGGAACCATGGCGGGCAAAGGAACTAGGAGTGGATCCACGCAGGCCAAGTTGGATACATTTACCTACAGCCAACACGGTCAGTCGCAAAGTACTGGGCGCAACTCCACGGGTGCTACCCAAGACACGGAAGGGACCAAGAAGGTAACGCTGGAGGACATTATGAGAACCCTCTCAGAAGTCAAACTACGGTGGGCACCATCTCCGCTGAGGTCACGCTGCTACGAGCGGACTTCCAAAAAATGACTGAAAGAGTATCCCAGGTAGAGGTGGTCACGAAATCTCTTGTGGAGGACACGTCGGACCTACAGATAGCCATGGAACGTATGCAGAAAGTCACCAAGCTCCTACAGGATAAGCTGGACGACCAAGAAGGACGCTCTCGAAGAAACAATGTGCGCATCCTTGGACTTCCGGAGACGGAGGGGAAGGGGGCAATGGACCTCTACATTGAAGATCTCATTAAGAACAAACTACAACCCAAAGGACTGTCCCACTTCTTTTCAGTGGAGAGAGCGCACAGGGTGCCGGGCGGACCACCCAAGCCAGGGGCAATACCACGGCCTGTTCTGGCCAGACTTTTCAATTTTAGGGACAGGGATGCAATCCTGCAAGCAGCAAGAGTCTCACCACCTGTTAAGATTCAAAATACAACCTTGGCCTTCTTCCCGGACTACACGGTGGAGGTGGCCAGACGCCGCAAATCATTCACGGAGGTGAAAAAATTGCTACGGGACAGAGAATTGCCGTACTCCATGCTGTTTCCTGCTAAATTACGAATAGTGGCCGATGGAAAGGCATGGTTTTTTGATACGCCAGAAGCGGCACAAGACTGGCTGGATGGCTGGAGGCAGGTGGGACAGCAGCACCGTCCACATAGGGATCGGCCTACTCATCGTAACAGCAAGCAAATGAACAGTCAGACCACCCACTCGCCTCGTCAAGAGGGCGCGGAAGAAACAGAATCTGACACTGCACAGGACCCACTTGACTCTGGGCAACCGGCTCCGGTCTGAAGATGGACTAAATATATGAAGAACTGAGTGTAACGCGATAGACCTTGGACCTGATGTAGCTGAGTAGGGTGGGCGCAGCAGTGCCTGTAAGGGACTCACCAACCCCACGAGCAACTAAGATAGTTGGGGAAGGACTAAAGCACTCTGCAATGTTGGGGAAACGGGCGGGGGTTTGTCCGTGGAGCAGGGGAGCAGGGAGGGGGGATGGGGATAAAGTTTTATTGTTCATGTTTCTGTTCGTAGTAATCACTCAGCCCACACGATATATTATCACTCCAAGTATGGGCATAATCCTGCACATTGTTACGAAACGCAACGTATGCACTGAGCCTATCGACACACTGCACGCAACACTATCCCACCGAATAAATGGCCCGACCACCTCATGCTACGCCCGCTGAGGGTACCCCTGTGACTGTGGGGGTGCCCCCACTGCGCATGCTAACCTGGAATGTCAGAGGCCTGGGGGACAAAATAAAAAGGGGCTTGGTCCTACAGGCCATTAAGCGACAGAGCCCGGATCTAGTCCTACTACAAGAAACACACCTTGCAGGGACAACGTGTAAAGCGCTTGATAGGCGCGGCTATACAATGGCAATACATGCAGAATTCACTTCCGGTTCCAGGGGGACAGGGATACTAATGAAAAAGACGTCACCCTTTATCATAATACACCGTGCGACGGATGACCAGGGTCGTTTTGCTGCTGTGCATGGCCAGTGGGAGGGCAGGCCCCTCAATGTGGTATCTGTATATATCCCCCCGGCACTCCACTCAGTGGCATTGCCTGCACTGGGCAAGTTCCTCCTAGACCTCCCTGAAGGGGATACGATTATAGGGGGCGACCTGAATGCAATAATAGATCCGGAGATGGACACCTTTCCCACCAGAACCTGATCAAGAGGGACAGCATCACTGCCTGATTTTTTAGAAGCCCTGGGCATTGTGGACATATGGCGACATCTACATCTACATCCCACGGCTACTCAATACACTTTTTACTCCACCGTCCATAATAGCCTATCTCGCATAGATTACTTTTTATTCCTGGGGATGGGACTGGGGTCTGTGGATAAAATAGACATCCTGCCTAGAGGCATATCTGACCATTCACCAATTGTTATATCTCCTACCACCAGAGAAAAGAAATGCGCTAGGATCTACCCAATATACCCGAATTATTTAAAAGTCCCGAAGATTCGGAAGAAACTTAAACTAGTAACAACGCAATACTTTGCTGAGAACGCTGGAACGGTGGCCTCGCCATCAGTCTTGTGGGAAGCATACAAAACAGTTCTGTTATAGCAGCAATAACGGGACACAAGCGGGATTCCCGGCGAGAACTCACAGAGTTAGAACTGACGCTCAACGACGCAAACACTGCACATATGACAAGCCCCTCCCCAGCCACAACACACACACTATTGATTAGGCAACAACAATACCAGGCCCACCTTAAAACGACAGTGCAGGGTTACATCGCAAACACTAAACATAGAATTTATGATGTGGGGGATAAAGCGTGGAAAATGCCGGCGTGGTTAGATAAGAGAGGGGGAGGTGCGAGAGGCATACAGAGGCTACGCACTGATGACGGTCGGGAACTGACACACCCAGAGGAAATAGTATGCGCCTTGGCAAATCATTTTCAAAAAATATACACCCCAGATCATGTAGTCACAGCACAGATGGCAGCAGCATCACTGGCTGACATTGCCATCCCCAGCATAACACAAGAGAATATGCAGGCCCTGGAGGTAGATCCATCAGAGGAGGAAATTCAGCTGGCAATTCAGGCACTACAATCAGGCAAAGCGCTGGGTCCTAATGGATTGCCCGTGGAATGGTATAAGTCCATGGCTTCGGAGCTCAGTAGACCCCTACTGGACATGTATATGGAGAGCAGGGAAAAGGCGGAATTGCCGATGGATCAACGCACGGCCACAATTGTAGCTATACTGAAGCCGGGAAAACCTCCAACTGAATGTACCTCATATCGCCCGATATCATTGCTTAATATAGAGGCCAAGGTGCTGGCTAAACTTCTGGCCAACCGTTTGATGCCACACCTGCGCACCCTGATCCACCCTGACCAATCGGGCTTTATGCCACACAGGAGCACAGCACTGAATCACCGGAGAGTTCATGGGGTGATGGCTCGTTCGCACCTCCTCTCGGAGAAGGCTGTAATTCTCTCCCTCGACGCCAAAATGGCTTTCGATCTAGTAGAATTGGAATATCTCTTTGTGGTACTTGCACGTATGGGCTTTGGGCCGAAGTATATAGCTTGGGTACGACTGCTTTACGCAAAACCGGTTGCGCAAGTAGTGGCCAATGGCCACATCTCGCCGACATTCGAGATGAGCAGGGGGACTAGGCAGGGTTGCCCCTTGTCGCCCTTACTCTTTGCGCTGGTGCTTGAACCCTTGGCAATCCAGATTAGGACAACGCCATTATTCAGGGGCATTAAATGGGAGGAGGGATGGGAGGACAAAATCTCCCTGTATGCGGACGACATGCTCATTTATATGACTGCACCTGACGACGGAATCCCAGCCTATATCGTCGGGCTATACCCTGAACTGGTCAAAATCGGTAATATACACACCAAAGGGCCCGGCACCGAGGCTACAAGATGATTGCCCCCTGGCTACGTCGACGACCTCCTTTAAATACCTGGGTATTGTTGTCACACATAATGAGGCAGACTTCTTTGCCAACAACTTAAAACCACCTATAGATCGCCTACGTGCGGACGTTAAACACTGGGCAACCTTACCCCTGACCCTACTGGGGAGGGCAGCCTTGTATAAAATGATGGCACTCCCCAGGTTCCTATATGTAGTGGAAAACACCCCACATCTTGTCCCACCGCGATATTTCAAACAAATCGTTGCGTTAGTCTCCAACCTGCTCTGGAATAATGGCCCGGCATGTATAGCATACGACAAATTGGTGAAAAGTTGGTATGAGGGAGGGATTGCGCTTCCCAACATTCAGCTATATTACTGGGCAGCTCAACTTAAAGTAATTAACCAATGGATCCACACCCCGAGAGACGACCCAGCGTATCGGGCAGACTGGTTGCAGCTTGGGACGGACTGCATGCTCTCAGTACTATATAATAAATCACAACTTAAACATTTGCTCGGTCCAACACAACACACGGCGGCCCTATGGCACATGGCACAGGCACGACTGGGCTGGGAAGGGAGAATAACCAAAACGACACCATTATGGGACACAAGATCACTAGGAAACCTTAGTGTGTGTAAAGGATTTGCGCAATGGGACTCCATAGGCATTTCCACGGTGGGGGACCTTTGGGACAAGGATACGGTAATAACATTTCCACAACTCCAGCAGCAATATGGCCTCAGACCCACTGAAACATTTAGATACGTACAAATTAGACACGCATTGCTCCGGGCGAGACCAACGGGCACTGCTTTACCGGACTCCTCGCCGTTAGAAGATAGACTACTGACAGACTTCATGCACCAGAGCGCGACCTCCCTCACATATAAAAAACTGATCAAAACTTGGAGGGCCCCACACTGAAACTTAAAGAAAAATGGGAGGGAGAGATAGGAGAGGCGGATGAATCGGAATGGAATGAGGCGTTGGCCTCCCCGAGAGAGGTTGGCATTTCGACTAAGTTCAGGCTGGTACAACTCAAAATCTTACACCGCATCTATTACACCAGGACGCTACTCCATAAAATACATAGAACACCCCATCCCTTTTGCTTGAGGGGCTGCGGGGAAGAGGGAACACTATTTCACACATTATGGGACTGCCCACAGATACGAGAATTCTGGAGGCAAATAATGCGCACAATTTCTCAGACACTTAGGATTTCCGTTTTGCCAGAACCACGCAAATGCCTCTTAAACATCTGGGACCCCAATGACCTAGATAGGTAACACTGGCCATGACAGTGGCAAAGCGGGTTATTGCACAGAAGTGGGGGGCTCCAGAACTACCCACTGCGAACAGATGGGCTAAAAACATGGATATCCTGATGGTTACGGAAAGGGCGGTGTACGTCCTTAGAGCGCCCCCCCGCAAATGGAACAAGGTGTGGGCAGCATGGAATGTTTATAGGGGGGAGATTTGTGAACCTTTGCCAGAAGGAGGCGACCTAGACTCCGAGGGGGAGGATGAGTAGGAGATGAGACTGGGGTGGCAGCCTCAACGGGCCAAATGCAGTAATGTTTTGTAACAACTTGAATAAGCGGTAACAAGGGGACAAGGAGACTAGCTGATGGGGAGAGTGTGTGAGAGCATATTAACAGTGATGACTCATGTTTGGGGGGGGCGGGGAGTTTTTCCTTTCTTCGAACTTGTAAAGGGAGTGCTCATTTTAAACAGCACATAGCGGGAGAAAATTTGACGAACTACGATGGCTGCAATAAGAATACATGGGAGCGCATATAAGGGTTTATGTGGGTTGCCTAAATCACGGATTACGAATATATAATATGTACTAAAACTTACAAGGATGTGAATGTACGAAAGCAGAACGGAAAATTTGATTGTACCAGAATAAATGCCTATTATGCCTTCGTGTTAATAAAGATTTAAAAAATATATATATTTTGCTCAGGGGTAAGATTGGGAATTGGAACAAAAAAGTTTGAAGACTTCTGCTGTAACGGTACCTAATGAATTTTGTCATTTTTGACACTCACTTTAAAGTTTCTTCCTCTTCTATTTTTAATGTCTGGGATACAGATTCTGGTGTATTAATCAGACTTTATTCGTGTTTCCACATTACTGGTGAATTTCTTTCTTGAGGTAATGTTAATTACCTGGCTTTACCATCATCCTATGTTCTCTACACTGCCCCATTGCCTGCAATAAAATATATAGTACTTCCCTCTTACACTATCCCACAAATACAAATCCTCGCTGGACTTCCTTTCAGTTGATCCTAATAAAACTTGGGACTTGTGTAGTTAGTGGCACCTCAGCGGAACATGTGTTACTGTCAGATATACTTCCCCAGTTTCTGTGATATCACAGAAACAAAGCCAGTCTTTATTGGCACTCTGTAACTTCTACTGTATTTAATCTTAATACAATATAACGTCTCCTTCTGTGTCAGGTTTCTGAGGAAAAACAACCCCGTTGTGTTACTTGAATGCTTATGGCTCATTTTCGATAGATTAATATGTCTTAAAGTTTATAATTTAATGATTGTGTCTGATTACTGTGTGCGCCATTATTGTATCGTATGTGTGTCACTATACCATAACAGGCTTTCTTTACAGATAGGAAAATATAGTTCTGAATTCATGCCTCACTAGTAATTAACTAAAGTAAATCACCTTGTTATCAACATTTCAATTGTTGATGTGTATGTTCCGCGTGTGCCACTACTGACATCTTTAATTGGGCTGCAACTTCCATGTAGCCTCAGCTATCCCTTTTTGGATCTCTTCTTTTCCGGGAAGTATTTTGGCTGTGAAATAAAAAGACTCAGTACCTCCAAAGTAAGGGTATAGTCCCAGGCTTGACCCAATCTTTGACAGTTTTTTAAAACTAATGTTCACATTTGAACTCACATAAACATGTTACTTAAGTAGATAATATCTAAATGAAGAGCATTTTGCATAGTCAAGTGAAGTTATAGCTGCTTCTTTCATCATAATATTTTGCAGTTATATTAAAAAGCAGGTATTATAATTTCTCAGCTGTTATGATAATGTGGCAATTATCCTAAAGTAGTTATCATTTTCAGCTTTATTACTTTTGTGTATCATTGAAATAGGCATTCGAGCCAGGAAAGCTAAGACAGTCCGCCAAGGCCTGAGTAATAGGTTTATTAGAAATATTCCCTGCCACAAGCATAATTATGCCACTTAGTAAGGTATGAGCCGTTCTATACTCGATGATTAAATAATGAGCTCCAGAATTAAAATAATTGTTCCTCACATGGTCTGGAAGTAATTTGCACACTATTGTTCCCTATGCGCTTTTGAAGTACTGGAGGGATCAAGGACACCCTACTGCAGCACAAAGACCGATTGTATGATCCATGATGAGAAGGAGGCTGTCCATATATGAACAGCCAACAAATGAAGGGCTGAGGAAGAGAAATGACTGCAAGAGCTTCTGTTGGGAAACTCTACTTTCTCTCAGTTCCATTTGGTTCCAGTGTATTCCCCCTTGCACGCCTCCTATCAATGCAATGTTGTCCTCAAGCAAAGATAGGAGGAAAAATACATTATATTGCTGTGAGCTGCCCAAAGACTTGTCCGACGAAGCCCACCTGCTCCACTGTCGCAAGAAAGAACGTCATGAAATATATTTAATATTTACCCACGGTAGAATACAGAACCGATTGACTATGCTCTTTAATCCAGTATATTCTCATTTTTTGTTTTTCATGTGTATTTCCTTTTCAATTCAATAACTGGCTCTTGTCCCTGCGGTTTGCTTTCCCTTTGCAGATGCCCTAACGTTCCTGTTTTTTCTTCTCCTTTGTTATCCTTGCCCCGTCCAACCTCTTAATCCCTTGCCCTCCCCGCCCCACCTCTCTCTTGTTCTCCTGCCTAGATCTCTGCTTGGGTTTTGAAATGTATATTGGAGACCACCCCTCCACCCCAGTGCTGAATCAACACCATTAAGCCTCTTAGCATCTCCAGTCAGCAGTATGGAGGCTGGAGGGAGGAGGGTCTCTGCAGAGCACATGCTGCTTTTCACCCCAGGAGTTTGAGCCAGCCCAGCGCCACTCTTCTAAGACTTTCAAACACTTTTTGACGGATCATCCTAAAACCGCGACGCCATTATCCGTATATGTTGATTTGATTGTTGCTTAATTTACTGTGCATCCATATCCCGAGTCGCCAGTCCCGAGCTATAGTTTAAAGTTTCCCTTTATGCTCATTGACCTTTTTCTCGCTTGCTCTAGTCAAAGCAATATTTCGGGTGTAATAAATGTTACTCGTTCCCGGGAGTGCGAGGAGTTTTGTTCCAAATATAATTAGAAGTCAGCCATACTTTCCTCGCTTTCGCTTAACGATGAACGTGATCTTTAAAGCACACTGAGAGAGAGAATTATCGTTTTATTATCTCTGCGTTGCACTGATATTGGTTACTTTAGACCTGCTTGCTGCTACTTGCCTGCATGACTGCATTACAGAAAATGTTTTTGAAGCATTAAGTCCGTGGCTATTTAAGGTATTAATGGGTTTTCCCAAGCTACACCTAGGAATGTTAGCCTGCTTGCAACGACGGGTCAGGCCGCCTTTTACACAGCTCCTAGAATAGTCACTGACAAGCCCAGTTCCATCTCAAGTGCCAAAGAATTACAGAAGCGCCTTTCAGTGAATGCATTCGGGTTTTCTGATAAACACAGCAAGATCGGGCACCTCACAGGGGCTTCGCTGTTATCAAGGTTTGGAAAGGTATTCTGTGCTGTAAAAGAATTCAGAATGCAAGGGATTAGTGGGAATCCAAAACGTATGGTTTCAGTTCATCAAAATGGCATTCCTCAGAAATGAAGCAGTTGACATAGGAGAAATTAAGTGTTAGACTTGTTATAAAATATAAAACTGCATATCCAACATTTCAGCACTACTACCTCGGTTATTGGCAGAATTTACCCTGAGCTATAGATCCACTTTTCAGCATTATGAAACCATGTGCGTTTCTCCGCGTGGCCGCCACTATTTCCAGTACCAAGGCACAGTTATTAAAATAATGTTGCTGAGCTCATCCCTTGACAGTAGAACATTCTCCAATATTTGTAATGCGCATGAATCGAAATTTGCCTAGCTAACGTAACAGTAAGTTTCAATTCTATTAAGGACACGGAGGCGAGGATTATGCTTTTCTTCCTTCGCTTATTTATTAATACATCAAAACACAGCAGCCTCAGAAAAGCTTCAACCAATGCTTGTACGCAAAAACAAAGAAGCATTCAGAAACATTTTAATATCCAAAGATAAACTACAGCTCCCATGAGTCCGCCAAACAGTCCATAATGTAGTCCTTCCACTATGTCCACAAAGTGTAGATAACCAGTCCCTATTTACTCTTCCTCCTCTTCGCGCAGATTACGCTCTCTGCTCATTGGTCCTGTTTGGAACCGTCATTCCCTAGTAGAAAAAATGACAGCGTAAGCGTTGTAAAAATAACCACACTTACAGTCATAGAACAGAGGAACAGCATCAAGACGGACATTAGATATATATCAATCGTAAACCTAGTTACTTACTGCCATACGGGTGGGTTTGTAATCAGCGAACTCCTGGGTGGGATAATCCTCGCCTCCGTGTCCTTTATAGAATTGAAACTTACCGTTACATTAGCTAGGCAAATTTCGATTCTATGGCAGGACCGGAGGCTCAGATTATGCTAGTTTAAAGCTTGCTCACCACTAACTGAGCAAGATCCACCACTGGTTTAAAGTAAAACCTATTGAACCTGGAATCTGAGGACCAATCAGCTGCCCGCATCAAATCCTCCAAAGGAGCTCCAACACAGAAAGAAAGCCTTAGAAGCCTTGGCTCCCCTGGCAGAATGAGCTCCAAAACACTTAGTGTCAATGCCTGCTTCTTGTATGACCCATCGCACCCACCTGGCAATGGTGGGGGAAGAGACTGCCTTGTGTGGTTTCCGCAGGGCAATCAGTAATTGTTGTTCGCCCGGCGGGCGAATGTCCAGAGTCATATCCTCATAAGCTTTCAAGAACTGAACAACACACAACTTGGGGACGTCCACAAAGGCCGGGTACGATATCACTCGTGACGCAGATTTTGTGCGGCGTCCCACTGGGAAAAAACCCGGGCTGAAATGTCCAGAGCACGGACATCTGAGACTCTCCAGCAAGATACCAAACACAAAAGCATAGCTAATTTAGCTGACAGTTCCTTCAAAGATAAATATTTGTTAGGTTGCCAGGACAAAAAGAGGTTCAAAACCACATTAACTTCCCAAAGGACCGAATACCTAGGCTCCGGAGACAACGAGAGACGAATGCCCCGCAGAAGCCTACAAACAAATGGGTGTTCCCCCACCGGAGATCCTTCCACCGGATGGTGGCCCGCAGAAATAGCTGGACGCATAGCGTTAATTGTTCTGTATGCGAGGCCCTTAGTTGCCAATTCGGCCTGAAAATTTAAGATGGGAACAATTCCTGCGACCAGGGGATCCATATCCCTTCGAAGACACCAACGTATCCACTTAGTCCAAGCGGATTTGTAGTGCTCCGCCGTACTGGTTGCCCAGGCTTTGGACAACAGGCCCTCAGCTGACCTCGAAAGGCCCAGGAGCGACCAACGGCGCCGGAAAGCCTCCATGCCATGAGGCGGAGAGAACCCTGAACGATGAGAGGCTGTGGCTCTCGATCCGGATTGAGCAGGAGATGAGGAAACTTGGGAAGTAGGATTGGAGAATCCCAAGAAAGTTCCAGAAGAACTGGAAACCAGACTTGAGATCTCCAGAGTAGTGTTACTAACACCAGCTCCACCTCCTGACGGCGAACCTGGGCTGCCGTCCGTACCACCATCGAAAAAGGAGGAAATGCAAAGGGTCTCTCTTGACTCCAGTCCTGCAGAAAGGCGTCCGTGGCCTCCGCCAGAGGGTCCGGCCTCCAACTGAAAAACCTTGAAAGCTGATGATCCAGCCGAGACGCAAACAGGTCCACTGAGAACGGACCCGTTCGTTCAGCCGCTGGAAAACCTGAGCGTCTAGCATCCACTGGCTGGAATCCCGGAGGTACCTGGAGTGCCAATCCGCTACCTGATTGGCTTGACCCGGTAAATATTCTGCCATTCCCGATATGTGGTGTGTGAGGCAGTAGTCCCAGAATTCCTTCGCCAGATTTGCCAGAGCCCTGGAACGTGGACCCCCCCGATGGTTGACGTTTCGAACCGCTGAGACATTGTCCATTTTTAATAGTACACAGGACTTCGCTGAATCCTTGGTCCAGCAGCGTACTGCGAAAGACCCGGCCAGAAGCTCCAAACAGTTGATGTGCAACTGCTGTTCTTCTGAAGACCATGTTCCGCCTGTGGAGAAATCCCCGCACCGGGCACCCCAACCCGACCTGCTGGCATCGGATTCTATGACCAGGTCCGGGACCGACCCGAAAATCGCCCGACCATTCCACGCTTCCATGTGTGATAGCCACCATGACATTTCTTCCTTCACTTCCGCCGAGAGGGACACCATGTGATCG
Organism: Lissotriton vulgaris; assembly: GCF_964263255.1. Taxonomy (NCBI): domain Eukaryota; kingdom Metazoa; phylum Chordata; class Amphibia; order Caudata; family Salamandridae; genus Lissotriton; species Lissotriton vulgaris. The sequence goes on along the minus strand of NC_141693.1, from coordinate 896,052,920 downwards.
TAGGACAAGCACCTCCAAAGATGTTGGGCCTTGAGTTGCTGGAGCGCTCTGTAATGCAAGGGCCCTGGGAAAATAGCCTGGATGGAGGACGACAGAAGCCCTACCACCCTGGCTACATGCCGTAGGGAAGTCCGGTCTTTCGAGATCGTCTGGCGTAACGTATGCCGGATCTTGGCCATCTTCCGCGAGGGCAGACTGAGCGAAGCCTCTACGAAATCGATGACAAAGACCAGAAAGGTAACTTTCTGACACAGAACCAGGACCGATTTGGAACTGTTGATGATGACACCCAGACACTGAAAAAGCAAGATCGCTTGTTGAAGTTGAGAGGTCAGGATCATGGGACACTGGGCCATCAGGAGGATGTTGTCCAAATAAACGATCATCCGAATGCCCTGCCCGCGCAGGCATTCCACTACCGGATGCAGCACCTTCGTGAAGCACCACGGGCCGAAGAAAGCCCGAAAGGTAGGGCGGTGAACTCGAACACTCTGTCCTTCCAGCAAAACTACAGGAAGGGACGATAAGGAGGATGTATGGAGACCACCAGATAAGCATCCTTGAGGTCCAGCCGCACTATCCAGTCCAGAGGAAGGAGCACATCCCTCAGGAGGTGAATCCCTTCCATTTTGAAATGCCGGTAAACCAACCACCCGTTGAACTCCTTGAGGTTGATTACCGGACGCTTGCCCCCATCCGTCTTGTCCACCAGGAAAACATTGCTGAGGAACCCCGAGGGGTGGCGCGTTGATTGACGAATGGCTCCCTTGCTAAGCAATTCGGAGACCTCCTCGTCTATCAAACGTGCCTCGGTGTCTGAGAAAACGATAGGGCGGTGGAACCCCTCCTGGATGGGTAGATCGTAAAACTCTATGTGGAAACCACGTACAGTTTGCAAGACCCAAGCATCTGCAGTAAGCGACGCCCATTCCTCGTAAAAGGCCGCTAGCCGACCGCCAATGAGCACCTGATCCGCGGGTATGACACTCATCCGTTGGAATTGGTGGATCCGGAATTCTTCCTGTACCCCCGACCACCGAAGCGTTGTCCTCGCATGGGGTAAAAATTGTTGAAATTGGCGGAGGTCTGATATTGTCCTCTACCGGAGCCTTGCCCTCTATTGTTGGCATTCTGTCCGCCACGGCCGGTCGAGCGGCCCCTACCACGACTGGCCCCTTAGGAGAAACGTTGCTGAAAGACACTCTTAATGTTGGACTGGGCCTTGTCCAGAGATGGAAAGGTGGACACAAATTTACCCAGCTCCTTGATAAATGGCTCCCCGAAGAGGCCACCCTGGGCCACCGCGCCCGCCTCTGAGGAAGCCAAGTCTCCCAACTTGGGGTCCAGCTTAATCAGCAGTGACCGTCTGCCCTCCGTTGACAGGGCGCAGTTGGCGTTCCCTAGGAAGATTATGTCACGCTGCGCCCAGTTGGACAGGACCTCGGGCGAGATGACCACGCCTGTGGCTTTCGCCTCTTCTGTCATGTCGAGGATCTTCGTGGCGGGCCCAACCGCGTCTAACAGCTTGTCTTGGCATGACCGGCAAGAGCGGTCGATGCCCTTACGCGGGTCCTTCATAAATTTAGCCAGGAAGGTGGCCATCTTAGCATCTAACTCTGGTGTTAAGGCCATCTTACCCTCTAGCATGGGCCTCGGGCACTCCCCTCGCAGGCATCCCCTAGCCTCCGTTTCCAACGGTTTTCGTAGCCGACTCGCTACAAACTTGGCCACCGGTTCGCCCGGCGTCCAGGCCGCAGATCGCGGATGCATGATCTCATCCGGATCCAGCATGCCCAAACTGTCCCTGGGCAACTCTGCGGCCGAGCCTGATGGGCGGCAAGAACACACCGACTCCTCGTCATCGTCCGTGTCCGGAGAATCTACACCCGGAGGGGGAGGAGCTGTCCCTGAGGCCACCGAGGGCTCAGCCACCAAAAGTGGCGCGGGGGGAACAACAGTCGCCTTGGCTAAAAAAGCGTCCCGAAGGCGCTCAAAGGCGCCTCTGTCAACCCCTTGCCCCCCTTCCGGCGCACTCTCCCTGCAGGGCTACTTCGGGGCAGGAGGGCCCTCACCTGAGGGGCCCAGGAGACCAGTAGTTACTCTAGCTTGGGCCTGCGCAATTTTTGCGCACTCTTCCACTATGCGTGCTGAAAGGCGGTCCTCCATGGGACCCACCACCTCAGTGACGCAACAATAGATCTAACTATCCACTGCCTGGTAGAACTCATCATCAGTTAACTAAGGGTGGAACCCCTCTTCATCGTACTTCCCTTGGTTCATACTGTAATGAGCGAGGGACGCAAGCGTGCGCCAAAACACTACCCACAAAGGAGGGTGTCAAAAGATATGGGCAGGCCACAGGGACTGCAATTATATTTTTTGGGCCAAAACACAGTAGGCAAATAAGGGTGGCACCGAACCCCAAAGCGCGCCGACCCTCCTCTCTAGGACCGGGTCTCACCGCCCCAAAGCGCGCTTTCCACGCTCTCTTTTTTTTTTTTAATAGCAACGAAACTCCCTGTGTCAAACCCGCCTTCCGGCAGTTCACGCGGTAAAGAAACCGCACTACGGACCCCCGAGGGGCATCAACAATTGATTTGTGGCCAAAATACAGACCCGGTAACCGGGCGTTCAAGGGGCGGTCGAGGGCACGGCTCCGTCGCGTGAGGCACCTCAGCGCAGCTCCTCCGAGTGAGGAGAGCATGCTGAGGAGCCAGCGAGACGTACGAGCGCCCTCTAGCGGTCGTTTATGCACCGCAATCCAAAGCTGGCCAAAAGTCGATTAAGGAGCGAAAAACGCTCCCGCGACTAAGGGGCTCTGAAAGGGAAAAACAAACCAAACAGCAGAGCCCCCTGTCCCGCCTGCCCTTCAACAGACGGCGAGAACGAAACACAATACACAAATGTAAGAGCAAAGAATGAGGCACTTAACTGGCTGCGTGAGCAGCGAAGAAAGAGGAGGAAGAGTAAAGAGGGACTGGTTATCTACACTTTGTGGACATAGTGGAAGGACTACATTATGGACTGTTTGGCAGACTCATGGGAGCTGTAGTTTATCTTTGGATATTAAAATGTTTCTGAATGCTTCTTTGTTTTTGCGTACAATCATTGGTTGAAGCTTTTCCGAGGCTGCTGTGTTTTGATGTATTAATAAATAAGCAAAGGTAGAAAAGCATAATCCGAGCCTCCGGTCCTGCCATAGAATTCTCAATGGCACTGGCACGCCAAGCTCTTGATCAAGATTGAGCCAGCTTGAACTTGTGAAACTGTAATAAAATGTATCAGCCCCCCCCCCAAAAAAAAAAATATATATACATATATATATATATATATATATATATATATATATATATATATATATATATATATATATATATATATATATATATATATATATATATATATATATATATATATATATATATATATATATATATATATATATATATATATATATATATATATATATTGGATCAGCTAATCGCTCTTAGGTTCTCGGTTTGTATTGATCAGTGGATATAGTCTAATAAAATCAAGGTGTTTATGAAGGCAAATTTTCCATAAATATAGGGTGTGGAGGACCATGATCGCTCACCAGTCTATGTGCTATGTTTAAGTCTAACAATATTGGCCAATCTTAAACTTCGTCATCCATATGGCTACAGGTTTACTTCAAGCAATAGGTCTAATTTGTCAGCATCAGAGCTACATCTACGTTAAATATTTTCAGCCTGGATTCATTAAACAGAATCGTGCTTTGCTTAGCAGAAGGAATGCTTGTTTTGCTTTCTTTTTTTCCTGACTTCAATCCTCTGAGGAGAGATTATAATCAGAATTAATGGGGCTGCCTTTCTTAATAAGGGCTGCATTTAGGTCCCCCGTAATTAAAAGAAGCCTTGGTAAAGCCAAAGGGTCTGCAAGCATATATCACAAAAATTAAAAGAAGGAAAAAAACATGCAACTGCCTAAATGTAGTGGCCATATGTGCGAAATAAAACATTTGGATAAAAAAGTAACTATTGCATGCAGTGTCAATAGTGATCTGTGGTTGCTTCCTCACAAACAGCCGGGGAATTCCTATATTGTTCTCGGTAAAGGACAACAAGTCTTCATGTTTATTGTGTCTTCTATACAAGTCCTCTGCTACGCAAACTCTGTGCCTGCCAGCTTACACTTACGTCCAAGATGTGACTGGGGGAAGGGGGGGGGGAGAATGATGTTGCTAAGGCAAAATATATAATTTCATTCTTAAACAGAGCCTCTGCACATTTGTAGAGCCTGCAAATATTCAAATGTTCAGAATCTGGCTTAATCAGAGAGGTGGCATAATAAGAGCCTTGCTAGAATTCAAACCCCAACTTAATATGAAACCTGCCCAAATCAAAAGAACTATTGTCACAGCTCTGATTTAATAAGCAGGCTGCCATCACTTTTAGCTCGTTGCAGGGCACTAAATGGGACAATAGGTTTTTTTTTTACTGTGGATTTCATAACCATTTTGTCCACTGAACAAGATGACATTTTACAAAATTCCACAACTGTGCAGAAGCCATATTAATTTTAATACACAAAACAGGAAAATATAACACTGATTGGTGCAAATGAAAGAAGGCCATAGTCTTCAAGCTACTGATAACCTGAATACGGAGTTTAATTAAACACACACATATGCTAAAAAATTTAAAATAAGATAAACAATGGAAAGGTAATAACATCAGCAATGTAAAGTATTGGCCCACAGACTTCTAGTTAGACAGATTTGCACGTAATTAGGCAAAACACCTTCACTCACAGTGCAGGAATCCAATCACTGAAGTTGGGTGACCCATTGTCCCGTGCCGCATGCAATGGAGGGTGGTAAAAAATGTGAATGACAGGTAAACAAACCAATTGACGAAGATGCAGACTAGAAGCCTCTCTCTATATATATGTATGTAATTGTTTTTTGGGTTCTGATAGAGACTTCTCACTGCAGATTCCTCACCTTTTGAATATTCAACTGGTGCCAGACAGGCAAACTTTACAGCGGTATGTGGCGCTTAGCGGCTCTGCACTGATGACCTTCTGCTTCGGAAATATTTGCTTAGATTATATAGGAGCCACTCTAGCGCACTGACTTCAGTTCCTTTTATTTCTGCGTCACCTTAAGTTGATCTGGAGCTTTCTCTCATCTCTTTGAGACCTATTTTATTTTAAAAAGTTTACAATGTGCAAAGAAAATGTCACCTCCCAAAGTGACAGGCTTTAAACCCTGTAAGGACAGTTGCAAGCAAAGTACTGTGACAGATCCTTATCTGGTTTCCAGGGGTCGAATCATGACTCCAAGGCCTGCAGTTACTACGCATCATTGATCCCGAAGGTCACAAGGGACCACAGGGTAACATTTTACAACGCCAAACACACAAAGCACTGTGTCGTGACCAAGTCTAAGCTTTGGTCTCTGTCCCGTTCTCGATCCAGTAATCGCAGGCGCTCTTCCCAAGGCCAATATTGTTGTGTACCAAATCTTCAGGTAAGTCAAAATAAAAACAAAGTCCAAAAGGAACTCTGCCCTCTCCCACCACACTCTTGCTCTGGAGAAGTTGTTATGGTATCTCCATGGATCTCGATCTCGAGTCTGAAGCTGGTGCCACCAACCCACCCCTGATGACCCTGCAGGTTTGTGTTGGCACCCCCTCGCCCAAGAGCTTGGTGGTGGAGGCTTCTACAAGTTGGATGAACCTAAATACTTTTCTCACTTCTCCCCAGAATATGGAGTCTATGAGAGTTGAGACCTTTGGAAAGAGGGTATTTTCTTCCATGAGTCTAGCCCTCAGATGTGTCAATGCATTTGCCTGCTGGACTGCTACTCTCACTCTCTTGGATTTAGTTCCTCAAGTCATCCCAGGTGTTCCAAAAGACCTTTGCCCTGTCCTAACCCAAGCCATACAAGCGGTAGTGACACCACCAAGTTCACAAGGCATTGGGGAACGTATACCACGGACTCCATTGGGCAAGCCATTGGCATTACTGTTGCCACCCTGACTGCAGGCCACAAGTTTTTTGAGCGATGTTCAGTCGTCCCTTATGGACTTACACTTTGACAGGACTTGCCTTTTAGAGGATAAGGCAGCTTCCGCTCTGGAGTGTTTTAAAGAGAGCAGGGCCTCACAGCACTCACTGGGCTTTAATACCCCACCTCAACAACCCCATCAGCCCCACTGCTTCTTTCGTGGTTTTAGGCAGGGTTACCCCATACTGACAGCTATTTCAACCACAGCAAGGTACCCAGTAGTTTTGCAGCCATGACAACCGCCGACCTCACTATTGATGGACTGAGCGCCAGTCAATTTCCTGTCCTCCTGGCGGCCCCACCCGCCAAACCCCTTTAGCATGCCGTTAGTGGAGCACAGCCACCCAGTTGGAGGTAGGATCCGATGATACTTATCAGGTTGTCAAGCCATAACATTGGACAGGTGGGTCCTGCATATTGTCCAAAAGGGATCCACCTTATCCTTCGTAGCCACTCTGCTGCACCTTCTGCCTTCCCCGGACCAACTGACGGAGGACCATCTGTTGGTCTTACAGCAGGAAGCATTATCCCTTTTGGCCCAAGGGGCTATCAAGAGGGTATCTGCACCAGAACTGGGCTGTGGTTGTTATTCCCACCACTTTCTGGTGCTGAAGCATGACAGAGGCCTTCATCCGATTTCAGACCTGCGCCCTCCCAACGCCTTACTCGTGAAGAACTATTTCTAGATGCTCACCCTGGCCCAGGTCTTGTCTGGTCTCGAATCTAGAAACTGCATGGTGGCGTTGGACCTGCAGGATGCCTATTTCAATATACCTGTTCTGCAGGCCCATCAGAACTACTGAGGTTTGTGGTAGAGCAGGAGCTTTTTCAGTTTGCTGTGTTCCCCATTAATGTCACCAGTGTTCATGAAAGTGATGGCAGTGATAGCTACACACATTCAGAGGTCAGGTATTCCAGTCTTCACCTAACTTGACAACTGCCTGTTGAAGGCGGGCTCTCCCCAGGCAGTCGTCCCCCTCCTCCAGACTATGGCAAACTTTCTGTCATTTTTGGGGTTCACTATCGACATGCCAAAGCCACACCTGATTCCTTTTTGGATGGTTACCTTCATTCAAGCCATTCTGGACATAGTTTAGTTTCATGTCTTTCCTCCTGGAAAATCCAGGACGTTCAGGCTATGGTCTTGATCGTTAAGCCTCTTTCCTGGATTTCGGTGAGGTCAACTCTGAGGCTGTTGGGACTGATGGCCTCTTGCATCATGCTAGTCAACCAGGCCAGGTGGCATATGAAAGCTCTGCAGTGAGATTTGAAGTCCTGATGGGCCCAACGTCAAGGGGACCTCTCAGACCATGCCCAGATTTCGGAGGAGACTGCGAATGATCTGCAGTTGTGGTTGCTGGATGGCGATTGGTCCAGCGACAGAGCCCTCTCCCTCGCTCACCCAGAGCTGATAGTGGTGATCGATGCATCCCTTCTGGTTTAGGGTGGCCACCAGAGAGAGATGGAGATCAGAGGCTGCTGATCTCTGGTGGAATCGCGGCTCAATACGAACCTTCTGGTGCTGAGGGCCATACCCTTGGGGTTGAAAGCCTTTCTTCTGTTTATCAAAGGGAAGCTGGTGCAGGTGCACACAGAAAACACCACTGCCATGTAGTATTTCAACAAATGGGGGTGGAGTCGTCCTGGACCTTGTGCTAGGAGGCACTCAATCACTGGAAATGGCCAGACCATCAAGGAATTTTCTTGGTGGAGAATAGCCTGGCAGGATCTGTGAATGCCAGGGCAGACAAACTCAGTCACAGTCCCCTAGCAGAGCATGAGTGGCAGTTGCACCCGGAGTTGGATCAGTGTCCATTCCGTGAGTGGGGAGAACTTGGCTCACTTTAATTGTCACCGCTGAGAAAGCGCATTGTCAGCAGTTTTTGCATAGTGGGGTTTCCAAGCCGTCTCACTAGGAGACGGGTTCTGCCTAAGGTGTGACTCAACCCTCCTGTGTTTGCGTATTAGCCTGTCTGCTATTGTCGGAGTGTAGCTGGGGGAGTCAGGTGAAGGGCTTAGGAAGAAGGAGAGACCCCCTCTGTATTATGGCTCGGGGGGACATTTGAGGGGCTCCTCTAGTGTAAGGCAGGAGAGAGTCCTCAAAAATCTGCAGGGCCTGTAGGCGAGGGGGGCAAAGGGAGAGTTCTATATCCGAGTAAAATGTTGGATAAGTGGTTGCCAGGTACTGCTGAACTTAGTGTCAGTATGGTTAAGGCTGGCAGTTAATAGTTCTAGGGCCATGACATGTCAGAGGCGTAGGAACCATGCTAAGATAGGTGGGTGTGCAGGCTTTTTCCAATAATGGACTATCAATTGTCTTGCTGCCCCCAGCATCTGAGCAATGAGGCGCCAATCCGATTGGATCATGGCACTCAGCCAGGAGGGCCTAATGCCCAATAAGGTCACCATGGGGAAGCTTGGTAAGGGAAAGCCCACAGTGTCCTTGATAGGACTGAGGACTTCTTTCCAGAAGGTCATCAAGTTGGGGCAGGTCCACCAGATGTGGATAAGATCACCAGTTCCATCTTGGCATCACCAGCATTGCTGGGAGAGGTTTGGGGATATCTTCTGGAGACGAACAGGAGTATAGTACCATCGCGTCATCAATTTGTAGGCCGATTCGCATTGGGGTATGCTTTTATAGATTTTGGGAATATCGCACCAGCGTTGGTCCCAGCTTTTCTAGCTTGACCTCCTCTCCCGCATCTGTGTTCCAATGCCTTTGGTATGTGTGGGGCTGGATCTGGTGTGAGTGTTGTAGAATCTTACTTGTGCGGGAGATTAGACCTAGTGAACCATCACAGGCCTGGACTAGGGCTTCAAAATGGGTGAGCGATCTGGTCGCTCTCTGTAGGTAAAGCAGTCAGTGGCGGAGTTGGTAGTATTGCATCCTCATATTGTCTGCATTGTGAAATTGTTTTTTCAAATGTTCAAAGGTTTTGAATGTGTTCCAGTGAAACAAATCCTGAATGGTGTGGCACTTTCCCTTTGTCCATGGTAGAAAGGCATGCAACTTCAAAGTTGGCGGGAAAAGAGGGATGCGTGCTAAGGGAGTATTGGGAGATGGGAATGATGTATGGCCTCTAGAGCCCTCGGGTTTGTCCCATATGTCCAGGACTGTTTTCGTGGGAGTAGCTATGTATGCACTACGGGGCGGGCCGATCTGGAAAGCCAAGCCAGGTCCCATAGAGGCCTATATGAGACCGCACGATCCATGTAGAACCAATGTTTTTGTCGCTCTTGCGAACCACCCATTCCAAAATATAGCGGAGATGACACGCCTAGTAGTATTGAAGAAGATTATGGCATGCCAATCCTCCACGGTCTCGGGGAAGCAAAGGGAGCGTATTGGAAAAGCGCAGACGACCTTTGCCCCATATGTAGGCAGTTAGATCTCGTTGGAGAGCTTGGATATCCATTTGTTGTATTGGAGTGGGAAGGGATTGAAATAAGTAGAGCACTTTTGGGAGAAGGGACATTTTAATCTCATTGAGTCGCCCCAACCAGCAGAGAGGACGATTCCTCCGCCTGCGTATATCTTCCTATATGCCACATCTGCATTATATGTTTCATTTACAGAACTGCCCTTGAGGAAGGAATTGTTTATGTTCCTAAATGCATTGGGCATAAGCATTAAACAGAACATGATTTTGTAAAAGTATTATTGTGTTCTAAGCATATGTATATAAAGTGATTCGATGTTATCGAAAAAAATGCCATGTACATTTAAAATGATCTTTTGAGTTAAGAATATATACAAAATATGAATAAAAAAGTAATACGTTGAAAATACTGAAGGTTTACATTGTGGTGTGATGACCAAGTTAATTGTGCGCAGCTAAATCAAATCTCAGTACTTGTCACAAACTAGGTGTTCGAGGCATGAGGGCTGCTGAATTCATATCTGTGCATATATCGCCGCCTAGTGTTGGGTCCGGATGATTGCACATTGTTGTCCTGGAAGAGTCTTCGAAGTTTCACGAGATAGGTGGCTCCTCCCCTGGACTACAGTGCGCATGGGCATCCTCTCCATCCCCAGATTGTTTTTTTCCGCCATTGGGTTCGGATGTCTAATCTCTTACTCCAGTTAATTAACTTGTACTCTTCTGTTCCTACGGCCAAAAGGCCTTTCTTAGCGTCGGTATTGTTTCGTTCGGTGCCTGGCCCTTTCGGTTCTTCGATCGGCGTCGAATAAAGACTCTCGACGACTCAGACACAGACTACATCGACGATGGAACGGACCCCGTTTAAGCGGTGTCCTGTGTGTAATTCCAAATATTCGAACTTAGATGTGCACCCAGTGTGCAACACCTGCTTGTCCCCACGACGAGTCGAAATGTTTCGCCTGCTCAAAGTTCCGATCTAAGAAGACTATCAAACTTCGGCGCGCGGCGAGGCAGTCGGCCCAACAGTCGGCTCCAGCACCTGCGAACATCTTCGATGCCGGGGACGAGGAACTCTTCCAAGATGAGGAAGAGGCGGAAGATGAAGTTCCCGAAGAATCATCGGAACCGGCGTCAGAACATGACTCAACTTTCGAAATGGACGAGCCAGACGAGGAGTTCGGCCACGACCAGGATGTCGTCGAGGTAGGGGACGACGAACAGGCCCTTGCGGCCGTTGATGGCGACTCCGGAGGTGAACCGAGTCCGCCCACTGCTCCGGGGCCTCTCATTGACATTCAGCCCGCTCCGGCTCCGGTCGAGGCATCGCCGAAAGGCCTTAGCCAAGATCTGTCCTTTCGGTCTACAGCCCCGCGTCATAGCCAGGCTAAGACCCTTTCAAAGGAGCCATCGGTCGATTCCGTGAAATCGAAACCGAAACAGTCGAAGGAGAAATCGAAACCGAAACTGCTCAAGATGGTGGTCGGTTCGACGTCGACGCCCGCCTCGAAGGTCGTCGTCGATCCTTCGACGCCGAAGATACCCGTCGGCGCCGACACTGGGAAGCCGAAGCAGGGCCCTGACACCAAGACCGTCGCCTCGAAGGCCTCGGCGCCGGTGCCCGCGTCCACTACCAAACATGGCGAGAAGGGCAAGGGACTTCCTGTCGGGAAAGGTCTGCAGCCACCCCTCTCGTGACTGAAGCATGGGCTGGCGAAAAGGGTCGAAGCCGCGGCGAAGGTCGCCCCGAAATTATCGTCGACGCCGAAGGTCGGTGGCGCACCGCGCACTGAGGTCGATTCGACGCGCTCAAGCGAGCGGCCTACTCAGGCGTCGAAGAAACACGAAGCCGGCACTTCCGCTTCCAAGCAGGCTGGATCGACGCCACTTAAGTTTGGCCTTCCACCCACTGCACGTCCAAAGTCTCAGGAGGCTTCCAAGGTGGCGAAGGTGTCCTCACATGCACAGGTCGTCTATCATGAACCTTCTTACGACAACCAAACAAAACTGTTCATTGACTCGGAGTCGGGCAGGCTTACCGTCCACAAGCGGAAGATCGCGCCTGAACACCCTTTGGAGGGTTACAAAATTCCCCTAAAAAAGAAGATGGTCTCCCCCACCTCTCCGGTTCTAGTTGAACATCTTCAGGACTACTCACACCATGCTGTTCATTCTCCTACACAAAGTGAGGAGGACTTAACTGCAGACTACAGCCAAATGGGCTTCACTTACAATACAGACACTGATCAAGATGTCTCCAATCAGTGGTCAGGGGCAGCGGATCAAGGCGATGACCCTGATGACCCCCAGGTCACCCCGGACTCTCAGTCCTATAATGTCAAACAATCTCCGACTGAGGACACCGCAGTGTTCAATGCATTGATAGAGCGCGCTGCACTCAATCATGACGTCGAAATGCATGCTGAGCCAGTGGATGAGGACTTCTTATTCAACACCTCCTCCACTTCTGAACGCTCCACCAAAACACTGCCCATGCTTAAGGGGGTCCTCAAACATGCCACAGCCATTTTCAAAGAGCCCACAAAAGCCAGGGTTATCAATCCACGGATCGACAAGAAATACAGGCCTGCTCCAGTGGACCCCACCTACATCAAAGGACAGCTCCCCTTGGACTCCCTTGTGGTGGCTAACGCGCGCAAAAGGGCTAACTCTCAATCAACGGGAGACGCTCCCCCTCCGGACAAGGAGTCCAAAATCTTTGAGGCATCGGGGAAGCGGGTGGCGGCGCAGGCCGCTAACACTTGGAGAATAGCCAATACACAGGCCCTGTTGGCTATATACGACAGGGCGCACTACGACACCCTTGAGCAATTGATGCAGCACATGCCTGATATGTACAGAGAGGCTGCGGAAATGGTTATACAGGAGGGTAAACTGATCTCCAATGCGTCCATCAAGTGCGCACTGGACGCAGCGGACACTGCAGCAAGAGCAATCAATACTAGCGTGATGCTGCGACGCCACGCATGGCTGCGCATCTCTGGGTTTAAACCCGAGATCCAAACTACTCTTCTTAATCAGCCGGTTAATCCGGACTTCCTGTTTGGACCCGATGTGGACACCACACTCGAAAAAATGAAAAAAGACACTGAGACGGCAAAATCCATGGGGGCTCTCCAGTCACAGCAGTTTCGGAGCGGTTCCTTTCGTCGCTCCGGTAACAGGGGAGCAACAAGAGGACAGGCTCTACAGCACTCCCAGTATACCAAAGGCAACACGCAATCTGCATACACTAAAAACACCAGAGGTGGTTACCGTGGGAACAGCGCCAAAGGGAGAGGCCGCAGCAATAACAACGCCAGGTCCTCCACTCCCAACAAACAGTGACTCCTTGTCACTGCCCCCCGACCATCTAACACCTGTCGGGGGGAGACTCCAGCAGTTCCTGCCACTCTGGGAAAACATCACAACAGACAGGTGCGTGAGACAACTTATCCGTTACGGCTATTGTCTAGAATTAACCTCCACCCCCCAACATACCCCCAAGAAGCCGTCCTATGTCCGCAGAGCACTCGCACCTATTGCAGCAAGAAGTTCTCTCCATGCTGCAAAAAGGGGCCATAGAACTGGTGCCTGCCGAAGAAAGGGGTGCAGGGGTGTACTCCCTGTACTTCTTGATTCCCAAAAAGGACGGGTCCCTAAGGCCCATTCTAGACCTCAGACCCCTCAACCAATACATCCTCTCGGAGCACTTTCACATGCTAACTTTACAACAAGTCCTGCCGCTGCTCCGTCAGGGCGACTTCCTAGCCACCCTGGACCTCAAGGATGCGTATTTCCACATTCCCATTCACCCAAGCCACAAAAAGTATCTCAGGTTTACAGTCAACAGTCAGCATTACCAGTTCAAAGTCCTGCCATTCGGGGTCACTACCGCTCCCAGGGTTTTCACCAAGTGCTTAGCGACTGTGGCAGCGCACTTGCGCAGGGAAGGTGTTCACGTGTATCCCTACCTGGACGACTGGCTCGTCCAGGCAAGGTCTGCCGTACAGTGCGGCCACGACATCTCGCGGACCATTCACCTCCTTTACAGTCTAGGGTTCTCTCTCAACTACGCAAAGTCTCACCTGCAGCCGGCCCAGGTCCAGCAGTATCTGGGGGCGTCAATAAACACCCAGTCGGCCACTGTGCAGCCGGCCGCAGCCAGGGTCAACAGCATGCAAGCGCTCATCCGGAGGTTTCAACCTCAGCGCTCCCTCCCGGCACAGGTTTTCATGCAACTGATCGGCATGATGGCATCCTGCATATTCATAGTCCCGCACGCGAGGCTGCACATGCGACCCCTCCAGGAATGCTTAGCCCGTCAGTGGAACCAGGCTCATGGCCATCTAAAGGACCTAGTGTTGGTGACCGGTCGTGCTTACAACTCTCTGCATTGGTGGAACCCACGAAACCTTTGCAGGGGACGCCCGTTCCAGGAGCCTGTACCACAGATAGTACGGACGACGGACGCATCTCTCCAGGGTTGGGGGGCACATGTCCTCCACTACACGGTGCAGGGACTATGGGCTGCGCAACAGCAGAGGATGCATATCAATGTGTTGGAACTCATGGCGATCTTCATGGCACTGAAGGCATTCAAGTTGCACCTGTGCAACAAGGTCGTGTTAGTCCGGACAGACAACATGACCGCCATGTATTACATCCAGAAGCAGGGAGGCACGCACTCCCCGCAGCTGTCTCACCTAGCCCAGAGCATGTGGAAGTGGGCCATTCAGAGGAATATCTTCCTCATGGCGGAGCATCTCCCGGGTGTCGACAACCAGATGGCGGACCTGCTCAGCAGGCACAGTCACCAGATGCACGAGTGGGAGATCCACCCGTCGGTTCTCCGTCCGTACTTCCAGCAGTGGGGTCATCCGGACATCGACCTGTTCGCCAAAAGCGAGAATGCAAAATGCCCAAACTTCGCCGCCAGGTTCCCACACCCGCAGTCTCAGGGCAATGCAATATGGATGAACTGGTCAGGGAGATTTGCGTACGCTTTTCCGCCAGCCCCCCTCATACCTCTGGTGGCGCGCAAACTGCGACAGCACTCCATGACACTCATCCTGGTTGCTCCAACGTGGGCACGGCAGGCTTGGTACACCACGTTCCTGGAACTTTCGGTGGTGCCTCACCAGCGACTGCACCTCACTCCCAGCCTCCTCACGCAGAGCCATGGCGACATTCAGCACCCAGATCCACAACAGCTGAACCTTGCGATTTGGCTCCTGAGGTCATAGAGTTTGGATACCTGAACTTGCTTCCTGAGTGTATGGACATCATCAAGGAGGCGAGGCGACCAACTACCAGGGCCTGCTATGCGGCCAAATGGAAGCGGTTTGTTATTTACTGCTCCAACAATAACATTAACCCGTTGGACGCATCTACGCAAAACATCATATGTTACTTGTTGCATCTGTACCAATGCAACCTGGCGTACAGTTCTATCAGGATCCATCTCGCGGCCATAGCCGCTTACCTTCAAAACAGGCAACACCTTTCCGTTTTTAGGGTACCTGCCATTAAAGCCTTCTTGGAAGGCCTTAAAAGAGTGATCCCTCCCAGACACCCCCCTTCACCAGTCTGGAACTTAAATATCGTTCTCACCAGACTCATGGGGCCACCCTTTGAGCCACTCCATTCCTGTGACATACAGTTCCTCACCTGGAAGGTGGCCTTCCTCATAGCTATTAAGTCCCTGCGGAGGGTCAGTGAGCTGCAAGCCCTCACAATTCAGGAATCCTACCTGCAAATCCACGCAAATAGAGTGGTGCTTCGCACCAACCCTAAATTCATGCCAAAAGTGGTTTCGCAGTTCCACATCAACCAAAATATTGAACTGCCCGTTTTCTTTCCTAACCCAGATTCGGTGGCAGACAGAGCACTGCACACCTTAGATGTCAAAAGAGCTCTCCTGTATTACATCGACAGGACGAAAGACTTTCGAAAAACTAAACAGCTATTCGTTGCATTCTCTCCACAACATAAAGGCAACCCTATCTCCAAATCAGGTATAGCCAGGTGGATTGTTAAATGTATCCAGATATGTTATCAGAAAGCTAAACGCACACTAACAGTTCCCCCTAGAGCGCATTCCACACGCAAACTGGGGGCCTCCATGGCTTTCCTGGGTAATATTCCTCTAGAGGACATATGTAAAGCAGCCACATGGACCACTATACATACATTCACCAAACACTACTGCGTAGATGTACACTCCAAACAGCAAGCTGCTGTAGGTCAGGCTGTTCTCAGGACTCTCTTTCAGACTGCTGCAGCTGGCACGGGCACCCGCAAGTAAGGAGGAAACTGCTATTTATTCTATGCACAGATATGAATTCAGCAGCCCTAATGCCTCGAACGGAATATGCTACTTACCAGTATACATCTGTTCTTGGCATGAAGGGCTGCTGACATTCATATCGCCCGCCCTCCTCCCCGGTGCCTGTCGCAGCTGCAGCTCTCAGAAGCGTTTTCAGGCATTGTCATCACTTTCAGTATAACGCTCCATCTCTGCCACAATGGCGAAAAACAATCTGGGGATGGAGAGGATGCCCATGCGCACTGTAGTCCAGGGGAGGAGCCACCTATCTCGTGATACTTCGAAGACTCTTCCAGGACAACAATGTGCAATAATCCGGACCCAACACTAGGCGGCGATCTATGCACAGATATAAATGTCAGCAGCCCTTCATGCCAAGAACAGATGCATACTGGTAAGTAGCATATTCCATCTCATTCAGCAAGGGTTGACAGCTCTTGCTTGTTACAGCACCTCATATTATAAAGGAATAGAAAGGAGTACTATAGGAGTGCACCCCCTAACACTATAAAAGTTATATTTTTCTGTCAAATCCAGGAGGTAGCACTCACAAATAATGTCTTTTGAATCAATTACCAGTATAATGGACAGTAGAGCCACAACAATGGTTTACACACCCGATCAGGCCACTGAAATATATGCTCTAATTCAAGAAGTAAGATCTATGGATGCCCATGGTGGCTCAATTTTACAACAATTAAAACTGTTGGAATATTTAACCTGAACACAATTGAACCAAAAACTACATGCCTCTACGCTGGTCCAATATCATAAAGCCAAGCGCATACCGAGAGGACCATGTCTGTCGATCAAACCTATGTTATTTCATTTCCACCTGAACCCAGCTTTTATGGATAAATAGTACTCTATTTTAATTAAATGCTCCTTAAACCTAATTTTATTGATCATCAAGGAATTATCGAAAACCATACGGGAGTTGGAGGAAGAAATTCATACCCTCAAAGGAGAACTTGAATTGAGAATGGAACATAACACCTGGCAGATTAATCTGGAGGGATTGAATCAAAAGCTGGAAAAATACAGCAAAGAGCTACAGGAAGTAAAATTGGGAAAATAAAAAAGAGATACAATAGACCACAAACTAAATGAAGTCTACACGTGGGCAAAAATTTACGGTTGTAGAAGATTTGATCAAAGAAAAACTACAACTCATTCTTCTGAAGAGAGTTTGGTGACTGATAAGGACACATCTACAAACAGGACCCCAGTGCAACCAGGCACATCAGGAATAAGCACCGCTGGACCAAACACAGAATCAGTTGAAAATATCCACACACCGAGCACTGTGGCTTTTTTGTCCCAGGCTCCAGATCAAGGGTTACCTCCAGCCACACAGAAAGGAGCAACAGGAATATCCGTCCGACCAGGAGAGGTAAGGGCGGGAATTTTTTTCGGAGCGGGAAGAACATAGTTTAATTATCAATATTTCTTTCACAAATTTAATACAACAACAGATTAAAGTGTTGAACAAAGGATTGTCATTTGTACCTACAAGTACCACCAACACTATAGAAGTAGAAACATTTCTATTCAGATTCATGCGCACTCTACGTCTACGACATTTTTTCACTAATGTGGTAAACATTGAACACAGAGAACAGACCATTGAAAATGTGAAGTTTAAACCCAAGAGTGCCTTCCAAGCTCCGACTTCACACAAGATGTTAGATACGTATGAAATAATGATTAAAAAAGATATCAAGGCCTTGAATCTAAAGAAATTCATACAACAAAATTTAACAAAACATGACAGGATAACAATAAAAGCTATAGCCAACAATCCGTGAAATAACAATCCAGCCAGCTGATAAGGGAGGAGCTATAGTCCTAATGGACACTGCTTTTTACCAACAGAAAGTCAATCTACGTGTTTTGGATCCAAACACATATTTACCACTGGATACTGATCCCACAATGGAGCTTTTGGAAATTTTGGGAAAAATGTTACAACATGCAGTAGACATGGATTGGATTGATGAATCCACAAGAACATACTTTACAATATCTAATCCTCAGAGACCAAATCTGTATATGATACCGAAGATCCACAAAAGTCTTGATAACCCTCCCTTCAGGCCTATCGTGTCGGTATGTGGGTCTATATTTGACCCCCTTGGCAGATACCTTGATCACTCTCTGCAAAAATTCGTACAAGGCTGGAAATCATACATAAAAGACACCACAGATTTTCTAGCCAAATCAGAAAACATACAACCGGAAATACAAGAATCATGGTTACTCTATACCATTGACGTAGTACCACTTTATACATAGATAACACATGAAGCTGGATTAGAAGCAGTTGAGTGGGCTTTACTACAACTAGAAGACATCAGCACTGAAAAGGTTACTATTACAGTGATTAAATTATTGTTTGCAACACAGTGACTTCAAGTGGGATGACAAATATTATGCACAGCTCACAGGAACCTCTATGGGTTTTTCGGTGCGCCCGCGTACGCAAATATCTTCATTGCTTCGTTTGAACATCAGAATTTAATGAGCAACCCATCTTGGTGGTCTAAGATTAAATTATATTGCAGATTCATAGATGACATCTTTTTGGTCTGGACGGACACACACGAATCACTGGAGGAATTGGTACAAACGATCAATACAGTTGACCCCAGAATTCAGTTCACCCACAAAATTCATGATAAAGAGATAGAATTTTTGAATGTAACAGTAATTAAAAAACGGGATGGCATAGAACTGGATACTCAAGTATATACCAAAATAACGGATTGTAACAATGCTTTGGAACACTCACTGTTTCACCCAAGGAGCCTCATAAGAAATCTACCATATTCTCAATTCATCAGGATAAAGAGAATATGCTCTGATCCTCAAATATGTCAAGAGAAGACAGAGGAATATAGATTAAGGTACAAACACAGAGGATATCCAGATAAGGTATTACAAGAGTGCATGCACAGAGCAGCCAGTAAAGAACGCAAAGACTTATTTGTCTCCAACACAATAAGAAGACCGAATAAACGAACAAAATAGTATTTGTATCTAAATATACTACAAGCTCGCTAGCAATAAAAAAAATCATCAGCACGAAATGGGAGCTTTTGGCTAATGAATCGGATTTCAACAACATATTTAAGACTTTCCCTCCACATGCTTACACTAGAGGCTGAAATTTGCTGGAACTACTATCAAAAACAACCAATAATGATCAAACCAAGGAACCCAAAGGCACCTCAAGATGTCTTAATTGCATATGCTGCAATAATGTTATTGTTGGCAACACATTAACACACCCCATCTCAGGAGTGAAAATATTGTTGAGGCACACAAGTGATTGCAATACGAATAACGTAATATATTGCATAAAGTGTCCTTGTGGAAAGATGTATGTTGGAAAGACAGAACGAAAATTCAAAACAAGGCTCACAGAGCATAAAAGCTGCATTAGAACAAAAAACCTAACTTCAGCACTAGCTGCTCACTGGACAGAAGCAAATCATTCAATTTCCAAACTAAGATTCCAGATCATTGAAAAAGTAAAATCATATCCAGGGGTAGAAAACAACAAGAAATTGCTTCAACGGGAAGTATATTGGATAAAAACTCTAGAAATGATGATCCCTAAAGGGCTGAATGACAGATTAGATATGTCTTGCTTTCTGTAGGTTTATCACATGGTATTTACAGGTTCACCTAAACAAAGCAATACACAAAGTATCACACATGAACATAGACAACATACTAAATGTTCATTTGGATATTGTAACGAAGCAAGAATAATCGTTAGGCATTCATAATATAGTATTTTGTACATAGGATTGAGCCGTCGGATGTTAGCATGAATTATTGTTGTAACATAATACTATATGTTGAATATGGTTATTGATTCAAGGACGGGTATGGATTTGGCTGTAAAGTCTGTTTTTCATGTTTGGTAGACATTTAATACTGCGTGGTATTTCTTCATGTAAATACAGAGAAATAGCAGTGTAGTGTATATAGAAGTTTGTTGGATCATTGAATAAAGATTCATGAGATTCACATTATTTAAATACTATTTATGAATTGCGCGATATAGAAGTAACAGCCTTTATCTTGGCAACCGTAAACATTCACTAGCGTATTGGTACAACATCGGGAGTCCGTCATTGATGTTCATGATTATACCGGCGCACAACGTTATAAACACGCAAGATTGAGACTCTGTATGCATGCATACGCGGAAGTTGGTTGTAGGAAAACGAGAGCATGATTTAAGGTACAAAGCGTTTTTGGTATCAGCAGAGTACGTTTTTTAGACTCGGATCAAAGTATGCAGGAAGTTAACTGAGTTCAAGGCGGTTATTTTCTTGTTATTTTCTCGTTGCAGATATACGCTTATAAGGGGGTGAGCAAGAGGTAAGAGCGGTTGATTAACGCTAGTGGTCATTAAAAGCTCGGGCAGATGGTTTAATGTTTACTTCGTAGGCATTTAAGTTTGACCACAGTGGTTTTTATTGCAGATTCCGGCCTCATATGTTTACAGCAAGGTAAGAGTTTTGAGATGCTTGGTTTCGAAGCATAACAGAGCAGAGTTGCAAATGTGAAGTTTTGTTCATGATACAGTGGCATTGACGTGTGGTTTTCTCCAGTCTTTGTAACAGGATAACAGGCTTATGAAGTAAACTTGATGCAGTGGAAGGTAGGGCATAACATAAAAACACACACAACCACATTGGGTGTTAGATTTAAATAATGAACACATGGCATAAACAGGAGTGAGAAGAATCATAGGTTACAGTGTGTCTTATATACAACAGTTTGAGTTTAATTGTGATTTGTGAGCCGAGCATGGACATTAATTATATGTAATGATTTTTTGTTTCATTTACAAATCTGCCCCCGAGGTAGGAACTGTTTATGTTCTGAAATGCATTGGGCATAAGCATTGAACAGAACATGATTTTGTAAAAGTGTTATTGTGTTCTAAACATATGTATAGAGGGGAACAAAGTGATTCAATGTACAAATGTCATTAAAAAAAATGTTATGTACATTTGAAATTATCTTTTGAGTTAGGAATATTTACAAAAGATGAATAACAAAGTAATACATTGAAAATACTGAAGGTTTACATTGTGGTGTGATCACCAAGTGAATTGTGCGCAGCTAAATCAAGTCTCAGTACTTATCACAAACTAGACCTCTGCAGGCTCGCCAGTTGGCTTGGGTCCAAGTCGATTCCTAGATACCCTATCAATCGCACAGCTAGTGTAGAGGGAGCAGGGCCTTTAATCCCTGCACCTCTGAAGGTGAGAGGGTAGGGTTTATGGCATGGGATTTTGTGATATTAATCTTGAAGGCTGAGGCTACTTCAAAGGAGCATAGAAGCGAGGCCAGTGCTGGGAGGGAGGAGGCTGGGGCGGTTAACGTGAAGAGATCGTCAGCAAATAGAGATATCTTGTGTTCATAGCCTCCGAAGGGGATATCCTGAATGGCTGGCGATTGGCGTATTGCGATTGACAAAGGCTACACCACCAAGGCAAACAAGAGGGGAGAGAGCGGACAGCCTTGCCTGGTGCCCCTGTGCAAAGAGATTGGTGGATTGAGACAGCCTTTGACCCGGATTCACGTGCACGGTCTAGTGTAAGGGGCCATCAGTCTAGAAATAATGGTCGGATCCAGGCCAATCTTATGAAGCACTGCCCGTAGGAAAAGCCAGTCCACCCAATCAAATGCCTTCTCCGGGTCCAGTGACATCAGGCAAGCCAGAATGTCTTTTTGCTGAACCTTCTCAACAAGATGGGCTATGTGGCATATGTTTTCTGCCCCTTTGCATCAGATCTGTCACCTCTTATTAGGGGAGTTGAGCCCCTTAACATTGAGAGAGAAATTTACCGAGAGGCGCCGCAGTCATCTTGATGGGAGAAGCGGGGAAGAGTGTGATTGGGCTGAAGCGTGGGGATTCATTTACGTTGAAGACAGATGTGTGGGGGTATGCCACACACATCTGGCAGGGTAGGGGGCTCTCAAGAAAAATAATGGGCCAAGGGAGTTCAGGAGTATCCCCTGCAACACATTCGCGTCTGGGGAGTTGTAGGTGAACAGAAGGGGGGACATGGGAATGGTAGAACCAACAAGTGATGGCCAACAGGGCCAACATAGTTCAATGTCATACGTTGGACCGAGAGCCATTCTGAAGAAGTCACTCTTCTAGAGGACACAGTGGTTGTGGGGGGACGCAGCAAACGAAGACAACAGTCAGGTATTCTCAGCTACCAGCAGCCTGGCACTGAGATCACAGCAAAGGAAACCAGCCGACAGGCCACCACTATATATTGAGAGAAACTGACTGCTGCAGCCTGGGATATCATGTGACGGTAGGTCACATAAAGAGGAAACCTTATGAACCAAGGCGTGTTGGGCAGTGGGAGCTCTGTGAACTGGGGCATCAGATGGCCCCCAGCTTGCCCGGTCCTCCCTGTGAGTCCGGAGGCGTGAAACCATAGATGGGGTAGAAGGGCGCAGGTTTCAGTATGCCCGGCACGGTTTAGTCCGCCAGTGTAGGTGAGCGGGTCAGTGAGGGAGAGTTGCTCAGGGTATGGATGTGGTTGAGGATATCCTGTTTAACTTGAGACAAATCCAGCTCATTGACTCGTGCCTTGTGCTTGAGAGGTGAGACAATGGATCACTCCGGCAGGGACAACTCCCTGCGACGGGCCCCCTGGGAAGGAGTCCCTGGATCCCCATTGTCCATTGGGAGGTGAAGAAGCTTTTTCACCGCTCGCAGCAAGTGAAGAACTCAATGCTTACCCTCCCTGGTGAAGATAAGTGCAAAGGGATGGCCCCAATGGCATTTATTTTTTAGATGCCTAGCTTATCCGTGACTGGTTTGAAGTCCTTGTGCCTAAGGAGGGTGATGGGGGCAATGTCCTGGAAGATCTGGATCGAATGAGCATTGTAGGATAAGTCTGTGGCTCCACGCACCTTCTGTAGAATGGCCTCTTTCTCCACAAAAAAGTGTACTCGCGTGAGACTGTCCGGGACAAATTCAGGGCGCTCTCTGGGACCAAGGACCTGGTGGGCCCTGTTGAGGGCCTGTAGAGAGGCGCTGTCATCTGTCCGAACCACTTGCAGGAGACCCTACGTGAAGGACATGATATCTTGGCCCTCTGCTCCTCAGGGAATACCCCTGATGTGGAAATTATTACGTCGACTTCGATGTTCGAGGTCCTCCTGCTTGAGCTGTAGGTTGATATGCTGGTCTTTGAGTTCTGCCATTCTGCACCAGATACACTCGTGGTCCTCAGCCCTTGCGTCCATCTTGCGTTGCAGGTTGTCCACGCGTCTTCCTATCTCTGTAACATCTCGTCCGATTTCCTGTAGGCAAGATTTAAAGTCTTGTTTGAGCGTTCCAGTTTCAGCCTTGATTTCCTGGAGGAATGAACTCATAAAAGCCTGCGTGATCGGAGCCGTGGATGGATCCCCACCAGCCGCAGCCCCCTGGGATCAGCTGCGGATAACGGCGGGGATTGGATTTCTGCAACAAGAATGCCGGGGTGGTTGCGGGTCGTTGCCTGTCTTAGAGCGAGGCATGATCAGGGTGAGAATCCTCGCAGTCCGCAGGCCTCACCGGAGACGCGCTGCACAGGTGCTGACCTCCACTTTGAAGTATAGGGCCCCCTTGACGCCAAAAATATTTATACAGCTCCGCAGCAGAGGGGGGCAGCATGCAGTGGGGAGTTGCTACAGAGTGGGTCTAAGGCTCGGGATTCGACTGGTCAGTTCCACCAGCCGCCGCAATCAGCAGCGCCCTCCAAAGGGCTCCACACCAGAAGGGAGCGGGATCACCCAATCACGGTGAAGGGCAGCAGAGCGCTGCAGGAGAAGCAACATGTGAAAGTTAGTTTAGCGGCAGGATCCCTTCCTACGTAGCTGAAACTGTTGGGAACATAGACCAGCATCACCCCTCTGCCTGATGGTGAGCGGGGAAGGGGGAGATCAGGTACTTCAGATGGCCATATTTGAGTTCAGGTAGTGCGGGTAGAACTAGATTACGCAGAGAGTGCTTTCCCTCCACATTCAAGGATCACACGCCAGTTGCCCCCCACGGGCCTGCCCCGCAGGTCAGCAGCACAGCACCAGCT
Source organism: Lissotriton vulgaris (assembly GCF_964263255.1). Classification (NCBI taxonomy): domain Eukaryota; kingdom Metazoa; phylum Chordata; class Amphibia; order Caudata; family Salamandridae; genus Lissotriton; species Lissotriton vulgaris. The sequence goes on along the minus strand of NC_141693.1, from coordinate 896,029,034 downwards.
CCGAGGGCTGGCCGGCTTTCAACAGCACCTACAGGAACTAGACAAGCAATCCTCACTGGGGCCCACAGAGATGGATCCGGACACCATAGCCCCACAGTCGGGCTCCCTAGAGCAGACCCACAGTGTGCGCTAGAACCTTTATCTCCGCTGCAATAGAGGGGGCTATCCTCCGGTGGTTAGAGGACGCCTGGCAGACAAATATCTGGAGAGGGGAGGAGTGCGTTGACTTGCTGTACGATCCCTGCAGCTGGTCTCCCCAGTCTGCAAGGCAAGTGAAAGGAGGTCCCACTATACTGTTCAGCTGGCCCAAGTGCACCAGGCCCGGATTCAAGTAACGGGCCCACACTGAGTTCAGGAAAAGCAGGTCCCTAGGCACCAAGCAAAACATATGTAGGACCCACCAAAGGGGTTGGGAGAGAACAAGCCCCCCTGTGTGCAAACCCCGCAGCCGATTACTCTCACCTTACGTCTTGTGAAAAGGGCTGGCAATGTGAGTGAGGCGGGCGAGTCTGGCTGGTTCCGGATCTCCGTGGGGGCAGCGGTATCCACAAAGCGGCAGAGCCGCCCCTCAGGTGGAAAGTCTCTCCTTACAGCTGCACTGTTCTCTCTATAGCACGATAATTTAGAGGTGGTCCACTGGGTCCGAGTCCGGTCCTGGGCTGCCGGGGCCCCGCAGCATGAGGTAATAGAGAGGGAGGCCTGGACTCCCCACAGGCCTGGAAGAGCGGCTCCAGGCGCAATGGTGCTTCTACCTCCAGGCGTGAGGGCTCTCACCGCACAGGCTGCACGGTTGACCAGACCCACCTCAGGCCGTCTCGATGGGTGTCCTGACGCGTGCCGAGCTGATTCAGTAGCAAGGCCAAGCATCAGCAAGGCCCAGCGACACCCGCCAAGGCAAAATCCACTGTGTGCAAGTGGGGGTCCCGCTGCACCCCGGTGAAGTCAGCAGCGGGGCAGCTATGCCTACGGGCTTGCAAGCCTCCGTCTCAACATCGTGGGCCTCCGTGCCCCAGGAGACAACCCTGCCGCCAGGCCGCATGGACCCCCAGTCGGGCTCGGCAGCAGGCAGGTGGATTCCCCTGAGCAAGTAGCAGTGCCGGGGGAATCCAGGATATCCAGAAAGTCCAGGGCCGGTGCCGAAGACAGGGTGATGCCAGATGGCGCAAGACGGGGACAGAGAGGCCAAGTCTTCCCACGCGACTTCTCCCGCCAGTCCTAAAACGGCGGCCATTGGAGCTGAGGCGCGTCCGTCCCCGGTCACCAAACAGGCCCCAACGGCCATCCCTCAGGCCAGCCGTAGGTGCCCCTTGATGTCCGGGCAAAGTGTATCAGATGCTTTGTCCCTGGCTAAGCCGGACAGCCAGTGGATAAGCTGTAGCAGGCCATGGAGGAGCGGAGACCCAGCGGGACACGTCTCCCTCCATTAGCGGCTTGGCCTCGCCCTATGTAGGGCATTATTAACATAGTACATGCATCCATAGTTTTATGGTGAGATTCCATGGCCTGTGATTGTGATGCCTGGACATTTGACACATAATCTGTCCATATGAGGTATTTGTACATGTGCATAGTTAATGAAGATGACAAGCCAATATTTGGGGGCTGTGTACTTCCTAAAAATTGAAACTGATATTTTGAAAGAAAAAGCAATATTTTTTCTGAAAAGGCTTTTCATCTGGAAAATTGAGTTTGTTTGCTTGAGTAGTCACTAATATAATGTTAACAGAGGTTACCTTATGACTGATCAGCTTCATTGTTGTTTTACTCTAATTGACGGGTTTCTACCTTCTATCAATAGAGCAGGAGGGTACATGAGTGTTGGTGATTGCAAACCGATAGTGAATACTATGGGTTCTGTTTCTTCAGCAGCTAGCCTCAGCCACAGAGCATTTATTTCCAGTTAGGCCAGTTCCCCTTAGTTCTTCCAAACTATCATTCAAAGCCTTATAAGATTCAGCTGAGGGCATGACAAATCGAGATAGAAAGTTATCAAAGTGAGGGCTGGTACTATCGATTTATAGTAACTGACCACGGGTCTCACTGTGCTTCAATTTTAAAGTTGCACAACCATCTTTGGTCATGTTTTCAGTTTTGGTGCTGTGCTGGGAAAATCACTGTTGAATGTATTGCATTCTTTCAGATGTTTTTTGATCGTTTTCTCTAACTTTTGAGTAGTGTGATAGGCATTTAGGACATTTAGAGGCCCATGGATGGGACAGAATAGGTGAGGCAAGTAAGCTTTATAGAACTTCATTTTCATGATGGTCATCGACTGCCGTCACAACTTTTTGAAACAGATGGGTAACTTAACATTATATGTCTTTTCTCTCTCCTGCAGGCTAGGCAGTGGAGGGCTCTCGCTGTGAGTAGTTCAACTGAGCCTGATGAGGGACTAACCTGAAAAGTTTTATGGAGTGAGTCTTGTTAGTTTAAGTGTCTGGGCCTTCTCTTGGGCGTGAAACTGCTACAGTTCTAGAGAGAGCAACCCATATGCAGATGCATGGGTAGGCATGAGGAAGGTTGTTTGCGGTAAATGCATATCTGCTATCAGGGGCAAATGATTGAACATTTGCACCCAGGCTGAGTTCCAGGGCCTATGGTATGTTGCTGCCTGCATGCAGTAGGTAGACATGTCCCAATATACATTTCAAAGGCCAAGTCACGGGCCAAGCATTTATGCTTGGCCTTACATTATTCCTTTTTTTAAGATACAGTTGCCTTATTTGCACTCGTTCCTTTCTGCCAAGAGAGCACTTTTATAGACTCAGAGGCATTAGAGGATCAGATTGCATCCCTTGAATCCAGTTTAAGGCCAGAATCGGCTTTTAAAGTGAAAATCTTGGCCTTCCTTTTCATCGGGTGAAGAAAAAAGCATCTGCTAGTGATATAACATAGCAATCAAACAGATAATATACATAGTACAACAAATACTTAATGATGCGATTTATATTAAACAATACTAGATATCACAGGTTTGCTGTATTGTGTCTTTGTAACTAATAGCTGTTAGGATTACCCAACCCAATAGACCTCAGTCCATCAAATTAGAATGATAATGTGCTGACTTGGACATAACACCCACAGATCAATCTCACATGAGTGAGCTGTCTTTCAGCGAAGTATCCACGGAGGCCTTTCTTATCATGCAACTTCAGCTTACCAGTAATGGTGTTCTTCAGTGGTTAGGAATAAGGTTGTGGCATGAAAAGAATGTAGAAGTTCTCTTTGTCTTCTGGCATAATTTCCATCTTAAAATGTTTCAATTTACTAAGCATCCACTGTGCGACATGCTAGCCACGATTGATTCTCGGTTTCTGCACTGAATAAACGCCTGTGCCTTTATAACTACTGACCTTTAAAACCACCCATGATTTCAGTTAGTGAACTGAACATGACTGAAAAGTAGGGCCATGTTACTGTTGGAATTGAGGCATCCTAAACACCTTGACGTCAATTCTTCATGCATCGCTCCAGGGTGAGGATGCACTCAGGTCTGATGCATAGTGTTAGGAGCCTGCCACTACTAAACTCTGCATTACTTGCGTCTGAACTTGAAGCAACCCCTATCCCTGACACTACAAGCTGAGACCAGCAGGATTTGTGACTGGAGCCTTTGTGCACACCACTCAGTGCAAGTAAGCAAGCCAGCCATTGTGTACTGCCCAAACCAGCTACTTGTCTGTTTGTCCAGACTCCTGAATGCATCCCTCCTTCTGCATGGAAAACTCTTAAGGATAGCTCTTTCAACTCAAACTATTTTTATCCTCAGCACAGTTCGACTGGAATGCAAATTCGAAGGAGATATAGCAGTGAGCGGACAAACTGACTAAACAGAATGCATTATGGGAGCTATTTGCTGTTACCGGCATTCTCAAGAGGGTAGCCAGAGCTCATAAAATTTAAGGACTGGGACAATCATGAAGAGGAAAAGGATGATCTGTTTGTTCCAAGATGTTAGCTAGCGTGTACGGGATAGAAAAATATAGACAGCTGAACAGCTCTGGGCATATTGCAGGCATAGTATGGGAACAAAATAAAAATTTGAACACAAAATAATTCAGTACTAAACATTCAGTCCTATTGGCTTGGGAAAACATCCACTTGCATTAAAAATAGAATAGCAGTAGATTCGCTTTGTGGGCACAGTACGCCCATTATATTAAACATTTTCAAATGTGCAACTATACTATAACTACTAGGTGTGGGGCACTTGAGGAGGCAACTCTGATGGCATTGGGGGCTGGGATGATGTCAGAGTTGAGCCCTTCTCTTTGCCTTACAATAGCATTTAATTTCCCCCAGGCCTTCTGCCAATCACATCATGTTTACCATCGTAAATGAGACGCTAGGGGGTGGCAGACCAAGACCCTCACTGAGAACTTCTACATTTAATCAAAATGTACCAAAAGGCACTACAGCAGAAGAAAGCTGTTCATTGGTCTCATGCAGTCACGTATTGTTTCCCCTTACAGCCATAGGAAAGTAGGATTGACACCTGCCATTGCCTGTGTAGAAGAATGTGCGCACTTGCTGTTCATGCTTTAATGATGAAACGGGTAGGCTTGTATCTCAGCGCTAGCAAAGAGATTTCCATTTGAATGGTACCTTGAAGGACGTTTTTGATCTGTGTTATATTAAATTCATGGAAAATCTAATAAAGCAAATTCTTTAAAATAGGATGAAGACACGATTTGGTGAAGTGGGGGATCTTCAATGTCATTCATGACACCAAAAAAAAGTAAAATCAAAATAATGTTAAGGAACTATGCACATAGTTGTAGCATTTTATTTAAGTAGGGTATAGTAGGGGCGTAACACATGTTGGCTGGCATTGGGAAAAAGGTACCTCGAACAGCCTTCAATAAAGCTGACGCATTTATAGATGATATATGTATGTATGTATGTATGTATGTATGTATGTATATGTTCTGATTAAGGTTAATAAGCACACAGGACAAAATAATCATGGACCACAGATGATGATAAATTTATAAAGCGCGAAACATGCCCTAAGGTTTCTAAATGTATCGTACTTAGAATTTTGTTTCAACTGTCTACCCTTACTATATCCTATTTAATTACTTAATATGGGCGAAAGGGGTTCTGCCCACTTTAGGGTATCAGCAGTTGTCAACCTCAAATAAAGCCATTATAGGGTGCTGGTCTCCCAGCCTTGACTTCACCCCTTATTGCCCTCATAGCATTTTATTTAGGCCTAGTTTTGCGTGGAGGTGAAGGCCACTGCCATGAATATATTATATTATATAATTTTATATATATATATATATATATATATATATATATATATATATATATATATATATATATATTTATTTAGTAACACGTGTAAGCTATAAGAATCCTTGTTTTACTCACGATAGTAAATGCATTGGTATCCCTGTAACTGGTGTGTTCATACTTTGCCTTCAGACTTGCAGAGATGTACCGTCTATACTGCACAACGGATTAAACAGTCACGTTTGCTACTACTGACGAGCATACGTGTGACCTTTTCACCCCTTTGTTATCCCTTAAGTACAAAAATGGCCTTTATTTTGCGTAGCTTAGGTATAGAAAATACTAAGTACTAATGGCCTGGTCATCCTTTCTGATTGTTCGGTGTAAGGTGTTTATGTATCAATGGAAGCAATTGGGCAAACAGTAGGAAGGCCTGCTCCGCTTGCAAATGGCTAATCCCTTGCCTGGGTTACTCAGAGGTCAGGTGGGGATTTCGTTTCTCACTCCCCTTGGCGACCCAGCCGCTATGTGTTTTTATAACGACCTCTTTTCTGTTAATTGTGCCCCCAGGCTGTGGAAAGACAGCATTTAGCTGTTGAAACAGGCTAACAAGCAAGTGTTCTGACATGTTTTTCCAGGCAAATTGCACCTAACAAAAGGTGTAATTGCATATACAGTCAGGTGCAGAATCGACGGCCTCATTAAGGGCCTACACTGTTTAGTATGGGAGACGTTCCTTTATAAATACACATTTATATGTGGTGCTGCAAAGGAAATTCAAATGGAATGGAAAAAGATAATTTTTCAACTGATTGGGCACCAAGTTTACTATACATCTGTTTCTGAGTGGTGTGGATACATCATATTATCTTATTGTTTCTCTTTCAATATTTGATGGGCGGTTGATGGACAGATTTAACAGCAGCATAATTGGTGGTCCTGGAGTGTCGTTCTGTCCTATATATGTGTGTGTGTGTGTGTGTAGATGTGCAGAGTTCAATATGCTATTTGTTACCACTATTTAGTGTGGGTAGAGAAATACCCACCTCAACCCTCAACAATAATAATACATAGCATATTCTACTTTACTCTGCATATGTGTTTTATTCCATGGCATTTTTCCATGTGTATCTGTTTTAACAAATGCATTTAACTAAAAACAGGATGAAAGAGGTTATCTACGTAACATCACACTCAGTCAATGTCGTGGCTAATGGGAGAGTTGTTTCACTTTATGAATTAATCGCTACATGCAATCTGTGAGGAAGTCAAAAGTGTTTTTCTTATGTCACTTTTACCGTACTGTGGTAAAAAAAGTGAAATTTACCATTTTCACTCAAACTATTCTTTGCTCCTTGATACTATACAAATGGCTGAATAGAATTAAACAAAACTAGGCATGTAAGTATAATTTTGCTTAATGAGGTGTCTTTGGTTGGTCGAGTGTAAATTCGTTCAGTGGTTTTAGAGAAATTCGCTTTTAAAATGTGTTCTAGTGTGAAGAGGTTAAAATTTTATTTTGTCCTCTTTCGCCTTCAACCATATTAAACAAACCGTCTGTTCATACCCTTACTCAACGACCTGAGATGACATAGGCTCTTCGATGGAATCTCGGTTCCTTCAGCCTGTAAGAGTACATTATCAGACCAGAATGTTCCTTCCCCTCGAAAAGGGGATAGGTTTCACTCCAGATAGGTCCGTAAGAACCTGATGGTCACTTTCAATAGCACGGGGAAGCCCAACATGCTCCAGGGAGTATCCAAAGGCATAATCATAGGACCTGCCCTTCATTCAAGTATAGGTAAAATAACAAAGCATAAAATAGAAATTGGTCATTCATTCTTAGCTTACTTCCATTGGAGCAGCAAGACCCAGTATGCAGTCTTTTTCCTACTACAAGCTCTGGACAAGTCCATCTTGGATACTTCATATAGTGAGTGAATGTTTGGGAGGGGCTGGGTCTACCCAATGCTTACAAATTTGTCTCCTGGCCAGTAGTATCAAATAAAAAAAAAAGGATCTGGCTGGGCCCACAATGTGGCTATTGAGGCCAAAGATTATCATGGTCAGGTCCATATGAATTGGTACTCAGGATACTCTCAAGCATTTTCCGTATTTCTTCCCAGAATAAGGCAATGGAGGGACAGTCTTTGAACATGTGTATATCTGAGGCTTCAGCCAACCCACACTTTTTACAGATCTCTTGGGACCCATTCAAGAATTCAGATAGTCTAAGAGGAAATAGGCATGCTCTGTGCACAGTGAACAGATGGTTCCTCTTCAGCCATGCGGGTTTAACTAAGCTAAAGAGAGTTTTAAACGAATCCTGCCATAGGAGGTCACACTGTGCATTTGGAATCTGTTCACTCCATATCTCGTTTGCAAGCTTGAATTCGCCATCTACCGCCTCTTCTATAGCCCAGTACCAATGTGAAACCTCCTTCTTCCCCGCTAGCCTCTCGACTAACTGTTGCTCAAGACTGTTGCCCCACCTATAGATTGAAGAGGTTACATTTTAGAGCTATTCGAACTTTTAAATATGATAGAGGCTTCTAGCCGCAGATTCCTTATCTTAGAATTATCCTCAAGTGCCAGCCTGTATCCGGAAATGTTTCGTGAGAAGTACCCCTGCTCGCTGGTAGGTGGCATCATTCAGTTCTATGTGGCATCATCCGTGCCAGTAGTGACTTGTGCGATGCTTATACAGGCACAACCCTTGCACGCTGACATCAGGTCTTTTCCTTCTGCGCCAGTCAGCATTATCTGTAGAAGAGCTACCCCCAGTCACTTTTTGAGTGACCTTTTTTCGACCCTTTTGTTGAAGATTTTTGAGACTTTGTCTCCTGGTGAGGCAGGGATGCCCACAAGGAAGGCTAGTATCTGAAAGAGACACGTTAGTGATAGATTCCTTACCTTAGAATATCCCCAGGCGTCAGACTGGATCCGGAAACTTTTGCGTAGCAATACCCCTGCGCGCTGGTAGGCGTCGTCTGCGGCTCCGCGTCCGTCGTCGGCGTCGTGAGCGCCGGGATGACGTCGTCGGAGTACTTAGACGGCGCCCATGCGCGCTGACGTCAGTTCTTCTTTTTTCCGCGCCAGCTAGCGCAGATCCGGAAGAAGCTCTACCCCCAGTCACTTTTTGACTGAAAAATGTTGATCCTTTTTGATCTTTTCTTTAGTCGACTGTCTCGACTATCGGTGCCAGGGATGCCCGGGTTCAAGCCTTGTTCGAAGTGCGGCCGACTCATGTCGGTCACGGACCCCCATCGCCGTTGCCTGAAGTGCTTAGGCCTCGACCACGACGATCGAACCTGCGCCGACTGCCGGGCCCTGACGTCGAAGGCTAGGCGGGAGCGGTCCCGCAAGCGTCTCGAGCTGAGGCACTCGGCCCGCGCCGCTCCAGGTCCCGGTCCCGGTCCCACGGGAGGTCGAGGGACAGGTCGCGAGGTCGGAGTCATCGACGTTCCGGGAGTGACCACCGATCGTCTGGTTCCAAGTCCTCAGGTAAGAGGCATGAGAGGTCGGAGCGACACCATCGGTCCTCCGACCCGCCCCGACGCTCGCTCGATGCGGCCGGGGACTCGGGCGACACCGCCCACGCGGCTCCGCGGGAGTCGCAAGCGTCGCCGCCTGCCCCACACCTTCGGGTCCCTGGGCACGGCGCGTCGCAGGAGGAGGTCGAGAGGTACCTCATGGCCATGAGGGCCCTCCCTCCTCAGTCGGTTCCCGTGGCGCCTTCGGGCCGATCGGCTCCGTCTGGAGGTCCTTCCGGGTCGGGGGCTTCGGCCCCGACGACGTCGGGGGCTTCGGCCCCGGCGCCGCTGGCGACTTCGGTCCCGGCGCCGCGCGACCTCGCTGGATCCGGCTCCGGATCCGGGACTTCGCCGGTCGACCTTACGACCTCACCGGCGCCGTCCCTTCAGGTTGGCCCCCGGCAGCCGATGTGGTTGCCGCCCCCAATGTTTCCTACGGTCCTACTCAGGAGTCGGAAGGGCGCCGCTGGGCGCCGATTCCGACGGCCTTTGGAGAATTCTATCTCCACGAGGAGGCCCTGGCTGTTGATCCTGGTCTCCAGGAGCCAGGTGACGAGGAGCAGTGGGAGGGGTCCGGGGACCCTCTGGCACGTGATTGCCAGTCAAACCAGGACTGGACATATGAGCTTGGGGAGGCCAGTGGTATTGACACCTCGCCAGACACTGGATTTACGTCGCCCCCGACTGTGGCTTCGGAGGCGGGTTCTGCTTACAGCGTAGTGTTGATGAAGGCAGCTAAGGCCCTGAGCCTTCAGCTCCCCGTCGCGGCCGTGAGGACTAATCTCCTCACCGAGGTCCTCAAACCGCAGTCCGGCTCCGCGGAGCCCCTCCTGCCGTTCAATGAGGCCTTGTGTGACGTTCTTCTGGGCACTTGGTCCAAGCCCGCCACAGGCCCCCCTGTGGACAGGAACGTGGCCAGACGCTACCGCCCGGCACCGGGCGACCCATGCTTTTTGTCCACCCATCCCACCCCCGAGAGCCTGGTCATCCAGGCCTCTAACTCCCAAACCGCATTCCCGTCAGCCCCGCCCAACAGGGAATCCAAGAGATATGAACAGTTCGGGAAGAAGGTCTTCTTGTCTGTGAGCCTAGGGCTACGGTCTGTGAACACCAACTGTCTCTTGGGCCGCTACACCCACACTCTGTGGGACACGGTTGCGGAGGTGCTGCCACAATGCCCTGAGGAGGTCAGGGCTAAACTCAGCCAAACCCTTGCGGACGGCCGAGATACAGCACGCTTTTCTATCCGGTGTGGGCTGGATACAACGGACTCACTGGGCAAGGCGATGGCAACGACGGTGGCGGTTCGACGCCACGCCTGGTTGAGGTCCGCCAACTTCTCGGCCGATGTCCAGGCCACCCTCCTGGACATGCCGTTTGATGGCCGTCGCCTCTTCGGCGACAAGGCAGACCATGCGCTGGAACGTTTCAAGGACTCCAGGGCCACGGCCAAGTCCTTGGGCCTTACGGCCCCACGCCAGCAATCGGGTGCCTTTCGCTCCTTTCGTGGCCACGGAAGGGGCGCCCCACCACGGACCGCCAGCCACACGCCGCAAAATGTTCAGCAGCGCGGTGGCGGACGTGGGAACCGCCTTGGCGGTGGTCGGGGCCAACGGCGAGGCCAGTCCACACCTCCCTCAGCAGCCCCTGCCTCAAAACCTTCCTAGTCCGAGTTTCCAGGCCCATGTGACGCCTGTGGGAGGCAGGGTTCGCCATCACCTCTCCCACTGGCATACAGTCACTTCGGACAGGTGGGTGCTGCAAATTGTCCGAAGGGGCTTCTCCCTCCCCTTCGAGTCATCCCCTCCATCCATGCCACCTCAATGCCACCGTGTGTCGGGGGATCACTTGCAACTTCTGCGAGAGGAGGTTTCGGCCCTCTTGGCCAAGAGGGCCATCGAGCGCGTTCCTGGGCCAGAAGTAGGACGTGGTTGTTACTCCCACTACTTTCTGGTACCCAAGAAGGGCAAAGGGGGCCTACGCCCTATCTTGGATCTGCGGAACGTCAACGGCTTCCTCCGGACGGAGAAGTTCAAGATGCTCACTTTGGCTCAGGTCCTGGCTGCCCTGGACCCAGGAGACTGGATGGTAGCGTTGGACTTGCAGGACGCCTATTTCCACATCCACATCCCCGTCCTGCCGGCCCACCGGCGTTACCTACGGTTCACGGTAGGCCAAGAGCACTTTCAGTTTACCGTGCTCCCCTTCGGCCTTACCAGCGCCCCACGGGTGTTCACGAAGGTGATGGCGGTGGTCGCAGCCCATCTGCGCAGGCAGGGGGTATCAGTCTTCCCCTACCTCGACGACTGGTTGTTGAAGGCGGGCTCGCCCCAGACAGTCGTCAGCCACCTCCAGACTACGGCCGACCTCCTGCACTTGCTGGGGTTCTCCATCAATGTGCCGAAGTCACACCTGTGTCCCTCTCAAAAGCTCCTCTTCATCGGAGCGGTTCTTGACTCGGCGCAGTTTCGGGTTTACCCACCCGAACAGCGGGTTCGGGATATTCAGGCTCTGATTCCTGTCTTCAGGCCGTTATCGCGGGTCTCGGTCAGGTTGACGCTGCGGCTTCTGGGACTGATGGCCTCCTGCATCCTTCTGGTGCGTCACGCCAGGTGGCGGATGCGGGCTCTGCAGTGGGACCTGAAGTTTCAGTGGGCCCAGCATCAGGGCAACCTGTCCGATCATGTCCTGATCTCAGAGGGCACTGCGAAGCAACTGCAGTGGTGGCTCACGGACCGCGACTGGGTCAGTGGCAGACCCCTCTCCCTACCCCAGCCGGAGCACGTAGTTGTGACGGACGCGTCCCTCCAGGGCTGGGGAGGCCACATGGGAGAGGCGGAGATCAGAGAGGCCTCTGGTCTCCGGCGGAGTCCCGGCTCCACATCAACCTTCTGGAGCTGAGGGCGATTCGTCTTGCACTGAAGGCATTCCTCCCCTCTGTCAGGGGGAGCGTAGTGCAAGTGTTCACCGACAACTCCACCGCCATGTGGTACTGCAACAAACAGGGCGGTGTGGGGTCGTGGACCCTCTGCCAGGAGGCTTTGCGCCTCTGGCAGTGGCTGGAACATCAGGGCGTGTCCCTGGTGGTTCAACACCTGGCAGGCTCTCTGAATGCCAGGGCGGACGAACTCAGCTGCCGGTGCATGATGGATCACGAATGGCGTCTGAACTCGGACGTGGCGCAAGGTCTCTTTCGACAGTGGGGAGAGCCTTGGTTAGATCTATTCGCCACAGAAGAGAACGCGCAATGTCAGCAGTTCTGCGCGTTGGAATTTCCAAGGCGGCACTCGCTCGGAGACGCTTTTCGTCGCGAGTGGAGCTGCGGTCTGTTGTACGCCTTTCCGCCTATACCACTTCTGCCCAGAGTGCTGAAGAAGATCAGGCGCGACCGGGCCCAGGTCGTCCTTGTGGCTCCGGACTGGGCACGAAGATACTGGTATCCCGAGCTACTCAGCATGTCAGTCGATCCCCCGATTCGTCTGCCTCTTCGGGAGGACCTTCTGTCGCAGCAGCAGGGGACGGTCCTGCACCCGAACCTGTCCAGTCTCCACCTACAAGCTTGGAGATTGAGCGGCGGCAGTTGAGGCCATTTGACTTGCCTCCCGAAGTCTGTGATATCATTCTGGCAGCCAGGCGTCCCTCCACAAAGTCGGTATACGCCTGCCGGTGGAACAGATTTGTGGCATGGTGCACAGCAAAGGCTGTGGATCCTCTCTCTGCACCCCTTTCGGAAGTGCTGCTCTTTCTTCTTTCCCTTGCCCAGCAGGGCTCTGCTCTGGGCCCTCTTAAAGGGTACCTTTCTGCTCTATCAGCCTTCTTGAGGCTACCAGATCAGCCTTCTTTATTCAAGTCCCCTATTGTGAGTAGATTTCTGAAGGGCATCACGCACATGTTCCCTCCTGTTCCCTTCGTGATGCCCCAGTGGGACTTGAATCTGGTTCTCACCTATCTGATGTGTGCTCCCTTTGAGCCACTTCATAACTGCCCTCTTCGTCTCCTTACTCTAAAGACGGCCTTCCTGGTTGCCATCACCTCTGCCAGGAGGGTGAGTGAGCTCCAGGCTCTTTCTTCTTCTCCACCTTTCCTGTCTGTTCATCCTGATAAGGTGGTGTTACGTACACGACCTTCCTTTCTGCCCAAGGTTGTCACGGCCTTCCACATCGGGCAGTCCATCACTTTGCCCACCTTCTTTCCGCCTCCGCATCCCTCGAAAGAGGAGGAGAGGCTCCACCGTCTGGATCCAAAACGTGCGCTCTCCTACTACCTAGATCGCACACGCCAATTCCGGGTGGATGACCAACTCTTCGTTGGTTATGTGGGCGCGAAGAAGGGAAAGGCTGTGCACAAGAGGACCATCTCTAGGTGGATCATCTTGTGTATCCAAGCATGTTACTCCATGGCGAGGAAGGAGCCCCCAGCTGGATTGCGGGCTCACTCCACTCGGGCCACGGCAACGACAACTGCCCTGGGCCGCGGTGTCCCCCTGCAGGACATTTGCCAGGCAGCTACGTGGGCCTCGCTGCACACGTTCGCAAGACACTACTGCCTGGACAGTCAAGTCCGGAGGGATGGCTTCTTTGGCCGTTCCGTCCTCCAGGACTTTCTGGTGTGATATTGGTTCGCAGACCCACCACCGGGGTTGGTATTGCTGGGGTATCTATTCTAAGGTAAGGAATCTATCACTAACATGTCTCTTTCAGATGCACAAGTTACTACTTGTGTAACGATATATCTGTAAGAGACATTAGTTAGTGATAGATTCCTTACCGACCCACCCATCCTCCCCGTTCTGCGAACCGATATCTAGGGTTAAGGTCATCCCCTTTCAGGGCCCTAGTTTCATGGCACCAGTGTTAGTTCTATCATGGCTCTGCGTATCTGGCGCGGAAAAGCTGTGTTATCAGAACTGACGTCAGCGCGCATGGGCGCCGTCTAAGTACTCCGACGACGTCATCCCGGCGCTCACGACGCCGACGACGGACGCGGAGCCGCAGACGACGCCTACCAGCGCGCAGGGGTATTGCTACGCAAAAGTTTCCGGATCCAGTCTGACGCCTGGGGATATTCTAAGGTAAGGAATCTATCACTAACTAATGTCTCTTACAGATATATCGTTACACAAGTAGTAACTTGTGCTTCAAGTCCTGTCGTGCCTATCACCGACAAATGTCTATGACAGATCCACACCTTGTTTGTCTTTGTGGCCTCAAGCGTGTCCATGACACCAAGACCTGCTTTGATTGTCACGACATGCACCCAAAACTTGTGAAGAGTGGTCCTTCAAGGTCCTTGCTGCTCGATGTGTGATGCCACAACTTTTGCGATCATGGTTGAGAGGAAGGTTCCGGAATTGTTCACCGAGCCGTTCCAAGATTTCATCGTAGCAGTTGAAGTGGTCCTAGCGTTTGAGTAAGACCCACAAATGGAAAAAGAGCTAGAAGTTGAAGAGGTCTTCAACTTCACCCCATCCATCGAAGTCATCCAACAAGAGGAGACAGCGATGGCATTCGTGGCTTGGCTCCATGGTTGAGCCTTGGTCGTTTCCATGCCTCTCTGAGCTTCTAGGAGCCGGAGTGACTCCCACCCAACTTTCTAAATTTTATGAGGCCATGCACCTCATATTTGGACAGCCCATTGTCGCTGCAGTTCCTTCGGGTCACGATGGCTTGGGAGGGGGTCCCTCATGGTCTTCTGCCAGCAGGTTCTCTCCCGGTACCAGTCGGGCCCCTTGGATCCATGGATTAATCTGGACCAGCACAGGTCGAGCCACCTCGACCTTTCCTGGAGCCAGCTTCACTGCCGTCCCTGTTGCCATACTCATCCCTGGCTCCGATATGGAGCCGGATGGCTGTCGTCTGATGCCAACTCTGGCACCTGCTGGGGGCAGACCACCTACGTTGGAGCCTGTGCCCTGTTCCTTTAGGCCGGGACGTGGAGGTGACTACGAGGGGCTACTCGGCCTTGGCGAATACCAGGCCCTAGATGTCACAGAGGACATCTGGTGTGAAGATCTGGTGGATGCCAGTGGACTCGATACCTCCCCAGATACAGGCCTGGTTTCTCCTCCTGGAGGAGTCTCATTTGCTATAGTGGTGAGGAGGGTGACTGAGGTCCTAGACCTTCAGCTACCCACTGTGGCTGTCAAGACGAATGTCTTGATTGAGGTGCTTCAGCCGGGAGTTATTATATCTTCTCCCTTTTAACGTAGCCCTCACGGATGCCCTACTCGGGGCCTTGTCTGAGCCCTGCACAGGAGCTCCTGTTAATAGGTCCTTCGCCCACTAGTTATAGTCCTGCCCCTGGGTACCCCAGTTTCCTCACAACACATCCCTCCTGGAAAGGTTGGTGATCCAAGTCTCTACTTCCAAAGTAGATCCTGGTGCCTTCCCTACCACTGCCTCGGACAGGGAAACCAAGAGGCTGAATACCTTGAGGAATAAGATGTTCTCTTCTGCGAGCCTGGCAGTGCAGTTGGTGAACACCACGTGCCTTTTCGGCTGATTCTCCCATTCGCTCTGGGACTCGGTAGTGCAGGTGCTGCTGATGGTCTCAGAGGAGGCCCGAGCCATACTCTCTCAAGCTCTTGTGGACGAAAGTGATGTAGCTAATAGTTAGGTTCGCCATACGCTGAGGGATGGATGCGGCAAACTCGCTAGGCAGAGCAGTTTCATTGTTGGTGGCCTTATGGCTCAATGCCTGACTGAGGACGACTATCTTGGGTTGTCCAGGCCTCACTCATCGACATGCCCTTTGATGGCTCCTGTCTCTTCAGAGACAAGGCGGACTCAGCGCTGGAGTGCTTCAAGTACAGCAGGGCTATGGCCATGTCCTTGGGCCTTTTCTCGGCCCCTTGCCAACTGCTGTCCTCCTTCGCTCCTTTTGTGGCCAAGGAAGGGGCTTCGAGCCATGTCCCCAACTGCCCAGCCACCACGGCCAGCAGACTTCTCAGTCCTTGCATGGTGAGGACGCGGCACCCACAGGCCCATGGGTCAGGAAGCCAGAGGTCAGGCTATCCACCCCCCTCCAGCCGTTAGCCACAGCCTCCAAGCCCCTTTCGTTTGCCCTCCGACCATAATGGGCACCCAGGAGGGGGGCAGGATATGCCATAACCTGAACCACTGGAGGTCAACAATATCCTACCTCTAGGTTCTCTAGATTGCCCAGAGGAGCTATTACCTCCCCTATGTGATTATCCTGCCACCCATCCCACCCACATACAATCGGCTGACGGAGGACCACATCTCATTACTCAGCTCAGAAGTGTGGCACTCTTGGCCAAGGGAGCCATTAAAAGGGGGGCCGGCATCAGAAGTATCTCATGGTTATTACAACTACTTTCTGGTGCCAAAAAGGATGGAGACCTTCATCCTATCCAAGACTTTCTTTCTGAAAAAAGAGACATTTAGAATGGTCATGCCCGCTCAAGTCCTGTCTGCCCTGGACCAAGGAGACTGGATGTTAGCATTGGAGTTACAGGATGCATACTTCCACATTCCCATCCTGCTTGCCCACAGACGTTACCTGCGGTTCGCTAAGGACAACAAGCACTTTCAATTTGACATGCTCCCTTTTGACCTTACCAGCGACCCTCGGGTGCTCACCAAGGTGATGGCGGTGGTCACAGCTCATCTGCGGATATCAGGGGTGCCAGGCGGTCATCTCTCACCTCCAGACTACAGAGCACCTCCTCCATTTGCTGAGGGTCACTATCAATGTGCTAAAGTCACACCTGATACCTTCTCAGATTCTCACTTCATGGGAGCTGTTCTTGACACAGTGCAGTTTTAGGCTTATCCTCCCGAGCGGCGAGTCCAGGATATTCGGCTATTATACAAATGTTTCAGCCTCTATCCTGGATTTCGGTGAGAATGACTCTGAGGCTGCTGGGCCTCATGTATCCTGCTTGCGACGTTTGCTTGCTGGCATATGCAAGCTCTGCAGTGGGACCCGAAGTTCAAGTAAGCGCAGTATCAGGGTAATCTCTCTAACATGATCCAGCAGATTGCGAAGGGCACTGTAAAAGATCTGCAGTGGTGGCTCACGAACTGTGATTGGGTTAGTGGCAGGCCCTTCTGCCTTTCCTAGTCAGATCTGATGGTAGTGACAGAACCTTCACTCCTGGGCTGGGGCGGCTATCTGAGAAAGGTAAAGATTAGAGGACTCTGGTCCCCAGCAGAATCCAGACTCCACATCAGCCTGTTGGAGCTCTGAGCAATCTGGCTGGCATTAAAAGCCTTTTTGCCCTCCATCAAAGAAAGGCACGTGCAGGTGTTCATGGACAACACCACCGCCATGTGATACTGCAACACACTGGGTGAGGTGGGGTTGTGGGCCCTCTGTCAAGAGGCTCTTTGTCTTTGGACATGGCTGGACGTCGGGGCATTTCTCTGGTTGTTCAACACCTGGCGAGATCTCGGAGTTCCAGTGTGGACAAACTGCCGAAGATAGATGCCCAGAGGATCACGAGTGGTGTCTTCAACCAGAGGTGTCGCAAGGTCTCTTTCAGCAGTAGAGAGAGCCTTGATTAAATATGTTCACCGCCGCTGAGAAGGTGCAATATCATCAGTTCTGCATGCTGAAGTTTCCAAGGTGGCTTTTTCTCTGAGATGCTTTTTGTCATGAGAGAAGCTCTTGCTTCCTGTATGGCTTTCCGACAATAACACTTCTGCCCCATGAGGCCAAAGGTGTTTCAGTATGAGGTCTTCTACGAACATCCAGAACAATGCAATCCTTTCTTCCAAAGAATGTGCGAGCCCCAATTTTTATTAAAGCGGGCTTTATTTCATTCACAAAGCTGTGGCAAAAACTACCTGACGCGTTTTGGAACACAAAGTTCCTTGGTCACGGGTCAACCAGGTGTTCTACAATGTCCCATGATATAGTGCACAAATTATAAATATAAACAAAGGACTACATTGCTGCCCCGAAAATGAGACTAACCAAAACCGCCATTTTGTAATGGGTTCGAATTGATTCACATGGCTATACAAACAAATTTATCACATCCGTTTGCTGTCTTCAAGTTAATCAAACACTCTAATGTTCATTTAAGTGTGCAAATTATAATCGAAAATGCAACAAAATGAAATTCATTTATCTCATATTTTACGCTTGTTAAATAACAACCAGCAAAATGCACGAGTGTTAATATCGCAATTCTGCCCAAGTAGGCTTAAGGCTCTAAAAAACAGCTTCTACAATTCCGCCGCAGTGGGCAAAAATAACTTGATTCAGTTTTTAATTCAAATGGCATTGTCAAGACTTCTTCATAGCAGGGCATGAGCTCCATCTCCTACAAAATAAATTAAACGTGCACATCAATAAAATGGTATCATACCTACAATTAAAAACATTTTAAACATCCTATTTCGAGAGGCAACACAGCATATAATTATTATTATAATTCATCAAGACACAGAGAACCAACCAATAGAAGGGAGAGGATTTCACCTCAGCCGAGATTAACTGATAACTCCTCGTCCTTATTTATCCCTCCTGGCTGCATAGTTTCGTATTTAATTATCAGTGGAGACTCAAGTCTGCGCAAATCTTGGATCCTATTCCCTCCTCGTTCAGAAATTTGGATTCTGTCTAAGGCACAGTATCTAAGTAAATTTGCCTCTTTCTTGTGGTCTTCTTTAAAATGGCGAGCGATTGGATATTGTTTATCCTCGTTTGTAATTGCTCGCATATGTTCTAAGATGCGCAGCTTGACTGGATTGATCGTGCTGCCAATATAAATCAATTGACAAGGACATATTAGTGCATACACACAGAAATTTGATTTGCAATTCATATGTTTCGTGGTAACAAATGGTTTTTTAGTTTGCGATAGTTTTATCTGTTTACAATTGGGGCTATTTCTGCAAGCCTTGCAAGAAGTACATCTAAAAAATCCCTGAATTCCGGATTTGCAGGCTTTCTCTGTCAGTAAACTATTTCTACATAGCATATCCTTTAAAGCTGGACAGCGTCTAAAAGTGACACGGATAGCTTTCAATGTGTTTTCCTAAAGTTTCATCAGTACCCAAAACATGCCAGAATTTGTTCAAACATTTCCTGACATCATTCGCCTGATTACTGTAGGTAGTGATGAATCTTATAGGTTCTTTTTCTTCCACTTGCTCTTTTTCAGCCAGGAGTTCACTCCTAGTGATTTTCTTGACTTTCTCACAGGCTTTCCTAATGATTTTCTGAGGGTAACCTCTCTCTTCAAACCTGCTCTGCATGATATTCATTTCTTCTGCAAAGGTTGCATCTGAACTACAGTTGCGTCTAGCTCTTAGTAGTTCTCCGTATGGGATGCTATTGATAAGATTTGGGGGATGGCAGCTGGTAGCATATAAAATGCTGTTGCCAGCTGTTGTCTTGCGAAACAATTGACTTTCAAGTTGATTCTCATTAGTCTTGACAACTACGTCTAAAAATTCTATAGAATGCTTGTCAATCATATATGTGAATATAAGATTGAGATTGTTGTCATTCAGGCAATCTACGAATTCTGCAGTTTCTGTATGATCCCCCTTCCAAATGCAGAAGATGTCATCGATATACCTGGCCCAGAGGACCACATGCTGGGTAAAGGCACTGATGTTTTTGGCCGCCTGCTCCTCCCACAAGTCCAGGTATAAACCTGCGTAACTGGGGGCAAAGCAGGTCCCCATCTCGGTCCCCCAGACCTGGTAGTATATCGAATTATCAAAGATGAAAAAGTTATTCTTAAGACACAAAGAAATCATATTCAATAACATCTCTATGTACATGAGAAAACACACTGGTCTGTCTTTCAAGTAGTGCCTACAGGCTTCCAGGCCTAGCTCATGTGGTATACAGGTATACAAGCTATTGACATCAAGTGTCAATAGCAACATATCCTGATCCCAAGGTATACCATTAATTAGTTTTAAAAAATGTCCTGTATCCTTCACATATGAAGGCAATGCTTGGACATATGGTCTGAGGAAATGGTCAATATATTTCGAAGTATTTTCGAACATACCGCCCATTGACGAGACGATAGGGCGTCCTGGCGGTATTTCCTTATTCTTGTGGACCTTGGGCAATAGATATAATGATGCCAATCTGGGATATTTACAATACAAAAACTTATGTTCTACTTTGGAAATCACATTTTTTTCTTCCATTTATCTAACTGGTTTCTGTACACGTCATTACATCTTTCATACGTTAGTCTGTCACTTTTAGTATAACTTTCTATATCTTTGAGTTGTTTCTTACCTTCCTCCAAGTACATCTTAAGGGGCCACACAACAACATTTCCCCCTTTATCTGCTTTTTTAAATTACTATAGACTTGTTGTCTTGTAACTCTGTCAATTCTTGTTTTTAGTGAGGTTACTGACATATTTACTCTTGGTATTAGACAATTTTCTAAACTCTTTAAGAACCCCTCTCTCAAACACTTCAATTGAGTCATTGTGTAACTGTGGCACAAAAATAGATTTTGGTTTGAATACACTCTTGCAAGGACTGTCACATCTAATTTCTTCCTGAGCTAGGCTTATGAGAGGATCATCCACCCAATCTTCAGCTCCTAATTCCCTCATAGTGTGTAAAGTTTCAATATCACCAATAAAAATCATATTATCCCTTTCACCAATAGTATTCATAGATTGTTCCTGCCTATTGGCACACCACTTTTTCAATTTCAATTTTCGAGTAAAAAAGAATAGATCAATTCTAATGTTTGTATAATTAAAACTTCTAGTAGGACAGACAGTCAGTCCAAGAGAAAGTACATCATTCTGTTCTTTAGTTAGTATAATGTTTGAAAGATTCAATACCGTGAGGGTGTTCTTCATTTTGATGCCGCTTTTCCTCTTGTCGTCATAACCATGAGGCTTTGGATGTTTCCTTGCTGCTTTGCGACCTGCTTGGCGCCTCTGCCGCTTCGTCCTCGACCTCTTACCGTTTGCGGGCTCGCTGATTCTTGTCGGCACTTGGCGATTATGTTTTATTCCCTTAAAATGGTGAATTTTACTCCCTCGGGCATTTTGTTAAGCCCTTTATCCCTCGAGTCATTCTCCAGGGGTTGTGAAGTTGTAGCGCCCTCTGTTAACGCTCCATTTATATATTCATCCATCCATCCATCCATCCAACATTGGCATATGTCTGCATGCATCCTTACACTGCTGGAGCTCAGTGAATGGCGTGTCCTCCTCCAATAGCTTATTTCTTCCTCCAAAATACAAAGGAAGCCAAGACTCTTGGAAGCTGTGACATACAGTTTTTTCACCTCTCAACTTTCGCCAAGGAATAACATCCACGCGTTGCCAGCCGCAAAGCAGCCTTGGTCATGAAATCGGGAGCCATCTTACTAGTGCTATTTAAGAGAAATGTATGCTAAAGCTTCCATGACTGCAAGTCTCCTTTGTATTTTGGAGTACGAAATATGCTAAGATATATATATATATATATATATATATATATATATATATATATATATATATATATAAAATTAAAAAAACAAAGACTAAAGCTTAGTTATAGTTAGGATAATGTCATTTATTATAATAATTTTAAAAGACTACGCAAACATTTAAAACTGCAAAATTATAGTTAAAACTCTAAATTATATCTTCTGCTCTGTCTAAAAAATAGTATAGGTTGGTCAACTCACAACATAGTGCTATGAAAAACAAATTTCACATCACATGATCTATAACTCGCCCCTTCTATATGTATTGCTGTTACTCTTTCATATACCATAATTTCTACAATGGTAAATGTCAGTTTTTCTAACAGCACTTATCACAGCTATAATGACAGTATGTATGACAGCACTCTGCATGTAAATTGGTGAGTTATAGTTTATGTGGTGTGAAAAAACAAACCCTAGCACTTTGTTGCGGCATAGAGTGGAGCAGACTATTGTAGAGTGTAGTGGTATGGAGTGGAATTCAATGTAGTAGAATGGCGTACAGTTAAGTATTGTCAACTGGAGTATCGTAAGTAGAGTATTTTACTGTGTAGTATTGAGTGGGGTATCGTACTGTAGCGTACAGTGGCATGGAATGGAGGGGCATACAGTGGAGTAGAGTCTTCTACATTTGAGTGGCATAGAGTAAAGTGGTGCGTCATACAGTACAGTATCATACAGTGGAGTGTCGTACACTAGAGGAGAGAAGCATAGAGTAGAGGGGCATACAGTGGAGTACTGTGTTCCAGAGTGGAGTGATGTAGAGTGAAGTGCCATGTCATAGAGAACAGTGGAGTGTTAGAATGCAGTGGACAGTCATAGAGTATTGCTTTGTATAGTGTTGTTTGGTTGAGTGGAGTGTTGGTGAATGGAGCGCCATACACTATCATAGTGTGGAGTAGAGTGTTGTAGAGTGGAGTGCCATAAAGTTGCTTAGGGTGGAGTAGAGTGTCGTAGAGTGAAGTGTCATTGAGTGTAGTTGTCGAAGAGTACAGTGGAGGAGAGTGGCGTGTCCTAGAGATATATTGATATATGTATACATATAAATACACAAACATATACAAACACACCACACATATATGTGTATATCTCTATATATATAGATATATATACACACACACACACACACACACATATATACACACATACATATTCTCTGCAAATGGGACAAACTTTGCTGTTCAAATTGATCAGTGGTATCAATCCAATTGATAATTTTATCAATTGGTTGATCAAATTAATCAGCATATTTTTATAGCATTTACAACACTCGACCAAGATGATATTTTTGCCAAAACGAATTGCGTTTTTGATCTGTTGAAACTGATTATGAATAATTGCCAGTGTAAGCGTAAAAATCTCCTTCAAAGAGAAAAGTTGCATGATTGCTAAACTTCCGCAACAATGTCCGAGGAAAACAAACTGAGTCGAGCTCCATTCAAGTATAAATTACATGAGCAGTATCCACCAGAGGCCACCTCGCAGTTTGTTTGCCGAAACTCGACCAGATGTTTTATGTTTTCAAGAGCAGCATCTTTCATCGGCACGGAGATGAAGGTACTCGTTCCTCTGTGGAAAGTAAATTTAGTTCTTGGTGTTGTTGACAAAAGAGCTTTCTGAAACACTAAATTCAACTACCCAACTTTTTTCCATATATCAGCGAAAGCTGCATTTCTTGTTCTTGTTTATTTTATTAAAATGCATAAATAGCAAGTGTCTTATGGCATGTCCACTCTTCAGCCATGCAAGAACCGCGCGAATTTGTTTTAATTCTTAATAGATAGTAAGAAATGTTACGAACATTTTTGTCCTTCTCCATTCATTGCCAGACTGAGTAGGGTGCCTGGCGTCGAAGCGGTGCACTTTAATGGTATTGGTAAATAACTGAGCTGTATGAAGTATACTTATTAAAATTAACAATCTATTGAGCAAAACTATATCCAATTGAGCAGTTTCAACACTTTGCTGTTTAAACAACTTAGACCTAGCTCATGTTATCGATATGGCCAATTAAAGAGAGTCCTTCGGGTCTGGGCTTAACAGTTGCATTAGGTTTGCCGTTCATCAGTTGCATTAAGGTTGCCCCTTTGCATGTTATCTTGAAGTAGCTCAGAGAGTGCAGTTATATTTCTTTAACGGTCAGTCTTTCACCAGCCTTTAAATATCTGGGTTCCCTATTTTGCATTTTGTGACGGTTTCCAAACCATCATCTTGGTTTCCTATATTCTTAGTTTGGATTCTTGAGCAGTTGCTCATATACAAGTATGTTTCATTTTTTAAGCCAGAACAGTCAACATTTTTAAGCAACACCAAAACCATCAGCAATGTCTAAATGTATGTTCTGAACTTTTTCTCTGTGGTATTTTTTTTTGTTCATCTGATAGAGGCTTCTAGTTACAAATTCCTTACCTGCAAGTTATCTCCAGACACCAGTCTGGATCCAGGCATTTTTTGTGATCAGTACCCCTGCGTGTCAGTAGGTGGTGTCATTTGGCTCCACATGGCGTCATCTGTGCTGAAAGTGACATGTGCGGTGCCTATAAATCCACCACCCCAGCACACTGATGCCAGTTTTTTTCAATCAATCAAAATGTCTTTATTTAGATATAACACAAATATCTTTAAAAGAATGCTAAATTGCTGATGCCAGTTATTTTCTTTCATCGCTAGTCAATAAAGATCCGGAAAGAGCTACCCCCAGTCACTTTTTGACTGACCCTTTTTCGGTCTTTTGTAGAAGTCTTTTAAGATTATCCTCCTGGTATAGACCGTATAGCCACCAGGAAAGTTGGCGTGAAGTCCTGCGGCACCTGTCAACGACAGATGTCGGAGATAGATCCACATTTTCTTTGCCTCTGGTACCTCGAGCTCAACCATGACGCGAAGACCTGCATCGACTGCCGCACCATATACCCCAAGGCCTTGAGGCAGCGATCTCAAGCTGCTTGCCCCTCGATGTGCAACACTCTCAATTCCGGTCGCGAGGAAAGTTGTGTGATCAGTCATGAAGCCATCAATCTTCGTCACAGTCAAAGTCATCTAGGCATTCGTGCAAGTCTCACAAAAAAAGAGCAAGAAATCAAAAAGGTTTTCAACTTCACCCCATCCATCTAAGTCATTCGGCAAGACAAGGGAGCATTGTCATTTGAGGACTGGCTCCACGGTTGAGTTCCCAGGAGCCGAAGCGACCGCCGCCCAAGTTCGCAAATTTTATGAGTCCATGCACATCATATTTTGACGGTCCATCCCAGCTGCCGTGCCTTTAGACCCCACGGAGTCAGGAGGGGTCCCTACTGGTCCCCCCTAGCAGGTCTACCTCCCAGGCCAGCCAACCTGTTGTATCCACGGATGGATCCATACTGTTGCCGGTCGTACCACTTCGACCTTAAGTAATGCTGATCTCAATGTCGACGCTCCCAGTGCCTCTTGGTGCCGTCCTCATTCTCAACCCCAACTCCAACACAGAGCCAGAGGGGTGTGGTCCAATGCTAACCCTGCGCCATTTGGTGCCATACCCTCCAACCCAGTGCCTGAGCCCTATTCCTGGCGGGCTCTCTGAACACCAGGGCGAACAAACTCAGTCGAAGATGTCTAGCGGATCATAAATGGCGCCACCATCCGGAGGTGGTTCAAGGTCTCTTTCCGCAGTAGGGAGAGCCTTGATAATATCTGTTCGCCACAGCGAAGAGCAAGCAATGTCAGAAGTTTTGCATGCTGAAGTTTCCAAGACGGCTCTCGTTCAGAGATGCTTTTTGTCTCGAGCTTAGACCTTCTGTATACTTTTCTTCCCATACCACTCCTAAGACGGCCTTCCTAGTGGCAATAACATCTGCCCGTAGGGTCCGTGCGCTCCAGGCTTTGTCATTTAAGCATTTGTACTTCAACATCTTCTCGGACAAGCTGGTTCTTTGCACTAGAGCTTCCTTTCTGCTGAAATTTGTCACTCCCTTTCATGTAGGCCAATTCATAAACCTGCCCACGTTTTATGCTCCGTCACATCCCTCTAAAAAAGATGAATGACTCAAAAAGATACCAAAGGGGATGATGGACGGAGCGTTTGAGCGAATCACTCACCCCCAGTCAACTGATCTGGGTTTAATCCATCACCATTTTTTTTCTTTAGCTCACTCCACCACCCCAGTTCAGACATGGCCATATGCAAATCAGTCTGACCCTGTGCCTCATGGGAACAGTCCAGCCCGAACTGCCAAGCCATGTCTTCCCTGGACTGGAAACAAGCATCCTGGGACCGGTTTTGGATTCATAATCCTCATCAGCCAGGCTATCTTGAATCCAGTGGTAGAGTGAGCAAGGGACCCATGTCTGGGCATACCCTGCCAACTTAGGGCGAACAAAGCGATACCAAAGGGGATGATGGACGGAGCGTTTGAGCAAATCAAACACTCACCCCCAGTCAACTGATCTGGGTTTAATCCATCACCATTCTTTAGCTCTCTCCACCACCCCAGTTCAGACATGGCCATATGCAAATCAGTCTGACCCTGTACCTCATGGGAACAGTCCAACACAAACTGCCAAGCCATGTCTTCCCTGGACCGGAAACAAGCATCCTGGAACCGTCCATCATCCCCTTTGGTATCGCTTTGGACCCAAAAAGAGCATTGCCGTTCTACCACAACAGATTTCCGGGTTGACGACCAACTCTTCATGGTGTATGTCGGAGTCAAGAAGGGGAAGGCTGTGCAGAAGTGGACCATCTCCAGTGGATAGTGCACTGACATAAAATCTGCTATCTAATGGCCAAGAAGCAACCCCCAGAGGGTTTTCGTGCTCATAACACCAGAGCTAAAGCTGTGACCACTGCGTTAGCATGCAGAGTCCTGGTCCAGTACATTTGCCAGGCAGCAACATGGGCTTATCAGCACATGTTCAACAAGCACTACTTCCTGGACAATTAGGTCCTTCTGCATGGGTATTTTGCCTGTTCGGTCCTGCAGGATTTTTTTTTAGGGTGAAACGGTTTTGCAGACCCACATCCCCGTCTGCAGAAGTGTCTATCAGATGAATAAGTTAATTACCTTTGGCAACGCCTTATATAGTAGAGCTGCAGATTCCTTAATGTCCCTCCCATCCTCCCCGTTCTTCAACAAATTTCTAGTGACAGTTTTTTTCCCCCTTCCAGGGCCCTAGTTTTCCACTCCAGGGGTCAGTGGTCTTCATTGCTCTGCGCTTTTGGGGTGGAAAGTCGCTGAAAGAAACTGACGTCAGAGCGGTGGGGTAGTGCCTATATAGGCATCTTGCATGTTACTTCCACTGCGGACAACGCCATGCAGAGCTGAACGACGCCACCTACCAGCTCTCTGCCGTGCTGTTCATGAAAAATGTCCTGATCCAGTCTGATGCCTGGGGATAATTCTAAAGTTTGGAATCTGTGACTAGATAGAATGTCTACCAGATAAGGTGTTACCGAAGGTAAGTAACCTATTCAACAGCTGCATCAGAGAGAGTGTAGTCTTTAATCACCAAACCAAACTTGATAGGATTAATTTAAAATATGTTCAGAAAGAAAGAAAGTAAAATCATTTTCTCACGAGAAATCTGCTAAGAAAGTTTGCAAAAGGCACAATTGGATTGTGCAGTATCCCAGATTCCTTTCGTTCGGTGCACACATTTATATAGGAGCAACACAGAATGAAGAGACGAGATAACATTTAATTTGCCTATGAATGCCAACAATGTCATTCAAGGTGATTCCACAGTCTGGATTCCTCTGAGAATTGTTTCTGACAGCCTGAAGTCAGAACTTGATTTGCCTTGAGAAACGTAGTGATGGATAACAGTGTGAACCTCAAGTTTTACTTTATATCAATTAGAGGTCAAATGTTTAGCATTTAGAACCTCAGATGCTGCAGAAAAGCAATACTACACATGGCGCATGATTCCGCCAACCAAATTGATTCTCTAGTAAGTGCTGGGCCCTAAGGTTCGCTCAGAAACTTGCAGACTTTCAATTGTCAGGGTGTTGAATACCAAGGCTGCAGTCTTGATTCCACCTCATCCCTCTTTAATCTACAACCAGCCACTACCTGCCCCTTATCCTCACTCTTGCAGTTCCTTTTCCCATGCTGCTTTCTCGATTCGTCACTATTTTTCTGTCTTTCTCTACCGCCTTTCTCCCTTTCGTGTTTTTTTCTCTCTTGCTCTGAATTAAAGTCTGAGGAAAAAGAAGTGCCAGTCCTGACCTGCAACAACTGGCTCAAATTAAGCACAGTCCTCCTTCCTCAGGCAGCAGTCAGAATGGTTGTGCCTGAAAGGTGTCCACTCTTCTCCTTAGAGAACCCACTAAATGTTCCAGTCGGAGATTTACCTTTCTCTTGGGGACCAGGAATTACGAGTGAGAGGGAATTCTTCCCAGTGGAGGTTTTATATAATATCTATTACCATATTAAAACTTACTTCTACTGCACTCTGCACTGGTGCGTACTATCAACGTACTTGCCCACAACGAAGGCTACGGTTTTTCAAGGGTAGTTGTGCCAATGGATCAGTTAAAAGAAAACTGATGTGTTCCCGTTCTACTGCGTTTCTATAGAAATACGTCAAAGCAGGATGACATACCCCAAGTGCTGCTAGAAAAGTGTTGTCTCTCAAATTTAAAGCTGAAAACCCTTTGATATTTTTTGAATTTTATAATAGTTCCGCAGGTTGTGTTCCACCTAGCAGGAGAGGTGTGCCTGAGCACCCACTGTTGTCTGAGGTCAGGCCATTGCAATTCAGATGTTTATCGAGACACCACATGAAGCCAGTGTAATGGATTAGGAGATCTTTCCAAATACAATAGCAATCCATTAAACTCTATTTGGGCTTGCTTATTGAGTGATGGAAATCTAAATGCAAAAAAGGTTGTAGGTGGGTGGTGAATAACTCCTGAGATTTAGGATTCATAAGGCATGAAATAATGGACGACCACAGGACCTTCTTGAATGAGTACTGGGATGGGGAGCAAATGTTCTGATTATTTACTGGGATTTGATTATGGTGTACACAAGACTGATGAAAGATATCAAGACAGAGTAAGAGGAATGTAGTGTGTTTTATTTTTGTGTAGCGTTCTGTTGCATTGCCGGCAGGCAGCATTGTCCCAACTGTGTATTATATTCACGAAGGGGGCCCAGTCTAATTAGTTGGTTGGTGACTGGGGGAAGGGGGGGTGTTAAGGAAGCATAGGGCACTAACACGTAGGGGCCGATTACGATGTAGTTTGGAAACTCTTCCGACAGAATCGGTTTCGGAATTGTTTCCGACCGACCTGGGTTCTGCGAGTCTGACCGACCGATTTCGATGCTTCTGAATATCGTTCGGTCGGACTCGCATTGACTTGAATGGGAGCCTGTGTTCCGAACGAGAACACAGGCTCCACAATGTGCAGTGTTCATGGTTGGTTCATCTATACTAATTTAATAAAGTGAGAGCCCAAACCTTTGAGGCGGGTAATCTCACGAACCACAGCACCAATCACAACACCCAATACAGCATTGGAAAGGACAGTTGCAGCAGATGGACATAGGCTATACAGCTGCCCATCATATACATTAGAAACGAAAAAGAACCTTACCAGCAAATAGTCCCTTGTGGGCGTGGGCGTTCTGCTCGGGGCGATGTGCTGGGGGCGTGTGCATACAGCGATGGGCGCGGCATTCCGACATTAAAACGGAATTCCGAAAAACAAAGCCTTCACACTACTTCCTTGTGGGCGTGTGCGTTCTGCCGGGGCGTGGCCATACAGCGATGGGCAAGGCATTCGCGCGGCATTCGTGGAAAATGGGCCGCAAATCCGGGATGCATTCTGCAGCCGCCACACACCATAGCATATTGCTACGGTGCTCAGGCGGGGGCTGAGGTGAGTCAGCGTACCAGTGGTGCTCAGGCGGGGGCTGAGGAGAGTCAGCGTACCAGCGGGGATAAAAAAAAAACAGGCTGCTCTTTCACACACGCGCAACGTCGCGTGCACGCTCTCATGCACTGAACTCTCAAGAGGCTGAGGAGAGTCAGCGTAACAGCGGGGATACCCGGACAACGTCCGGACGGGCTGCTAGTATTTAATAAAGAACTAAACATATATGTTTTAAATCATTTACTTGGAGTGAGGCTCTCTAGCTTCATTAAGCTTTCATTATGTACCATATTTTAAAACTTCTGGAGATGAAACAGTGGTATTCAGAAACTCAGTCAATATTTTAAAGTTCATTTTAAAATTGTCTTTGTTTCTCAGTGTATGTTTTATCGCCATAAAAGCTTTTTTACTCCTGATGATACAAATGTTATATATGTCTTTAATATTAGTTTGACATTAGGAAAAAATACACAAAAGCTAACAGTGGATCCTTAACAGCATTGCGGTGTAAACAGCACTGCGGTGCCTTTTATTGGCAAACTCCTCCAAAGCAGTAGAAACCGTCGCTAACCCGAAATATTCATACAATTTGAGATCATGCTACTAACGCTCAAAGAAAATCTGTTTAATTATGGCACATTTCTCTGTTATTTTACACACTGTTTAATTCATAGTTATATCTTCACATTAGGTTAGATTGTAGAATATATGTTTAAAAAATTCGTCATTTATTTTATAGATTTTTCTACAGCTCTGAAAAAATTGTTTACACATTGTTCTGGCTACTTTACTATTCTGACTAAAGGTCTTACATTTTAAGGTCAAGGATCTGCGAGATTTTTAAAAGTAGGTATTTTGGCCTACAAACTTGTGCCATGGAGACGTTTTTCGCCCGATATTATTACTAAACTGTAACACAATCACAGCTGAAAAGAATTCTAAAAAAATGTTTATACGAATAAATCCATTGTACAAGAGAAATGCTTGAATTTCCGGCCTTTTCTGGTTCATTTAAAAAAGCATTCCATACTCTACTAAAAGGTCGTTATTTATCATCACGTTGAGGGAGCCAATTCCTCAAATTCCAGAAAGGATTGGGGTCTTCGTGGGTAACAGAAACTTCAATTTCAGGATCGTGGAAACATGTCTTTTGGCATAGGTTTTCAGCAAAAATGAAAAAGTAACTGACATCCGATGATGCTGAGGACAGCCTAAAGAAATGGTGCAAGAAGCCACCCTTCAAACATTCCCATTAGACGGTCATTAGTGCAGGTGAAAACCAAAGAGCGACCCTAGCTGAAGTGTGATTAATTTAGATAAAGCTGACAATAGTTCCATCATGATGCGGTAAAGCTCAGATAGCACAGAGAAGCAATTCCGTCAAAAGGATGAAAAAAGAAACACTGCAAGCATTTCACGTAGGCTTAGACCATGCTGCCCTTTACAAGTTGCTTACACAGATCTGTGTGAGTAGGCTCCCTGCGAATGCATTTTAACCTGTAATGTCAGTACACTGACTGAAACAGACCTTTGTAGCACAAGTTGGATGATGGAGCCGCTGAGCTGTGCCCCACACACACTGTTAAAATAATTGTACAAAATGATGACTGTGTAAAATTGCATAATTATTGTAACATTTTGTGAAAATTCTTGAAAGTTTTGTGTAATTATGCAAAATTACCCCTTCATAACAAAATATGATTGCTGGTCTCTCGCTTGACTTCTATGACTCAAGGGCACACTTTAGGCTTACTTGAAATCAGCAGGAGACAGAGTCGAACAGAAAATGTCTCTTGAAAATGTTTCTGTGTGAGTCAGTGTTGGACTTGGCCTTTTTCGCAGGGTTATCCCCAAACGTTTTGCTTCTTCCTCCAATGTTTTCCAAAACATGTTTTTGTTGTCTATAGTACTCTGGGCACTTTACCATTGCTTATCAGTGCTAAAGTGCATATGCTCACTGGGTAAATTGTGTTTATGGATTGGTGTTCCCATAATTGGCTATTTGATTTACTGATAAGTACCTTGTACAGTGCACTGTAAATCAAATGCTACTAGTGGGCCTGCAGCACTGAATGTGCCACCCACATGAGTAGCCCTGAACAGGTATCTCAGACGTACCATTGCAGTGTCTGCGCCCAGTTTTAAACTGCCATGTTGACCGTGAAAAAGTGCACCCATCTGCGAGGCCCTAACCTTCCCTTTTCTTACATGTAAGGCACCCCGATGGTAGGCCCAATGTACCCCCAAGGGTAGAGTGCAGTGTATGTGAAAGGTAGGACATGTACTGGTGTGTGTGACATGTCTTGATAGTGAAATACTGCCAATTTAGTTTTCCACTATTGAAAGGCTATCTGCCCCATAGGATAGAATGGGAGATACTTTGTAACATCTTACAAGTATAACTTCCCATTTTGGCAAGATGTAGAAATAAAGTTTAGGCGTTTTGAATTCAGAATTTAATAACAATTCTTTAAGCAAAGATGGTTTTTAAATTTTGTGCTTGAAAATGCCACTTTTAGAAAGTACGCATTTTCTTGTTCAACCATTCTGTGTGCCTCTGCCTGTTTGTGGATTGAGTGTCTGGTTTTGGAGTGACAGGGGCTGGGGATCTGCATTCACTGCAGACAGCGACTGGGTGGGGGGGGGGGGTTAAGGTGTGCCTGGCCCTTCCTTAATGACTCAGAGCTGAGCTGAATTGGGCTTGGCTGCATTTAGAGTAGTTTGAGAAGATTTCCTTGCACTTGAATAGGGCCTGTCTTCCTTGCACAATGCTGTTTCCACCCCCTGTGGCCATACTGCACCAGTGAGGACTGAACTGGTTTGGACTGGGCTCATAGACCCTTGCACAAAGAGAACAAATACAAAAAGGATATATAAGTAGTAGACCTTAAACCCCAGAACTTTAGAAAATTTCTGGACTCAAGAGGAACTTTTGCCAAAGAGAAGAGCTGAAGAGCTGTCAGGAGGAGGATTTCCCCATTCATGTGTGCTCTGTGGGGTTTGCCTGCAGTTGCTGTTTCTGCCAAGGAAAGGACAAAGAGTGGAACTTAGCTGTGCACCTGCTTGAAGAAGAATCTCCAAGGGCCTGAGTGTGCTGGCCTCCTGTTTTGAAGTCTCAGGGACACAAAGACTTCACCTTCAGCTCCCTTGAACTCTATCCCTGAGAGTTCTGACCTGCCAGGAGGTGCCTTTTCCAGGTTTGGGCCTCTGGAGTTTGTTCCTGCTGTTGGGAGCTGGAAGAAACCTAAGAAAAGTAAGAGAACCTGTCTCCGACACCGTCAGTGGCGCCGCTGTGGCGCCACGACCAGAACCGAGACCCGGGGCACTGCTCGTGAAATGAATGACACACCGCCTGGCCTGCATAGCAGCTCCGAAGTCCTTCGACACCTGCAGTTATCGGCCTTTCCTGAGGCCAGCCCTCACACAGACTCTGTCATCGCCAGCACCTGCATCCTCTTATCGCGGCACCTATAACTGCCAAAGGGGACTGCACAAACTTGCTGATTTTGCTTTGTCACCAGAACCGCCACCTCACCGCCGATGCAATCGTCTTCCCTTGTCCTGGACACAACGCGTCACCTCCTGGCGGACACGACATGTTGCCTCCCCTGTGGCAGCCAGGGAGCCGGCCTCGAACTCTGCATTGACGCCTCACCTCCACGAAGCCGCGCATCGTCATAGATTTTGTTTCCAAGGTACTGTTTGTTTGGGGTCCATGTGACTCCTTGCCCAATGCCCCGCTTCTTGCTGTCGGCTCCGTACTTTAGATTTGCTGTTGTTACGACGTTGCAATAGCCCCAGTTGGAGCTATTTGTTTTCTGCAACCTTTATTTTTGCAATATCAGTTCTAAAGTCATATTTCATTACCTGTATGTTGGTTTTTTGTCGTTTTGGTCTTGTTGAATTTAGATAAAGATACTTATTTTTCTAAACTGGTGTGAGACTGACTCTGAGGCTGTTGGGCCTCATGGTCTTGTGCATGCTTTTGATAAAGCATGTCAGATGGCGTTTGCGGGCTCTGCAGTGGGACCTGAAATTCCAGTGGGCACAGCATCAAGGAAATCTCACCGACGTGGTCCAGATCTTGGACGGAGCTGCAAGAGATCTGCAGTGGTGGTTGATGAACCGTGATTGGGTCGAAGGCAGACCCCTTTCCCTTCAATAACCAGATCACACAGTGGTGACAGAAGCATCACTCCTGGGATGGGCGGCCATCTGGGAGAGGTGGAGATCAGGAAACCCTGTTCTCCAGCGGATTCAGGGCTCCACATCAATTTGTTGGAGCTTCAAGTGATCCGGTTCGCATTTAAAGTATTTCTTCCCTTTGTGAAGGGGAAGTTAGTGCAGGTGTTCATGGACAGCACCACTGCCATGTGGTACTGCAACAAACAGGGCGGGTGGGGTCGTGGCCCCTTTGTCAAGAGGCCCTGCATCTCTGTCTCTGGCTGGAACAGCACGGCATAACCCGGGTGGTAAAACACCTGGCAGGTTCTCTGAATACCGGGGCAGAGAAACTCAGCCCTTGATGCATAGCGGATCACGAATGGTATCTCCAGTAGGAGGTGGCGCAAGGTCTCTTTCAAAAGTGGTAGGAGTCCTGGTTGGATCTGTTTGCCTCAGAAGAGAACGCGCAATGTCAGCAATTTTGCGCTTGGAGTTTCCATGCCGCTGTCGCTCGGCGATGCTTTTCATTGTGAGTGGAGCTCAGGTCTGTTGTACACCTTTCCGCTAATACCTCTTCTGCCCAGAGTTCTGACAAAAATTAAGAACGACCGGGCCATTCACGTGGCTCTAGACTGGGCAAGGAGAGTCTGGTATTCAGAGCTTCTGAGAATGAGCATCGATCCTACGATCAGGCTGCCCCTTCAGGAGGATCTTCTGTCGCAGCAGCAGTGCAGGGTCCTCCAACATAACCTGTCAACTCTCTGCCTCCATGCGTGGAGATTGATTGGCGGCAGTTGATGGCTTTTGACTTCCCCCAAAAGTATGCAATGCTACTTTGGCGGCCCGGCATCCCTCCGCTAAGATGGTATATGTCTGCTGTTGGCATAAATTTGTATCATCTTGTACAGAAACGTCTATTGACCCTCTTTCTGCTTCTCTGTCTACTGTTCTTGTTTTTATTCTTATCCTTGCCCAGCAGGTCTCTGCTTTGGGTTAGCTTTCTGCTCTATTTGTTTTTTTGTGGCTGCCATATCAACCCTCTCTCTTTAAGTCTCCAATTGTAAATAGGTTCTTGAAAGGACTGAGTCATTTGTTTCCACCCATGACCTTTGTTGTGGCACAATGGGACATGGCGGCTGCATCTTAGCGGAGCTCCAGACCCGGGCTCCTACATCCTGATTGAATCCTACCAGCACTGCACCCAAACACCGCAAACGGGAATACCATTGCCCGCCGAAATGGTGGCGCCCATCCGATCGGCCCCTGTCGCGGTCGCTGCTGGATATTGGGTTGTGCTGGTGCCCTGGGCCTTCCCGCCGCCCGGGAGATAGAGACGGGCCTGAAGTCAAGAGCCCACCTGCTAGCTTGGTGGATCGAGGCTGACCCCAACAGTGACTAATCTGCAGCGAGGGGCCGGCGGAAACGGCCAGGACGGCGGCAAAGTGCCCATGTGCTGATCGCCTACGTAGGAGCAGACCAGAATGTGTGAGGTCGTGAGCAGCAGCCGCACACTGAAAGTAGTCCCCGGGGTTCATTCACGCAAGCCCCGGGGATACATTGCAACCTTTAGACGACGAGCTGGGAGGCGGGCGCTGCTTTGAGACTGGTATGTCGCGACGCCCCCCCCTACTGTGAGGACATTTGCAAGCTGCAGCCAGGCTCCACTAAATGGGCATTCCCTTGTTCACTGGAGCGGTGGCGGCTGTCGGACCGGCCCGACGCACCTGCTGCCTGGAATTGAAGAGCGCTGATGTCCAAGGCCTACGCGCCGTCTGTGGCACTGAGTCGGGCCTAGCATTGAAAGCCTGCCTGCCTGGATTGTCTGACCGAAGCTGGCCCCGGACAGGAGCTGCTTTGCAGCGGGGGACCGGTGTAGATAGCCCGGACGGAAGAGACGCGCCCGCTTACCGTCGACCACGTGGGAGCGGCCGGACTGGGTGAGGTCGCAAATGGCAGGCGTGCACTGGGAGTTGTCCCCCGGGGCAGATTCATGCAAGCCCCGGGGAGAAATTGTGGCCTACAGGAAACACGCTGGGGGCGGGCGCTGCTCAGGGACTGAGATGCCAGGACTCACACTACTCAAGCCGGACCACGCAAAACTGGTGGACAAGGTGAAAGATAATACCATGGCGCTGGCAGACCTTTCCCCACAACAGACTCCGACCACGACAAAGGTGCAGCAACTGCAACCGCGAGTTAACAACAGATTGGACCGGATTCCATTGGCCTGCCGGTGCGATGCGAGGGGCGGGACCCCATGAAATACATGGAGCAGTGGTTCTGTGACAACATTACTCTAGAGGGGCTCTCCACCCAATACTGTGTGGAGCGTGCGCATAGAATACCCACTGGCCAGCCTAAACTGGGCACCCCCCGCGGCCCCTCATGGTCCGGTTGTTAAATTACAGAGAAAGAGAGGCACTGCTACAAAAAGCGCGAGAGCTGGGCCAGATCAACTTTGAAAAAGCACGAATATCACTGTACCCGGACTATACGCTTATGGTGCAACGACAGCGCTCTTCCTTCATGGCCGTAAAGAGGAAACTGAGAGATCTGAACCTCAAATATGCTCTCCTCTTCCCTTCCCGCTTAAAAGTCATCTATGCACACAAGATGCATTTCTTTGACAGCCCGGGGGACGTCGAAGAATGATTGGAGGTAATGGACCCCGCAGAGACTGGTGACAACACCTCCCAAAGTACTCCCGGCGGTTCCGGTCGTGCGGGTCGGACCGGCGTACGTCGAAGTCGACGGATATGTGGGAACTCCCAACAGCCTAATCCGACATTGCAACAACAGCTACAGGGCAAGGAGCAGGCACTCATAGCGGCCGCCACTTTTCGACAGCCTTCACCTGAGGAAGACTCTGGCTCTTCTGAAGAAGATCTGAACAAATCGGACTCTGAGAGTAGCGTGGCTCTTTTTCCCTCTGTAACCCCTCAAACGGCGGATGGACTGTTTGGCTGAAACTGGTATGGTGCTATTATTCACGAACTAACTTTTACCACTGGTGTAATATCCTTTTTGTCTACTGTTTTTCACATGTAAGGTGCAGCGTTATGTTATGTACTGTGATTATACTCTCTTGAGCCTTGGTTCCTTGAGGTTCGGAACTCGCAGATACAATGGAGCGCGACCCACGCACTGTGGACGGTGTTGGCGAAGTCCCCCAATCTGCGAATGCTGTTGTAGTAGGGTATTGTTCTGTGGTTCTGAGGGTAGGTGTTCACCACTAGCTACTCATGGTATGCCCGTGGTGTCATGATCTGGATTCGTCATGGGGTGCCCTTTACACCACCCTTTACACCACTAGAACACCGGATTGACAAACAGGGGCGCTTTATTTTTATACGTGGGTCCCTGGATGGCCAGATGGTGGTGCTAGGTAGCATATATGCGCCAAACACTGATCTGGAACAATTCCTTGCCACCCTGAATCTAGCACTGGCTGGGTGGAAGTGCATCCATGGATTGTAGGAGGGGATTGCAATACGATCATGGACATCTCCTTAGATAGGTCACACCCCCCCTAAATGGTACGGGCGTAACGAAACAAGCGAAGGCACTTTGTGGCTGGGCGGCCGGTTGGGTCCCGTGTGATGTGTGAAGGATGCTGCACCCAACGCACAGGGAACACTCATTTTATTCTCCGGTTCACATGCTACACACCAGGATAGATAGGATTTATTGTTCGAATAGTAGCGCAATGCAGGTTACACACACTACTTATCTCGCCAAAACTTTTTCGGACCACAACCTTCTGGAGATAACGATTACATGGGGCATGGTACCTACTCTGGCGCCCACCTGGAGATTATGGCCACAATTGTTAGAGGACACAGTGTTCTGTACCGCCATGGCAGACACCATTACACATTTCTTTCTTGAGAACAGCAACACAGCTTCTAATGGCTTAATTTAATGGGACACCTTTAAGGCGGTAATATGCCGAAGGGCCATCAGCGCGACTGTGGGTGCTCGACAGGAGATTAATAAATCCCTCATGGAAACAGAACGCAAGATGGATCGCTTAGAGCAGGAGGCAGCACGCGACAAGGAGAAGGAACTCCGTATACAACATGCAGAGCTACTTGTTCACTTCGCACCAAAGATTACCAACGATACACACAGAGAATCCACACGAAAGCAGACAAATCGGGGGCGCTTTTGGCTAAATTACTAAGGGATGACACCCCGGCCACAGTGATTAGTGAGGTCACTACCTTGGAGGGTGGTACAGCACACACACAACATGACATAAACACAGCCTTCCACCACTACTATGTCATGCTTTACGACAAGCCAGAGGATCGTATGGACACACAGATAGACGACTTTCTAAATACACTGACGTGCCCACGACCGACCCCAGCTGCATTCACAGACCTTTCAGGCCCGGTTACCACAGCTGAAATAAAAACTGCAATCAAGGGGCTTCCCCCGAAATAAAACCTTGGCTTAGACGGGTTGCCTGCAGAATGTTATTACATCTTTGGGGATTCACTCATACCCCACTTGGAACTCCTGTATAATGCGGCATTGCCGAAAGGTGAATTGCCACTTACAACGGTGCAGGCACTGATGGTCACACTCCCAAAACCGGGTAGGGACCCCACTGACATGGCGAGCTACCGCCCACTGTCGCTCCTGGCATCGGAATATAAAATTCTTAGTAAAATATTAGCAAATAGGCTCCTACCACTCCTACATAAATTCATACATATAGACTAGACCGGTTTTGTACCGGCCCGTTGTACGTCTCTGAACACCAGAAGATGCATTCCCTAATGTCGGCCACCCCGCCACTCTACACTCACGCTGGATGCGTGTCACTAGACCTCCGTCAGGCGTTTGACACGCTAAACTGGGAATATTTGTTTAAGGCACTGGACCCGTTTGGGCTACCGGAGGATTATTTTAAATGGCTCTGTCTGTTATACCAGGCCCCCACGGCTCGGGTCCGCACTGGGGGCCATATCTCAGCTGCGTATCTGATATTTCGAGGGACGAGGCAGGGGAGCCCACTATCGCCACTTTTATTTATACTGGCGCTGGAGCCCCTGGCTATCAAACTCCGTGCGGAGGTACAGGAAATGGGTATTCCGATCGGCCCCACCATACACCTTTTTTCAGCATACGTAGACGACATCATTCTATATGTCAAAGATCTCCGAGCAGATTTAACGCCTCTGGTGGAGATATTCACTGTATTTGAAAATATATCAGGACTTTTTCTTCTGAGAACAGACACTATCCATAGTAGTTCAGTTCGGTCCAGTGGCGATACAAGTCGCACCGCAGACATTTAAATACTTGGGAATACTGGTGTACCGGACTCACACTGATCTACTGGGCGGCAACTTATACAGGGCAATAAGAGTCCTTCGCGCTAGTATTGCCTTTTGGATTACATTGCCGCTATCGATGATAGGTAGGAAAGCCATTAAAAAAATAGTGGTCCTTCCGAAACTACTTTACTACTTTACGAATCTGCCTATACTGCTCCCACAATGTACTATCAAACTGTGAAACACTCTACTAATCGATCTAATTTGGGGGACCGGCAGACAGAGGATCAGCCTCAGGAAGCTCCAACTCGGCACGGACAAAGGGGGAATCAGGGTTTCTGACCTTAGGGCCTATTACTACGCCTGTCAGTTGCAGTGGCTATCCTTTTGGACGGCCGGACGTAACCTGCAGGAGATAGGATACACCGAGCGCAACAATGCAGCAGGAGCCATGCATACGCTGTTGCTGCCGCGTTTTAAACTCCCTCAACAGCTCCCCACGTAGCACTTCAATGCTGGATGCTGGAAAGCAGCACTCCTTTATACGAACGCACCCCCTTCCTACGCAGGTAACATTCCCCTAGTGGGCATACCATTGGCGGCTGAGCGTATACCGCATCGTACCATTGCCCCCTGGACTGACGCAGGAGTTAGCACGGTATCAGACCTGTTCCATGAGGGACACTTGCCAGAATATGACAACTTTGTCAGGAACACGAGAGTACCAGACCACCTATACATCCTACATGCAGCTGTGATGCAGTATGTGAAGTCACAGTGGGCCCCGCATAGACAAGAACCAGATACACATGAATTAGTCAAAATGTTACATTACATGGGACGGGGCAGGCCCTGGTCAGGTGGCTGTATGTAGGGATTCAGACGCATGCTGGAATAGCCCTCACCCACTTACAGGATGCTTGGTCGGAAGACATTGGGCGGGTCATCGAAGGGAAGGAGTGGGGGAATATCATAGAACACCCTAGAAAAATGACCAGAAACGCGAAATTTTAAATGTATCCAAACCATAGTACTACACAGGTCCTACCTCACCCCACATAGATTGGACAAAATGTTTCCTCAAACTCAACACCACTGCCCTAGATGCTATGCAGATGGGGCTGAAATATCACATATGTTGTGGACCTGCCCTCACCTAAGGGTATTCTGGGACTCGGTCAGAGGGAAATAGACAATACTATGGAGGAATGTATCCTGGGCCTTCATAAGTCCCCCTCGAAGCACAAGGTACAATACAGGTTTGCGAACCTGTCATTAATTCTAGCAATATGGGCCATCACTATGCGATGGAAGTCCAAAAAGCCAATCCCCTACCTGTGTGGCATGGTGAAGTGATCAGGTGGGGCAGTGCAGAAAGTGCGGCACTAAGGCGCGAGGAGGCCAGAGGATTACGAAAACCCCGATAGCGCTGGAGTGGGATACAATGTTAGAATCCTTAAAAACACAAGAGGTGGACATCGTGGAATCTCGTAATAACTTGCAGTAATGCCCTCGGATCCCATGAACCTTTGTAGTACAAGTTTCTAATAACTAAAACCCATGTGTTTCTATTCCACTGCCTGAAACCGTACAACACAAAACACAAAAAAAGGGATACATTTTATTGATTTTTCATGCTATGGTTGGTTTTAGACTCACCAAGTCAGCTGGGCTCTGTACAGACGACCATTCTAATTATGATATTTCTATATGTACGAAGGACTGGAGGGTGGGGGGAGGGATTTTTTGTTTGGGGAGTTCTGTTTTATTAACGCAGACAGTGATACTGTGAGATAAAAATTACACACCCGGCTAGGTGGTCATAGACAATCGGACACTGCCATGCATATATTTGACGTTGATACTACGAATTATCCTTGCCCAGCTACAAGAGCGGGTAGAACTGTTGCAATCATTAGTGTCAGATGCATGACAGATTCTCTTGGAAAAAGAAAAGTGAATGAAATATGTAAATGCTGTGGCTTAAGGGTTGGAGAACCATCCTATATGTCTGAGACGGATAGTAACTGTATTGTACAATATTAAAAAACTGCTAATCAAACTTTGTTTTAAAAAAAAAAAATGGCACAATGGGACATTAACTTGGTCCTTACTTTTCTTGTGTGTGCTCCCTTTGCATAACTGTCCCCTCCGACTGCTTACCATCAAGTCAGCCTTTCCAGTGGCAATAGCATCTGCCCTGAGGGTGAGTGAGTTGCAGCCACTATCATGTAAGCTCTCCTACATGATCAATCAATCAATCAATCAATCATATCATTTGTAAAGCGCACTACTCACCCGTGAGGGTCTCAAGGCGCTGGGGTGGGGAATGCTGCTACTGCTCGAAAAGCCAGGTCTTGAGGAGTTTTCTGAAGGTCAGCAGGTCTTGGGTCTGCCGTAGGTGGATGGAGAGGGTGTTCCAGGTCTTGGCGGCGAGGTGGGAGAATGATCTGCCGCCTGAGGTCGCTCTTCGGAAGCGGGGGACTCTAGCGAGGGCGAGGTCGGCGGAGCGGAGCTTGCAGGTGGGGGTGTAGAAGCTGAGTCGTCGGTTGAGGTACGTTGGTCCGGTGTTGTGGAGTGCCTTGTGTGCGTGGGCGAGGAGCTTGAAGGTTATCCTCTTGTTGACCGGGAGCCAGTGCAGGTCTCTCAGGTGGGGTGTGATGTGGCTGTGGCGAGGGATGTCGAGGATCAGGTGTGCAGAGGCGTTCTGGATGCGTTGGAGCCGTCTCAGGAGTTTGGCCGAGGCTCCTGCGTAGAGGGATTTTCCATAGTCCAACCTGCTGCTGACAAGGGCCTGGGTGACTGTTCTTCTCGTTTCAATGGGGATCCACTTGTAGATCCTACAGGGCATGCGGAGGGTGTTGAAACAGGAGGAGGAGACGGCGTTGACCTGTTTAGTCATGGAGAGGGTGGAGTCGAGGTCGCGTGCGTGGTCGGTGGGTTTCGGAGCGGTTCCCAGTACGGTCGGCCACCAGGAGTCGTCCCAGGCCAAAGGGTTGGATCCGAGGATGAGGACCTCCGTCTTGTCCGAGTTCAGCTTCAGTCGGATTTTCCTCACCCATTCAGCAACGGCCTTCATTCCTTCGTGAAGGTTGGTTTTGGCTGTGTGGGGGTCCTTGGTGAGGGAGAGTATCAGCTGGGTGTCATCGGCGTAGGAGAGTATGTTGAGGTTGTGCCAACGGGCGACGAGGGCGAGCGGTGCCATGTAGATGTTAAACCGGGTTGGGCTGAGGGATGAGCCCTGGGGTACGCCGCAGATGATCTCGGTGGCTTCGGAGCGGAAGGGGGGAATGCGGACGCTCTGTGTTCTGCCGGAGAGGAAGGATGTGGTCCAGTCCAGGGCCTTCTCTTGGATCCCAGCGTTGTGGAGGCGTGTTCATAGTGTGTGGTGACAGACCGTGTCGAAGGCGGCTGACAGGTCCAGGAGGATGAGGGCTGCCGTTTCACCGTTGTCCAGCAGGGTCTTGATGTCATCGGTGGCGGCAATAAGGGCAGTCTCGGTGCTGTGGTTGCTGCGGAACCCAGACTGCGGAACCCGGACTGGGAAGGGTCTAGGACATGGGTACTCACAAACTTTCTCTAAGGGGCCAAATTTACAGTGTAGTTTGTGGCCGAGGGCCGCACCGGTGGGGGCGTGGTCAGTGAGAGAGGGGGCGGGGCTAGAGACACAAAAAAAAACCTGTGACCATGAGGTTGAACACAGGCCCTGGCAGCGGATGTCTTTGTCCACTGAGCCACCAGACCGAGCATACACACATATCTCTCTCTCTGTCTCCCTCCCTCTCTCTCTTTCTCTTCCTCCCTCCCTCTCTCTATTTCTCTACCTCCCTCTCTCTCTCTCCGTCCCTCCCTCTCTCGTCTCCCTCACTCCCTCTGTCTCCCTCACTCTCTCTGTCTCCCTCACTCTCTCTGTCTCCCTCACTCTCTCT
The DNA here is from genome assembly GCF_964263255.1 of Lissotriton vulgaris. Taxonomy (NCBI): domain Eukaryota; kingdom Metazoa; phylum Chordata; class Amphibia; order Caudata; family Salamandridae; genus Lissotriton; species Lissotriton vulgaris. Next base: position 895,986,589 of record NC_141693.1, on the reverse strand, counting down.
GTCTCCCTCACTCTCTGTCTCCCTCCCTCACTCTCTGTCTCCCTCCCTCCCTGTCTCCCTCCCTCTCTCTATCTCCCTCCTTCTCTCTGTCTCCTTCCCTCTCTTTGTCTTCCTCCCTCTCTCTGTCTCCCCCCCTCCCTCTCTGTCTCCCTTCCTCCCTATCTCTGTCTCCCTCCCTCCCTCTCTCTGTCTTCCTCCCTCCCTCTCTCTGTCTTCCTCCCTCTCTCTTTCTCTACCTCCCCTCTCTGTCTCCATCCCTCTCTTTCTCTCCATCCCTCTCTTTTTTCTCCCTCCCTCTCTTTTTCTCTCCATCTCTCTCTGTCTCCCTCACTCCCTCCCACTTCCTCCCTCCCTCCCTCCCTCCCTCCATCTCCCTCCCTCTCTCTGTCTCCCTCCCTCTCTCTGTATCCCTCCCTCTCTTGGTCTCCCTCCCTTTCTTTGTCTCCCTCCCTCTCTCCGTCTCCCTTTCTCTCCGCTTCTCTAACTGTCTCCCTCCCTTTCTCTAACTGTCTCCCTCCCTCTCTCTCCCTGTCTTCCTCTCTCTCTCCCTCTCACCCTCTTTCTCCCTCCCTCCCTCCCTTTGTCTCCCTCCCTCCTTATGCCTCTGCCTCCCTCCCCTCCCCTGACTCTCCCTCTCTCTCCCTCCCCGACTTTCTTTCCCTCCCTCGCCTTCCCCTGACTCACCCTCTCTCCCTCTCTCTCTCTCCCTCACCTGACTCTCTCTCTCCCTCCCTCTCCCTCCCCTGACTCTCTTCCTCCCTCCCCTCACACTCCTTCCCTCCCCTCACACTCCCTCCCTCTGTCTCTCCCTCCCTCAACCTCCCCTCACACTCCCTCCCTCTGTCTCTCCCTCCCTCGCCCTCCCATCACTCTCCCTCCCTCTGTCTCTCCCTCCCTCGCCCTCCCCTGACTCTCACTCTCCCTCACCCTGCCCTGGCTCTCCCTCCCTCCCTCCCTCTCCCCTGACTCTCCCTCTCTCTCCCTCCCCTGACTCTCCCTCTCTCTACCTCCCTCCCCTCACTCTCCCTCCCTCCCTCCCCTCACACTCCCTCCCTCTGTCTCTCCCTCCCTCGCCCTCCCCTGACTCTCACTCTCCCTCTCCCTCACCCTGCCCTGCCCTGGCTCTCCCTCCCTCTCCCCTGACTCTCCCTCTCTCTCCCTCCCCTGACTCTCCCTCTCTCTACCTCCCTCGCCCTCTCTCTCCATCTCTGTCTCCCTATCTCTGTCTAGGCAAGGTGTATTAATTCTATTAGAAATATCACGAAAAGCAAGAGCTATTTGCTGCACACATCGAACCACCTTCCCCAGCCTTCCCAAAATCTGCAGCACATTATTAGTGACTCCCTAATGTAGAGGGTGCATGAGAGCTGGCTGGACAACTGCAGCAGAGATCAGGTGTAATCCGGAGGGCAGAGATTCCAAATAAGGCTGGGCTGATTCAGACTTTCATCCCTTCAGTGTCGATAAAACAAATGCTACTCGAGGCTGCGCAGGCAGAGTGATCTCCAAGTGGCTCGGTTCAATCAGTCACCGGGTTTGTCCTGATCACTGTAATTGTCCAACAATCCCCTCCCCCCCCCTTCCCTCCCCCCTCCTCTGTGGCAGCCCGGGATGAGTCAGCTTGCCTGGCACGCACACAGCCGGAGCACTTCACAGGTCTTTAAAAGACCATTAAATTGTTAATGAGGCTTTGTTCTGTTTCACCTCTTCTGAGGCCCCTGCAGCTCCACTCTATGGCTGGAATTTCCCGGCCCCCCTAGAGCAGAGCCTCTCCGAGTGAGGCTGCATAAACCGGCGGTGTTTACTAAAACTCTTGATTTTTTTTTTAAACTGGTACATGTCTGCAAGGTCCGGCGGGCCGCCAAGGAAGGCTTGCCGGGCCGCCACCGGCCCGCGGGCCGTACTATGAGTACCCCTGGTCTAGGATGTTGTTCTCCTCGAGGTAGCGGGTCAGTTGTTTGTTGACGGTCTTCTCGATGACATTTGCCGGGAACGGGATCAGGGAGATGGGCCGGAAGTTCTTGAGGTCCTTGGGGTCCGCCTTGGGGTTCTTGAGTAAGGCGTTGATCACGGCGTGCTTCCAGCTCTCAGTGAAGGTTGCTGTCTCGAAGGAGGTGTTGATGACCTTCCGGAGATGGGGTGCGATGGATGTGCTGGCTTTATTGAAGATGTGGTGTGGGCATGGATCTGACGGAGATCCGGAGTGGATGGTGTTCATGATCTTGATGGTGTCATCGTCGTTGATGTTGGTCCAGTAGAGCAGGCGGTTGGTGCGGATGGTGGTCGTGGGGGCAGAGGTCTCGGTGGTTGTCGGGGCGGTTGTGGCGTTGAAACTGTCGTGGATGTCTGTGATCTTGTGGTGGAAGAAGGTGGCCAGCGAGTCGCACATGTCTTGTGAGGGTGGGACGTCGTTGGTGTTGGAGCTGGGGTTGGAGAGTTCCTTCACGATGTTGAAGAGCTCTTTGCTGTTGTGCGCATTGTTGTCTAGGTGGTCTTTGAAGGAGGCTCTTTTGGCGGATCTGATGAGGGGATGGTGTCTGCGGGTGGCATTCTTGTGGGCGGCGTGGCTGTCCGGTGTTCGTTCACGGAGCCAGATCTTCTCCAGCTTTCGGCAAGTTTTCCTGGAGGCCCGCAGGTCTTCAGTGAACCAGCTGGCTTTCTTGTTGGTATGATTGTTGGAGGGTTTATTGATCGGGCGAGGGTGTTGGCGCAGTCGTTGATCCACTGTCTGAGGTTGCGGGCGGCGGTGTCGGGGTCTGTATGGTCGGCGGGTGGGCTCTGGGCAAGGGTGGTGGTTAGCTGGTCTTCGGTGACTTTGCTTCAGCAGAGGTGAGGCATCTGTTGGGTGCGGTGGTGCGTGGTGGGCTTCTTGAAGGTGAAGTGGATGCAGCGGCGGTCGGTCCAGTGGAGTTCGGTGGTATGGTTGAAGGAGACGTGGGGGCTTGCGGAGAAGATGGGGTTAAGCGTGTGACCGGCGGAGTGGGTGGGTGTTGTGACGAGTTGTCTGAGTCCAAGGTTGGCTAGGTTGGCGATCAGTGTGGTGGAGTTGGTGTCGTCATTGTTCTCGAGGTGGAAGTTCAGGTCCCCGAGGAGGATGTAGTCCATGGAGGCGAGGGCGTGTGTGCTGACGAAGTCGGCGATGGAGTCGCTGAACTGTGGTCAGGGTCCGGGCGGTCTGTAGATGAGGGTTCCTCTGAGGGTGCTGTTGGGGTCGGTGTGGATCTGGAAGTGCAGGTGTTCGGCGGTGCTGAGGGTGTCGTCGGTGTTGGTCGATGATGACTTTTGTAGATCAAGTGGTGCTTCCCAACCGTGCTTCATTCCTCCCAAAGGTGGTGATCCAATTCCCTCTGGGTCAATCTATCATGCTGCCCACCTTTTTTGCTCCTCCGCATTCCTTTAAAGAAGAGAAGCGTCTCCTCTGTCTGGATCCAAAAAGAACGTGCCGTTCTACCTACACCATCACCACCCCCTTTTGTATCGCATGGGCTAAAGAACGGTGATGGATTAAACCCAGATCTGTTGACTCGGTGTGAGTGTTTGATTGATTCAGATGCTCCGTCCATCACCACCCCCTTTTGTACCGCTGGGCTAAAGAACGGTGATGGATTAAACCCAGATCTGTTGACTGGGTGTCAGTGTTTGATTGATTCAGATGCTCCGTCCATCACCACCCCCTTTTGTACCGCTGGGCTAAAGAACGGTGATGGATTAAACCCAGATCTGTTGACTGGGTGTGAGTTTTTGATTGATTCAGATGCTCCGTCCATCACCACCCCCTTTTGTACCGCTTTGTTCTACCTACACAGCACAAAAGAGTTCTGGGTGGACGACTAACTGTTTGTGGGGTACGTGAGAGCTAAGAAAGGGCGGGCAGTGCCGAAAAGGACCATTTCTCGCTGGGTCGTTGTCTGCATACATATCTGCTACATTTTGGCAAAGAAGCAGCCCCCTAAGGGATTATGAGCCATTCCACCAGGAGAAAGGCTGCCACTTCGGCCTTCACACAGTGTGTCCCCGTGCTGTACATCTGTCAGGCAGCAACATGTGCGATTTTGCACACGTTTGCCAAACACTTCTGCCTGGACAGTCAGGTCTGTAGGGACAGGCATTATGCCCGTTCAGTCCTGCAGGACTTTCTAGTGTGAGGAATTTTTCCGCAGCCCACCGCAAGGAGGGTATGGCTTGGTATCTATTCTAAGATAAGGAATCTGCAGCTAGATGTCTCTATCAGATGAAAAAGTTCCTTACCTTCGCTAATGCATTATCTGGTAGAGACAAAATCTAGCTGCAGATTCTTTACAGACCCACCCATGTCTCCCCGCTCTGTGGACTTAGTCGTTAAGGCTACTCCCTTTTTCAGAGCTGTAGTTTTGGCACACACTTAAGTCAGTCACTTCATGGCTCTGCGCTTCTGGCATGGACAAATGAAAAATACAGACGTCCCTGTGCTTGCGCTATTATGGGGGCCAGTATGTCCCCCACTGTACCTGTTTAAGAGGGTGATCTGTATTCCCTTTAGTAGTAGCTTGTCAGCCATTTACTTATTTTGTGGTCCCCATGAGGCTTCCAAAAGCAGACATAGCCCACACAGGTGACTCTTACCAATTACATGACCTCTCTGTGGTCCTGTTTTGCTGTTCTTCTTATTTCTCTTCTCCCCGATCCTGCCATTTTCTCCTGCCTTGTTGTGTTTGTGGTCATATATTCAACAACCTTGTGAGCCCCATGTCCTCTTTCTTTACTTCTTGCTACTCTCCCAAAAGCCTACAGCACAGTGTGCTAAGATAGAAAAGTCTCAGGCTGCTTATAGTGCATGTGACTGCAAAACCAACTGGTGCAGGTCACTGCACTCTGTACATGTGATACTGGTGTCACAGTGTCACCAGTACCCTGAAACCAAATGAGGGAGAGGGGATTTGTCTATTCAGCAAGCATGGCATCCCTCCTAGACGCAAGTACACTGGCTTTCAGCTTGTGCCTGTAATACCAAGCTCAATAGCCCTAACTCTCACCGAGATGGGAAGCTACAACTCTCAGGGTGTAACAGTCCTAAATAAGACCATCCCAGAGGCTCATCACTAGTCGAACTGGGTACACTGCCCATTACTGCAGCTGCGTCCAGAACTGCTTCTTCCTTTACATTGCTCTTAATCACCATCCAATTCCCCATACACACACCCTTGCAACCCACTACAGAAAACATATTTTACCTTTTAGGTTAAAAGGAGTCATGGATTACAGGCAAACCAATCACCATGCTAGGTGAGTTCATTCGTACAATGTCATGTACTGAAATAAGGTAACTTTAGGAGAAAATTGGGTAGCAGGAATGTGTGAGTCCTATCACTGGACATCCAGTATATATTGTTTATGGTCAGGAAAAACAAACCTCTTTTTTATTTTGTCCCATCTTCAAATAGGCTCAACCCCCTGCAGCACAAACACGTTGCCAATTTACTGCACCACAATATGGTGGTAGCTCTTTAAAAAGCTCCCAGAATATTCCTTTAATGGATGCAGCTAGATACAGAAAATAGCCTTGATAGACTCCAAACCCTACCATAACCCTACCATATTCTGAGCCCTGGCGTAATCTAATAGGGTATTTTCAGAGCTTTGCAGTGAAGAGAAGACTGCCACAACTTTTCACTTCATTGCACAGTTCCCAATGGATACATATATTTTTTTTTACAGGACATGTACATTTCTGAAGCATTCTTGTCTTTTGAACAAATAGACATTTTAAACCATTCCACACCCTATATTCATAATTACTGCCATGCATTGATATCAGATGGCCTCTTACAAAGCCATTGAATATCTGGTCGATTATTTCATTGTATACACAATAAGAAGCTCTAAATCTCAACATAATCAAGCCACTGGCAAAGGTTGTTTTCTTATGTAAAACATGAGCTGCAATCATTAATATGATGAAACACATCGTTGTAAACAGCATTACAAAAATGGTGTGAAAGATAAACAGTTCAACCATTATAATGTTGCAGAATGATTATGAGTATATGTATACTCCTACCTAATATTACCTACACTATCAAGAGCATAGTGGGAGTACCCCCTGCCAGATCTCTTGGGCCAACTCACACTCCCATACCTGTGTTTGATGTATCAGGAAGCTGATTTGGTGAAGAGCAGGATAACGTCCTTTGCAGAATAAAAGCTTACCATCAGCAGAGCTGCATCTTAGGAACATGCACAGCGTTCTTGAATAATCTGTAGAAGTGCTCCTCTGCCGAATTTGGCTCAAAGGTGGTTTATATAACAAAAGCACTGTTCCAATTGCACAGTGCAGCTTTGATGTGATTGTTTGTCTTTCGACTCAGAGCAGTCTCCAACAGGACAATCAAATGCAAGAGCATTGCTTGCAGTGTTCCTTAGCCTCGGACAGAGTGTACAAACGCTGTGGTAAAAGTCTTACTATGAAATGTGCTGCAAGCAGAATACTTTTAAAGTATGTTATCTAGTAAGTGCAAGGCATGTAAAAGGTATAGTTTAGAAAAATATGTCAAGTTTAAATGTGTAACTAAAATGGAAACTTGTGTGCAGGACCTGTTGAACCATACAACACCCACTCCATGGCCGGAGGGGGACTCTTGCTTTAAAGTAAAACTAGTCAAAAATAAAACTTAGTAGATAAACCTTAACTTTAAAAAAATGAATATAAATGTGCTTTAATAATAAAATAGAATGAAAGCCATAGCTTGTAAAATGCCAATTAAAAGCACACAACTATTAAAATGAATACAAATCAATTAGAAATAAAAACAAGTTGCCAAATTAAACTGTAGGAGGCTCCGAAATTTTTCCCACGTTCAGAGAGTTAATAGGATCCAGTAGCAAACCCGCAACTGCAGACTTTGTTTCCCCAGTGGCCCGGACTGCAAGTTCCAAAAGACAAGCATGGTCGGATCTAACCCAATCAGCAGCCACTGATGGTGTACCCTCCAGCAGTGTAACCGTAAAGGAGGAGCCAGGATCCAGGAAATCCAAGATCTGAAGCATCCAGGAATAGCTCATAATAATCATCCTGTAGCACCGGTAGTCTCATAAGACAACACTGAAGATGAGCCCATTAGTGGACAGACCTGCAGATCCATATCAATAGATTGAGCCAGTTGCATTGCAATACATAGATCCAGTGCACACTCGAAAGTGCACAAAAGACAGCAGAACAGTGGCTGTTCGCAGTGTAACCATATGCTTCGAAAGGACAAAGACCAGTTTTCATTTAGTTCCTAGAGTAAAGACACTCCAAATTACTGTATCATGCGTTCACGACACAGCAAGACGTGGTAATTCCGTCACCATTTGGCCTTGAGATGGAACATTGTGGAGCAACAAAAATAGGACCAAAATTTCAACAATTAGAAATAACACTAGCAATATGCCTCCAAATACACTAGAAACCAAAGAGTTTATAAAGGCCAGAATCACTCCGAATACAGTCTGGAACGTGCTGACAAAGACAGACCCAATCGCTTAAAAAAGTGTACCATTTCGGCAGTATCTGACGCATTAAATATGAGGTGCACAAGTTCACCAAAGTGCAATGGAAGATTTGTGCACAGAAGCGATTGTATTTCAGAGGACGACCTTGCAACCTGAAGATCAAACGTCTTGGTAGCCGATGTTAATGAGACGTCCTTTTGAAACAATAAGTGTTTCAGTTGACTTAACTTATCAAAGTTAACATTAAAAATAGCAATTGAAGGCCATTCGGCAACTTTTCTGACTGTGTGTGCAGGTGGGAATAACACAATGTTACAACAGGTCACAACCAAAATAGTCACTATATATGGTACTTCTGGTTTCAACCCACTCCAACCTTGGTTGTTCAGAATCAAAGAACCTCCATTTGAAAGTAATCTGAATACTTGCCGAATTAAGGCAGCAGGTACTCCCTTCAAATAACACACCAAATTGGCCATGAGCGCATTGCACGTGCCATGAAGCGTTACCGCTTTACAGACTAATGATTGGCCAAATGAAGTGTTTGAGGCATGTTGGCTGCTGAATTCCTATCTGTGCATAGATCGCCGCCTAGTGTTGGGTCAGGATGATTGCACCTTGTTGTCCTGGAAGAGTCTTCGAAGTATCACAAGATAGGTGACTCCTCCCCTGTACTACAGTGCGCATGGGCATCTTCTCCATCCTCAGATTGTTTTTTTCCACTATTGGGTTCAGATGTTATTCCTATACTCCAACTTCGGAATCAAAACTAAACTTTTCTAGAGGCCAAAAGGCCTTTGACTTCGACGGTATTGTTCTCGCTCGGTACTTCTTGACTCGATCAAGCTTTCCATCTCGACTCGGTCGTCGACGTGGGCCGTTGGGCCTTTTCGACGCCACATGGGCCTGCTGTTGATGGAAAGGAGCCTGTTCAAAAGGTGCCCACAATGCCACTCCAAGTTCCCGCATACTGACAAACACACAGTATGCAACAAGTGCTTATTACTAGACCACAAGGAAGAAACCTGCCCAGCCTGTGCCCAATTCCGTTAGAAGAAAACCATCCGGATTCGACGGGCCGCTAGGCAAGAGATGCAGCTACAGGCACCGGAACCAGACAACATCTTCGAGGATGAACAAGATCTTCCAGAAGCGCAAGATTCGGATCTAGAGATCGTCACCGTCGAGGACTACTCGGACTCCAATGACGAAATGCCACCAGGGCAAATCGTGAGTACACTGCCCCCGACACCGATTACCCCGTTACCGAAGGCTCTGGTCGAGGCATCGCCTAAAGGCCTTAGCCAAGATCCAAAACATCATTCAGTAGCCCCGCCCTCCGGCTCGGCTCCGAAATCGAAGATTAAGCCTTCAGAGACCTCAGGTCCAAGTAACGTTATCCCAAAGAAGGTTTTAGAACCTAAAAAGGTCGTCGACCCGAAGGGCGTCGAACCGAAGAAGGCCGTACAGCCCAAGGGCGTCGGGCCGAAGAAGGCCGTCGAGCCAAAGGGCGCAGAACCAAAGAGAAGCGCAGAACCAAAGAAGGACGTCGAGCCGAAGAAGGCCGCCGACCCGAAGGGCGCCGAACCGAAGAAGGCCTTTGACCCAAAGAAGGCCGCTGCGCCGAAGGTTGTCGAACCGAAGTAGGTCGTCGACACAAAGGGCGTCGTGCCGAAGCCTGTGGTCCAGCCAGAGGAGGTTATTGAACCAAAGAAAGGCATCGAACCAAAAACAAGTGCTCCTAAAAACACCAGTCGATCCAAAAAAAGTAATCGACTCGACAAAAGACAGTCAACCTAAAAAACCTGTCGAGCACAGAAAGCGTGTCGAACCTAAAGATCCGGTCGATCCGCAATCACTCGTCGACCTGGATAAAGAGGCAGAGCCGAGAAAGAGCAATAAGGCGCCGAAAGTCATCGAACCAAGAAAGGTTATCGACCCGAAGGCAATAGTCGATCCAAAAAAGACTAAGCCAAAGAAGTCAAAGAATCTGCCACGGACAGTGGAAGAAGAACTCTTCCATCCAGATCCATCAGAAGATCAGGCAAAAATGTATATAAACCCTGAGACTGGTAAAGTCACAATCCTACAGAGGAAGATGTGGCCATTGGACATGGACTCTCATTCCCCCATTCCTCTAAAGAAGAAGAAGGACTTTGGTACTTCTCCCTAAAGACCCTTCATTCCTTTCTATCCTACTATGCCTTTTGCTCCTTACTCTCCTACGCACTCTGGCGACAATGACGGTGACACAGGGGAAGATCCTCAACATGATTATGACTATCCAGAGGATCCTAACCCTCAAGATGAACCATGGGGTGAACCTACTGATCCATTTGACACGCATCCCATCCCTGAAACCTCCTCATACGCAACAAAGCCGTCACCTACTGACGACACTATTGTCTTCAACCAGCTAATAGATAGGGCAGCGCAGTACCACAATGTCGACATGCATAATGACCCTATAGACGAAGATTTTTTATTTGGTACATTCCCTACTTCAGAAAAAAACGTCAGAACACTTCCTATGTTAAAAGGGGTATTAAAACATGCACCAGATATCATTGAAGATACAGCCAGGGCACGCGTGATCAATCCCAGGATTGAAAAGAAATATAGAGCAGCCCCTACAGACCCTACTTATATCAGAGGTCAGTTACCATTAGACTCACTAGTAGTGGCTAACGTACGCAAAAGGGCCAAGTCACAGACAACAGCAGAAGCTCCACCTCCTGCTAAAGAGTCCAAAATACTAGAGGCCTCGGGTAAAAGGGTAGCATCACAGGCTTCCAATTCATGGAGAATAGCAAATACACAAGCTCTACTAGCTCGTTACGACAGAGCACACTATGACCAGCTTGAAAGTTTAATGCAACACCTGCCTGAGCCTTTCAAAGCCCAAGCTAATGACCTCATACAGGAGGGGAAATTTATTACAAATGCCTCCATTAAATGTGCGCTTGACGCAGCTGACACTGCAGCCAGGTCCATTAACACTAGCGTCTTACTACGAAGACATGCATGGCTACGTATTTTTGGCTTTAAGAACGAGGTGCAATCCACCATTCTTAACCAACCAATCAATCAAGACTTCCTTTTTGGCCCTGCAGTCGACACCATTTTAGACAAAATGAAAAAAGATACAGAAACTGCAAAATCAATGGGCGCATTGCAGTTTCAACAACACAGAGGTTCCTTTCGACGCTCCTCATACAGAGCAGCTACACAGGGCAATGCTTCACAATCCTCGTCCACATACAAAAGCAACACCCAAGGTTCCTTTAACAAGAACTCCAACAGAGGAGGTTATAGGGGCAACAATAATAAGGGAAGAGGACGTGGAGGCAATAACACCAGAGCCTCCACTGCCGCAAAACAGTGACTACATTACACTACCTCCAGACCATTTATCACCGGTCGGGGCAGAATCCAACAAATCCTACCAGTCTGGAACGCAATTACCTCAGACAGGTGGGTGAGACAAATTATCCAGTATGGTTATTGCCTAGAACTCACATCTACTCCATCCAACATACCACCCAGACACCATCCTATGTCCAAAGAACACATCACCCTGCTACAACAAGAGGTGAAATGCATGCTGGAAAAGGGGGCAATAGAGCCAGCCCCTTTCCAACACCAACGGACAGATATATACTCACTATACTTCCTTATTCCCAAGAAGGACGGTTCCCTCAGAACAATATTGAACCTCAGACCCCTAAATCAATACATACTGTCGGAGCACTTCCATATGATCACACTACAGCAAGTGCTCCCGTTGCTCCAGCAAGGAGAGTTCCTAGCAACATTGGACCTCAAGGATGCGTATTTTCACATACCCATCCATCCAGCTCACAGAAAATATCCCAGGTTCACAATAGAAGGTCAACACTACCAATTCAAGGTTCTCCCCTTCGGGGTAACCACGGCTCCAAGAGTGTTTACAAAATGCCTAGCAACAGTAGCTGCACATCTCAGGAGGCAACACATCCACGTGTTTCCATACCTAGATTGGCTAATACAAGCAAAATCGTACAAACAGTGCATAAAACACACGTCTCAGACACTTCAGCTGGTACACAGCCTAGGCTTTACAATAAACTACCCAAAATCCCACCTACAACCATCCCACACACAACAGTATCTAGGAGCTACCATAGATACTTCAGTGGCAAAGGCATATCCAAACTCGGCGAGGATAACCAGCATGCAAGTGCTCATTCGCAAATTTCTGCCAAAACACTCTTTGCCAGCTAGAATCTTCATGCAGCTCATAGGCATGATGGCCTCTTGCATATTCATTGTCCCCGGTGCCCGCCTTCAAATGCGTCCACTGCAAGAGTGCCTTGCAAGACAGTGGAACCAGGCTCAAGGACTACTAAAAGACCTAGTGTTGGTAGACAGTCGTGCTTACAACTCTCTGCAGTGGTGGAACCCACAAAACCTTTCCAAGGGCCGACTGTTCCAGGAGCCGGTTCCACAACTAGTACTAACAGCGGACGTATCACTGACAGGCTGGGGAGCCCACCTACTTCAATACACAGTACTATGGCTCTGGACAAACAAACAAAAGAGACTGCATATCAATCAACTAGAGTTGCTAGCAATATTTCTAGCCCTAAAAGCATTCCAGAAATACTTGTACAACAAGACTGTGTTGATCCGGACGGACAACATGACAGCCATGTACTATATCCAGAAACAGGGAGGAACACACTCTCCACAGCTGTCCCACTTGGCACAGAGCATATGGAAGTGTGCAATTCCAAAAAACATCTTTCTCCTGGCACAACACCTCCCAGGAAAAGACAATCAAATAGCGGATTTGCTCAGCAGACACAGCCAACAACTGCACAAATGGGAAATTCACCCCCAGGTTCTCCAGCCATTCTTCAAAAAGTGGGGTCACCCAGAGATAGACCTGTTTGCCACAAAAGAAAGCTCAAAATGCCAATACTTTGCCGCCAGGTTCCCACATCCGTTGTCACAGGGCAATGCGATATGGATGAACTGTTCAGGCAGATTTGCGTACGCTTTTCCCCCAGCACCACTGATTCCGCTGGGGGCAAGCAAACTACGGCAATAGTCACACACAATGATCCTAGTTGCTCCCACATGGGCGAGACAGCCATGGTACACAACGTTCTGGGAGCTTTCAGTATTTCCTCATCAAAGGCTATGCCTCGCACCCTAACTTCAGAACCATGGAGAAATCAGACACCCAGATCCCAATCAGATGAACCTAGCGATCTGGCTCCTGAAGTCTTAGAATTTGGATACCTTAACTTGCCTCCAGACTGCATGAATATCATTAAGGAGGCAAGGAGACCAACTACTAGAGCATGCTATGCAGCTAAATGGAAGAGATTTGTTATTTACTGCAACAATAACCAAATGAATCCATTAGATGCTTTCATACAGAACATTATATGTTACCTACTGCATCTTCAAAGATGCAACCAGGCATACTCTTCTATAAGACTACACCTTCCTGCTATAGCAGCATATCTCCAAAACAGACAGCACCTTTCACTGTTTCGGGTACCAGGAATCAAGGCTTTTATGGAGGGTCTCAAAAGAGTGATTCCTCCAAAACACCCACCTTCACCAGTCTGGAACCTAAATATAGAACTCACCAGACTCGTGGGACCTCCTTTCGAACCTCTACATTCATGCGAATTGCAATTCTTAACATGGAAGGTGGCATTCTTGATTGCCATTACTTCACTCAGGCGAGTTAGCGAACTACAAGCACTAACGATTCAAGAACCCTTTATGCAGATACACGCTAACAGGGTAGTACTTAGAACAAACCCTAAGTTCATGCCAAAGGTCATATCCACTTTCCATATTAATCAATCAATAGAACTGCTAGTGTTCTTCCAAAATCCACAGTCGGTAGCTGAAAGAGCCCTACACACACTAGATGTAAAGAGAGCGCTGCTTTATTATGTGGACAGAACTAAATCATTCAGAAAAACAAAACAATTATTTGTTGCTTTTTCACCACAACATAAAGGAAATCCCATATCAAAGTCAGGAATAGCCAGATGAATAGTTAAATGCATTCAAATATGTTATCAAAAAGCTAAACACACGTTAACTGTCCCCCCAAGAGCACACTCTTCGCGCAAAATGGGGGCATCCATGGCTTTCCTAGGAAATATTCCTCTTGAAGACATATGTAGAGCAGCTACATGGTCTACTATACACACTTTCACAAAACACTACTGTGTAGATGTACAAGCAAAGCAGCAAGCTGCTGTAGGCCAGGCTGTCCTCAAAACTCTTTTTCAAACTGCTGCAGCTGGCACAGGTAACCACCGCTAGAGGAGATACTGCTATACAGTCTATGCACAGATATGAATTCAGCAGCCCACATGCCTCGAACGGAATATGCTACTTACCAGTATGCATCTGTTCTTGGCATGTAGGGCTGCTGACATTCATATCGCCCGCCCTCCTCCCTGGTGCCTGTTGCAGCTGCAGCATTATCTTTTGCATGGCCATCTCTTACTTTACTATCTCCATCTCTGCCACAATGGCGAAAAACAATCTGAGGATGGAGAAGATGCCCATGCGCACTGTAGTCCAGTGAAGGAGTCATCACCTATCTCGTGATACTTCGAAGACTCTTCCAGGACAACAAGGTGCAATCATCCGGACCCAACACTAGGCGGCGATCTATGCACATATATGAATGTCAGCAGCCCTACATGCCAAGAACAGATGCATACTGGTATGTAGCATATTCCTTTACATTTATTTCAGCTGAAAAAGACTTTCATTTTTCCATTTTGACACCTGTTATCGAAAGGCAAAACCCAGTTTTTGTGAGCAAATATCTCTCCTAACGCCTCATATCTGCCTATTTGAAAGTGTTTCAGACAAGATGTAAAATGAATCGTTGAAATTGGTAGTGAGATAAATCCATGAATCAACCATATGGCTGATGGTGTCTTACCTACTGTGACGGGCATTTTTTTCTTTTCTAAAGGCACTATGCTTAACATTATTTTTTGTGTGAGTGGTATTTTCATGGCTCATGATTTGATTTTTAAATCTGTAATGTCCAATTTAATTCAAATTTTTCTTTATTCAATTTGCAATAAAAATCATAAAAGCACAGTACACACAATTAAAATAGTTAAAAATCTTTTGTAAATATATGAGCTATCCAGAGGCTACAAATTCATATACAAGTATAAAACAGCTGTTAGAAATGGGTATTCTGGTTGGCTAAGGTATGCACCTAAGCCAGGCAAAATCCATCACACTAGTCAGGATAAGTGAATTAAACATCTAAAATAACCCCTGCTCACCCCGTTGGCGGCTTGGCATGAGCAGTCAGGCTTATCCCAGTGGCAGTGTGTAAAGCATTTGTACATAACCAGCAGTAATACAGTGAAAACACTACAAAGGACACCACAACAGTTTTAGAAAATGTCCAATATTTATCTCAGTAAAACAAGACCAAAATGATAAAACTCCAACATACAGTTATCCAAATATGAATAAAGCAAAACTAGAAGCTGTCATAGAGTTGTGAACAAACAAATCCAACAGTGTTGCGGCCCAGCTACAGTGTTGGGAAGACCCTTAAAACAGTACCTTTGGAGATGCAGGGCATCGAACCTTGTGGTGAGCTCCGGAGGAGCGGCGTCGGCAGGTGTCAATTCCGGACACCGGTGCAAGAGTTGTCGGGCCCTTGAAGTCACACGTGTTGCAGGTCGAACTCTGAGTTTGAAGTCAGGAGCACCGGCGTCTGCTGGCGTCGGGGCTGCGGTGTGTAGCGGAGCAGTGCGACAAGCAGTGCCCTCAGATCGTGGTGCAGGCTGTGGCTCAGTGACAGTCGTCCTGTGGCAACAGTGAGACCAGGGCTGCGGTGCGTAGTGGGGCAGGGCTTGTTGTGGTGCTGACAGTTCATGGTGCAAGCAGCGTTGTTGTCTTTGCTGAAGAGATTTCGTCAGTGGACCCAAGGCTGCTGTGCGAGATGGGGCAATGTGTTGTGCGGAGCCCACGGGTCGCGGTGCAGCAGCGTTGTCAGTTGACGATCTGAAGTCGATAGCGCTGGTGTCGGTGGGCCAATATTGCAGTGTGGGGTGGGTCAATACATCGAATAACCTACGAGTGGTGCCCCAAACCACGGTGCAGGCAGCAGCGTTGATGTCAGCTTGGGGGTGGCGGCAGCATTGAGACCAGGGCTGCAGTGCGAAGTGGGACAGTGCTCTGTGGTCTCCACGAACTGTGTCCACTGCTCACTGTGCAAGCAGCGGCATCAGTGTTTTCGTTGTCAGGGATACCAAGGCGGCAGTGTGAAGAGAGGCGGTCCCCACATGTCAAGGTGTAAACTGCCGTTCTCGCCTTGACACCAACTGCATGTCTTTTCACTGGCAATTTATTTGACTCGTAATTCGGTTGTATTGCTCGCCCTTTAACTTTTGAGCTCAATTTTCCATACTGTCATTTCCCTCCCTTTCTTTTCCTATAGGCAAATGAGGCTTGTATCGTTTAGGCATTTACTAAATGTCCTGATGATGATCCCCATAACTATGTAGTGGGATCGAAATACCGTTGACCTTAATTGCGCACCTTATACATTTATGTACCATGTGTCATTTAACATGTAAAGGTGTCTGAAATTCTCTGTTCTACTATTGAAATTGTGATATTTACAGAACTGTAAGCTTTTGCCTAAAAGCCCTTTGTGTTTCACTTTTTGTGTTTGTTTTAGTAGGGTACAGGCTTGTGCCCCACTTTGTAAATTGTTGATGAATTTGTCGCTACTACTCTAAACTAAATAATTTACCTCTGTCCGGCTGGACATGTCACACCAATATAGAAACAACTGTGTCTATATTTATTTAAGTTTATTCTTTTGCTTGTAAGGGACCACTGTTGTTTAAAAAGGTGTAAACAGCGGCTCGGTGGCAGCATCAGGGATTGTCGGGATCAGGGTTGCAGTGCGAAGTGCGGCGGTGCCTTCAGGTCACAGAGCCGTCAGGGGCCTCGTTGATGGTGTCAGGTTACCATTTTCTTCTGTGGCAGCTGAAACATCCAGTTCCAGAAGCCAGAACCCAGAAGGAGTTAAAGTCTTTGATTTCCCTGAGACTTACAACAGGAGGCAATCTCTACATCAAGCCTTTGGATATAATAAGAATACAGAAAGAACAGTAGCAGTAACTGCAGGCCAACCCAACAAAGCTACACTAGCAATGGGGCAGTACTCCTACTGACAGTTGTTCTAGCTCTTCTTTCTGGCAAGTTCCTTAGTCCAGCAGTAATCTAAAGCTCTGGGGTCAGGGCCCAAATGTTTATACCACATTTTAATTTAAAGTTTGTACAAACAAAGTTCCTCTTTCACACATAAACCAGTTCAGCCTGGCTCAGGCCAGGTTCCCTTCAGTGGATGGAGACAGCATTGTGGAGGACATACATAGTCCATTCAAGTGCAAGCAACAACTCATCCCACTACTTTAAATGCAGCCAGGTCTGTTCAGTCAAGTTTTGAGTCCCCTAGGAAATGCAGGACACACCTCAAACTCCCCCCCCTTCTGTCTGTCCAGTATGAATGCACCTCCCCTGCACTTGTCACTCTAAACGCCGACAGGAAATACACAAAAGAAGAGGCACTTTGGAAGGTTAGATAAGAAAATATCCACCTTCTAAAAGTGGTATTTTCAAAGACACAATATCAAAAATATCTTTACTAAAAAACATATTTTAAATCCTGAGTTCAGGAAGCCTAAACTCAATTTCTCTATCTTGTCCCAGTGGAAGGTTATGCTTGTAAGATGTTACAAAGCAAGCCCCATGTCATCCTATGGGACAGAAGGCCTTGCAATAGAGAATAACGGAGTACACGGTCTTCACTCTCAGGACATGTAAAACACACCAGTACATGTCCTACCTTTCATATACCCTGCACCCTTGGTCCTACCTGATGGGTGCCTTACTTGTAAGAAAAGGGAAGGTTTGGGCCTGGCAAGTGGGTGCACTTGAAGGTCTACATAGCACTAAAAACTGTGTGCAGACTCTGCAGTGGCAGGTCTGTGACACCTTTGAAAGGTTGCCTGTGTGGGTGGCACAATCAGTGCTGCAGGCCCACTAGCAGCATTTGATTTACAGTCCCTGGGTACACTCGTGCACATTACTAGTGACTAAATAGTAAATCAAATAAGCCAATCCATAAACACAATTTACGTGGAGAGCTTATGCACTTTACCACTGAATATCAGTGGTAAAGTGCCCAGAGTTCTAAAACCAACAAAAACAAGGTCAAACACACAAGGTCAAAAAGCAAAAAGTCTGCAGGTAAACCCATTGAAAAAGCCAAGTCCAACAAAACCTCTTGAAAAAATATAGCTGAATAGCAACATACATTACAATTACCTAAAAATTGAAAATACTGTAATACTTGTCTAGCTTATTTAAAACTTAAAGTAAAGAAAATGAGAGACTAATAATAAGAGAAATTGTTGTGAGTTAACATTGTGAAGGCTCATCCTAATAAAAACGAACAAACAAAACATCAATTTTAGGGTCCGTTATAGTGGTAGGAAATAATGGGTGCCACCTAAAACATTCATCATCATCATCATAAATATCTTTATGCAATTTGCATATACAGTCTCGAAAAGCACATTATTAAGAAAACATATTTTTAAAATGACAATGTAACGCAGAACTAATAATAATATCACAAATTAGCAAAATGCACCCCTGGTAGAAACCGGGATAAAAAGCAGCAGACTTTAGATGAGTCCAATAATTGCAGGTACAATAAAGCGGATCTCACGTGATTAAACTGCAAAGGCACAAAGAGAGGGTGCACGTACTTTTGTCTTAAGGCTGACCAGTTAGGACAAATGAAAACAATGTGTAAAGTGTCTAGTGCAGTAGTCATATCACATGTGCAAAAAGAGCGATCTGATGGTTTATGCCACCCCATCAACAACTGTGAGAACAGGCTTAATCGGAAGTACATTAACAGTCTTCTGCGCTGGCTGACATATCCAGAGTTAAATACATTTCCATTTTATTTGTGGATTTCACCATCATAAAGTGCTTGTAACTGTCTTTATGCAGGGCCCCTTGAAAACTTGCCTCGCTTGGGGTTAGCCTAAAGTCTCTTTGACCTGAGCTATGTCTGATTTACAGATCAACTCTAGGGTGCTGAACAACGGAGGTTTGCTTAATGCCCCTAGAGTTGTTTGGACATAGCTTAGCTATAGTATATGGTGGCTCAGATCTATATTCATGCAGTCAATCACAATATTGCTATTAAATTCTACCTCTCTCTTAAGCCATATAGAGAACCAAATAAGCATTGGGCGGAGTTTAATCAAATCAGAAATAAAATCTGCTCCCATGTCTAACTCAATTGCATAATTAATCTCAGCTGATTTTGTCCATGCTGGAGGGGAGACATGTCATTCTGTATTATATTGAAAGCAGATGATACAATATTATTTAGAGAACAAATACAAATTGACAGTATGTTTATGCCATTATCCACGACAGCTAAGGCCTTTTCCAAATATGCACTGTCAAGTTCTCTCAAAATTTCAGCAGCTTACTGCTGGGAAACTTTCCAAATTTCATTGTATATGGCGTATATAAAACATTTAGGACGTGGTGATCAATGACCTAAAAGAAATATTGTAAACCAAGGTCATCAGAAAGGAGAGATAAGAGTTCCTTAACTGCAGGTGAAGCTGAATGTTGTAACCATTGCTGGTATAACTTCCCTACACTGTAGCTAGTAATCACTCCTGAGTGTTATTTCTGCAAATATCAGGGTCTGGTCTGCTTGCTTTGAAACCCTTAATGGCGCTTAAAACAATGCATGACAACCATTAGTGTATATTGGCCACATGAACCACCAGTCTGAACCTGAAAGTTAAGAATTATGTGTACCGTTCTGTTGAGCTGGACTGCTCCGCTTAATATGCAAAATGTTGCCAATTGTCAAAACGTGCAAAAGAGGGTATGCTAGGTGTGTTCATGTCTGTAATTCTAACCAATCCTAGGCAGGTTGTTTGCTTTACTGTATCGCTCACAATAATAATTTGTCTAGGTATTAGACAAGCTCTAAACAAAGTCTCATTGCCTTGGACTTACCAAATTTGTGTTCCCAAAATGATTTTAACTGAATGTTGTCTTTCCAAAATGCATAGCCGTGTATGGTCAGCTGGGAAATGAATGAATCTGAATATATTAATTTTGTTTGGGTCAGCATATTTTTCTTCAACCGGGAAGGGGTACGTTTATAGTAATAAGAAAGGGTTGATACCAGAAAAAATATCCAAACTTTTGCATTTATGTTTTTGAACTACCCACTGGTGGTGTCGGGCAATGTTCCCATTGTGTGTATTAAGATATAAATCCTCAGTTTTTAATACTGTATAAGATTCTAGTTCAGAAAGCATGCTTTTTACAGTGGTGACTTCCCAGTCATCAGAAATACTACAATTTGCAATGTTTCCATAGGACCAGAAATATCAACTTAGAACTTAGACTTTGTCCCAATCACTTCCATTGGGGATAAGAAAATTTTTCATAAGGGATAGGTCTCTTCAGACTTTATGTAAAGAAGAAGGAAGCTTCAGCCCCTCAGCTGCCAGTTCAACAGCAGAGCTTTCTGAGAGTTAATGTCTATTTAGGAGCAAAAAGACAACTTTGACAAATGGAATACAAATGAATAAGTAAAGCCGTGAAATTGAGATCCATATGTAGGACCAGGGTAAGCTCAAGTAAGTTTGTTTCAGCCAGAAAACAAATGCACATATCCCATGCAAAGAAGTATGTGGCGAATCCAAGAAAAAGTCAGCAATGTTGGTAAAGTAGCCAGAGGCAGTGTGTGCAAAAACAGGACCTCACGGGATAAAGTGGAATTGATTGGTACCTCCAAAGGTAGTTGATATAAACAACTTTGTTGTTTTGAAATGCAGTTGAAGACTGTAAAATCACATATGATGTGTTTACGGTGTTAGCAGTAGTAACAGGAAGGAGTAGAACTTCAATGTCTGACATCCCCTGTTGGGGAATCACAATTCCTATATTATTTTCTGCTTGTAGAGGTATTTCCTACTTGGTAGTGAGAGCAGACAGATGACTACCCAGGAGCCCAGTGGTCTGCTGTGTGTGATTGGCCACATGATGTGGTTTGAGGGGCACAAATAATTTCTTTCTACAACCAGCAAGCAGTGGCAAAATCACAGTTCTGGTACCTGCAATTGCAAGGACTGGAACTAGTGCTCTGTATGATGAGTAAACTCCTCCTTTTCAGTAATCTTCTCTCGAACTAGATCCCCAGTTGCTGGTTGCTCCTTCACTTCTTCAGTGGCAGCACATTTAGTAGCTTCATTTGAGTGCACATCTCAGAAGTCTTGTAGTTCTTAGAAGACAACAAAACGTTCATTGATGTCAAAAAGGTGTATCTACCACCACTGTGCCAGGATAATGAAGGTCTGCAACGTACATCAGGACACCAAACAGGACCTCATAAGGGGTCTGACCGCCCAAAGATCCTCTAGGCTTATTATTTAAAGCTCTTTGGACTGCGTTTAAGTGATCGACCCAACTACGACCTGAATCTAATACTCTAGCTGTTCAAGACTGCTTTAAGTACTTGTTTTTCCTTTCCACTATTGAATTTCTCTCAAAATGATAGGGGGAAGAATAATGCACAACCTCACCCAGGGTCCCCAAGGTATCCTTGTAAGCCCTATAGGCAAATGCTGATCCCTGGTCCGAATGGAATGCAGGTGTGCATGGATCACTGACATAATATCAACGACAACAATATTGACCTACCAGAATATCGTGTCAAGTATATCGATGTCCAGAATATCGACATCCTATCTACAATATGGTAAGTACAAAAATATCTGATAAAAAAATTGTTGTTTAAAATATTGAAGTTAAATATTTCGGCTTTTTTTTCATGTTGAAAAATATTGTAAAATAAGGAAGAAAATACTATTAACTTGGATAGCGGGTGGTAAAAATTACTCTTTCCACTCCAGCGAGTGCAACAGTAGGGAAAGTGTTGGATAGCGTGTAGGTAAACATTACTATTCCCACGTCATCGAGTGCAACAGTAGGGAAAGTGTTGGATAGCATAGGGGTAAAACATACTATTCCCACTCCAGAGAGTGCAACAGTAGGGAAAATGTTGGATAGCGGGGGTAAAAATTACTATTTCCACTCCAGTTAGTGCAACAGTAGGGAAACCTTTGGATAGTGGGGGTAAAAATTTCTATTCCCACTCCAGAGAATGCAACAGTAGGGAAGTGTTGGATAGCGGGTAGGTAATAATTTACTATTCCCACTCCAGCAAGTGCAACAGTAGGGAAAGTTTCTGATTGCGTGGGGGGGGGGTAAAAATTACTTTTCCCACTCCGGTGAGTGCAACAGTAGGGAAAGTGTTGTATAGCAGAGGGAAATAATTTACTATTCCTACTCCAGCAAATGCAACAGTAGGGAAAGTGTTTGATAGCGCTGGGGAATAATTTACTATTCCCACTCCAGCAAAATAATTAACGTTAATTAAAAAATATTTAATTATTCAAAAATATTTCACCTCCCACCAAATTCCCCTATAAACAACACCACCAATATTGTAAAACATGACATTACCATAATTAATTGACAATTAATTAATTAACTAATAACAATTAACAAGCAAATTAAATACAATCTCTAATAAATTAGTTCACACAATTAACACTATAAAATAACTTTTGTTATAATATTTAAAGTTATTAAAATTAAGTTACTTTCCACCCTACTCCCCTATCAACGCACAACACACTCTTAAAAACAAGACACAATTAATATAATTATTAATTAATTAATAATTATTAATATCCGAATAATAAATAATTATTAATAAATCAATAACCACATTTAACAATATAAAATATTAAAAACATAAAAATTAATACAAAAAAGTAATTAATTATAATTAAATTACTTCCCATCCCTCTCCCCTATAAACCCACAACCACTCCTAAAAAATTAGACAATTAACATATGTACGATTAGTTAATAATTATTAATAACAATTAATAAATAATTAATAAATAAATAGTTAATATTACATTAATTACCACAATTAACAATATATATTATTAAATACATAGATATTAATTATTACAAATTAATAAATAATTTACTTCCCACCCTATTCCCCTATAAACCCACAACCCGGCATGGAAATAAAACACAAAATGATATTAAAAATAATTAATAACTTCAAAAAATTATTAATAATTTATCTTTATAGGGGGAGGAGCCAAGCTCGACAGCGTGATGGCCGCACGGTAGCTCGGCTCTGCCGCCCTCCCTGCCCAAACTCATTTATCCTGCCGCCCATCCTGCCCAAAAACGACAACATTTTATAGATGCAGGTCTGCTGATACTTACCACCCGTCCTGGTGGCTCCGGCGGTCAGTGGGTCCGCAGCGGCGTCCTCCCAGGAAGTGCGGCCTCCGGGGGGTGGAGACCGGGGCCTTGCCTTCAGCGAGTAGCCGGCGAGACGGTGTCGGCGGCGGCCTCAGGTGGAGGATGGAGGCCGGCCAGAAGAGGCCGTTGTGCGAAAAAGCCGGAGGCAACTGAACGCGCCTGGGACTACCGTCCGGTGGTCCAGAGGTGAGGTGCGGCAAGTTGTGTGTGGGGGACGCCGTGTTGGTGGTTTCCCCCCTTGTTGCCTTGCCCGGCCATTCCGAACGTCATCGCTCGGTGGCGGAAAGTGGCTCCGGCGGAGCAGTGGCGCTGGCGGGTCCCCATCTTTTGGTGGCCCTCATTTCTGCATCGAGGTTGCAGTTTGGATGCTTGAGGGGGATCCCGCGGAGGCCCTGACTGTGAGCCCACCCCAGGAGTTGGTTCCGAAAAGACGGCGCTGTACTCGCAAAATGGCGGCTGATGCCGTATGCTGTGGAACGCCCCGGGATGTCGATGCTGTGCCTCTGCACTGTGAATGGGCCTGCACTGGGGAGCGTGAACCCATGATTGGCGACGTCCTACGAGCGCTGAAGATTTGGCAAGTGACCTTGGCCCGGGATTCTAGTGGGCAAGATAATGTGGTGACCGCCATTGCTCCCGGGCCGTCCCTCAGAGATGCGGATGGGCATGGTTGCTGCCTGTTTCCCGCATTTTGGTGGGGGTAACGATGTCCTGGTTCGCAAGCGGGAAGATTTGCTGGTGACCATTGACACTGATGTACGTGACTGCCGTAAACAGCTTTTGCATTACCATCGGCGGAGGAGATCCCATGGATTGCTTCCATTGGCCGTTCAGCGGCCGCTTCACGGCCTTTTCTCTCCGCTTTGTTCTATGCCCGCTACTTCGACATACATCGTGGCGATAGCTAAGAAAGGACTGGGATGAGCCCGGCTCTTGATCCGGAGGACTGCTGTTCGGTGTGTGGAGTTATGGACTGCCTCCAATTGTGATAATTTTGTCGAATCCTTAATATGTATGGCTACCTGAAAACGTGCCAGTTTCGTTTTGGGCTGCATTAATTGTTTGTATGGGCGGGGGGTGGGGGCCGTGCGCCTTGTTACACAGTATCCTCCCCCCTGGCTTTCCTTTTTCCCTTTTTATCTGTTTTCTTTCTTTTTCCCTACATTATCTCTTTCTATATTTCGGGTTCATGTTTAGGGCGACAGGCACGCTGCTGGGAGGGGTAGGCCATAGCCTTCTGCAGGGGTGCAGGGTGGGGTGGGTGGGTTGGGGTCTATTAGATAGCTACTTGTTTCTATGGCTCTTTTGTGTCCTTTTCTTGGGTCTCCATGACTGTGCATGATTCCCGCGGGGTGAGTGCCTGGGGCGGGAGGATTGGGTATTCCTGTGTAATATGGTACTTTTAGGTTCTGCTTATCTTGACTTAGCCGCCCCGCCCCTAAGAATGTTTACTGTCTGGATTGTTGATCGCCATTATTGCCGTGGGGCGGGCACAGTAACGTGGAGTCCCCTTTTCCTTTTTTCTGTTTTTTTCGTTTTCTTTTACTCTCCGGGTTGGGCTGTATAGTGATTGCAATTTTATCCGTCTCATTGATGATTTGATTATCATGAGAGTGATGTTCTGCTTGTCATTGGGCACATGAGGTTGCGGGTGGACACTGGCCGAAGAAGAATTGCAAGGGCATCTATGGCTTGATCTCTTTGGACTATTCTGATGACAGATCTACAGGTACCCTATTATAATGTTGTTGGTTCTGCTCCCCGCCATGTGTACCAGGACGCTTATTATACAACCGATCCTTTATTCTTTAATATAAAATTAACCTTCTGTGATCCTGTGCCGGGGGGTTACACTAAGTTAGCATTATGGACTTGCAGCACTGTGTAGGATTGCGTAACCACTCCGTACTTTTTATTGATATTGGTGCTTTACAGTTTGTTTTGTGGCCGGCCTCTGGGTTGTAGGCCCGTATTTGTAAGCAACCATCTACACAAATAAAGGTTTTCAAAAATTAAAAAAAAATAATAATAATTTATCATAATTAAATTACTTCCCACCCTATTCCCCTATAAACCCACAACCCGCTACGGAACTAAAAAGCAAAATCTTGTTTAAAAAAATTAATAACTTATAAAAATGTAACACATATATTAAAATACAAAAACAATACTTACACAAAAAGATATAGAACACATACATTTAAATTAAATACTAACATACATAACACTAACTAAAAAAACGATATTTTTAACCGATATTTTAAAAAACTATATTTCTTACCTTCAACTTGATATTCTTGTCGACGATATTCTGACTGTCGATATTCTGGCATGACGATATTTCCACATCGATATTCTGGTAGGTCGATAATTCGATGATTTAAACTTTATATTTTGTCTGTTTACCGTACTGCATATGACCTTATAAAGACTTGCAGATCTTTTGTAACAGTTTGAGGGTCAGCCGTTTGCTGTGACCACACTCAGAGGAATTTAGAACATGAATTCGCTGCCAATAGAATAAATGTATAATACCTTGTGCTGGCTCAAAGTTGCAACTAACACGCCATAAAGTTTGAATACGTGTGCTCCGGCGTAATTAAGATTGATAAGTCCATCTCTAGTCCTACACTCGTATGAATCCCGAGATTTCCACCCAGTCTGAGGAAGTTTTCATCGACACACAATAAAATCTGAACACACTGCCGCAAGGGCCACCAAGAGTTGAACATCTCCAGCGCCACGATTTTGAAGAAATTGAGTCAAGTTGGTCTGATTGTCTCTAGGGGTCTACAACCTCAATACTATACAGTCCTGAAGATGGTCTCACTAATGCAAAACTAGAGACCAAAACGTCGACTTATACACTTTTTTCTTTGATATTGATTTGTGGTTTATT
Source organism: Lissotriton vulgaris (assembly GCF_964263255.1). Lineage (NCBI taxonomy): Eukaryota > Metazoa > Chordata > Amphibia > Caudata > Salamandridae > Lissotriton > Lissotriton vulgaris. The sequence goes on along the minus strand of NC_141693.1, from coordinate 895,960,743 downwards.
TTTTAGAAAAAGTGTTGCAATTGTTACAGTGAATGTTTTCAAGTGCATAATAATTACCTTCTTGTTTCATTGTATGTATTGTATAGAAGTACCCTGAAAAATTCTAATATAAAATGTAATACTTTCATATATACACCCGTTTTTGTCTGTTCTATACACCTCTTTGAGATTTACTCCATATGATTGTTCGCCCTTGAACTGAGTTGTACCCGTTTACAAGAAATTGCCTAAAAGAATTGACGAGTTGATAGAAATCAATTAGCAAGCATATCTTCCATCTTGCTCCCAAATGTTAGCTTAAAATGAACTAATCATTAAATTGAATAAATCCCTTGAAGGCATATTTACCCATCCCTCTTACTTTGCCCGAGCCCTCAAGGGTAGTTTGGGTTGCCCATTTCTCTCACCATGGTGTATATTGCAGCAAACACTGTGCCCCAGGTGGCAAATGTATCCACTGGGGGAACAATTGTGAGAATTCTATGTTTATCTTCGGGTCCCTTATAAAGAAACAAGGTTTCCAGCTGGTTTGTTTTGAGTCCAATTCAGAACAGAATTTCCTCCTATCTGGCGGAAACTTTACATATAATTGCGTTCATGGTTACTGGACTAATTACAGGCTAAGTGTGGACGCACAGCTTGAACAGCCCACACTGAGGTTGCTGTTATTGTTCACATAACCAACTGTGTTAAATGTCTGTGCAATCTAACTTGCCCTGTGTAAAGAGCATTAAGCTCTACAGCATTTAGTGGTGCTAATATTGGGTACTGTGTATAGATAGCGGGCTTGGACTGACCAGTTTACTTCCTCATTGCTGAGGGGGCCCAGTCTTTCATTGGTTAATGCATGTGGTAGGGAGCCTTGGAACTAATTCATATGTTCCTGAAATTTAATAGTACTTCTAAATCTCTATAGGCCTTGTATTGGCCTGGTATTACAACTGTTGTACATGTGAGAAATGTTTGTGCCTTGGCATCGACTAGAGGGAAAGTGACCCATGAATAGAATATCTCTGTTTTGCACGCTTTGTGGGCCTCAGAAACAAAGGTAAAATCTACCCCTGTAAGAGGAAGCCCTTGTTGTTGTAAAATTGTAGTTACAGCTTGTTTGCAATTAATAGCAATAACTTTAACTTGCGCCATATTTAATGAATGAAATTCAAAGAAAGGAAAACTATAGTCAGGGAGATCATTTTTAAAGGTTCTAGCTTGAACAACCTACAGACAAAATAGAGGTTTCCTATTAAGTTGAGGAAGATTAATCCCTAGCACCACAGATGTCTCCGTATAAGGTGAATAGGGACCTGGGACACATGTAAGAACTACTCAGGAGGCCCATTAAATGAGTACCTGACCTAGAACATTGCTGGCACCATGTCATACAGTTCCTACAAATGAAATAGGACAGTGTATCCACTTTCCTTCATTTAGTTTCAAACCATTTAAGACCTCCAGGAGGCCAAACGTCAGACTACAGGATCGAGGGGGCTGGTATTTTTATGGGGAAGAGAAAGACTGGCACCTCTGAATCTTCAGTACCGCCCACCGGTAAAAGTTGTTGTGTCACTCGCCTCTTTCTCTAATGGAAACATTACAGGAGAGGACTCGAATTAGGGGAGTTTTTTTTTCTGGCAGATGGAATAAAACACTGTTGTTGCAACATACAGGCAAGTGAGTGCTTGGCACTCATTCCCCAAGTATCATATAAGAATACCTATATTCTGGCTGGAATATTGTTGAGGGAAGATTTCTTTTCTTTCTAATACGAGCCACACAGAATGCCCTACCCCTCCTAGCACGATCCTCCCATTTCTGGCATTCGCTCTCCAGGTTGCCCCACTCCCTAATGAGTTCTGTCGTCACTTTCCTTGTTTATGCTCTGCATCTCCCTCTATTGTACTTTCCTGTTACCCTGCAGGGCAGGCTTCAACCACATTCAATAAACAGGGAAGAGGTACCCACATTAATCCACATATTGCCTTCATTTGCCCCCCACATTCCTAGGCACTTCCCAGCTTGTCATGGCGCATTAAAGCGACCTGAGGTTGTCTAAAGGGCAATTGGAATAGCCGTCACAACTATACTAAATGTAGATTCCCACTTGCTCTTCGAGTCAATTACGGTCTGTGCGCTAAAAATGTCTGCAGTGTAAATGGACTGCTCCCTTTATTCATACAAGAGTACAATAATTCTTTACCAACTCACTACTGTGTACTGTTCCCCGCTCCTGAGGCAGTTTACCTGTGATTGCTGTGCCCAGGGGCAGGTTTCCATACCTTCCTGCCTTTGTTGCACTCCACTTCGGGAAATCGAAAGTGAAAAACCCTTAGAACACATCGCACACAATGTTCGTGAAATCAAAACAACTAGATAAGGATGGGCGCGTTTTGTATGCAAAGTCTAAGGAGATGCACGAAACTAAACAGAAAAACATGCAAACCAAACAAACATAGGCAAAAGTGAAATCTTTATAACAAAAGGCAGAGGCAGACTTTTGGCGCGCATGCGTACGATGTATAGCATTGAACGCATGCAAGAGTCTAGGTCAGGCAAAATAGAGTGAGAATGCAGCCAACCAATCAGAGGGCAAAGAAAAGCATTTACAAATGCAATAGGACTCATATTTACTCGAGCCCTATTGCATTGTAAATAAAATTGCGGCCGTCCAAGAAGGCAAGAACGGGAGTGGGTGTGGGGGTTGTGGTGGGCACAGAAGTGACAGAAGACGGGGGACACAGGGGAACAAAAAAGTTTTTAAAGTAAAGGGGCCGATAGCTATGGAAGGGGAAAAATGATGACATGGCCGTCAGGAGGCAGGATTAGGTTGAGGAAAACCAATCAGATTGCAGCATTTACGAATTCGGCCAATCATAAAGATAGGCGGAAAGTGGGCGGAGCTTCTCCCACCATACTGTATACAACATCTCTCGATGAGACAGCTCATGCACTGCCTAGGCAAGACCTAAAAATGGGCCCAGATCTTCAGCTAGTTCCAGTTGAATATATCAAAAGCATTTTCTGCTTTTTATGCAAGCTAGTTGGTGACACCCTCACAGCTCTTTGGGAAACAATTGCTTCGACAAACCTTGCATTTGTTAACTAAAGAATGCTCAAACGCTACAAATCCTACCACAGCAGGTAGTTAACATTGAGAAAATAGTTCCTTGTCAAACCGGAAGCCGCACTCTCTGGGAGATGCCACAGCAAAGCGCTAAGCTTTTTGCTTACAGTGTATGTACCGGACAGTCACCATATTTTATGTAGTCTGTACCAGAGTACATGCAAGATGGTGGCACGATGCGCTCTGTGTTTTGTCTTTTTTGCCTCCAAATATACAGTACCATTTTAGTCTCTCTCTTCCCATATCATAGTGAACTTGTAATTTGTTCTTTATTTATTTTTCATGTAGTTTACTACGTAGGCAGTGGCATCAGTGTAAAATAGCACAATGGCATGTATCTAGTAAACAGAGGCTCACAGTTGGGAAAACTGCTTGTGAGATTTTGAGCAAGATTCCGAAAGGTGGTGACAAGAACTATATTGACTTGAAATTAAGGTTGTTTTTGTTACAGAATTTTCAATCGTTTAGGCACATGTTTATTTTCTTTCCTATTTCGGGTTTCCTGCCCTTGTCCCAGATGAGTGCTATTATTTTTGAGGGTTGTCGACTGACAAATATTGAATTTCACAATGCTACCGATTTGATTTTCTAGAAAGAGATGCTTGTTACAAATAATGTTTATAGCCTATTTACTAATTTAAATTGTGTATCCTAGAATTAATAGTAATGACTAAAGGTAAGCATCTCACAGAGTGAATAATTATGGTGTATTATCAATAATTTAATTCGGAATCATGTTTTTGGAAACGTTCCTAATTTTATTAAGATGCGCGTCTTAAATAATATTTTGTTTGCTAGTTTGAAACACTTTGGTGTCTCATCCTCTTGGGGTTCTCTAGTCCCGGGACGGGTTTTCGCTTGAAAATTTTAAAGAACCCATATCTATTATGCAGAATCAGCTGGTTCAATTTTGATCTCGGTTTTGTTTTGGCGGAAGTTTTCGGAACGTACCTGTCCAATGGGCATTCACTTACTACACACAGTGGCGTTACAGATCACGAACATTTTGAAAACACCACCACGGTTTAATAGAAAGCAGTATTTTCAAAAATTAAGTCGGCGATTTGCAAACCTCACGTTTGTTTAAGAATCTCAGTAATGTTCTCAAACAAGTAAGGGATTAAACAAATAGGGGGAAAGTTAAGCAAAAAAAATCCACACAATTTCAAAGTGACAAAAAAGCAGAAGTGTGTTTTTGTAAGGCCGAAATACAATTAAAAAAAGAGAAAAAACACTTTTGCACTGGGCATACATTGATGATTAGAATATGCATGATGAGAAAGAAGTTCTTATTGGCTCCTGAATCTCCTTCCTTCACTATCTCCTGCCTTGCCACATATTCCAGGGAGTGTTACAAAATATGACCCACTCGATACCAGAGGTGGGCCAAGTGTTTTTGTCGTCCAGTGTCTGTGGAGCAAGTATCGATGCTTGCAGAGCCTTTCTCCGTTTGACTGTTTATGCCATCCAGGAGGGTATACTAAAAAATAATGCCCATGACCCTCACACGCCTTGCCCTGTTGCATACAAGAGGGTGACAAGGTTTTCTTGCCTGGAGATTCAGAAACTCTCCTTTTGAACCATAGTTTTCAGATTGTAATTGTAGAATATGAGTGGCCTATACACCATGTGAACCTCTCGGGCTCATTAGCCAGTGGCTATAGAGCTTGTGTCCACCACTCACTGTTAATGCGTAACGTACATTAGGTAACCATTACAAAGGATATTCAGCCATATTCATCAACATGAATTGCGCTCGCAAATGGCCAGATTCTGAGAATCTGGCCGTTTGCGAGTGCGATTTTTGCATTTGGGATTCATCATCCCAAATGCAAAAATCGCTATTACCGAAATCGCATATTTGCGAGGAATTGGATTTAAGGAATCTCTAATAGAGATTCCTTAAATCCAATTCATCACCCAATTTGAAATTGCGAATTCGCAATATTTGGTCGCAATTTACCACGAAATCTGACTTCGGGGTAAATTGCGAAAAAAGAGTAAAAAGCACTTTAGTGCATTTTTTTCTTTTGCATGTTACACACACACATGTCCTCTGGACATGTGTGTGCGCAACACCTGTTCAAATGTGCATTTGAGGGGTGCTACAGGGTGTCCTTTGGACACCCCTGGCACCCTTCAAATCGCAATCTTATTTGCGATTAGCTAATTGCTAATCGCAAATAAGGAATACTCCCCATTCATTCCTATGGGCCTTTTGGCCCATAGGAATGAATGGGGAGTTTTTAATTATTTGCGATTAGCAATTTGCTAATCGCAAATAAGGAATCAGTAGGAATCGCAATAAATTTTGCTAATCCTACATGAATCCCGTTTTGCGAGTCCTTAATAGCGAATCGCTATAATTCGCTATTAGGGCCTCGCAAAACGGGAGATTGATGAATCAGGCTGTTGGTTACTAAATCCATGTACAAATAGCTCTTAGATGAATCACTATAGAAACCCCTGAAATCACTGAAAAAACGTGAGGTGGCATTAAGTTTATGACTGAAAACCTTAGCAGTACTCCATTTAAGAAGGCTACTCAAGCTCTTGCCCCTGCTATTCACTGCATATTGCTTTGTGCATTGCATCACTGATGTGGCATACGCTGGCCCTTTTTCACAGATGATGGCTTAGCTTGGGCATCTGCTTGAAATTTCCTGACATACTAAGGATTTGACTGCACTTTTAGGCGATATGACACTATTTATTGGCTATATAACACTATTTTGGCCATATGATAGCAGTTTTGTTTTGGTGTATTGAAATTACTTTCTGGCAATATGATGACAATTTATTTGAATATCATGGTACTTACATCATTTTTCTGCCTATTGCTCCTGACGTGACTTCCGCTTGACACTATGAGATAGTGAATGAGACAGATTACAATATGGAATGTTTATGTTTCGAGCTTTCGAAGTGAGCATTTGCACTGTAACATGACAACTCGCCAACAAATGAACTAGAATGCACTGCTAGGTCACATTAAGGGCCAAATGTGACTTAGTACATTTAGGGCTAGATGTTGGTGGGCAAATACCGGTCGGTAACTGCCAAAAATATGTAATTTTCCCGTTAGCGACCGGCATTTTGGCCCTTTCTAACGTAGGAGGCAGCTTTTAAGGATTCGGTAATTTACTGATTCCTTATTTTAAGGATTCGGTAAAATACCAGGGCTCTGGTGGGAGGGAAATTTTACTTCCCTTTAAAGGTTCGCTCCTTTCTTCCTGACGGGAGCTTGGAGGCGTCATGCCTCAGGGGACCCAAGGACTCAGCATCTTCTGCACCGGCACCTCCCGGCGCTGCGTGACCCAGCGTGTCTTTCCCTTCCCCCCTCGGCTGCCAGCCCCCTTTTGCGGACTGCTTTTCCCTCCCTGCTGCCACTGTTGATTCCGCCGTCCCGAGAGGCCCGTTGGCTGGACTCTTGGGGGCGCAACATGTTTGCCTCGACTAGCGCTGCCCTGCGGGCCCGATACACCTTGTGTGTGCTGGCTAGGGCCTCCTCCTGTTTGTGGGACTTGACTGAGTCTCTGGCAGCGTCCCAGGAGACTGGTCAGGCGGACTTATGGTATCATGCTTTGGATGGCCGGGAGCTTGCGTCGTTTTTTCTCCGCTCTGCTCTGGACATATTGAAGGTGCTGGGCCGGACCATGGCTTCCTCAGTCGCTCTCCATCGCCATGCTTGGCTTCAGGACGGTGTGTTCCCTGAGAATATTCGGGAGTGACTCATCGACCTTCCTTTTGATGGCAGCCTGTTGTTTCATGCCCAGGCCGACTCCGCCATCCAACGGCTCTTGGCAGGGCTCTCTTCTCCACTCCTCCGCCTTATCCTCTTCCTCCTCCTCTGTCCCCTCCTCAGTGACTCCTGAGTTGGGTTGATTCTGGGCCTTTTTAGGCTGGTTGTTCTGGCTGTGGAGTGTGTGTTCTGGCCATTTACGTCCTTCCTTGGGACTTTGGCATTGTTGGCTGCTGGACGGCCCTGTTTGTTTCTGTGTGTGTGTTCTGCCGGAGTTGTTGAGCAGACTTGGCCCTGAGATTAGGCCGTCTGCTTTGCTTGGGCTGCATGTCAAGCCTCCCGCGGGGGTGTTTTTTTCCCTGTGACACTTTTGTTTTTCCTCTGCTGCGGAAATTCTTCCAAAGAGGCTTCCCATCTCTTGGTACTTAACGTACCCTATGTGGGGTAGTGGTAGCTGTCATATGGCTTGCGCTCTGCTAGGGGGTTCTGGTCGCCTTCGGGTGCCTGTTCTCCATGGCGTTTAAGTAGGTTGCTTTTGCTTCCTGAGGTTGTGTGCGCGGCCGCTCGTGGTGGTGTGCCCGGGCATCTCCTCCTCTCCCTGCTCCTGCCCTGAGGTCTGGGATGATCCTGTGCCTTCCTGGGGCCTCGGGCTGTTCTTTTTGCTTCTGGTGGCTTTGACTTGCGTCAGTGGTGTCCTGCTTGTGGGGGTTCCCGTTGCCTGGCAGGGGCGAGGTTCTACATGGTCCTCAGATCTGGTCCCCTGTGGGGCCCTCTGTTCTGTATTGCCTGGTGGGGTCCTTTCGCTGACCCTCCTTCCCAGGGGGCATTGCTAGGGTATCTATTCTACATGAAGGAATCTGCGGCTAGTAGTCTCTATCGGATGTACGAGTTACTTACCTTTTGTAATGATGTATCTGGTAGAGACTATTCTAGCCGCAGATTCCTTCACGGCCCGCCCTTCCTCCCCTATTCTGCGAGGACCCTTGGGTGGTCTTCGGTACTCACCTCCCGGTGGGGGGCTGTGTCTCCTGTGAGTGCCTTCTTGTTCTTGACGGGTGACTCCGTTTAAGGGCGGTTCCTTCCTCCTTGTTTCTTTGGAGGATAGGGTTCCGGTGCCCTGCTGCTCTGGCTACTCTGGGGTTTCGGGGGATTGTTTTCTATCCCTGTCCTCCCTCCCTTCCTCCCATTGTTATCCTCTGTTTAGGGATCATCTGGCCTTGTCTTACCCGTGTCCCTTGTGGGTGAGTTCCCTCTATGTGGGATGGCTTGGAGGTTTGTTGTCCCTGTCTGTCTTGGAACGGGTTCCCTTCCTTGCTCAGGATGGGGGTGGCAGATTTACTCTGTGTACCTTGACCTTTAAGCATGTTCCTTGCCTCAGGGGCACAGGGGTGGGAGGTTGTCTGTGGGCTGGCAGTGTGACTGCACGGGCTCTCCTTGTTCTTTCTTCTTTCCCTGCCTTTGGGTTCTGCGGTGTTGACACTATTCTGGTGGTGTTGTTAGTCACTGTTTCTTAACAAATTGTTCTGCTCTTCGCACACTGTTCCCATGCTTCCACAGTTTTTTTATCTGGTGGTTCCGCGTTGTGGTGCGGAAAAGTTCTCCGAAGAAAACTGACGTGTGACACTGCTGACGTCAGGTACGCGGACGACGCCTGGACGGAGTCACGTGATGCCGCCCGCCCCCGGCACGCAGGGATGCTGTGGCAAAAAAGTTTCCGGATCCAGTCTCACGCCTGGGGGTAATTCTACATGAAGGAATCTGCGGCTAGAATCGTCTCTACCAGATACATTGTTACTGAAGGTAAGTAACTTATACGGTGGAGACATCTAGCCCCAGATTCCTTACCTTAGTATTCCCCCAGGTGTCAGACTGGATCTAGGAATGTTTACAGCGGTAACTCTGAGTGTCGGTACAGGGCATCCTGAGACTCCGTAGGGACGTCGACGGAGTCCATACAAGCCCTACGCTGCCAACAGTTTATTTTTTTCACATTCTTACAATGTGGATCTTATAAGCGGTTCTTCAGGACTTTTTTTGGCTTACCTCAACTGTTTCATCAAATGGAACACTGTGCTTTTCATGTCCTCAGGGTTCAAGCCTTGTGGGTCCTGTTGACAACAAATGTCTGCCACAGACCATCACTTTGTTTGTTTGTGTTGCCTGGAGGAGCACCATTACTCGGAGGAGTGTGACTCCTGTCGCCAACTTTGCCTGAAGGCGATGAGGGAACATCAAATGAAGCTCTTACCGGCGCGTATGTCACAGTCTTCCAAGACTGCCCTTCGACCTAGCTCCCCTTCTCACTCCACGGACTGCCTATGGGCCCGATCCAGAAGCCGTTCCCATGGACGTCGCTCTCCATCGACTTCCCGAGGTAAGTCACGACGCAGGCGATAGAAGTTGCGGCACCCCGACCTCACCGCATAAAGCCTTTTCCTGATATTTGGTTGAAGAGTCGGTGCACAAGTCTACCCGTGCCAACCAACCTACCCTAAAGCTTGGGCCCCAAGGAGGTGCATCAAGCCATGACTGTGTCCACGCCGGTGAGTTTGCCCTCATCTTCAGTTCAGCCCTCAGATGCCAATCCTTTTCGACTCCGGAGCACAGCCCCCCAAGATTATCACCTATTGTTTTGGATATGACACTTCCTTCTGTGGAAATGATGACAGATCCCTTACTTGCCATCCTCCATCAGGGTCAATTAGGGGGTAGAGCTGGTGCTTCCTTATAGTGAGGCTCTATTTGACATTTTGTTGGAGACTTGAGCTAAACCCGATAAAGGATCCCGTGTGGATCGCTCCATTTCTCGCAGACAAAGTCCGTCCCCTGGAGATCCGGCATGTCTCCTCAGACATCCTACTCATCATAGTTTGGTGGTACAGGATGCCTGGTTGTCCAAAATAGCAACTCTTTTCAGGCATATTTTCTCCTCCACTAGTTCTGCACTGCAATCCCTTAATACTTCTTGCGTCCTCGGACACTTCTCCCATACATTGTGGAACTCTTTGGCACGCCTGCTGCCCTCCCTTGATGAGACCCGGGAGGATTTTGTCCTGTTAATATGGGATGGGCAACAAGCAGCTAGACTAATCATTTGCTGTAGTATAGATCCTACTGACTCTCTAGGTTCAGCTAAGGCCTCTTCAATGGCACTACGTCGGTGTACCTGCTTGCGCATCTCTGGGTTTTAGGAGGTTGTTCAATCCACCCTGATTGATATGCCTTTTGATGGTGCCCGTCTGCTTGGTGCACATGCCAACCATGCTTTGTGGCGATTTTGAGATAGACTGGGTGGAGCAGACTCTTGGCTTTACCATTTGCTTCCCTAGTTTGCCCGTACTAGATTTGTTTGGGGAAAGCTCCTTTTTTCTTTCACATATGAGCCATCCCAGGGCAGAGCCCACTGGCTTTTCTTTTCAAATCCCCTTTCCATCTTTGGATGATAGCCGGTGAGGCGTCTGTCTCCTTCTTATACTGTAGATGACAGGTTATGGTTCCCATTTTCTGTGACATATATTATTTTGTGGCCCTATGTGCGCTTGTTCTTACAGGCTTGTTTCTGAAGTAGTTTTTCTACCCAAGTTCTTATTCTAAAGACAGTAGTTTGCTTGCACTGTGCAGATGCACTGTTGTCTTGTCTCCTGTTCTACAGGGACCATCTTTTGTATGCCTTATAGGCATTTTGGGATCTGTTTCTGGCGTTTAGTGTCCCTTATTGGGACTTCAGTTTGTCTGGAACGCATGGAATGATCTTTGGCCTGGGTAGATATTCAGCTCTGCCTAAGACAATGTTCCCACTTAAGTCCTTTATGCATTGGTAAGAAGGCTTCCTGCCACTGATCATTTGGTTCCTTTTTAGGCTATAGCTCGGTGGTGCACTGGGTATCAAATACCCCTCTAATGTAATGGTCAGATCCCTCCACTGCCACAAGGTTACCTTGTTCCTGTGCCACTGGTCTTGCTGCCTTTTCTCTTCTTCATCCCTGGAGAGGATGTTATTACTTCGTGCATTCTGAAATACTGTTTACCCTTTTATTCCTATAGGCATTATTTATTTGCCAATTCAGATCACAGCCACAGTATTTGCTTACCGCGTTGGTTGCTCTTCAGATATCACCATCTCACCCCTTTTGTTGGTGTTGTGGCTAATTTTCATCTTCAGTTTGCCTTCTGGAACATGTGTTCCTTCAACATTGTAGTTCCATCTCTTTGGGGATTGGTTTCCAAGGAGTCTGGGGTCTCCCTTAGCATCCTTTTCCTGAAGGTTCTTCTTCCTTCTCATAGGTTTTGAAAAGGATTCTATCCCTCAAAGGTTCGTTATACCACTTCCACCTTATTTTGCTAATTCCTTCTGCTTGAAGGATTTTTTTTCTCTTTTTCTCCCTCTTTTCCTTTGGAAGATTTGGGTTTTTCCACTTTTTTGGTTGCGGTATACTGAAGGCTTTGCTATGTATATATCCTGTCTCTTGTAGATACGTTCTTTACTGACCTCAGTCCTTGTTGTGCTTGTATGCACTGCCATCCATTGTTTTCGGCTTTTCCATTTCGGGGGGCTTGGTACCTTCACGACTATGTGCTCCATCTTTTATCTGATGCTTCAGTTAGGTCGTGCTCTGCCTGATATTTCTGTCTATTGGATTTGAAAGCAGTTATCTGTCAAGGCCTTCTGTGTGTTGACCTTTATTTCAACCATACCTTTTTATGGACACCGGTGGTGGCCTTCATTTCCTTCAAAGCAGAGTTTTTACACCTGCTGTTTTCTTTTGATTTCCTGTTAACTGCCTGATGGTAGCCTCGTCAGTCAATAGCATTGGTTTATGGGCGATGGCAATTATTTTTCTGGGGTGGGTGGTGCCCTCCACTCAACTCCCTGTCTCCTCTTATTCAGTATTAAGTTGCTGGTTATACAGTTTGGTACTTGCTAATATCTGTTTAGATATAATTCTAACTCCTTTGCTGTTGCAACTTTGGTCTATTACCAATGTATATCTATATCCATCTACCTATCTATCTATATATTTTTTCCAATAACCTCGTAGCGACAAGGATGACGATGCTGTGTATAGAGCCAAAAATACTTTATTAGTCGGTCACCATTGGACGCGTTTCATCTGCCCAGCAAGCCTGCTGGGGAGGCGAAACGCGTCCGTTGGTGGTCGACAAATAAAGCATTTTTTAGCTCTGCACACGGCGTCGTCATCCTTGTTGCTATGAGGTTATTTGAAAATTTGAATTGTAACCATGCCTGGGTGGCCCAACTCGGCGACACGCCCTCCGTTCTGGAGCAGCGGCGGGATTACCCAAGCATTGTGCTGGATATGTGCTGGATATATATATATGTGTGTATTTATGTGTTCTCACAAAGATTAGGAAGGAGGTATTTGCACAGCTGCAGGTAATCAAAGGTACAACAGGTAACGATGTGTTGCGTGCAACCAGGGGTGAACGCTGTCTGCGCCGGTCATGACACAAAGGTCTAAAGGTTTAAAGCACACTTCATTCCAAAGTTCAATCCACAAGGTTCAATGAATCTTCATCTTTAATGCATATACATTGTGCTCCATGTATAGGTCATCATAATCCAGACAATGGTAATATATATCATCCACAAAATTATAATCCAATATTCAATGATCCCAATGCATTTCGGGCTGAAACGTAGCCCTTCCTCAGGGGATAGCTCTACAAACAAAGGAAATTACATCATAAGGCCTGATTCATGCGTCAATGAAAATTACAAAAATACTGAACTATCAATGTGTATCAGAAACAAACATTCAAATAAACCAAACACGAGGTGTTGTTCCATACAAGTGTCATCACCTCGCAGTGCACTGGGGAGTCTACCTCTCATTGGGGGTAGCTTTGTATTAGTCTTTGAGCATACGCTGACCGGCGCAGACAGCGTTCACCCCTGGTTGCACGCAACACATCGTTACCTGTTGTACCTTTGATTACCTGCAGCTGTGCAAATACCTCCTTCCTAATCTTTGTGAGTCCACTACTTTTCTGTCCCGAGGATTTGGCACGCTACTTGAACTTGAAAAATGAATTATGATTTGGTGTCAAATATGACTGAACTCAAGGCCGACACCTTCGCTTTCACGGCGGGGGATGCCGATAAAATCTACGGTATGATTCAGGAGGATGTTGCCGCGGCTACCAGCTCCAGGAGCGCGGAGAGTAACATCAAACAATTGCTCTACCTACTAAAGAAGGAATCTAATCAAAAATTACACGCATGCACCCTCATGCGGTACCATCGCGCCCAACGGATCCCCAGGGGCCTACGGGTCCCCCTCAAACCCTTACTTTGTAAAAACAATACGAGATTTGTTGAGAGGTGGTTTGCGATCCTCAACAAATGCTCGTTGGACCTGATTCTGCTTACAGTAGAGGAACTGTCCAAAACACTGGAAGACTTGGCACAAGAAATCAAAGTCGTACGTACCGAGCTGGACAATGCCATGGATCCGGCTGAGCTGACCAAGATATTGGAGGAGGTGAATACCCAACTTGAGAAGCACACTCAGGAGACTCAGGAACGGAAATTCCGGAAGTACAAGAGGGACACCATAGATTATAAGCTCGGCGAAGTGTACACTTGGGCAGAAGTGTACGCCCGCCGACGCCCGAATCGCCCTTATAATCCTTACTCCGAAAACGAAACCTCGTCATCGGATGGTGACACAACGGCACGTAAAACCCCCAAACCAGCTGCTGAACAACAAGCACAGCAACCTGGCACTTCAAGCTCTGCGGTTCATTTTTTAGAACAGGATCAGGATCAAACCAGCGACCCAGGAGGGGCAAAACCCGCAGAGGCCGAAAAAGAACAGGCCAAAGCAAAGAGGGGCAACCGACGCAAATGAGTGATCACGAGAATCTGGTGATTAACATTTCATCCACCCAGTTGAATGAGGAAGAAGTTTGTGTATTACAAAAAGGACAATCTTTCGTTCCCACCACGAGAACCAATACCTTGGAACTTGAAGTGAGCATCTTTAAACTTTTACGCAATGTACGGTTGAGACACTATTTTCAAAATGTAATTGCCACACCTTCACGAGACGATGACTTGTTGAGAGGACTACGTCCCCACAGTACCTTCATGGCTCCCGTGAGTCACAAAATAATAGACACGTTTGAGAATTTAGTGAAATGTGACATTGCTAAACTGCCCTTTCAATCTAAGGTTAAACGAAAGAACTTAACCAAATCAGAAAAAAACATCATTCAGAAAATTGCCAACAATTCCTCGATAGTCTGCCAAACGGCTGACAAGGGTGGCGCCCTGGTGATCATGGATGCGACTTACTATGCAGAACAAATTGTGTTACACACCTCTGATCTCAACACATATGCTCCTTTACCTTCTGATCCGACCAATGAGTTTGCTTTAATCCTTGTGAAAATTATCGGTCAGGCATTTGATAATGGCACCATCAATGACAGAGTAAGGCGTTATCTGACACCCATCAACCCGAGACCACCTGTGTTATACATGTTGCCTAAAGTGCACAAGCACCCCACCAGGCCACCAATGAGACCTATCGTCTCTACCAGAGGGAGTATTCACGAGAATACTGGGAAGTTTTTAGATAAATATCTCCAACCTTTCGTGTTGAACACAAGATCCCATGTCAAAGACACAACTGACTTTTTGATCAAGCTACAACAAGCCGTTGGCATGATAGAAGATCAAGATCTGATACTATGCACGGTGGACGTATGTTCGCTATACACCTCCATACCTCACGACCTAGGCTTAATGGCTGTTGAACATGAACTTTCCCATTCTAATCTTGACTCGGATTTGCAGGTACTGTTGATGGAACTATTGGTCTTCACCCTGTACCATAGTTACTTCACAGTATCTGAGAAATGGTTCCATCAGCTCTGCGGGACGGCCATGGGCAATTGCACAGCGCCGTCGTACGCTAATACATTTATGAAATCTTTTGAAGAGTCTCATATATTGAATCAGACTGCCTGGATCAATTGTGGGAAACTTTATCTAAGATTCATTGATGATATTTTTATGTTATGGTCTGGTACAGAACAAGCTCTCTTGGATTTTCTGAATACATGGAATCAAATCAACGACTGCATACAATTTACCTGGTGCTTTGATAGATCAAGCATTCATTTCCTTGATGTGAAGGTAGAAAGACATGCAGGTACAGTGACCACCACCATTTTCCGAAAACCCACTGACCGTAACTCAATGTTACACTATCAAAGTTTTCATCGATTTGGGTTGAAACAGAACTTACCTCTTTCACAGTTGATGCGCGTTAAACGCATCGTTACATCTGATGAGATCTGTCAACTTGAAATGAACAATATGGTTGAGAGGTTTAAGGCTCGTGGCTACCCGCCACAAACACTTCAAAAGGCAGTCACCCGTTGTGGGAACATGACTCGCGATGAACTTCTACAGGTTCGTACCAGAACTGAAAACACCCGGATGGTAGTAGTGTCCAAGTACACTGTATTGAGCAAACAATTCAAAAACATCATTTCTAAACACTGGACACTACTGAGCTTGGAGCCTGATTTTCAGGGAGCCTTTGCACAACAACCTTTGTTTGCATACACTAGGGGAAGAAACCTGAAAGAGATGCTATGCAAACCCAAATCTGAATGTCAACCGGTGACTTTTAAGGGTCTTCGACCTTGTTACAACTGCAGTAACTGTCACAATTGCATATTGGGGAACATTGTGAATCACCCTATGAAGGGTCACCCAATCAAACTACGTGTAAATGCCACATGCAACTCTGCGAACGTCATTTAACTACTGAAGTGTCCTTGTGGCAAGTGTTACATTGGACACACTGAACGGAAAGTCAGGACACGCTTGTTGGAACACAAGAGTAACATAAGGACTGGCAATGTGAAATCTACTGTTGCTGCACATTTTCTGGATCATAATCATACAGTTGCCCAGTTGAAATATCAAATTTTGGAACAAGTACCAGTGACACATGACAACAAAAAAACTTTACTGAAGAGGGAGAACTTTTGGATCCGGTACATGGCGACTATGCAGCCACACGGGCTCAATGATCGCATGGAATTTCTGTGTTATCTCTGAATTATCTTTCATGTGTTCATCTGTTTTTCACTCACAGTCTATTATCTTGTTGCTTTTCCTTCTGTTTGTTTCCTTCAGTTTATACTTCATCTAGCTTGTGTTTATTTTTCATTTGTTATTGTTAGTGTTTTCTGTCTTCATTTTTGTGGATGGTTGTTGTAAGGGTTTTCTTTCGAGTGTTGTTATGTATTGTTCACCATTTTAAGATGGCGCCCATAGTCGGATGCCCCACTGTCCATTTTCTATGTTCACGAATGTTGATTAACCGGCATTACACTCGGCGCGTTTGTATCTTTACCACCGATGTAGAATGTGTGATCGCGCTGACAGCGTTCTCTGTAAGTACCTCTTGGCGGGGACTGTTTTCTATCTTGCTGGGTGTACCATTACGGTCCGTTTGTTTGAACCACGCGCAATTCAGATTTGGGTGTACTTTTGTTCCGTTTGACTCACACTGAAACGGGATCTTCTAACGTTCTTTACACGCATTTGGTCATATCGTTTGCTGGGAGTCTGGGGTTCTAGCGGTCTCTTTCCGCGATGGTGCACCATTGTCACGATTGTGTTACATGCACCAGAACGTCGTCACGTGGACTGTTTTCTTTTTTACCTTTTTTACCGTCTACACGTTTTCTTACCTGGTGCACGCACTTTGGGAAGTTCTTGTATGGAACAACACCTCGTGTTTGGTTTATTTGAATGTTTGTTTCTGATACACATTGATAGTTCAGTATTTTTGTAACTTTCATTGACGCATGAATCAGGCCTTATGATGTAATTTCCTTTGTTTGTAGAGCTATCCCCTGAGGAAGGGCTACGTTTCAGCCCGAAATGCATTGGGATAATTGAATATTGGATTATAATTTTGTGGATGATATATATTACCATTGTCTGGATTATGATGACCTATACATGGAGCACTATGTATATGCATTAAAGATGAAGAATCATTGAACCTTGTGGATTGAACTTTGGAATGAAGTGTGCTTTAAACCTTTAGACCTTTGTGTATTTATGTGTTCACATATATAGAGATATACGGTTATTTATTGCAAATATGGTTGTGCTGAACATCTTCCATAGGGCTTACATATCTGCTTGTGTACTACGCCTTTCTTTTTGGAACACGTCTTTTTTATTGTGGTCTGTCGCGTAGTACACAGCTTTCACCTACAACCATTGGCCGGCAGCGAGTGAAGTGCATAGGATATTGCACAGCCCATTTTCTACCACCAGGAGGCCGCGGCGTATCACAAATTTGTGAGTTATACTTTATTAAATAATAACATGGTAACAAAATAGTAGAAACAGTAGTACTGAAAGAATCAGAGAATAATAGGAAGCCTTGTAAGGCTAAACAACCCCCACCCATCCCTCCCCCGCCTCCTTCGCACCAAAATTTGTGTCCCAGGTTTTATTATGTCGAATGGCCTCTGTGGAATAGGTGAACTGAGCTCTCTCCCAGGCACCAGTTTATGTGGTTCCTTTATCTATTCGGGGTAACAGGCACAGAATCTGTAAGTATTTAGGCCAAGTCACTTCCCTAAACTCTTACACAGAATCGTGACAAACGGAATCCAAAGTTCTGCATATTCATCTGCCCGGTTATCTAACATCATCAACATTCATTCCATTGCCAACGATACCCAGAGTTTTCAAAGCTATGTCACATGATCGGGGAGTTCTTCTGTACCCCAGCGTGCCATGAGGACCTGTCGTACGGCATTCAGTGCAAGCGCCATTTGTCTGTCTCCAATCAATCGTAGGGGAAAGGTCAGGGGATTGGAGAGTCCCAGGATTTTGTATGCAGGGAACTGTTCTGTCCTATGCGTTATCAATATCGTTCAGGACCTGTTCCCAATATCTGACCAGCTTGAAACAGTTCCACAGCACATGTAGAAGAAAGCCTGTTTGACCACAGCCCCGCCAGCATTGAGCGAAGCGACTCTTGTTCCAGCCATGAATTTAAGCTAGTGTTAAATACCAGTAGGAGGCAACCATACATTCGTACTCTGTGCCCGACATATCGTGTGTCGTGTGATGTATTCTGTAGTAAATATCCTGCCATTCCTAACTGCAGAGTGTAGGCCCTATTTCCGCCTCCCATCGGAGCTGGCCTTTAGTTTTGGGGGTATTGATTTCAGTGGAAAGGAAAGTACAGAGTTCAGAGATAAGACGTTTGTCCCCATCTTTGGATATGAGACATTTTTCAAATCGGGTGAGGGGACGAGAAGCACCGGGTACGTAGCTCGGGGAGGTCACCCAGTATCTCACCTGCTCATATGGGAATGAGTTTGTCGTCATGAGCGAGTAAAATTGTTGCAGCCGATCGAAGGGCATGATCCCAGAGAGGTCGAAGAGCGAGCCCACCATCTTGCAGCCCGGTTTGCGCCAGCGCTGGAAAACCTCAGACCCCTGCCCGGGGGGAAAGTTTGGGTTGTCAACTATCTGCGTCATCGGCGAGAGAACCATTGTTAGCTTGTGCTTAAGAGTTACCGGATCCCAGATTTTCAGGGTTGTGGCCGTTACCGGCAAGGAGTAAAGCCCTCATGCCCTATGCTTACGAGGCAGCTAGATCTCCCGCCAAATATTGGCTCCTGCAATCGTCTGATCCATGAAGGACTAGTGCTTTTCTGAGAGTGGTCGGTTCCATTCCACTATAAATCGCAACTGCGTGGCTTGGAAGTACCGTGAGATCTGGGGCAGTCCCATGTCTCCCTCCGTTTTGGGTTGTGTGATTAGCTGTCGGCTAAGGCGCAGGGTTCTTGGCATTCCAAATGAAGCAGTTGATTGCGAGTTGCATGGTCTGAAGGATGTAAAGGATACGTGGGAAAATTGTAATTTTGATGGCCACTATTCGGCCTGATGACAGGCAAGTGCGGTTCCAGGTGGAGAGCGTTGTTTGTTCTAGTAGGGGGCCATAATTAGCCGCCAGCGTCTTCACCGGCGTGGGAGCTATGAGGATACCCAGGTATAGTATAGTTTCTACTGCCCAGTCAAAGGGAAACCTTGCTTGCAGTTCCGCTACTTGGGCTGGGGCGATCGAGAGGTTCAGGATCTGCGATCTTGAAAGGTTAACTTTAAACCCCGGTAACATCACTAAACTCCCTGAATTACTCCAATAATGGTGTAAGTATAGTCCTTGGGCTTGTGTAGGATAAAATGATGTTGTCAGCGTAGAGGCTGATTGTGTGAGTGTCTGCCCCAAGACAAATCCCTCCGATCCGTGGGTTGTCCCATACCCTCTGTGCTATGGGCTCCATGTAGAGCACAAAGAGGAGTTGGGAGAGGGGACAGCCCTGGCGGGTTCCCCGTGCTATGGCAAATTCCCATTGACCCTGACCGAGGCCCTAGGGGCACTGTAAATACAGCGTATCCATACTATGAACTTGTTGCTGAATCCAAACCAGTAGAGCGTAGCAAACAGGTACGTTCAGTGGACCCGGTCAAGAGTCTTTTCAGAGTCTACCGAGAGTAAGAGAGCCTCCCTCCGCGAATGTTGGACAAGGTCTGTATTGTCCCCACACTGACTCGTTGATACAAATCCAGCCTGATCCGGGTCCACTAGGCCCGGCATGAGTGGGTTGTGATGCCTCGCCAGTATGCTTGTGAACAGTTTAGCATCGGTGTTGACCAGGGAGATGGGCTGATAGGCCCCACATTTCTAAGGGCCTTTATGGGGTTTAAGGTTCACAGAGATAGATGCCTCCAGCATCGTATCAGAGAGGGATCCGGAGTCCAGGAATGAATTGAACAGCTGGGTCTTTAGGGGAGCTAACTCATGGCAAAAGGTTTTGTAAAACTTAGGGGTAAAGCCATTCCAGGCCTGGCCCCTTAGATGATTTAAGGTATGCAATCACTGCCCTCACCTCGCCTATTCGAATGTGCTGATCGGGCTGAGATGCCAGCATCACAGTGAGGCATGTCAGAGGGATGTCTCGCAGGTAGGTCTCGATATGTCCGGTCAGGTCGTCATCCCCGGCATATAAAGCGATGTAAAAGGCCTCCGCATTCTCGGGATCTGTGTGGACTTCCACTCCTATGCGTGTGTGAATCGAATCAGTTGATCCAGCCATTGCCTTGTCATGCAACCTATGCACTAGCAAACGTCCGAAATGATCTCCACTGAAGTAGAATTTATGCTTAAGACGCAAGAGGGCGTATCCTGCCTGTTCAAGATGAAGGCGTCATAAGAGACGCCGCTGCTTGTCAAGTTCTCTCCACACCCGAGGGGCTCCTGTGTGTATCGAATCAAGCTCAGAAACCGTTTTTTCTATTTATTGTAGCTTGTCTCTACGCAATTTATTCTCCGCTTTGGCAATTGCGATGAATTCGCCTTGAAGAACAAGTTTCAATGCCTCCCATGTTGAGGAGAGACAACTCCCTTTACTGTCATCATGGCCGATATAATTCCCTATAGCTGACTGGATTGCCTCTACCGTATGTCCCGACTGCAGCAAAGTATCTCACAGTCGCCATCGGCGGAGTTGCATGCTGTGCAGATTCAGCGTCGGTGTGATCGGAGCATGATCAGACAGAGATCAGGGCTCTATGCTTGGCTCTCCTACCCAAGCTGTTAGGGCTGTGGTCGTAAGAAATGGTCAATTCAGGTGTAGGATTTGTGTGCTGCCAAGTAGAATGTGTAGTCCCTGGCAGTGGGATGGAGATGTCTCCAGATATCACAGAGTGCGCCATCCGCCAACCACTGGAGTCCGGCTGATGAAAAAGCCCTGGTCTGGAAACAGCACTGACTAGAGTGATCCATGCCTGAATCCATCACTAAGTTAAAGTCTCTCCCTATTAGTATGGCTTGGTCAGGAGAGGAAAGACCCATCATCAGTGCGTTGATGATGAACGACTCTTGCCTGTCATTTGGAACATAAATAATAGCTAGCGTAAAGTGATGTTATGTTATGTTACTCGGTGTTTTGTAAAGCGCTCAGGTACTCAAGCAGAGTGTCCCGGCACTATCAGACCAAGCAAAGGCACAGAGCAAGGAGTTCGAAGGAATCATTGGCCAAACAGCCATGTTTTGAGATCCTTTCTGAATGACAGCAGATTATCTGTCTTCCTCAGAGACAAAGGCAGTGCGTTCCAGGATTTGGGCGCCAGATGTCTAAAGGAGCGACCCCCGATGCGTGCGCGCCTAATTTCCGGAACCGTAGCCAGCGACAATGATGCCGAATGTAGTGCTCTAGGCGGGTGATGGAAACCAATTCTATTCCTAAGATAACGAGCGCCGGTACCATGAAGGGCCTTAAAAGCCATGGTGAGGGTTTTAAAGGAAATGCGCTTGCGGACAGGCAACCAATGGAGAGATTTCAGGAGTGCTGCAGCGTTAGATCTCTGGCTGAGGCCAAAAATCGTGCGGGCGGCAGAATTTTGTACCAATTGAAGGCACGACAGAAGGTATTCGCGGGGAGGCCCAGATACAACACATTTGCGTAATCAAACCTCGAACCAATCAGGGCCTGAACCGCCGTCCTCCTATGTGCCAGGGATAAAAATGGAAGACATTTTCTCAAGATTTTTAAAAGACCAAAACACTGTCCAACAAGGCTCAGGATCTGTGGTTTAAAGGTAGGAGAATTGTCCACCTTTACTCCTAGATTTTTAGCAGCCGAGGTGGCAGCGGAGGGCGGAAACATAGCCGCCGGCCACCAAGACTTCCAGCAGGGGGCTGGAGAGCAGCCGAAAAAGAGAACCTCCGTTTTGTCTGAATTGACCGCCCCCAAACAGCTCTTAATGCTCTCTTCATCGAAGTCACTGTGCTTTTCACAAGTGAAGAGAAGCTGGGTGTCATCAGCGTAAAAGACAATCTGGGCGCCATAGGACTCAGCCAGCGCCGCCAATGGGTACATGTAGATGTTAAAGAGAGTGGCGCTCAGGATAGACCCCTGAGGAACTCCCACTTCCAAAGGCGGCACTAAGGCTGAGTACGGAGGGGCCCAGACTGTCTGTTGGCGGTCAGCAAGAAAAGACTCAAACCATCTGAGCACCGTCCCCCCCAAACCAATCTCCGAGAGTCTTGAAAGGAGACGGTTGTGGGGGACAGTGTCAAAAGCCGCTGAGAGATCTATCATCACCAGCATTGCTTTGCCTCCAACATCCAAAACCTCTTTGATGGCTTCCAAGACCTCCAGCAATGCTGTTTCTGTGCTCATATTAGCACGGAACCCAGACTGGGTATGGTGGAGTACACCATGTGTCTCCAAAAAATCCGAGAGAGCGGACTGCACATGCTTTTCCACAACCTTAGCAAAGGCCGGAAGAAGGGAAATAGGACGATAGTTAGCATGGATGTTGGCGTCAAGGGTAGGCTTCTTTAAGAGAGAAAGAATAAGAGCCTGTTTCCAGGCCAGTGGAACCACTCCAGTTTCAAGGGATTGATTCAAAATCGGGTTAATTATGGGATTGATAACTTGTGCTATTTTGGCCAAAAACTTGGCGGGACAGGGGTCCAACGGAGAATCCGATTTTAATTTAGAAAGAAAATCCAATGAAGCTTTTGGCAAGAGAAACGGAAAATTAGACAGGGTCGGCCGCTCAGAGGCGGACAAAGAAGAGAGGGGTATCAAATTGAGGGCCACGACCGAGGCTGAGGGCAAAAAAGACGCCTGAATACTTTGGATTTTGTTGGCAAAAAAGTCTGCCAATTGAATAACCCAAGGTTCAGAGTGAGAACACTTTGGTGTGATGGATGAAGGTGCAGTGAATTCATTCACTATCGCGAAAATGTCCTTGCTGGTATTCGTGGCCGCATCAATTCTCCTGGCCAAGTATGATTTCTTTTCCAGATTGATTTCTTTATGATAGGATCTTTCGGCCTTCTTACAACGCCTGTGACTAACATTAAGTGCCAGCGTAAACCAAGGTGCCGAGGCACTGGTGGATTTTTTTTGAGCAACCAGGGGGGGAGCTAACTCATCCAGGCGCTGTGCAAGCCAAGTTTGAAAGTGGTCTAGGTCTTCCTCTAGACCACCCGTGAAATAGCAGGGATGTACTGTCAGGGACTGTGCTAGCATGTCCACTGACACACGGTGGACAGCGCGTGAAGCCAGGGAATGACGGTTTGGACGCCTCTTTATTGACCTGGTTGAATGCAGAATATCAAAGTTCACCAGATAGTGATCAGACCACAACACTGGTTCAGGGACGGCCACTACTATGGGCATGATTGAAGAAATTTGGTCCAGTGTGTGGCCTTTATTATGGGTGGGGGTAGCGAGATGGGGTATCAAGCCCAGTGGATTAGTGGAATCCAAGATCTTAATGGTGTCAACAGCATCTGCCACATCCATATGGATGTTGAAATCGCCTAAAAGTAGGCAATGCTTAAACTTCACACTAAGAGATGAGATAACCGTGTGAAGCTCCTCGTGAAAAGATCCCATTGGACCGGGGAGTCTGTAAACCAACAAGCCAGCACGGGATTGATAGGGTGAGAGAGACAAGCACAAACTCAGTGTCTCTGCCCCATATATGTCATCCGTCGGGACAATGGAGCAGGCAAAGCGTTGTCCCTCATCGCAGCCACCGATGACATCCGAGCCCTGCTCCTCATCGCAGCCACCGATGACATCCGAGCCCTGCTCGACAACGGATAAACAGCGGCCCTCATCCTCCTAGACCTCTCCGCGGCATTCAACACTGTCTGCCACCGCACCCTAGTGCAGCGCCTCAGCAACGCCGGAATCCAGGAGAAGGCACTGGAGTGGATCATCTCCTTCCTCGCTGGAAGGACACAGAGAGTCCGCCTACCCCCGTTCAGATCAGAGGCCATCGAAGTCATCTGCGGCGTTCCTCAGGGCTCCTCGCTCAGCCCCACCCTCTTCAATGTCTACATGAGCCCCCTTGCGGCCATCGCTCGCCAACACAACCTCAACATCATCTCCTACGCTGACGACACCCAGCTGATCCTCTCCCTCACCAACGACCCCGCCACCGCCAGAGCCAACCTACACGAAGGGATGAAAGACGTAGCCGAGTGGATGATGACCATCCGCCTGAATCTGATCTCAGACAAGACGGAAACCCTCATCCTGGGCTCCTCGCCCTCCGCCTGGGACGACTCTTGGTCGCCCCCCGCCCTGGGCACCGCACCAAAACCGACAGACCACGCACGCAACCTGGGCTTCATCCTGGACCTCTCCCTCTCCATGACCAGACAAGTCAACGCCGTCTCCTCATCCTGCTTCAACATCCTGCGCATGCTACGTAAGATTTTCCGGTGGATTCCCACCGAGACCAGGAAGACGGTCACCCAGGCCCTCGTCACCAGCCGACTGGACTACGGCAACGCCCTCTACGCCGGAACCACCGCCAAGCTCCAGAAGAGACTCCAGCGAATCCAGAACGCCTCAGCGAGACTCATCCTCGACATCCCCCGTCACAGCCACATCTCCGGACACCTGAGAGACCTGCACTGGCTCCCGGTCAACAAGAGAATCACCTTCCGGCTCCTCACCCACGCACACAAAGCCCTACACAACCAAGGCCCGAGTTACCTCAACAGCCGCCTCAACTTCTACGCTCCCACACGCCACCTCCGATCGACCAGCCACGCCCTCGCCGCCGTCCCCCGCATCCGAAGAGCCACCACAGGAGGAAGGTCCTTCTCCTACCTGGCCGCCAAGACCTGGAACTCCCTCCCGACCCACCTCCGCCTGACCCAAGACCACCTCACCTTCAGGAAGCAGCTCAAGACCTGGCTGTTCGAGCAGTAGCGGACCCCCCCTCCCAAAGCGCCTTGAGACCCTCCGGGTGAGTAGTGCGCTATATAAATGCTATGATTGATTGATTGATTGATTGTCAATCACCAGTGCAACCCCTCCTCCCTTGCCAGTTTTCCGATCCTTTCTTAATATAAAATAGTTAGGGTGGAGGGCGATGGCGATATCAGGCCCAGAGAACTCACCCAGCCAGGTTTCAGT
Source organism: Lissotriton vulgaris (assembly GCF_964263255.1). Lineage (NCBI taxonomy): Eukaryota > Metazoa > Chordata > Amphibia > Caudata > Salamandridae > Lissotriton > Lissotriton vulgaris. The sequence continues at coordinate 895,935,847 of NC_141693.1, read as the reverse complement.
TAGAAAGAGACAAGCAGGCTTGTGCTCTGATAATAAATTGAAAAGATCCAGAGCATGTTTACTTAAGGACCGGGTGTTAAGGAGTGCACAGGTGACAATCTTTTCCGAAGTCCCTGCGCTCGCCTTCTGATCACGGTGGTACTCCCGCTCCGAAGGGGCCTTCTTGATAGAGCCCGTATTCAGTGTCCAACCACAGCTGGGGCAACAAAAGGTGCCCTTATAGCGGTGGGGCAGAGCTGGACAGCAGCCATTGATGTTTCCCCTTAAAGCCCTGAGTTGTGCTGAAGTGTACACCAGTGTCTTACCCGTGGAATAAATCATGGAGACGCCTGCCCGTCCGCCTCCAGCCGCCTCGGGGACGCTGACGGGCGCATACGGGCTTTCCTTAGGCACTCCTTCGGCGCAGGGGAGGCGCGTCCTCTGCTCGCGTCCGCTTCGCGGAACCATCACCATATTGATTTATAGCATCCGACAGCAAGCCTAGTCCGCCGACCAGCGAGCCTGCCTCTTCTAAGATGTCCGCTAAAGTTGCGGTCAGCCTCCTTGTCCCACAATGCACCTCAGCGTCTAGTCAGCTGAGTGGTGGCAACAGTGGTGAAATGCAGCCGCCCATTGCACTCTAACCCCTAAGACCCTTCCCCTCACTTCCACGTATGTGGAGATTATTTTGCCAGTAAACTTCTGGGCAAGAAGGATAGCTACGCCATTCTTTTTTGTCAGGCTGTAGGACCAGTACTGTTGTGGGAACCAGCGCAAGCATGTGGGGGGTATCTTTGCTGCACGATTCACTGGGCTGTTTAAGCCCCGGACATTTAGACTAATGATGCGTATATCCTGAGTTATGGGGCCATGGTCTGCAGGGCGCATTGAGGTCCACCTTCCCTGGTTCTCATGGATATGGCAACGGACGTGTGAGAATTAGGCCACTTCATGACGCAAAAGCCTTGTGCCTGGTAGTAACGTAGGTGTGGAGGAGAAAGAATCAAAAGAACAAAAAAAGAACTCCAAATGTAATGTATTTGTGGAACATATGAAATAACAATGTATGACCACAGTTCGTCATAACAACCTGGTTGGTATGGAGCAATGTCCAGTCGCTGTTTCTATCTACTGTGGGGAGGCACTCCACAATAGCATGGCGTGTTCCTCCCTGCGCTGCTGGTGCCCCTCCTCTGCGACCCGCAGTAACAGAACACCCCTAGCTTCAGGAATCCTCTGAAAGGGTAGCTTCCCTTGAAAATGCCTGGAGTACCGCTTGCCTCTTTTTACTCATGGTGTCCAGGTCCAGCTTAGTTCTGGCTGTGGCTTACTTAACCCGCATCCATATTTGCTGCTTCTGTCTTCTGCTACTGGGGGAAGGTGCCCGCCCCTGTGTCTCGTCGGGAACTTCTATTTGGAGCAGGGCGCAGGCTTCTCTGAGGGTTCTCAGTTGATATAAAGTTCCTTCATGGCGAAATATAATTGGGAAGGGGTGCCCCCAAAATACTGAATGTTTGCTTTTCGCAGGTGACCTGTCACCAGGCGGAAGTCCCTGTATTTCTGTAGAGTGATCCAGGAGAGGTCCTGATAATGCACCGGGGAATAGCCCCCAAATTGAAGTGGGTGTGTCTCTCACGCTCTTTTTAGGATGTGCTCCTTTGTTTGGAATTCATTGACACACACCAAGATATCGGCCAGGGGATTCTTTTCCGATCTGGGAGGTCCGACCCTATGGACCCGGTCAAGCTGCAGCTTTGTCTCACTTGCGTGGCCCAGTATGTGGCGGAAGCATTCTGTCACATAGTCCCTAAGGCTAGCGCCCACTGCTTTCGACAGTACGCCCCTGATGCGGATGTTTATTTCTGCTGGAACTATTCTTTATTTCCTTGTTGTGCACCTGTAGATCTAACCTTTGCTCTTTGAGTCGCAGCACTTCTTGTTACAGCCACTCTAGCTCTTCCCCTTGGCTCATTTCTCGGTCTTCCAGTGCGGTAACCCTGTCGTCTACTTCCTCCATATAGTGACTGACCTCACACAGATCCACTGTCAGTTCTGACTTAATGGTCTGGAGGTCTCCTCTTAGGGATGAATAACGGGATTCCAAAAGGACTTGGTGACCAGGCCATCCCCGTTGTCTGGGTCCGCCTTGTGTTTGCCACCAGTCGCCAAGGGGCGAGGCTTCTCAGCTGCCTGATCCCGAACCTGCGGGCCTATTGGCTGCGGGTCACCTCTGTGATCCAGGCCTTCTCCTTGTTGCGGCCACCCTCCAAGGAGATTCCATTGCCGATGTGGCCCCCACGGTCCTCCATTCCCGCGATCTTCTTCTTGGGGCACAAGACTAGTCTCGGCTCAGACTCATAGGACGGGGCTGGGGTCACTCGCGTTCGGCCTGCCCTCCGGTAGCCTTCCTGCATAGACCTCGGTAGCCCCGGCTGGGGCTGCTCCATCTGTTTCCCTCGTGGCGGACCCCCGCAGCATCACAGGACCTCCAGCACTGTCCTCCTCTTGCGTCTCCGGAGCTCTTCGCCTGCCTCACACTCCGAAAATGGATCGCCCAACCTCCGCTACGAATGGGACCACTCAGCGGTCGTGCTAATGTGCTTATTTTGGCGGTGGCACAGAGTTTTATTTATTTACTTGCAGCCTGTCCCGACGTTGTCCGGGTATGAATTGCTGCCGGCCAGTAGTATATTGTTTTGGTGGATTTCGTTTTGATAGCATTTCTTATCTGTGACAGGCCTGTGAAACGCTCCAATTCACAGTGCACTGCTGATGCACTTAAGAGTGCGCGTTCAGTAGTGTGGTAACTCGAGTTTCCCTACTTTATTTTTCCTTGCAATATTATATAGCCCGAACTCGACAACATGGCATGAGCACAATTTACATTACAGAAGAACACATTCATTTGTGGTAGGCACAGGGAGACAAAGCGATTTGCTTGGAATCACAGGATGTTGAGCTGATGCAGAGATTCGAACGTAGCTCCCCAGCTCTAAAGTTCGCAATTCTAGAACTTGTGGAGGGAGGTGTGTCTAAAAGTGTATGTCGGTGCTAGCCATCAATGAGAGAGACCTGTGCATTTTTCAAATGGGTGGTGAAAAAATAGGAGTATGTTGCTGGAGATGTGGGCCGCCGTGCCACCAATGTACTTACCGGGGGAGGGTAAACACCCATTGTTCCGCAACTTTCTTTCCGCATACCATCACTCCACATACCTTCATTACGAAAGTACCATGACTCTGCAATGCCTTTATAACGCATGGCATTACATTTTATATGCTTTTACCACACGTACATTTACAACGAAATTCGTTGTAAATGCATGAATGGTAAAAGCATGTTTTTTTTTAATGTTTGGATAAGGTAAGTATGGGTATAGGGGTATATGTTTTGGGGTACTGAGGTATATATTTTGGGGTGTTTGGGTATTTTAAGGGTTCAGATATAGTTTCGGGTTATGGGGTACAGGGGTCGTTTTAGGGTTTGGGATAGGTATGGGTTTTGGGGTACAGGTGTATTTTTAGGGTTCAGGGCTAGGTTTGGGTTTTGGGGTATAGGGGTGTTTTTAGGGTTCAGGGGTAGGTTTGGGGATTTGGGGTACAGGGGTATTTTAAGGGTTCAGGGCTAGGTTTGGGTTTTGGGGTACAGGGGTATTTTAAGGGTTCAGGGCTAGGTTTGGGTTTTGGGGTACAGGGGTATTTTAGGGTTCAGGGGTAGGTTTGGGTTTTGGGGTACAGGGTTTTTTAGGGTTCAGGGCTAGGTTTGGGTTTTGGGGTACAGGGGTATTAGGGTTCAGGGGTAGGTTTGGGTTTTGGGGTACAGGGGTGTGTTAAGGGTTCAGGGCTATGTTTGGGTTTTGGGGTACAGGGGTATTTTAGGGTTCAGGGGTAGGTTTGGGTTTTGGGGTACAGTGATATTTTTAGGGTTCAGGGCTAGGTTTGGGTTTTGGGGTACAGGGGTATTTTAAGGGTTCAGGGCTAGGTTTAGGTTTTGGGGTACAAGGGTACTTTAGGGTTCAGGGCTAGGTTTGGGTTTTGGGGTACAGGGGTATTTTAGGGTTCAGGGGTAGGTTTGGGTTTTGGGGTACAGGGGTATTTTTAGGGTTCAGGGGTAGGTTTGGGTTTTGAGGTACAGGGGTATTTATAGGGTTCAGGGCTAGGTTTGGGTTTTGGGGTACAGGGGTATTTTTAGGATTTAGGGATAGGTTTGGGTTTAGGGGTACAGGGTATATTTATAGGGTTAAGATGGGTTAGTGTTTAAGGGTGTTGGGGTTTTTTAAGGAGTAAGGGTGGGTTATGATTATGAGGTGCAGGGGTATTTAAAGGGAGCAGGGTGAGATTAGCAAACGATATGAGACATGGCATGAAGGGCGGAATGTACCACACGCCCCCAGGGTTTGTCACGCCCCCAGCACAAGCCCACAGCACCAAGCAGACACGCCCACAAGGGACTACTTTGATGCCACGGTTCTTTTACCTTTTAAACGTATATGGTGGGCGTCTGCATAGCCTATGTCCTTCTGCTGCAACTGCCCTTTCCAACGCTGTATTGGGTGTTGTGATTGGTGCTGTGGTTCCTGAGACTAACCGCCTCAAAGGTTTGGGCTCTCTCTTTATTATATTAGTATGGATTTAATTTATTTATTTGAGTTTTATATAGCGCTGGCTAGACCCGGAGGTATCAGAGCGCTTTACATAAGAAAACAGTGTGTTACAAATGACAAGGATTTCACATTAATAACAGAATGAATACATATTCAATACAGGAGTTATAAGAGAAAACGAGAGTCAGGATCAAACAGATCAGGGAGAGTTGGGAGTCCAAAGGAAGGATACAGCAGCGGAGGAGAAGACAAGACCAATGTCCGAAGACCTGCTGGGTAGGTGACGGCCAAAGAGGTGTGCCAGAGCCAGTCTCCCCTATTGCTATTGGGATCGGCTATGCGGTTCGTACTACGCCGGCTTAGGGTGAGGATCAGGAGGCTTACATGTGCGGGTGAGTGGAAATGTCGAGGGTAGGAGGTGGTATGAGAGGATATGTAGCTTGGCTGCCCTCTTTAAGTCAGGTAGGTCGAGGTTGTTGATCACTGTGACTGATGCAGGGGGTTTTCCACTATGAGACTTGTCTTTTACTAGGTGGGATCAGTGGCAGCCATTTTAGGGTCAGGTGCAGAGTGTTGTTTAAGTTCCTTGTTGTTAAGGTCAGGCCAGTTCTCTGGATAAAGATTATGGTCCACCAGGGGAGGGGACTCCATGATGATCCATGGAGGAGTGCACCAGGTGGAGAGAGCCAAAAAGTCCTGCCCGAAGCAAAAGCAGCATGGGCGCCGTGTTGGAGTCAGGTGCGGCCGGAAATCAGTATTTGTCTCGTGAAAGGAGAAAGCCTATGGTAACGGGCAAGCCCAGTCCACCTCCAGAGATAGTTATGGGCCGTTAGGGTATTACACGTAATCCCCACTCACCTTCGGCTCAAAGGAGGTCACCGGAACCCCGAGGCGCCGTCTTGTCCAGCGCGTCCGCTCTCTGGGACTCGGTTCGGGATGCTCAATTCCCCGTCCAAAGTGGAAGCTCAATCCCGTCACCTCTGTGGAATGGAGAACCAGGGAATGTCGGTCAGGCGGCTACGCTGGACACCTCCTTCGGCCCCGGGTGCAGTCTCACAGCTCTCCGGGTGCCATCAAGGAGGATAGGAAGACCAGGATGTCGCGGCTCGGATCTCCACGAAGAAAGGTCCGGGAAGGGTGCAATTCAGCTTCGGGGAATCAACAAGTGTTCTTTTAGAGGAATCGTTTACCTGAGTGGGACCACAATATGGCGGGACGCCGCTCTGGAAAGTGGAGCGAGGGTTTGCCACGGAGCATCAGCTCCAAGCGGCCATGCTGGAAGCTGGCTTCAAGAAACACTTCTCAGCCATCCAACTTCATGGACACGCCCCCACTACACCTTTCTTCATGCTCTAGTTCGACCTTAACTTAGTCATTGCTTATGCATTTATTTTTCCTTTCTCCTCTGGGCTTCTACGTTACCTAGTCCTAAAGGGTCACCTTCTCTCTAGGAGGATTTTCTCAGACTGAGAGTGACTCCTACCAGTCGTTGTTGCTGCTCTTCTCACAATACTTTTGTTCAGCATTGATGGGATCTCTCTCTCTCCATTATGGATGTGCTCTGAGATTCCATTTTCTCTGGGTTTCAGAGGGTAGGGTTAACTCACATACTAATTTCCTTGACAAGGAGCTGGAGCTCTAATCCTTGGTCCTTTAGCCTTGTTCAGTCATGGGTTGAATACCTTCGGCAGGGCTACATAGTTAGTATTGTTTCTGTGGAGTGTTTTCTCCAATATTTTTTTGTCCCTCTGCTGTGGGGAATGTTTTCCACATGCATCTCATGGTTCTTGCAGATTTCAGCTCCCTACTGGCTTCCCACAGTCCTTCTCTTGGAGTATATTCTTTGCCGCACCTATTTTCTTAACACTGTCTGGTACGTTGTCTCATTATGGATTGGCTAGTCCTCTTCAGAGACCTTTCATGACTTCAGTTCGTAGACCCTCCTCCAGGGATGGTGTTTCTTGGGTATCTAATTCTAAGATAAGGAATCTGCTGCTAGATGTCTCTATCAGATGAGTAAGTTACTTACCTTCAGTAACGCCTTATCTGGTAGAGACAGTATCTAGACGCAGATTCTTTATTGACCCACCCGTCCACCCCACTCTACGAACTGCTTGTCCGGTTACCTACAAGATCCCTTTCTTGGCATTCTCATGCCTTTCTTTAGAACTTCGTGATTGTTTGACACAAAGATGTCTATTTTTTGGTGCACTGTTTCCATAGGCAGTTACTATGAGTGGCTTTGTTTTGTTGGTGTTAAAAATAGTCACAGAAGAAACTGGCATCAGCACGCCAGGGGAGGACTTATATGGTCTTTGTCAACATCACGCCCAGAGGAAGATGTTGCTATAGAGTCGCTCACCGCTCTCTACTGACGTGCAGAGGTACTGCTGTAAAAAAAGGTCTGGATCCAGTCTGGCGCCTGGGGGAATTCGAAGATGAGGAATCTGCAGTTAGATCCTGCCTCTACCAGATAAGGTGTTACCGAAGATAAGTGACTTATTCATTTAGAAGCATCCACAGGCTTGACCAGTACCACATAGACAGGACGTGGGGTCCTTCAATGACATTGCTGTGCATCTCTTGGCCAATTATAGCATATAACGCATAAATCTGTTCTGTTGTTATTCCTGAGGCCCATCATCAATAGCAATATGTGTAGGGTTGTAAGTAATGTCTGGTAATGTCTCTACCTGTTTTTTCAAGTGACCATGACTTGAATACTGAAGTGGTAGAACGAAATCACAGGGCATGTCATCAATAGTTAAGCTGGACTTTTGAGATTAAATTTCATGCGCTAAAGAAAATGTTATTTGTGCTCTGTTTTTGGAAACAGTAGCAATTGTAGGGTTTGTTTTCAAATGTTTTAATAAATATTAGGGTGTTGATCTGAATTCTTAATTCAGAGCCTGGCCCACTACTGATTGGCTGCAAGCGCTCAAGAATATTTTATCTGTCGACAATGTTGTCTATGTAGGGGATGGATACAAAATAGAAAACAAGGTAACTTAACGTCTTTTCTGACCCAGTGACACAAGCGTTTTGCAAAGTTCTGTTCTATCTGCTGACCTCTTCAGCCTTTAAATGGAACCTCTAACCTTCACGTTGTCACTCTCAGATCTTATGTTACTTTTATGTTGATGCCATCCAGCTCTATTTGACATTCTTTCCCCAATGATGTTGAATTCATTGCCAACGTGCTTGACAATATCACAATCTTGCTGTCATTTCACCACCTTCAGCATAACGTGCTTAAAACAAAGTGCCTCCTGTTATCACCACTTAACTTACATATCCTGATTAAAACATGGATCAAGTGACGTAGTGGTAAACTGCACCAAACTTTGACCTGTAGAAACTCTACTTCTAGGAATTCCCAGACTGCAGTTAGCTTCCCTCATAGTTGACATTAATACAGCTGCATGTTTGCTCTGGGAACAAGAGCATTCCAACCTATTGTGTGTCCTCAGTCTTTTCATTGTCTCCCCATTGAAGCGAGGAGCATCTTCAAACAGCTTACATAACACGCAAAGTCATTTTTAGTAACCCCCAGCTATCACACCCGGAAACTGACCATATTTGACATAGAGCACCTCCTTCGGAATAACAACCTTCTCTTCCAAACACCAGGGTTTAAGAAAACAACAACTTTAAAACAATCTTTCTTGGGAAGTGCACCTAGTGGTGGAACTTCAGACCACCTGGCATAAGGACAATTCTGTCCTATCTAGTTTTTAGGTTGAGTTATTTATAACTCGAAACCTATTGGGGCTAAACTAAGAGCTAAACTAAGCTCTCAAAAAATGTGGATTTCCAGAAGTACATGTGTCCCGTGCACGCGCTTCTATCCGCCTGCCTGCCTGCCTCGCATCACCACATCAAAGCCAGCCATCTGTTGCTTCCCCTGAAGCTTCCCCCAGCATGCGCTCGGCCTCAGGCATTTCTCCTCCCCTAATTATTCACTGCCCATGGCCGGCGGTACTTTCACTTTCACGGCCACCAGGCCGTGTCTCACATTTCTCCTCCCCCTCCCAGTGTATTAAACTTGTTACTTAATACTGTTGTCACCAATGGTATTTTTTCATACCTTATTTCTCTGTAATGTGCGAAGCGTTTGAATGACGCCTATCCGTACTTCTCCGCTTTTCCCAATAAATCTCAACTTTCTGTCAAAGGAAATAACAGCGTGGAAATCAGTGCGACTACGGCTGCGCTTTATCTTTGGCAGTGCATGCTTTTGCTGCCTGTTAACATTTTAGAAAGAAAGCACGTTTCCTTAAAGCTAGCCCTTTCCTGTGGAGCGCAGCACCTGTTCCCCATTGCAGGCTCCCGGGGCGTGCCCGTCCAGAGGAGAGGCATGCATATAATGTATGGGCTCGTCGAGATCGAGTGCCGCACGCGCCAGGAAAGGGCTAGCATTTAGGGTTAAGATCGCTGTTTAGGTCTAAGTGACAGTAGACATTTCAAACAACGCACGCGAGGCTCGCGTTTGTTGTTTGAAATGTCTACTGTCACTTAGCATGATTTCTCTGAGTTTCAGTCTGACATTTTGAAGTGGAAATGTTTGCGAAGTGAGGGTAACATCTGCTCCTGCTGCTTGTAGAGGGACCGGAAGTTAGATCCTGACCCATCCTCTTCCTTCTTACAGAGACGTTGCACGTCATAGGCTGTGCTGTCTTTGCCAACACTTTTAACTCGAAACTCGGCCAGTTGCTGGCTGGTTCAATTAAAAGTGCTTATTTAAAAGCACGGAGAGAAAGTGGTACTTGGAAAGCTTTCAATTGTGAAACATGAAGTCTGCAAGTTTTTGCCCTGTAAAGACAAAGGCGAGTTAAGGCAACCTTGTCTGATACTGACAGCGGCGCAAACCTTCGTGCTTGCGGTCATCCTGCACCTCAGGGGCAGCCTTGGTCACAAACCTCTGTGCTGACGATACCCTAATGTTAAAGAAGTCCAGATTGTTATTTCTCTCAACATGATTTGGATATGGTAAAAGGTATTCGAGGTCATTTATAGGAATAAACGTAGGTGTGAACCTAATACGTGCTACACTTGTAGATTTCAGTTTAATCTCTAGGTGCTGCTGACAAGTGGGGTTGCATATACTGGAGTTAACATCAACTTAGCATAAACATTGGGCTAGACACCAGAAATATTTTGTTATAGTAACTGCACACAATCTAAACACTGCAACTGCTACTTGTTTTTATGTAGCTCCCACAGGTTTACGAATTCATAGCGCTGTATACGGGGTAAGGATTATACAATATAACAGCACTTGGTGTATTCGCCTTGTAAAATAACCTAGCATGTAACTCGCAGGTCTTGCACTGATAGCAGCGGCGAGGCATACACTTGCATGCTCGCGGCTGGGGGTGCTACATTAAAGCAGGCAGTGATTTACAGCTCCGCCACTGGAGGGGGCAGATTTCGGCTTTGGCCTCAAAAGATAGCATAGCAGTGCATGCAGAGAGCCCAGAAGGCAAATTTCCTTGTAGCAGAGGTGTCATCAAACCCTTGCGCTGGATCTGGGTGCCTGACAAATTGTGAAGGACATTGGAACAGGATTTCCTTTACTCGAGGAGTTGGAGGGGTATTTTTTGCTGGACAAACTGTTGAAATGTTAGTATGCTCGGTGTTAGCATATCATTAGGGAGGGGTGGATGGGGTTCTGTCCGAATAGTCATAGGGGGTTAGAAGTAGGCCTCATGCCTGGGCTTTTGAGGCATTTGTGGGTTCTAAGTTCTATTTTTGTGTTTTTTAAATATATATTTGGAAAACCAATAAAATATATAAAAACAGAAATACCCTGACGAATACTACTTTGGATCGTTCTTTGTTTCCAGTGTTTGTTTACGGTGTCTGACACCTCCATCTATTATGTGAGCTGCGCCGTGTACTGTGAGTTTCATGGGCCCTTTAACTGGGAGCCGGCAGCAAGTTTTGCTTGATTAACGGTGCACCTCATTAATAATGTAGAAGTAAATTGATCTGCGAGAACTGGAAATTAGTATATGTTGTGTATTCATAACCACGCAAGCCTGCCACAGGACTGCAGGGCCGGAGGCGTGGGTAACATGCTGTTTCAGCAGCGTAGACCAGAGCAGCAAATGTTTATGTAGGTCAAAGTAGAAATAAACAAGCATTTGCAATGCAATAGGTCTCACATTTGCAAGAGTTTAACCTATTGGCATTGTAAATGACAATGCCTTTTATTTATGTTTTAAAACCCGACACATAAATAAAAGGCATTGCCACTTACAATGCCAATAGCTCAAACTCTAACAACTGCGAGACCTATTGCATTGCAAATGCTTGTTATAAAAAGGCACAGGAAAGCCTAGTGTAGGCCTGCTATATGCCCATGTTGCTGTGAAGTAACTAACTGATCCACATTCTTAGCAAATTGTATTGCCTTTATTTTTGTGTAGATGTTGCTATCTGAATTAAAGACTGATATGGGGCGGTATGACCCATACTTGTGGTGGATTGTGTTTCTTAAAAAATGCCACAATGTGAATGTTATCCCAGTGTATGCTTTCCTAATACAAGGCCAGACTGGCTGTACCCGGCATTGGGTGTTTTCCCTGGAGACTGGAAGGGAAGGGACCCGCTTTTGTTACCATCAGCTCGTTCTGTAGCAGTGCAGCAGTTTTAAAAGTACTGCAGAGTTGCTTGTATATCCAACAGTTTTTCAGGCAACAATAAAAGTGCTGAGATAACTCTGGTGATTAAAGTACCAGCTGGAGAGCGATCAGAGTTTTGTTTAGTGTCAGTTTTGACTCATCTAAGGTAGCGCAGAGGGTTAATAAGTCTGCTACAATGAGCATGTACTATGCAGATCGCAGAACAGTATTTAATGTGCATAACTCAGTGGGTTGCTTTCATTTTTTTTTTTTATATATTTTTATTGCAGGAATTAGTCAAAATTACATATCGGACCAGCAATATAGGCACAATCAGAAAAAATTGAACATATCCCATCTCCCTTTGGCAAACGACATGTGTACACAGCCATTCAGCCCACAACCCAAGGGTCGGGCGGTGAACACCAAAGGGGATCCGATATAAGGTCGAAGCTGGTCCGGATAATCCAAAGGTCTTCATCTGCTTTTCTAAATCATCCTACAAAAAGAGCAAAAGAAACCCCTCCCAACGACCCAATGATTCGACTAGTTCCCCCCCCAACCCCGCCATCAGTGTGTGTTGTAGTGCGTGTAGGAAAGCCTATGGGAAATACCCCAGAGGATTCTATAGGTATCTGAAGTATAGTTGGCTATCGGGACTCGGGATGTGCCGCATCTTCACTCTCGGAATCGCTGGAAGCGCAATAATCCCTGAGGGCTTGCACTAACGTCTCCCATTCTAGTGCTGATTCTAGCGCTCTCTCGTTGTGTGGGTTGCTTTCATCACAGAGATTTTTTGTCACTGTGCAGTCGTAACCTAGGTTAGAAAGTTATGTTTTTTACTTCCTTAGGCCATGTGTGCCCCCTGATATTGTGCCCCCTATAACTGATATTGCTAAGAAATCCGTCTGAGACAATAAGGTATGCATGAACACAGTTTAAGTTTACATGTTATCTTTATTTTTTTCTTGCCACCTCTCTCCTGGCGCTGTAGTCACAACCCTTATTTTGTATAAATCCGTTCAGTAATTTTTATGAAATGAAGACTCAAAATGTATGTATATTTCACGCCACGGTTCCACCACGGATCCACTACACTGGATCCGCAAGCTGAAGCATGCATGGTGATTGGCTTGCCGTAAACTGAAGGAAAAATAGCAGCCACTGTGTTAAGACACGAGGGTCAGGCCTTGCAGCCAACCCAATACCGTGCACGCAATGGACATCCTACTTTGCTTTAAAAGAAACATAGAAATTCTCTGAAAAAAACAAGTTTAAAGTTACAATCCGATAGAGACTGCTAGCCGCAGATTCCTTAACGTATTATCCCCAGGCGCGAGACTGGATCCGGAAACTTTTTGTCACAGCATCTCTGCGCCCCGGGAGTGGGCGACACCATGCGACTCCGCCCAGGCGTCGTCCGCGTACGTGACGTCTGCGAAGTTACATAAGATCCACCCCGGCGCGCCTACGTCAGTTCTTTCCTTTTCCGCGTGCAACGCGGATCCGGTCCTTGCTACGGGCCTGTTTCGGGCCCTTTTTTCTTTCCATTGTCTCTTCTTTTGGTGGAACAGTGTGTGAATGCCAAAGGGCTTTAAGACTTGCACTTCGTATGGGCGTCTTAAGTCGGCGACTGACCCTCACCTCATTTGTATGTGGTATTTGTGGGAGGATCACGGCACCACTGATTTTGAGGCATGCCAACAGTTGAAGCCGAAGCCGCAGCGGGAGTGATGGATGAAACTACTCTCGGCATGTCTCTCCAGGTCGACGTCCTGCCCTCGATCAGCCTCTGCGGACGGTTTCAGATACGGCTGTGGTCGTCGTCCTCGCCCTTCTCCGGTGTCATGTGAGCGTCGCTCCCCGGTGGGTAAGTGTTGCAGTTTGTCCCCGAGGGCTGGTTTCATTCCTGCCAAGGGCGTGGGCTCTCGACGGGTGAGGAGGCCCGCGTGTCGTCCTGTCCACCGTTTCCCAGTGTTGGGGCGGTCGAGAGTCCAGATGGAGACATACACGGCGGCTATGCCGGCCTCGCAGGCGTCTCCTCCTCCTTCCCCTCCTGGGGCATCAGCGGATCCCTTGTCTTGCGTAGGGCCCTCCACAGCGCCACCAGCGGCTCCGGCCCCGGCGCCGACTGGCTCGGATCCAGGCTTGGAGGATGTGGTACTGTTGGGGTGCGGCTCCTCGGGGGTCCCTCCTTCAGACCACAGTGCCTCTGCCTCACAGCAAACTCCCGCGGGGTCCCTGTGGTGTCGCGGGAGGTCGCCAGTGCTCGGGTCGCATCCCCGAGCCCCTCTCAGTCCTTTGATAAGGTGGTCCTGTCTAAGGCCGAGGGGACGCCGCTACGGCGCCGGCAGCGGCTGGACTGTGCGGAGCCATGGGGGTTGGTGGACCCGCTCCGGGTCGAGGCTGGGTGGGGACCCCTCGTCCCTCTCCGGGCCACTCTCTTCCCTCCCCACGGGCGGCTGCCTCGTCGGAGTGCGAGTCGGAGTTTGAATCGTCCCTGGCGCCACCACATGGGTTGCCGGGCGACCTCCGCTACATTCTGGGCTACGGCTGGCGTACAGCTTTGTGTCACTCCCCAGGCCCTTCTCGTTCCTCCACACAGGCGGCTGCCTCAGCGGAGGTCGAGTCGGCGTCGTTCCGGCGCCGCCCCGGGCCAGTTCGGCTCCGGCTCCACTCCTGCACGGTCTGACTTGAAGGAACCCTGTCCGGCGACGCCGGATGGTGTCAACGTCCTGCCTCAGGCGGTGGACTCTACAGCTCCGTGCAGGGGCTGTGCTGCGGATTCGTCTTCGGACGCTCCTTCTTCTCCGGAGGCAGGCTGTATATTGATGTTGTCCTCCTCTGGAGACTGGTTGCCGTGTGGTATCTTTTTCACTGGCGTCGTCGAAGGACGGCTCTCCGCCCTTTCTGAGGCAGAGGTGTTCGTCGGAGGAGCGGCAGGTCCCTCATTCTTCAGTTCCTTCTGGCTTTCAGGTCTGACCCTTGCCTGTCCCGCTTGGCTTCGGGAACGGCCGCCTTAGTTTGCAGCCGTCGCTCACGGAGGAGCTACTTCTCCACCACGGGGCCCTACGGAGGCGGGTGGGGCCTTTGCTCACCCCGTGTCCACGACTGTGGGCATTCTGTGTATAGGTGACCCGGTTGCTCACTTTCCGGCGGACCATCTCTTGGAGGTTCTCCACCAGGGCTCTGGTGGGGGGGAAATCTTACTTCCCTTAGAGGGTTTGCTCCTTTCCTTCTTGACAGGGGCTTGGAAGCGCCCTGCCTCAGGGGATCCGGTGCCTCAGCATCTTCTGCACCGGCACGTTCCAGTGCTGCGTGACCCGGCGTGTCTTTCCTTTTACCCCTCTGCCGCCAGTCCACTTTTGCGGACTGCTTTTCCCTCCCTGCCTCCACTGTTGACTCCGCCGTCCCTGGAGGCCTGCTAGCTGGACTCTTGGGAGCGCAACATGTTTGCCTCGACCAGAGCTGCCCTGCGGGCCCTTTACACCTTGTGTGTTCAGACTAGGGCCTCCTCCTGTTTCTGGGACTCGGCTGAGTCTCTGGGATCCGCAGTGTCCCAGGCGACTGTTCAGGTGGACTTACGGCATCATGCGTTGGAAGGCCGGGAGCTTGCGGCGTTTATTCTCCGCTCCGCTCTGGACATCTCAGAGTTGTTGGGCCGGGCCATGGCTTCCTCATTCGCTCTCCGTCGCCATGCTTGGCTTCTGGACGGCGTATTCCCTGAAAATATTCAGGAGTGGCTCATTGATCTTCCGTTTGACGGCAGCCTGTTGTTCCATGCCCCGGCTGACTCCGCCATCCAAAGGTTCCTGGCAGGGCTCCATCCTCCTCCGCCTTATCCTCCTCCTCCTCCTCCTCCTCCTTCCCCTCCTCAGTGACTGCTGAGTTGGGCTGGTTCTGGGCCTTCTTAGGCGGCTTGTTCTGACTGTGGAGTGTGTTTTCTGGCCATTGAGTCCTCCTTTGGGACTTTGGCATTGTTGGCTGCTGGAAGGCCCTTTGTTGACTATGTGTGTGTTTTGCTGGAGTTGTTGCGCAGACTTGGCCCTGAGATTAAGCCTTCTGCTTTGCTTGGGCTGCTTGTCAAGCCTTCTGCGGGGGTGTTTTTCCCTGTGGTCCTTTTGTTTTTACCTCCGCTGCAGAAGTTCTTCCAAAGAGGGTTCCCATGTCTTGGGACTTAGCGTACCCTATGTGGTGTAGTGGTAGCTGTTATATAGCTTGCGCTCTGCTAGGGAGTTCTGGTTGCCTTCGGGTTTTGTTCTCCATGACGTTTCTGCATGCCCCTTGAAGTGGTGTGGCAGGGCATTTTCTCACCTTCCTGCCCCTGTCCTGAGGGTTGGGGTGATTCTGAGTGCTCCCTTATCAGGCGTAGACTGCTGGGTCTTTCTGGGGCCCCGGGCTGTTCTTCTTGTTTCTGGCAGCTTATGACTGTTGGCGCTGTTCTGGCTGGCCTGTTGCCTTCCATCTGGAGGGGGCTCGCCTTCCTTTCCCTCATTTCCTTGGGCCCTCTGGGCTTCTTCTTCTTCTTCCTCCTCTTCCTGTCTTGGCATTGGATGGAAGCTCTGTTGCCTTGTAAGGGAGTGAGGTGCTTCGGCCTCTCTAGCTTTGCCCTTGGTTCCTCTGCGGTGAGGGTACGGGCCTCTTCATTCTTCTTTCTTCCTTCTACACCCTCTGGGGTCGGTGGTGTGCTCCTTGTGGGGGTTCCTCTTGCCTGGCGGGGATGCAGTTTATTATCTGGCCCACAGATCTGGTCTCCTGTGGGACCTTCTGTTCTGTCCAGGCTGTTGGGGTCCTTTCGCAGACCCTCCTTCCCCGTGGGTATTGCTAGGGTTTCTGTTCTACGTGAAGGAATCTGCGACTAGTAGTCTCTAGCAGATGTATGAGTTACTTACCTTCCGTAACGATGTATCTGGTAGAGACAAGTCTAGACGCAGATTCCTTCACGGCCCGCCCTTCCTCCCCGTTCTGCGAGGACCCTTGAGTTGGTATTCGGTACTCGCCTCCCAGTGGGGGGTTGTGTCTCCTGTGAGTGCCTTCCTTTGCTCTTGACCAGTGACTCCATCTGGTTGCGCTTCATTCTTCCTCTTGGTTCCTTGCAGGATGGGGCTACTGTGCTCCTGTGCCCCGCTGCTCTGGCTACTACAGATTTGGGGGGAGTTTGCCTTCAATCTCTGTCCTTCCCTCCCCTCCCTTCCTCTTGCTGCTGAGGGTCCTGGTCCCTCTACTAACCTCTGAATAGGGGTCCTCTGGCCATGCCTTGCCCTTGTTCCTTGGGGGGTGGTTGCCCTCTATGCTGGGGTGGCTTGGAGGTTTGTTTTTCCAGTCTGTCTTGGGACTGGCTCCCCTTCCTTGTTTCGGGATGGGTGTGGTGGGCCTGTTACATGTATCATGACTTTTAGCGCATGTTCCTTGTCTCGGGGGGAAGGCTGTCTGGGTACTGGCAAGGTGGCTGCTCAGGGTTCTGCTCTGTTCTTTCTTCTGCCCCTGCCTTTGGACACTGCAGTTTTGCAATGTTCCTTATGGTGTCGTTTGTCTCCACTCTACTTTTTCTACTCTTTCGCACACTGTTCCCATGCTCCCACAGTATTTTTGTCTGGTGGTACCGCGTAGTGGTGCGGAAAAGTTTTCCGAAGAAAACTGAGTAGGCGCGCAGGGATTGGTCTTATGTGACCTCGCTGACGTCACGTACGCGGATGACACCTGGGTGGAGTCGCGTGGTGTCACCCTCGCCCCCGGCGCGCAGGGATGCTGTGGCAAAAAGTTTCCGGATCCAGTCTCACACCTGGGGATAATTCTACGTGACAGAATCTGCGGCTTGAATCGTCTCTTCCAGATACATTGTTACCAAAGGTAAGTAACTCGTACTTATAGTTAGGAATTGTAATAATATCTTACTGTACATAAAAAAAACCTGAGAAATGCTCTGAAAAAATAAAGATAACTATAAGTTGTGATTTTCAGCTTTTTTGTTACTTTAAAACATATTTGACTGATATTTTCACCTAACTATAAGTTTCCATTAGCCTTTGGTTTTTTCAGTGCATGGATGTATATGTACAGACAAATGTATGTACATATGTTACACTGGTCGCCACTGTGTAGTTCTAGTTAAGTCAGAGTTTCCATAGGAAGAGTGTTTTGTCACCATAGGGGTGAAGCTTGATTTGTGAGTACTGCAATACTACCCAAAAAAATAAAAATGTGGGATGGGTGCCGGCGGGGAAGTTGGGTACAGGACTAGGCCAGAGGTCGTGCCAAGCAGCAGATTTGACTGGATATGATCAAAAAGCATTTAAAAGACATTAAAAAAGACATTTAACAGTTACAATGTAATGAGTTGACTGAGCTTGGTCCCTCCAGTTTTTAGATTCCACAAACAGTGTCAGGTTTTACAAGGCTACAGATAATTTACTTTTAACTGGCCTTGCTTCTCATTTCACCAGCATTTTATGGCAGATGTTCCAGTTATTCTTCTGTTTGTCCTTTATATTATTAACACTGCTATGGGATACTTAAGAGTACTTTATGTTGTTCTCAACAGGTATCCATATTCTATCTGCTTAATAGGCACGTTTCTTGAAAAGGCTTCAGAAACATACTAAGTGAATAGAACCTTAGTTACGTTTCAAATTATTGGATTACTCTTTTACTTACCTTTTTCCTTTGACTTGAGCACATACTTTTACACTCTTTACTGCACCTGGCAGTTCCTTCCCAACTCTTGGGACTTTTAAATATTTTGTATATAGGATTGTGAAATAAATTTGCAGACTTTTTGCTGCTTTGTAAATATTGGTGTTCACAATTATTTTTGGGTAGAATTATTAAAACTACTAACGGATTTGGTTCTCTGTTGCTTTTCTCTTTTACATTGCAGGATTAAGTCCCATGGAGTAACTCAGATTTAATATGAGTGTTGGATTCATTGATGTTTAATGAATTGTGTCTAGGACCATTTTCTTTATATCATTCAATACCCTGGTCCACTGACCAGCTTTGGGTTTTACCCCATTTTCCTAATGGTTCATCCATTCTAACCTGGATACCGGATTGAGCAGTAACTCCTCAGAAGCTCTGCTTTCTTTGTGTTTTTATTTAATGGACTTAATTCTTCAATAAATTCAATTTTTGGAACATCTACATTTATGTTGTGTGTGCTTACAACAAAAGCTGAAAGCTTTCTTGGTAAAATGTACACTGTGCTGTATCTTAATTCCTTCAATTTGAGGGGGATCAACTTTTTTTTAACTGCAAGCTTATTTCTGAGATTCATCTAGTCCCGAAGATTGCACCACGTGGATTTTATGTATGTACACATCTTTCCAAGGCGGAAGAGTGTGTTCATTGTCTTGACCCAAAAGGGGCACTAATGGCCACATGGTACGGTTTGGTGGAGCGGAGCCTCACAAAACCACAGATTCACCCACCCCATTTAGAAGGGGTTGTGCCCCTGTGGAACCTCCAACAGCCCGTCATCCACAGAGCCACTATATTTAGTGCATCAGATGATCTATTTAAGGAAGTCTTCCTAACACACAATTCCCCTTCCCAGACTCGTCAGAGAAAATAAGCAGTGGCCCCTATGTGCAGAAAGAACACTCTGTGCACACCAGAGGCATTGTATTTTTTTACTTCCAACCCCACATTGTGGGTGTGTTTCTGAAGAACAAAAAAGAATGCCAAGCGGGCAACCATTACATAGAGGCCCGCCTTTCATTCAATTCTGATGAAAGTACTAATACAGTGTTTGGGATGCACTTCAGTCAAAAATTATCCACTACTGTTAAGTTTGACTATGCCTGCTGACCTCACATAGGATGGGCGAAGATGGGGCCTTTGTCACACGAATGAGCTCAATTGACCAGCTGCTGGGATCTAAATGGCCCACCTGGATTTTTGTAAATAAAGAAAATATACAGAGCTTGTGATTAACATTTTGTGATATGTGCTAGTGCTCTGAAGGACAAAGGAGTGCTTAAGCGTACCGTTTCCCGCTGAGTCTTGCTGTGTGTTGTTCTGTGCTATACTTTGACTCAAGAATTACACTCTGAGGAGGCAGACAGAGTCAACCACACACAAGTTACCCGCTCTCTAATAGGGCTGTTCACCACTGAAGCCCGTTTTCTGGCCGTCAGAAGTGTTGAAAGCACCCTTAATTAGACCAAGGAGTAGCAATGAGCAGGCCATCTCCAGGGACCTACCAGTAACATCTGCAGGTGCGCAGAGGCTGCTGATTGGTGTATTGCGAAAAGGGGGTGGTGATGAACAGAGTGTCTGAATTAAGCAGACCACTCTTACCCAGTCCAAAGATCAGGGCTTGATCCATCACCGTTATTTAGCTCACTGCACCATCCCAGCTCAGAACCTGGCTATATGCAAATTAGTCTGTCCCTGGCCCAGTGCATCATGGGAACAGCGCAGACCAAACTACCAAGCCAATTCTTCACCAGAAAGGAGACAAGCTACCGGGGACCGGTTTCTGGCATTTCAGCCGTCGTCGGCCCGGCTTGCTTGAATCCTGATGGTGCAGTGAGCAAGGGACTCATGTCTGAGTATACCCTGCCACACCTATAGTGGCCAAAAACGATTCAGAAAAGGGGGTGGTGATGAACAGAGTGTCTGAATTAAGCAGACCACTCTTACCCAGTCCAAAGATCAGGGCTTGATCCATCACCGTTATTTAGCTCACTGCACCATCCCAGCTCAGAACCTGGCTATATGCAAATTAGTCTGTCCCTGGCCCAGTGCATCATGGGAACAGGGCAGACCAAACTCCCAAGCCAATTCTTCACCAGAAAGGAGACAAGCTACCGGGGACCGGTTTCTGGCATTTCAGCCGTCGTCGGCCCGGCTTGCTTGAATCCTGATGGTGCAGTGAGCAAGGGACTCATGTCTGAGTATACCCTGCCACACCTATAGTGGCCAAAAACGATTCAGAAAAGGGGGTGGTGATGAACAGAGTGTCTGAATTAAGCAGACCACTCTTACCCAGTCCAAAGATCAGGGCTTGATCCATCACCGTTATTTAGCTCACTGCACCATCCCAGCTCAGAACCTGGCTATATGCAAATTAGTCTGTCCCTGGCCCAGTGCATCATGGGAACAGGGCAGACCAAACTACCAAGCCAATTCTTCACCAGGAAGGAGACAAGCTACCGGGGACCGGTTTCTGGCATTTCAGCTGTCGTCGGCCCGGCTTGCTTGAATCCTGATGGTGCAGTGAGAAAGGGACTCATGTCTGAGTATACCCTGCCACGCCTATAGTGGCGAAAAACGATTCAGTCCATCACCACCCCTTGTTGTTAAATATTTTGTCCACCCTAAGCGTGGAAGGGTATACTCAGATGTGAGTCCCTTGCTCATTGCACCATCAGGATTCAAGCAAGCCGGGCCGACGACGGCTGAAATGCCAGAAACCGGTCCCCGGTAGCTTGTTTCCTTCCCAGTGTAAGAATTGGCTTGGTAGTTTGGTTTGCCCTGTTCCCATCATGCACTGGGACAGGAACAGACTAATTTGCATATAGCCAGGTTCTGAGCTGGGATGGTGCAGTGAGCTAAAAAACGGTGTTGGAACTAGCCCTGATCTCTTGACTGGGTGGGAGTATTCTGCTTAATTCAGAAACTCTGTCCATCACCACCCCTTGTTGTTAAATATTTTGTCCACCCTAAGCGTGGAAGGGCATACTCAGATGTGAGTCCCTTGCTCATTGCACCATCAGGATTCAAGCAAGCCGGGCCGACGACGGCTGAAATGCCAGAAACCGGTCCCCGGTAGCTTGTTTCCTTCCCAGTGTAAGAATTGGCTTGGTAGTTTGGTTTGCCCTGTTCCCATCGTGCACTGGGACAGGAACAGACTAATTTGCATATAGCCAGGTTCTGAGCTGGGATGGTGCAGTGAGCTAAAAAACTGTGTTGGATCTAGCCCTGATCTCTTGACTGGGTGAGAATATTCTGCTTAATTCAGAAACTCTGTCCATCACCACCCCTTGTTGTTAAATATTTTGTCCACCCTAAGCGTGGAAGGGTATACTCAGATGTGAGTCCCTTGCTCATTGCACCATCAGGATTCAAGCAACCCGGGCCGACGATGGCTGAAATGCCAGAAACCGGTCCCCGGTACCTTGTTTCCTTCCCAGTGTAAGAATTGGCTTGGTAGTTTGGTTTGCCCTGTTCCCATCATGCACTGGGACAGGAACAGACTAATTTGCATATAGCCAGGTTCTCAGCTAGGATGGTGCAGTGAGCTAAAAAACCGTGTTGGATCTAGCCCTGATCTCTTGACTGGGTGAGAGTATTCTGCTTAATTCAGAAACTCTGTCCATCACCACCCCTTGTTGTTAAATATTTTGTCCACCCTAAGCGTGGAAGGGTATACTCAGATGTGAGTCCCTTGCTCATTGCACCATCAGGATTCAAGCAAGCCGGGCCAACGACGGCTGAAATGCCAGAAACCAGTCCCCGGTAGCTTGTTTCCTTCCCAGTGTAAGAATTGGCTTGGTAGTTTGGTGTGCCCTGTTCCCATCATACACTGGGACAGGAACAGACTAATTTTCATATAGCCAGGTTCTGAGCTGGGATGGTGCAGTGAGCTAAAAAACGGTGTTGGATCTAGCCCTGATCTCTTGACTGGGTGAGAGTATTCTGCTTAATTCAGAAACTCTGTCCATCACCACCCCTTGTTGTTAAATAGATTGGTGTATTGCGGCCTAAAATGCACTTTACTGATGTCTCTTATCCAATGACTTTCCAGTGCTAACACAGCGAGCCTCACTTTGCCCTGGACTGCCTGCAAGCAGACTATGCTGAGGATTGACAAGATTGCGGCAGTGGCCAGGACA
Source organism: Lissotriton vulgaris (assembly GCF_964263255.1). NCBI lineage: Eukaryota > Metazoa > Chordata > Amphibia > Caudata > Salamandridae > Lissotriton > Lissotriton vulgaris. The sequence goes on along the minus strand of NC_141693.1, from coordinate 895,913,801 downwards.
CAGGGTGCCAGACGCTGATTCCCTGGCTGTTGTGACAGATACATCACTGCTGTGGTAGGGGAGGTGTTACCTGGAAGAGGTGGCGATCAGAAGCCTCTGGAGTCCGGCAGAGAGTCAGCTCCACATCATCTTTTTTGAGCTTTGGGTGATCGGTCTGATCCTGAATGACTTCTTGTCATCCATCAAGTGGAAGCTGGTGCAGGTCCTTGGACCACACAACTGCCATGTGGTACTGCAACAAGCAAGGTGGAGTAGGGTTGTGAAACCTATGCCATTCCCCTCTGGAAGGGTACCACCAGAGCATTGATCTGGTACCCAACCATCTGGCAGTGTCGCTCAATGCAACAGCAGATGAGTTGAGCAGACATCGTCTGGCGGATTTCAAGTGTCATCTTCACTCCGAGGAGACATGGGGCATCTTCAACAATTGGGGGTATTCCCTTGTTAGATATGTTTGCCACCAGTGAGAATGTGCAGTGTCTACTCTACTGCACAATGGAGTTTCCTCCAGGAAAGGCATTAGGGGACTCATTTAGACTACAGTGGGACATGGGTTTTTTGTACGCGTTCCTGCCACTGTCTTTCTTGCTTCAAGTTCTGAAGAAAGTCAAGACAGATCAGGCCTAAGTCATCTTATTAACCCCAGAAAGGGCCAGGAAAGTATGGTAAGCCGAGATCATGAGCATTTGCCCTCTGATCCCACTACCATTTCAGGCGGGCCTCCTGCTCAGCAACAGGGCAAGGATCCTGCACCTGAATCTCCACAACCTACATCTCCATGCACGGATATTGAGTGATGACAGTTAAATGTGTTTGATTTGCCAGCTTCAGTAGTAGATGTTATCTGTGTACTCCAAAGCCCTTTGAAAAAATGCATCTACACTGGGAGAAATTAGTGATCTGGTGTGGTGATCATCATACCAACACTCTGCAGGCCAAGCTTTCTGATGTTTTGATGTTTGTTTTGTCATTGGCCTGGCAAGCCTTGCAGTGGGCACAGTTAAAGATTATCTGTCAACCCTTTCAGCCTTTCTGCGTTTGCACTTTACACTAACCTTTCCATTACTGTTCCTAAGTTACTGCTTGACCTTATCCGCCATCCTTTGTTATTGCCAAATTAATTGCTGGGCTCTGTAGCAGCCAGACACTATTGTCTGGGTTGGACACACAGAGTGCAGTCTGTTAGATGGAGGTTCAATACTTCTGTAGTCTCTCCTAATTTTTTCCTCTCCTCAATTCCTTGTCCTTGACCCCTTAATCTTTGATCCTTACTGCAGAGGATACAAATTGGGGGTTCTCCCAATAGTTATCAAACTCTGCTCCCTCAAGCTTTGACAGGTGCATTCTGCATTCTCCTCCTACCACAATACCTATCACGCAGTATACCTAGGTCTTGAGGCATTCACTCTGTGTGAATGTCTGGTATAGGAATGGCCTTATCGTCCTTATGGCTGCTACCTGTCCCTGAATCCTGAACATTGTATTCCTAAATGTCAACCGATTCTGCCACTATGTAAAAATGAAAAGTGATCTCGATTATCTAGGTAAAAAGCACGATGATGTCATTCTACACAGGAATCCATAAAATGTAAGCAGAATTGGGTGGAACGGACTGAAAGCAGATTGAGAGGCCCACATAATCTGGGCATGTTATGTTATGTTATGTTATATAGATTTGTAGCGCGCTCAGCTGCCCCAGAGAAGGGGCGTCCCGGCGCTAATTCCAGATAAAGAGGATAGGCAGAGGAGACAACAGAAACACAGCAAATTACCTAAGAGGAAAAATGTAGGTCTTAATCAATTTCCTAAATTCTAACAGCCCTTTCACTTCACGAATGTGGACTGGCAGGGCATTCCAAAGTTTTGCTGCTAAAAAGCGGAAGGAGCGCCCGCCTACACGGCTGCGCTTGATCCTGGGCACTGTAACTAGGTTCTGGTTCGCCGTGCGTAGGGTCCGAGTGGGAGCATACAAGGTCAGCAAGGATCCAAGCATTTTAGGGGTGGACAATCTCAGAATTTTAAATGAAATACATAAGGTCTTAAATTGTATTCGCTGGGCTATCGGGAGCCAATGAAGCCTCCGGATGGTGGCCGAAATGGAGCTGAACCGGGGGAGGCCAACTAAGGCTCTATTAACTGCCTAGTAGCCGGGTCAAAGAATTTTAATACACGCTTCAGGCTGCGCAAAATGCTAAAACATGTGGCGGCAACCTTTTTGGTATGGGTACCGAAGCTGAGAATAGAGTCTAGCCAGACCCCCAGGTTTTTAACTTCGGTCTTAGGAGCTTTGCCCAAGGTAATAGGCCACCAATGATCCCCCCACAGGTGAGTGTTCTTACCAACCAGTAGCACCTCGGTCTTAGAAGCATTCAATTGAAGACAGTTGGCAGTCATCCATTTAGACACATCAGCCAAACCAGCTTTGAATCTTGTAAGATCCGAGTCAATACCTTCCGTAAGGGCAACCACTAGCTGAGTGTCGTCCGCATATGAGACGATGGTAAGGTCCCATTTTTTGGAGACTGCAGCCAGTGGCTGCACATAAAGATTTAACAAGGTGGGGCTCAAAGCTGAGCCATGAGGAACACCCTGTTCGATGGCATGCGCCCGTGAGAGAAAAGGGGGAGTGGAAACACGGAATGACCTCTCCGTCAGAAAAGATCTGAACCAAGCCAGAGCCTTATCCGTAATCCCTGCCTCCTCGAGCCGTTGAAGTAGGATCTGATGGGAGACGGTGTCAAAGGCGGCACTCAGATCCAATAGGATCAGTGCCGCGTTTTGACCCAAGTCAAGAGTAGAGCAAAGATGCTCCGTCATGGCCAGGAGAGCCGTCTCCGTACTATGACCTGCGCGGAACTCATGTTTAGTTTCGTCCAGAATCTTATTGGCACTCAATATGTTGGTATGGATTAAATTAACATGGGACTCCGCAATCTTCGCAGCCCAAGGAAGAAGGGATATAGGTCTGAAGTTTTCAGGCTTTAAAGGGTCTAAGGTGGGTTTTGGAGAGACCCATGCCTGCTTCCATTTGACTGGAACAATAACTGTTGAGAAGGAGGCATTAATAAGATTATGTAGCGGGGGCAGGCAACACAGAGACGAGTCTCTGAGCTGAACAGGCTTGAGAGGATCAGCCGGAGAACCGGGCTTAATCCGCAGAGTAAGCTTGTAAAAGTCCTCCCAGGAGATTTCAGGGATAACAGACAGTTGGAATGCTGGGCTGAGCCTCGTAGAGGGGCTGTGGTCAGATACATTCAGAGGAATAAAAGATTGGTAAATACCTCTAATTTTCTCTACGAAGAAGGAGGCAAGTTCCTCACATTGGGCTGCAGATGTGGGAATAAGTTTAGAAGATTTCTTAGTGTTCAGCTCTTAAGAATCTTAAAAATGACTTTTGCTGGATTAGAGCTAAGTTTTATCTCGGCGGCATAATACTCCGCCCTAGTCCTACAAATAGCCCTATGATAGGCTTTAAGCTCTGATAAGTAGTGGGCTTTTTTCTCAGAGGAGTATTCTTTCCTCCACTCTCGTTCATGTCTTTTACAGGTCTTTTTTAGTGCCGCTAAGGTGTCGTTATACCAGGGGTTGGCATCCTGCGTGCGACCTTTAACCCAAATAGCAGGTATAAGTATATCCAATGCCCGAGTGAGCCATGCACAGAAGGAATCATAACCTGTCTCAACGTTGCCAACTGGACCCAAAGGGTCAGATCCCAACAATACATGAAAGTCTTCTAGACGAAGCTTACGCCATGGTCTTTTAAGAACAGAGCGTTGAATTGTACAAGATATAGATGTAGGAATAGAGAAAGTCATATTAACCAGGAAGTGATCCGACCAAGCTATAGGGGTAGGCACAGCAATGTTGGACACCTCGATGTTAGTAAAAATCGGGTCCAACATATGACCTCCTATATGAGTGGGGCTCTTGACTATTTGGTGGAGCTGAAAAGCAGCTAGGTCAGCAGATATCAGGGCACGAATGGTCGGGTCGTGTTCTAACTCGAAATGGAGATTAAGATCACCAAAGACACTAAAATTCGCTGATCCCACAGCGAACACTCCTACTGTCTCCAGGAGGGCCTCTTTAACCCCGGAAGCGGGTCCGGGGGCCTGTATATTAGTAGCACAGAGAAGGTAAAGTGACTGTTAACAGAGATGCTAAAATGAGAGCATTCTCCACCTTCCATGTTAACCTTCTCAAAGAAGCAGGAAAAAACCGACCTCGTGATTACGGCAATGCCACCACCCCTGGTAGCTCTATTAACCAGGGAGATCGAATAGTCTGGGGGTAGTGCCAGGTTCAGAATAGCCATCATGTCATCCCTCATCCAAGTTGCCGTAAGAAAAAGAATATCGGGAGATTCATCAATTATGAGGTTGAGTACCTCCGCGTGATGTTTAACTAGCCACCGAACAGTCAGCTGTAGTATTTTTAACTGTTGTAGAGCAGATGGTTTAGAGAGAACCCCTATCTTAGTGGGTGTGGAAAGAGAGAATAAGCCACATGAGCAAGTTTGTGGACCACTCAAAGGATACAGAGGGGCCATATACTCATGGGATTTAGGAGGGCGCAGACCGACCAGCTCCTCTCTAGAGCAATAACCACCATTCGGCACAATTTGTCCAGCGTGTCCGGCGAGAGGTGACAGACTGGCGCGGACGGGTGCAAACGGGCTTGCCTTTGGCGCGCCGTCAGCGTGCCCGCTGCGCGGACGAATGGCCGTGGACATTTATAAGGCAGGAAGAGGGCAAGAGAATGACAGCAGCTAGTCCGCCACCCTCGCAATCCCCCCAAAATGGCGTCTTATCCCCTTGTAATCCCGCTGCAGCGCCTAATCGGCTGCGAGGGAGTCAGGGGTAAGGATGTGGCGGAAAAGGGTAAGAGAACTGTGCAAAATGGGTCTTAGTGCAATTTAGATCTAGTGCAAAATACAAATTTAAAAAACGAACAGTATAACAAGATTTAAAAGTGTCTCAGCCTAACTTCACCCGGCTTCCGCCTCAGGCAAGTCTCTTTACGCATCTCTGCACACTTCCTCGAAGAAATGCAGTGCAGCCATTGTCATACAGCAGTGTCCTCACATATACACTCCTCAGGGAGTGGATTGACCTCTGTGTGTGGGGGGATATGACTTCACTAAAATAAAGTTTCTAATATGGTCTTGATCTCGGCATCCATCTGTGCTCCTAATGCATCTGGGGCAAGTTTTTTCTCCAAGTTGTCTGGACTTTTCAGTGAATTTGACTACTGTCCGGTAGTAGTGGGAGGCAACGAGAACTTGGCCCAGGACCCTGTCCTTATTGGGACTGGCTTTCTGTATCACAGCAATAACGTTTATTGGGTCATGCTCTTCTATTCTGGCGTTCTTATATAGCGCATGGCTACCCGAAGGCCTGCCAGAGCTCAACAGACATTGCATGTGTGTGGCAATAGGGAATTAATCGCTGAACAGCCTGGTTCTCAATGTTTTGCGGGTAAAAAGCTCACACTCCAGTAGGCGCAGTTCCAGTGGAGCGAAATTTGAGAACTTAGGTGCCAAAAACCGAGCGGAACAACCACCCCATCGTGATCTATGAATCTTCAATAGATGGGCTGAGGAGGACCTAAGAAGTCTACTAGGCCAATTTGGGGAGGCTAAAGCTCTTAACAGTAAGCGGCCTCTTTTTATTGATTGCCCTATGGTCTTAAACTGCCTTTCAACCTGCTATCTGATGTTTTAGATGATCACTGCCATAGCGATTCCTGGCGGGTGTTACATCCACAGGACAAAAACTGCACCTATTACTCCCCGGCACATGTATTAAACCAGAAGAGAAGCTTATCGATGCCATCAAACACACTGGACTGGCGCGATCTAGAATGAACCCCAAAGTTGCAAAATGCTCGTTTTTTTAAGACCTTTGAACATAGTGAGAAAATCTTAGTAATTATAGATGATGTTTGCAGGTAAAACCTGAAGGTTTGGAAAGCTTGTGAAATGTAATGCTAACAATATCGTTTATTACATAGAATCTAAAGTTAAACTTCTAATGAAGGAATTACCTGTACTCCAAGCCTAATAGAGAATTTGTTGTTTGATTAATTTGATTAGCCACTTTGAAAGCAAATTCAGTTTGTAAAAAATAACTTTTATTTGAACTTTCAATAAATGAAGGTATAAATGAATAAAGAAGTATTTTTTAAAATGTGATATGCCTTCTTTGATTGAAAAGATTATTTCAAATTCCTCTTTGATATCCTCAGTGATTGCAGTTACAAGCAATGAGTGTGCGAAGAATCTACCAAAAACGGTTTATTTAATTGAGTGCTGCAACGTTTTTTGTTTAAATATTACAGATGGGCAAAGTCTTCAGAAATACATATTAGCTTTTTATGGAGGAACCCACTAATAACCACTGAAGTTAAGGACGTTTCTGGCAGTTTTACCTGTCATCTTGGATTTCCATTCAGAGGGTGTTCCTCCGAGATTGTGAAGCATATTTGCGGTTTGGCGTGCTGGAAAGCTTTTGAGATTTCTTGCAAATGAGCAGAGTGTAGCGTCACTTTTTCTAGGTATTTCTTTGGTGGTGGTATTGTTTTTATGTTGTCAGTTATTTTTTTTTTTTTGCCATAAGACCTTTATTAACAGTTGGTAGCAATACACAGCAGTGAGCCTACAACCCTGAGGCCGGCTGCGATAAAATAAAATAACCAAGGATTGAAAAAATACACAGCCCTTCAGCCGACAACCATGGGTCCGGCGGCGTAACTTTGGATGAGCATCGATTGTATTGGCATCGCTCACTTAGTATCAATTGACGTCTTTTTATTTTAAAACAACCATAACAAAACTGAAAGACTCAATAGCTTAGACATTCGTCGAATTGTGTCTGCGGCAGTGTCGACGACGTTCCGACATTGGTATCGATAATGTGGACGCACAAAGGTTGCTCGGCACAAGCCCATTGAATACCTTGGCACCTCAGCCCTTCAGCGCTTCTAATCAGTTACTAACTGCGCTAGCAGCTCTCATGTCAATCTGGTAAAGACAATCAGTCCTCCTCCCCCTCGTCGCCTGAGCTATCAATATCATCTTCCATCAATGGATCACACAAATCTCCTCGGTAACTGTTCCACGGCAGCCATACTTTATTCCATTTTCGAGGGTTCGCCCTTATCTTGTACACCGCTCTTTCCGTCACCATGAGTGTATCCATGTTTCTACACCATTGCGCTAAAGTAGGCGAGTCCGCCGCCCCCCACTTCTGCGCTATGTCTCTTTTCGCAACCATAATACCCACAATGGCCCAAAGCTGACCCTGGCCCGCAAGATCATTAGGTTCCCACACATTCACTAAGCATGCACGGGGTTCCGGTAAAAGGGATGCCTCTAGCGTTTGGGAGATGGTGCGCATCACCTGCCTCCAGTAATCAATTATAAACGGGCATTCCCAGATTGTATGTAGAAAAGTGCCTTCCTCCCCACACCCTCCGAGACAGTATGGGTGGTCCGCCCTGTGGAGCTTATGTAGTGTGGTCCTCGTGTAATAAATCCTGGGCAGTATCTTAAGCTGCACCAGTCTGAACCTAGCCGAGATGCCCGCTTCCTTTGGGGACGCCAGTGCCGCGTTCCAGTCCGTTTCGTCCATGTCTCCCAGCTCGCCCACCATTTCTCTCTCAGCTTGTCCATGGGGTCCAGTAGGTTATTTAATAGCTTACGATATGTAAGGGACGTGGCGCTGGACTGCATGAAGTCAGTAAGCAAGCGATCCTCCAGTGGGGAGGCTTCGGGGACCTCGGTGTCCTCAGGTATGGCTGTCAATAGTGCATGTCTAATTTAGACATATCTATAAGTTTCATTGGGGCCTAAGTCGTATTGCTGTTGGATTTGGGAGAAGGGAACCCCCCCCGTCCGTCCACATGTCTCCCACCGTGGAAATGCCAATATTATCCCACTCTGTGAACCCTTTGCTGTGTCGCAGATGACCCAGCGCCTTTGTGTCCCATAGAGGGGTGAGTTTCGTGATGACACCATCCCACTTAAGTTTCACCTGTGCTCTATACCACAGCGCCACTGTGTGTTTTGTTGGTCCCATCAGTTTCGCTGCACGCCCCTTGTGGTAAAGCGTCGCCAGCAAACTATGCGTGCCCAGCTGTATTCTGTCTGCCTGATCAGCTGGATCGTCCTGGGGGACGTGCAACCAATGGTTAATGACTTTGTTGTGCTGCCCAGTAGTATATCTGTATGTTTGGCAAGGCTATCCCCCCCTCGTACCAGCTCCTGTTCAGCTTCACGTGTGCTATTCGTGCCGGGCGGTCTCCCCACAGCAGACCCGTTATCATAGCTGTCACTTGTTGGAAATAGAGCGGTGGCACTAGGTAGGGGGTATTTTCAAGTACATACAGTAAGCGCGGCAACGCCATCATTTTGAATAGCGCTGCTCTTCCCAGCAGCGTCAGGGGCAGAGCCTTCCAGTGAAGCACGTTGCTCCGTAGGCGAACAAGTGCCGGTTTTAGATTTCGTTCACAGAAGTCGGTTGCGTTCCGCGCGACATGTATTCCTAGATATTTGAAGGCGGTGTCTGCTATCTCCAGCGGACAGCTAGGGGGGAGGGTCGGTGCCGGGCCCTTCAGCACATAGATCACTGATTTTGTCCAATTAATTGTGTAACCGGACACTTTCCCATGATTGTCACATAGCGCCAGAAGTTCCGGGATCCCCTCCTCCGGGTCCATCAACTAGACCAGCATATCATCAGCGTAGAGGGAGACTCTGTCTTCCCAGCCTCCCCCCCAGCAGATCCCCTTCAACAACGGAGTAGTTCTGATTAAGGTGGCTAGTGGTTCCAGGACCAGCGCAAATAGTAGGGGTGACAGCGGACAACCCTGTCTCGTCCCCCTAGCCAGCGGTATCGTGCGGGAGATATGACCGTTCGCCGACACATGCGCCATCGGACTCGCATAGAGGAGTTTTATCCAAGATATGAATTTGGGACCAAACCCCATGTGAGTAAGCACTGCAAATAGATATTGCCATTCGACGATATCAAATGCCATTCTGGCGTCCAGGGATAATATTGCCGCCGGCACTTGTAGTTACGGTGCACGCGCCACCGCTCCGTGGACTCGTCGAAAGTTTAAGGCAGTGCTGCTGTGTGGCATAAAGCCTGATTGATCTGGGTGAATCAAGTGTGAGAGGTGAGGCATTAACCTAGTAGCCAGAAGTTTCGCCAGTATCTTGGCTTCTGCATTGAGGAGCGATATCGGGCGGTATGACGTGCGTTCTGTCGGCGGTTTGCCTGGTTTTGGGATTGCTATTATTGTCGCTGTGCGTTGGTACAATGGGAGAACTGCCATTTCTAAACTTTCGACATACATGGCCAGTAGGGGCGCTCTCAGTACCTCCGACATTGTCTTGTACCATTCAATAGGGATCCCGTTGGGGCCCACAGCCTTGCCGGATTGTATTGCATTGATGGCCAGTTGTATCTCCTCTGATGTTAAATCGACTTCCAGCTCAGCCACCGCTTCCTGTGAAAGAGTGTGTGTCGACACGTTGTGGAGGGCCGCCAGAGCTGTTCCCATCGTCACCTCCTCGCCTGGGGTATATACTGTTTGAAAGTGGTCCGCCAGTTCGTCAACTATATCTGCCGGGCGTGTGAGGAGTGTTCCATCGGCAGCGCACAGCTGCAAGATACTCTTACTACCCCCCCTCTTCTTGTCCAACCAGGCCAGCAGTTTACCTGCCTTGTCCCCTACATCGTATATTCTATGTGTGGTCGCCGCTATGTTGTCTATGGTCCAGCGCTTCAGGTGATCATCATGCTGCTGTTGGCGTAGCTGCAGTGCATGAAGAGTGTCTGACGTTGGTCCACCATGTGAGCTGCATTTGCCGTTTGTAGAGCTAATTCTAGCTCCGCTAATTCCCTTCTCTGTGTGCGCTTGTGACCCGCTATGGATGAAATGGCTTGCCCTCTCAAGACTGTTTTATATGCCTCCCACAGGACCGAGGGGGACTCCACTGATGCTGTGTTTTCAGTGAAATAGTACCGGGTCGCTTTTTTCAGGTCTTTCCGTATAGACGGAACCTTTAGGTATTCCGGGTAGATCGGGTATAGCCTCTTACGAGTCTTCTCTGGACAGGACAGTGTCAATGTTATGGGGGAATGGTCAGAAATGCCCCTGGGTCTAATATGTACAGCGTTAATAGTGAGAAGGCCCTCGCCCAAGGTGAGAAAGTAGTCTATTCGGGACAAACTACCGTGCAATGCAGAGTAGTAGGTATATTGTTGCGCAGTGAGGTGCATTCGTCGCCATATGTCTATGAGCCCCTGTGCCTCTAGAAAGTCGTTAAACCGCGAGGGCCCAGGTGTCTGTGTCTGTACCGGGAATCTATCTTGCATGTCATGAGCTACTGCATTGAAATCCCCCCCAAGGATTAGGTCGCCCTCTGGTAGTTCTAGGAGGAAGTTCCCCAGCGCCGGCAAAGCAACTGCATGGAGCGCTGGTGGAATGTAAACTGATACTATGGTCAGAGGTCTGCCCTCCCACTGCCCGTGCACTGCCGCGAATCAGCCTTGGTCGTCCGTTTTAGTGCTTTTGAGTATAAATGGGGACAATTTTCGCAATAATATGCCCGTTCCGCGTGACCCAGAAGTGAACTCCGAGTGTACCACCATGTGATAGCCTCGTCTATCTAAAGCCTGACATGTTGCGCCCGTAAGGTGCGTCTCCTGCAGGAGAACCAGTGCTGGACCTAGTCTCTTTATGCTCTGCATAACCAGTCCTCTCTTAATTTTGTCACCCAGGCCCCTCACATTCCACAACATTATCTGTAGAGGTGCTACTTGTGTGTCCTGGGTACCTTCATCTAAGGTGTTATCCTGTGTGCCATACCTAATCAGAATGTGAGTACATGAGTGCATTCCGGACGATAGCGTGCATGGCCTATCCCTCAGCCACGTCACCAGTGTGCCGCCGCCGCTGAGTCCTGCTGCCACACATTGAGTCAACAATCCAGTAAACAGTTCCCCTATATGTGGAAATAACAAAATAAAAACTCCCCACCCCCCCCTCACAACTCCCCCCTCCCTGCCTCCCTGCTATACGGACATTGAACCGCCCGCCCCCCCAACTTAGCTGAGTGCCTAACCCATCCCTCACACAAGATACTTGCTTGTCGGGGTGAAGGACCCCCCGGAGTCGGCGGCCCCTCATACCCTATTTGGAGTCCCTTAGCCCAGTGTCCAGTGGCAGTCCGCTTTGCAGGTACCATGCCCATCGATTAGCAAGTAAGTACCGAGTGATTATCGTCCTGCTCCGGTTACATCGGTGAGATCGTCTCTCGTCGGTGAGCGCTCCTCCTCTTCAGGCCCTGCCATTTGTGATCCTGAGTTTCCTTCGGGTCGCTGACCACGCTGTCTTCTATTCGAGCGGCGAGGCTGATTGACCGGTCTCCACCCCTCCAACCAGTTTTGGGCCATGTCAGGTGTATCAAAAAAACAGGTTTTATTGTCCGCTACCACCCGCAACCTAGCCGGGAATAACATTGAATATGGATTTTCTCTCGCCCTTAACTCCTTCTTTATGTCTAGAAAAGTTCTCCGGCGACAGGCAACTTCCGCCGTATAGTCCGGGAAGAAGGCAAGCGTAGAGTTCTGAATTTTGATGGGAGGGGACACCCTCGCCGCCTGGAGGATTGCGTCCCTGTCACGGAAGTTGAAGAGTCTCGCCAATATGGGTCTCGGTGCTGCGCCCGGTTTTGGTCGTCCTCCCGGGACTCTGTGTGCCCTTTCGACTGAGAAGAAAGTGGACAGGCCTTTAGACTGGAGTTTCGTTTTGATTAGATCTTCCACGTATAGGTCTGTCGCTCTGGTGCCTTCAGACTCCGGAACCCCAAGAATTCGGACGTTATTCCTCCTTGAGCGTCCTTCCTGGTCGTCCAATTTTTCTTTCAGGGATTTGTTCTCAGCCGGCATCCGCTCCATTGCCGTCTGTAACTCCGACACATCTTCCACTAGCGATTTTCCGACCACCTCAAGTGATTTCACACGTTCGGACATTTTGTGGAAGTCTGTGCGTATCAGGGGGACTTCAGTGGATATCGAACCCACAGTGGCCGCTACCTGTGTCAGCGCATTCATAACATCTTCTAACGTTACTTTTTTACCCCCGTGTCCGTCTGCCTGCCTTCCCGTGGATGTCCTCGACTCTGCATGAGGTGAGCTAGTCTTGTCGTCGGCGAATTTGTCGAGGCGGGTCTGCGTCGTGTTGCCCTTTGTGCCCCTGCCCGCCATGTTGTCTTGTGCAGAGTCTCTCTACCACCGAAGTGGTTCGTCGGCCTCAGGGGTGGAGGAAGAGATGGGGCGATGGATAGGGCCCTCTCCAATCTTACGCGGGTTCCGGTCAGACTGTGCCACACTTATTCGCACTTCTTTATCTCCAGCTGGCGTTGGTCACCACACCACGTGCTCTACAGTACTCAGGTACACTGCCCTTTATCACTTGTGGGGCCCCTCGCTGTGTTGCTGCTCATAGCGTCCCTGATGGATTGTCCCACCTGCGTCAGCCTCTCAAGCCAGGGGAGGTTGCCCTCTGTCAATCCGGGCATTTGCGCATGGGTAAAGGCCGGACTTTACACTAGTAGTCTTCCCCTCTTATGTACTCAGGGAGACCCTGCTCCGCTAAGCGTCTCGGCCGTACCTTGCTGCCGGTTCTGGTGCTGTGCCTTATGCCGCCATGGCTTCCCACTGCCTCACCACCTTGAGAGTGCCCTTGGTGTTTCAGGATGTGTGGGTATGGGCCAGATTTATTATCGCTGACGTCCCCCCACAGGCACTTAGTGCAGATCTTGCCCTGTCTTGAGCCACGCTATGCAGCCTCTGGGACTGCACCTGGTCGTCGCTGTGTCCTCCCGCCACCTCACCACCTGCACGTACCTTCGATGCGCCTGTAAGTGGTGCCGGCCGTATAACTGCTGCTGGTGCGTCTCCCCCGGTGCCGGCGGCGTCACTCACGCGTGCTCTACTGTTCGCGTTCTCGTTTCCCGCAGTCTGGCTTTGCCTCACAATGTCCACTCGTCTTCCGCTCCGCAGATTTTTCTTGTGCAGCGCTCAGATCTTCTGTAGCTGCATCACCGGCGCCCGGATTCCGCAGTCTCTCACCTCCGCTGCAACCTCCATACGTCACGGCCAGGGAACTTCCGGTGGACTCCTCCCGGGCCGTATGAACTTCCGCCCGGCTGCTCTGGATAATACAGCTCTGGGTTCTCCAACGTCTTTCAGGCCACAATCGGGCATTCTTCGCACTGCCCGCACCCGGTCACGGATCAGCACCGGTTCTTCTGCACTCGGTTCCGCCCGGTCCTGGGCCTCGAGACCTTCCTTCAGAGGATTGGGAATGATCGGATAGATGGTCGGATCATTGGAGAAAGCCGCCCTACTTGCGAAGCTCTCCCTCTACGCTGCCGCCATGCTCGGCTGCAAGCCACGCCCCCCTTGTCAGGTATTTTTGACGACTGAATGCTCTGATAGACCTCTTTATGGATTGCTGGAACAACCCCTGTTGTGTTGGGGGTGAACATGTTTATTTAGACAATGTTCTTGGGGTTGAACTTTGTTTCCATTGGTCATGCTGAGTGTCAGCCTTTTTCCCTCTTTACCTATCAGAGGACTTGTATGAATTTCATAATGGTTTCTTCATTCTTTTATCCAGAATGGCTTCCTTATCTTTTGAAACCGTTTGCAATACGTCTTCCCATATTCTATTCCATAGTTAATTTACCTTTTCTGATATCTGTATGTCATATTGGTAGTTAATTACCTTCTGCTTAAGGGTTGCATGGTGTTGGCACTACTTGTTCTATACCAGATCTGTCTGGGAAATATTGATTCTCTCTCTACCAACTTACTTGGGTTTTGTGAACATGTGTAGTGTGTATGGCCGTTTGGGAGAACGCTTGTGCGTGGTTAGTAAACAAGGAGCTTTATTCCATTTCAGTGACACTTTGTTCTATCCCAAACTTCTCTCACTGATTGAACTATATTCTGCCTTTGTTATTGCACACACTGTTAGTAGTTTTAAATCTCTAATTTTGGTTTCTCAGCAATGCAGATGATAAATGAAATTTACAAACTCCACTTTTCTTCTCCGTAATTTGCGACGCCCTACCATTGCCTATTTAGGATGGGGCAGTATCTTCCGTCCATGCTCCTCATCAGGTTGTGATGTGGGCTGCACTCTAGAAGCCCTGCTGGCAGTGCATACATTGTTATGGTCTGGTATTTAATTCAGACGTCTTCCAGCTGGTGCCGAGCTACTTTGATCGATAGAAGGTTCCTTTCGTTGGAGTTAGGTTTTTTATCAGACTGGTACAATCAAATACACAGAAGTATTCCTCTTTTTTTCCTTTACTGTTCATATTGGACTGTGAGTCGTTGGACATTTGGGTCCAGTTTGGGATATCTATTAATGATCTCTTCGCCCCAGTTCCTTTAATGTACATTATACTCCCTTAGTTTTTACTCTTTAGAGACAAATGGTGCCTAGGGTTATGTTATGGATTGGAGTTGGTCTCTTGACTTCGAGGCTCTTTCTTCTAAAGGGCTGTGACTTCAGATTTGTAGGCTAGCACAGGCTTGAAGAACATGCTTGGTTCCTCTAATAAATTAGATGTTATGCATGTTTTTTCAGCGCTAGTAATATGTTTAAAACAACCATCATAATAGCTTCTTCTCTTTTCACAAAGTAAAGATTTTCACAGATTTCAGTGACCAAATGTCTAAATCGTATTAATGCCAGAGGATCAAGTAAGATCACACCCAGTGAGATATCCCAAGGTACAAGAGCCTACCCGATTATAGGTTGCTGTTTTTGAGCTCCTGCTTCCACAGTGCTGGGAACATTAAAAGCATTTAAGGGTTCTTCAGAATCCAGTTGGAGCTTGGCATTTGGCATGAGTCTGCAAAATGTAGTTATCAAGGAGCAGAAGTGATCACAGAAGAACTTGTCAGGAGTCTCCCTGGTATTTTCCATGCAATAGAGATCCCTGGATGGAGAACAATACACACATTTAGCCAAATTGAGAAGTTTGTATAATATGGTCACATGGACTTAAGCTTCGATTTATTACCAGGCAGAAGTAAGTATGAGACAGAAAAGCTCAGAAGAAGTAGCTTTAAAATAAATTACACAGGGCGTGGCCAAGATGGCGGCCTGAAAGGACCCAGACCCACGAGGCTCCCCGGCCCTGAACCCAGTTTAGCCTGATTATTTGCACGCAAATCCCCAACAGCACCGGCAAACCACACTGCTAGCCGGCTGACCTGCACAGCCCGACTTTTGGCCCGCATCGGACGGCCGGAGGCCCTTCAGAGAGCGCCTTCCCGCCGGGGACCCGAGCTCCCCCTGTGCGCCACGGTGAAATGGCGGCCGGGCACCGAGGAGACAGATGCTGCGACCCGGCTGTCTGGGCTTTGCCGCGGTCGGCGGCAGAACACAGAGCGACCGGGGGGGAGCCGAGACCCCCTCTGTGAAGGTGAGCCCCAGCGCGGAGCGAGTGGCGAGAGCAGGCGGCGGAGGTGTAGAGGCCTGCGAGCGTCACACGGGGAGGTGCGTAACTTGAGGCCCCGGTCTGAGGCCTACAGTGCGCAAGTGGTGGACCATATCGGAGAACCGAGGCAGCGGCGGACCTTGTATAGCGAGCACTACATTGCTGCCCGGCCTTGGCGCAGCGGCAACGACCTCCGCCACGGATTGGCCCAGGGGAGCAGGCACCGAGGGTGCTGGAGCTGGCGCTGACAACGGGCGGCGCGCGAAAATCGAGGCCCAGGCTTGGGGCCTACCACGCAATGCAGACGGTCAGAAGACTACAGCCTGCCCAGTCCTTCCACTTAACTTCGGAGGCTTGGACTGCCATGCGCTCGAGGCGGCCCGGGAAAGGGGCTAGCAACAGCAAGGTGAGGAGGGGCACGGAGTAACCGAGGGTGCCCAGTGCCTGGTCATTGCACAGACTGCGTAGGCTCAGCAGGGAGAGCCCTAGGATTGGTGGGAGAGGGCCCCCATCGCGGTGTACTCCCCATTGGCAAGCCACATACCACTTGGAGGGGTCCAGACAGCACCTTGACTTACCTGACCACCTTCGGGAAGCGCTACTGGTCACCACGAACCCGGCTGGCGAACAGAACAGGACGAGATGGCCAACACGGGGCGCAGGGGAGGCCGCACAATCACTGACATGCTTGTCAAGAGCGCTCCCAAGGGAGACAAGAGTCCAGCCCCCCCGGCGACAGCGACAGGCGCCCCGGGGCAGGACGACGGGGAAGCCCCTATCACCAAGGCCTTTCTGGAGTCCCTCTTTAACTCCCTGAGGGAAGACTTTCAAATCCTGAAGCAAGAACTAGCCGGGGAGCAACGCGAACTTCGCCGCGATGTAGACGGCTTCGGAGAGAAAGTGGCGGCGGTGGAGGACTCGGACCAGACACAGAGCAAAAAAGTGGAGCTCCTGCAACAAGAAGTCCTCCGCCTCTGGGAGCAACAGGTAGATCTCCAGGCGCACACGGAGGACCTTGAGAACCGCTCCCGGAGAAAAAACATCCGAATCCGGGGAGTACCATCTAAAGCGGAAGAGAACAGTGTCGCTGACTACCTGCAGGGGTTGTTCAGAGAAATTTTGGGCGAATCTCCAGACTTTGAAATCCGCATAGACCGGGCACACAGAGTTGGCCTGGCTCGGTGTGCGCCTGCCCCCCCGCCGGACATTTTAGCTTTTCTACCTGATTTCCCCTTGAAGGAGAGGATCCTGAAAGAAGCTCGGCAGAAACAACCCCTTCAGTTTCAGGGCCACCCGGTGGCCTTATACCAAGACCTTTATGCCATCACTCTGCAAAAGCGGAAGGCCTTCCGGCTGGCCACAGTGTTCCTACGGGACAAAGGGATCCCCTATTCTTGGGGTCATCCCTTTCGGCTGATCTTTAAATGGAAGGGAACCCTGCAACAACTCCGTTCCCTCTCGAGACACTTGCAAACTGCTGGGAATCGACCTGGAGGAGGACGAACACGAGGGTAAAACATCGCCGCGACGCTCGCAGAAAGGGCCCAAACCGCAATCCGGAAGCGAATGGCAGCGAGTGGGGCGCCAGCGCTCCCCCAAAGCGGAACTTAAACCGGACCCGACGACCATGGCTCAAGAACAGGTGGCAGCCATACAGGAGGTGGTCAAGGACACGGCGGCTGTGCCTTGAGACAGCACTGACAAGGGATTTGCACTCTTAGCATTGTGTCAACACGGGCGAGGGGGATGGGCGGGGGGCCAATGGGGACGCCACTGCCACACTACCCTCCACACAAATTCTCTACGGGCCTGAACTGAATTGATAGGCCTGAGACTGATTACGGTTTGCAATTGGGGATTCCTAGTTGGGGTTGGTAAGGGGGGGAGGGGGCTTGGCGGGGTGATGTTTCGGCTGGAACGGGTGTTTGGGGGATTGGACGTTTTGGACTTCGTGGGAGGGGGAGCAGTGAGGGTGGAGGGGGTCTTCAGTTGGGGTTTGGTTTGGGGCGGGGGGAGGGGTCAAGGGTGGGAACCAGTGTGCCGCGGGGGGTTCAATGTGCAGACGCGCTAGCTATACACATACCTATTGCACCGCAAAATTATCAACCTCACATAGCACCTTTCATCCCTTCACTTTGAGATGACGGACTCCGTCTTGAAGATACTGACCCTTAACGTGAAGGGCTTGAATAATCCCGTTAAGCGGAGGGCAGTGCTCTCTTATCTAGAAAACTCGGGCCGAGATTTGTTTAATCCAAGAAACCCATTTACTTGAGAAGGATTGGCACAAGATGCGATCCCGCGCTTTTCCCCCACAGCTGACGATAGGTTCCCTTTACACTCCAAACACAAGACAGGAATCCTTTTTGAAAGGAGACGCTCAGTTCCCCTGACCTTCTCCTGCTTCTGGGGGGGACCTCAACCTGGTGATGGACACTAACGCGGATAGATCAGGGCACAGATATGGGGACACAGGCTCTCTCTCCACCGCAGGCAAGACTTGGTTACACGAACGGGGGTTGGTGGATTTATGGAGGTCCAAACACCCGGGGGCGTCACAATACACGTTTTATTCACATGTGCACCGCACCTATGCCAGACTAGATCACTTTCTCAGATCCTCTGACCTGATCGCCAGGCTAACCGACATTTGCATTGTGCCAGCAGCCCTTTCAGACCACATTGCAATCGAACTTACACTCACAGTTCCCAGGATTAGGCGTCCCCCTGGGAAATGGAGGTTAAGCGAAACTCTCCTACAGCGACCGGAGGTCACTAAGCAACTCCGCAAGTGCATTACAGACTATCTGACTATTAATGATACGCCAGAGGTCTCAGTTTCGGCCCTGTGCGGAGCCCTAAAATCGGTGGCCCGCGGCGAACTCAACGCGATAGCAGCGGCGGAGGCTAAGGATCGCGCATCGAAGCGGGCCGACCTGACGGCCCAAGTATCTGAACTCGAAAGGGTTCATAGCCGCACCGGGGCTCCACGAGTCTGGAAGCAATTAAAAGCCGCCAGGGCCCAATTGGCCAGCTTGGACATGATTAGGGCAGAGTTCGCTGCACTGCACCTCCGCCATACGTATTATGTGGGAGGGAACAAGACGGGTCACCTACTCGCTAGCGCGCTGAAAGCAAAAACTCAGCGCTCGAAGATCCAAGGCCTAAAAGACGGAAGGGGCGATGAAATCAAGAAGGAGGCACAGATCGCGAAGGCGTTTCGGGACTTCTACGCCTCCTTATACCGAGCCGATACTGTCCCCGATGCGGACATCGATACATACTTGGCGGGTGTGGTGACTACGGCGCTCTCCCCGGCGAGCGTGGATGCCTTGGAGGCTCCCATCCGATTAGATGAGGTGGTGGCAGCTATATCCCGCCTTCGACCCCTCAAGTCTCCAGGCCCGGACGGTTATTCCGCCAGTTTTTATAAAACATTTAGCCCGCTCTTGGCCCCAGTTCTTACTCTGCTTTTCAACTCCATCAGCGGCCCGGGCTCCATTCATCTGGGTATGTTGGAGGCCGAGATAGTAGTGCTACCTGAGCCCGGCAAAGAACCCACGCATTGCTCGGCGTCCCGCCCTATCTCCCTCCTTAACTTGGACCTGAAACTCTTCACAGGCGTGTTGGCCGCAAGCCTTGGGCCGTACTTGCCTGGGGTTCTGGAACCTGACTAGTCCGGCTTCGTCCCGAGCTGTCAATGTAGTGATAACACCAAACGGATTGTCCACCTGGTGAACAAGGCCCATTTCCAACAGTCGGACTCGGCCCTGCTGGCTATCAACGCCGAGAAGGCGTTTGACCGAGTCGATTGGTCTTTCCTACAACGGGTCTTGGCCCATTTTGGAATAGGAGACCGCTTCAATCTTGGATTGCAAGCTGTTACCACCATCCCCAGGCGCGGGTTCGCCTGGGTAGTTTGCGCTCGAGCCCCTTCGAGATCCAACGTGGCGCGAGGCAGGGGTGCCCCCTCTCGCCTCTTTTGTTTGCTCTATATGTGGAGCCGCTAGCGCAAAAGATCCGCGATAATCCGGACATGCATGGCATCACTTTTGGTGGAGAGCCTCATACGATCGGCCTTTACGCGGACGACATTAAAGCTGCCCTCGATAGCCCGGAGCGCTCGATCCCCGCGTTCCTGGGGGAGGTGGAGTCCTTTGGTGCGGTGTCTGGCTTCAAGATGAACAGGGGGAAGTCGCTAATACTGCCACTGGGTAGCAATACCTGTTCCCCTGCGGGCACGCCAGTGTACGGAGGGGGCTTGCAAATGAAAACGCAGATTCCATACCTGGGTATCACCCTTACCTCCTCTACAGATTCGACGGTCGCCCTAAACTATGCAAGCCTTCCATCCCAGATCCGCGCGGATCTAACACGATGGTCCAAACAACCTCTCTCCCTATTGGGGCGAATTGCAGCGGTGAAGATGTCGGCCCTGCCCAGGATTCTATATGTTTTCCAAACCCCCCTGGTGTTCCCCCCCCCCCCAGCTGGCACCATCGCAACCTTACAGGGTGCCTTCCAGCAATTCGTATGGGGGGGGGGGACGTCTGCGCTTACACAAACAATTAGCCTATAGGGGAATGGATGAAGGGGGTCTTAGGAGCCCCAATCTTCAGCAATACTTTCAGGCATCACAGCTCCACTACCTCGTGGAATGGTATAGGCCGGAATCTGAAAAAAGATGGTTGTTCCAAGACAGGGCGATGGCCCAAACATCCCTTTGGAAGATCCCATTTCTCCACCGACGTGACAGGCCACAATACCTCCAGAAGTCACCTATCACCCGTACCATTCTGCGTGTCTGGGACACGGTCGCCGTAAGGAGAGGCCTTACGACCTTCCCCTCCCCGCTCACTCCCCTTCTAGATAACCCAGAGTTCCCACCATGCAATGATCCACACGCATTCTCACAGTGGCGCGGCACCAGCTGCAGGTCGGCTGGTCACCTCTTAGATTTGCAGGGTTTTCTTCCCCTCACAGAACTATCTCAGGGATATGGCGTTGTCTCGCCCCAACTTTTCCAATATTTTCAACTTCGACACTGGCTCACACACCCTGATTATGCACCACCAGTTGGCAGACGAATGACAGATTTTGAAAGGTGGCTAGTGACGAAGGACTCGGATAAAAGCCTCATCTCTGAACTCTATCAGTTGCTTACACCCACAACAGTGAGGGGTCGTGCAGCGGGACAGAAACGTTGGGAGGCAGAGCTATAGAGGTCGTTGACAGACCGGGAATGGCATTACATATACTAAAGGGCTTCCCACATGACGCGCAATACTGCCGGCAGAGAAGCGGCGGTGAAACTAGCCATTTACTGGCACCTCACCCCCGTTCGGCTCAACAAAGGGAATCCATCTCGTAGCGCGCTTTGCTGGAGGGGCTGCGGGGAACGGGGCACAATGACTCAGCTCCTTTGGGATTGCCGAGAAGTTAGGGACTACTGGACAGCTGTATTAGATGACATAGACAGCACATTCGACACTGAAATCCCGAGATTTCCAGCGTATACTCTCCTGGGCCTTCCCAATGAGCTCACCTTCCCCCTGAAATCCATACGAGGGCGCCAAATGGGGATTGCCATGCAAGCTGCGTCCCAACACGTCTTGTCACTCTGGGGGACTACCACTAGACCCACTCACACAGGATGGCTACTCAAAATTTGGTTCACACTGGGAATGGAGCGCATCCAGGCCACACTTACACAGTCAGCTGACACGTTCCGCAAGCTTGGTTACCATTACTGTCCCTTCTCTCAAAGGAATCCAACGAAATTACATGCCCTGGATATCTCCGATTATTGCGCCTTACAGATACCCCAACTGACTCTCATCGACCTCATGAGGGGACAAGTTAAACGGGCTGTGGCAGCCTTGATGATCGCGCTACTAATTCGGCACACTGGTTGGGGTGGGGGGGATGGAGGGGGGAGGGGATTCTTGGTTTGTGCTCTTAGGATTACGTTTTCTTACCAGGCTTAACATACACGGCTTACGCCTCACACTCACGGACCGGCCCATGTATCTCGACTGCCGTTCTCTTTGTGGAGAAGACATGCTTGTCTGTCTCATACGCTACTTATATATGGAGTCCTCCTGTTGCAATGTATTGCCTGTATTTTTTCTTGAAACCAATAAAACAAATTTGAATTTAAAATGAAGTACACAGGGAAATGCTTTGTCTACGAACGCAGTTTTGAATCAAATTACTTTTATTTGATTTAGTTTAAATCATAAAAGAGCGGCACAACCACTAATACACATAAAATTCACGAGCAAAAGTACAGATTAGTTGGTAAACTCTCATTAAAATTTGTAATAAAAAACATGTTAAAACAGAGTGCAGTTGATTCCGACAGTCTTGTGATCGCCAGTCATGCTATGAAAAAACGTACTTCTTAGGAGGTTATACTTTAGCAAAATCGGGCCAGGCTGGTTGTGTTATCTCTCAGAGTGGCCCTAGGGCGATTAGCAAATAAAGTGGCGATGTTCATTTAAAAAGAAATATATGACTCTGAGAGATTATGTCTATGTATGTATGTTTCCTATATGAGATCTTTTGAGTTCAGCTTGGTGGTCTGAGATAAAGTGCTGGTGCCATTGATGAATCCCTGTTATTTCTCCAAGGTAAAGTGCATTGTGCTGTAAACAAATAGTCTGCGGAACAATTATTTGGGCTTTATCACCTTGCATGCTTTACCGGTTCGAGTTCTCTGTCTCTCTTTTCTAGTTTGTTTGCAGCTAAGCTCAGAAACTTTATTGCTTTACATGCCAGTTGTACTGTCGAGCCTCATAAGCATTTCATTACGGCGGATCTACAGGTCCTTATTTGTTCTCTTTTCATTGTTGGCTGTAGGAGTTCTTTCCGTATGGATAATAATGCCGGACAAATCCACAGCAGGTGGAGCAATGATTCATCTCCTTGTCCACAAAGACGGCAGTCCATTGAGGGCCAGGTCCGTTTCCATTTTGGAATTAGGTCTTTTGATGGATAAGCTCCCAGTCTCAGTAAAATCAGTTTCTGCTTCATGCGATTTGCTAAATGTTCTGACAGATATGGTTGAGGCTTCAACATTTTATATGTTGGCAACACCATCCATGCGTTGATTTTTGAGGTCAGTGAGACTTTGTCTTTTCTTGAGATGTTTGCTTGATCATATTATTGACTATTCGTTTGAACTCTGGATAGTATGGTATTGTGTGCCATGCTTCCTTTAACTTTAGAGCTTCAATCGATTGCTTCAGGAATGGGTAAACTGGGTTACTCAATCTGGATTGCCTTTCAACCTTCAGCCAGAAGTAGTATGACAGAGACTCTTCAACCGCTGCCCTCATTCTCCAATAGTATTTTATCAGAGCTCCTTGTCTTGATGGGATGTAGTTTTTTAACCGGAATTCCAATCTAATCAGGGCTTGTGAAATGTGGTGCAGAATTGTAAATAGATTTTTGAAGAGGTTGCTTTGGTCAGTGTTCAGAATTATTGCGTCTTTTGTATTTAGGAGTTCTGAACCGTACGTGATTGATGGCAAGAATTTTTCTGCCTCGACCTTCAATAAGTGAGTTGTTAAACAGTCACTTACTTTTTTTTGCAAGATTTTAAATGCAAATAGTAGCTGTTTTGCTTTTACTTTCTGCTGTTCTAGATATTGCTTGAGGTTAAGATGGTGATCTAACGTTACTCCCAGGTATTTATATGTTCCCTCCTAATCCAAGCGGTTACAGCTGATCATCCAGGTAAATTTCGGTAACTTTTTGTGTGGGCTAGAGAAACACATAATCTTAGTTTTTTTTTAAGTTTGTGTCTAGTTGAGTTGCAGCTGTATATTCTGCTAGTTGATTTATCAGTCGTTGGAGGCCATGGGGCATTTGGGATAACAACACGATGTTGTCTGCATATTGCAGACTTGATATTCTCACTTTCCCCAATGTTTTAGGCTCCCCTAATGTTAAACGTAAGTTATTGTCTAAATCGGCTGTATATAAATAAATATAAATAAACAGGGGGCTAGAACGCACCCGTTTTAAGCACCCGTTATAAGCCATTGGTGGTGGTGATTTTGTTAGTTAGACTTCGACCGTCCCCCATTTTTATTTGGACCTAAGGTTTTGAGTACAGGTTAATTATTGCGTCCAATGGTTTTGTGGGGGCTGTCGAGGATTTCATTTTTGGCCACAGGGCGGGTCTAGGGACAATGTCGAAGGCTGCTTTGAGGTCCACAAAACATGCATACAAAACTTTTGAGTTAGCAATGGCTTGGTTAGCCAGGGGCGTGACAGCAGATATGTTTGTTAAGGTACCCATTCCGACTCGGAAACCCATTTGTGTATTGGGGATGAGTTTAATGCGGTCGACCCAATCCTCTAGATTTTTCAGCAAATTTGCGGCATAAATTTTTGCCTCAACATCAAAGACTGCTGTCAGCCTATAGTTAGATGGATCTAAATGGGCCCCTGGTTTAAATATAGGGTGTAGGATGCTTCCTCGCCAAGAATCAGGGATGGTTTGAGACTCCAATGTGTGCGCAAACAGCGATGATAAATGATTGGACCAAAAAACTGGATCTTTTTTTTAATAAGGTGCTGGTCCCGGAGCCCGATCGGACCTCTGTTTTTTATTGCATTCAATACTTGTTTTGTGTGATCTGTAAGTGGGGGATTAGTGGGTCCGACCCTGATGTTTCAAATGGACCTCGCTGGCGTTTGCCTTCTAATTGTTTGACTTGGGGGTTGCTGTGATCTATCGGTCTTGATGTATGGGTCGTAAAATCTGGGGCCTTGGAGGTTAGTCTCTGTGTCACTGCCATCCAGGACTCTTTGGTACAAACGCAGTTGTTGAAATTAATGCCTCAGGTGCCATGTTACAACCTCACCTAGCTACGAAGTGAGAGCTTCTGGTTACTAGTCTAGCAAAAATGGCTACAGTAGATTATCTGTTAAATCCACAGACAGCTAGAGGTTTGCTCTCATTGCCTTTGGTGAACCCCTCAGGAAAACGACCCTGTTGTTGATCTATACACCTGTATCCAGGACCGGCCTTGAGCATGTGTGTGCAAGGCCCACCCCGAGGGCGCGGCCCTTAAACAGGGCACAGGAGCTGCCTGCCAACAGCTGAATGCCCTACAACACTGGTCCTACACATTCTATGTGCCTGACCTTAAGATGGCTGTCCTGGCCTGTCCCCTGAAAGCATTGCTATCGAGCATATCAACCCTACAGTAAGTCTTAGGTCCCAATAACTCCGGGATGGGTGCTGCCAATTGATCTATGACGACGCCCCCCGGACTGAAACCTTGAACATTGTACTCACCTCGGAGCCGGATCAATATGGTCCATGCCCGGTGGAACTTTGATAGAACCTTCGATGGACCTTTGACGATGCCCCCTGGGCGGATACTCCTCCTCCCTTCATGATTCATTGATTAATTGATGTAACTATGTAACCTGTAACTCTGGGCGGATACCAATACTGTTTGTACTTACCTCGGTGCACGAGCAACCTTGGCCGAAGCCCGGTGGAGCTGTCACATGCAGCTATAGAGGAGTCTGGCCCTGGTTTCACCCCCTCGGCCATCGCCCTACCCAGCCGGTCAACTGACATTGTTTTTCCTGGTTTCCCCGTTGTGTTTCCTTCCATTCCCTCCTCCTCCCTCTGTGATTCTTTGATTTAATTGATGTAACTAAGTAGCTGGAACTCACTGATCCTCATGTAAAGCGCTCTGATACCTCCGGGTCTAGCCAGCGCTATATAAAACTTTTCAAATAAAAAAAATTCTGCCTTATACAAAGCTCCAAACAAAAGTGTGCTTAAACACTGTTTAGGGAGGCTGCTGATACCCGTGTCCTCATTTGCTTTGGTTTTCTTATGGTAGACCCCCTTAACGTTCCACCAGGGCCGGATTGGCCATACTGGGCTTCGGGCATTTTCCCAGGAGGCCGGAAGGGTTGAGGGGCAGTTTTTCAGCAGTGCTGCAGTATTGGCCCCAATAACAAAAGCAGCAAGCAAGCGTTTTGCCTCCCGGGGCCAGGCATTGCTTCCCCGGGGCTGATCCGAGAAAATTGCCAGGGCTGCTGTCGGTTCCCTTCCAGCCTTGCCTTCCCCACCTCATTTTACCCCTCCAAAGTTTCTAACACATTCTTAATTTAAGACGGGAGAGCGCAAAATGTGGTTTCGCCCAGTGCGCTATAACATACTCATGCGGTTCTACAAGTCACCAAAAGAACAGTGCCTCCATTACAGACCTAATCTGATCTTTGATTTACAGTATTTAGAAATTGAGGATATGGTATGTGTTGCGCTTCAACACCTTGTCAGTTGTAGTAAGCGCCAAATGAATGCAATTTCAAAACAGTTCAATATCTCAATGCAAAAAGTAATCTGCTTCCAGAATAGAGACACTGATAAGAATCTTTGTGCACGAAAAGGGTGGGCGGCGTTCCCTGCTGTGGGATCTGCACAGTGGATTCCGCGCAGAAACTGGCGCCTGGTGCTGCAGACTGTGGCCGCGACCTCCGGGTCGGACCAGCGAGGGCGAATCAGTTCGCCCACTCGCTGCGTTTCCTGTATTTACTGCCAGGAGGCGAAACGACTGCGCACGCCTTGTCTCGCTTATAAAGAAAGACACCGAGTTAATAAATAATAATACAAAAGACAAGAGGGGAAACCCCGTGGAATGTAGCTGCTGCGTGAGCCCTTCGGGTTAAGTCCGCGCTATATAAAAACGCATCAAATAAACATACATGTGGTGTAGCGGTTCTGTGTGAAGACGCAGGCTAGTGATGGCGCGCTCTACAGCGGGGCTCTACTGAAATCCGGAGAGCGTGTGATGCGGGTTTGGAAGCCCCAAGGCGCTGGTTTGCAGCGTTAACTATCTGATCCCAGTGTGACTGACCCGACTGTAGTTGCAAACCTGTTCTGCGGTAGAGGTCTGTGCTCGTGAGCCTCTCTTGCAGTGCTAGCTTGTGTCAGGTCCCAGAGCACGGCGTTGTGCTTACACACAGGGGTGACAACAAAACCACCATAGTGTGGGGCACACTGCCTCAGCTGAAGTCACCCAAGCTAAATATAACACACACTATGTTAGTTTGGGAAAGAAAGGTGTCGCGTATCCTCCACGGAGAGTATATGTTTCTGGGACGCGGCCCTCAAAGGCTGGCCAGAGGCGGAACTCAGATGCGTCTGTCTTTCCGCAATGTCCAGAGGAGCCCACCCCCCAGCATCCTGCGCGGCCGAAGCTTGGCCCCAGGTGTGCGGTGAAGGAGCGCGCGGTCATTGCTGCTGAGAGACAGACGCTCGTGCGTTCGCAGGCCGAAACGGAGCGGGTTGCATCGAAAAGCGGCTGTCGGGGGGGCTTTGTTCGGCACACATATTATCAAAGGCTACAGTGTGCTCGCCTTGGTGTGTTTATACACGCAGGCTTCATTCAACGCCATTTAGAAAAGGGCATACACGGCCATTTAACTCTCTCTCTCCCCGAATTGCTATACTGTGGTGTCAACAGCACGTCCGACTGGCTGCAAAGAGTAGTGTTTCTCGTTGCAGGGCACGTGGTAGCGTCAGATATGTGGCAGCGTGTGGAATAAACAGTTAATGCTAAAACGAGCCCGGCTCCGGCTGTAGCCACTAAATGAAAACAAATAGTTGTGGCACAGAGTTCAATTGAAATAACAAGGCGCGGGGCTGCAAAGCACAGCTTCTAATTGGTGCAGGGAGCCGGCAAAGTATTTAACAGTTTTAGACAATTAAAAAGAGGATAGGAAGTGGGGTTTAAATGGCTTAGAGGGGATTACGGCTTGAAAGTTGAATAAGGAAAGGCTTTGCTGTTGCAGTTTCGAGGCAGCATTAGCTTTTAAAAGATTACTTATATATTGACCAGCATCCTCTAAACCCCCCAAATCCAATACCGCTCGGTAATGGATGCGTCTCTGCTTTTCCTGTTGTTTTTACAAACATGGCTCCCTGAAGTAACAAGCGGGGTCTTGAAAGGGCCCGGGCAGCGCGCGCCGAGATCTGTCACCATGGAGAGTGCAGCGGGGGCTCCCTGCTTTTAATTGGGATTATGGGAAGCCCTGCTTTAAATTTCTGAGGAAAAAACGATTACATGAAATCCAGGCGACTAAGGGCGAAGGCCGTTCCCATGCTTAACGATTATGCCATGGCTCGCATATTTCGGCAACAACCCGTACACAGCCCGTTTTGGCACACTGGTCTGTGGTGGCTGGTTTGCAGTTCCTTTTAAGTTTGTGAGCGACTGAAATATAGGCGGTATGAGAGAAGGGGTGATGTGGAGAAATCATTCCAGCCTTAACATAAAAGAGGCTTTACCTCGCAGTGCCCATATGCCCCTCTTGTCCACTCAGTGTTGACTGCAATATTTAGTTTTATGTTACCTTCAGGGCATCAGCCGCAGTGCTCCTAATAGTCCTATGCAGTACCTTGTCCGCTGTGGTGAGGGGGCTGGGCCAGAAAACACAAGCCCCATGACTGCAAAATGGTGAAGAGAAACGAGATAACAATGTGCCTCGCAGAGCTTAAATTCGATGCGTGTTTTTTAAGTACGATTCGTGCATGCTATTCAAGATGCTCGTCATTCAGTGTTCTGTGAATGCAGGTTTGTGTTTCTGTTCGTACAGTTCTCATGTTTCCCCTTCGTCTACAGCTCCTGGATCTGTTCATGGTATGGGACTGGTCCACCTATCTAGCGGACTATGGGCAGCCGTCTTCCAAATATCTGCGGGTAAACCCCAGCACTGCCCTCACCCTGCTGGAGAAGTGAGTAGTATTACTGTTTATTGAGTTTCTGCAGATAGCACCGCACATGGCCAGTTGTCCCTAGGAGCGCAGTGCGTGAAAATAAATGTCCCAAAACATATTATTTAGAGAAACTGTGCAACTTAACCACATAGTCATACAATTAATATGGCAGTAGAAATGTCAAATTCCATGTCATGACCACGTACAGCGACACCGACTCGAGAAAAGCACTGCTGGCTGCCTAACGGATTGCATGTAACAAAGAATGCTCAGGGAGACACTCTATGGAGAGTCAGCAGCATGTTCGATATGACTTTACTTAACTGAATGAAGTTCTTTCCTTGTGTTGTTGTTTTCTCTCTCTCTCTCTCTCTCTCTCTCTCTCTCTCTCTCTCTCTCTCTCTCTCTCTCTCTCTCTCTCTCTCTCTCTCTCACACAAGACCCTTTAATGTATGGCACCTATGAAACTGGGGTTCGTTGTCATAACCCAAGCCCCTCTGCAGAGCTTTAGAGTTGTTCTTTGTTTAATCAATCTGCCATTCATGTAAAATAAACCCTGAATATTCTAATTTGAGTGTACCAAGAACTGTCAGTGCCTATTGCCCACTATGTATCCGAGCTTGTGGGACCTGGGGCACAGTGAAATAATTTTTTTGTGCACTCGTTTATATTCTTGGTAAACAGATAAATGTCATGTTAATACGTTTGGTGCTTTTCAAGTGCAGACTGTAGTTGCAACGGATAACTTTTTTGTTTGCTTTTTGTGTGCCGCGCAGGGTTCACCGTGGGTATGTATTCTGTGTAGTGGTTCTGCATGTTGTCCGGTTGGGAGTAATACCTGCATGGTCAGTGAGGGTGTAAACAGTTTGCAGTGAACCCCCGTGCCTAGTTGTTGCTCCTTTTGATGTTGAGGGAGTTGGGAAAGCGCAGCCAGTGCTGCTTCCTGCACGCCTCCTATCCTCCCGGTTGAAAATTTTGACCCGTTGTAGGATTGACTGCAGGGACTTTATATACGACACTGCGACAGTGATGTGTTTGGTAGACGTGAGGCATGGACTTACCTTCCTTTTAATAATCCACAAATTATTCATTCCACAGGATAAAGGACACCAACAAAAAGAACAACATTTTCTCCCAGTTTCGGAAGAATGATCGCGACAAACAGAAGCTGATCGAGACGGTGGTGAAGCAGCTCAGGAGCCTGGTGAACGGGATGTCTCAGCACAGCTAGCTGGCCATGCAGAGCCCGCCGCCGAGGGGCTCAGCCTGGCGCTCCCCCGCTCCGGACATCAGGCGTGATCCGTGCACTGCAGCGCAGCTCACCTCTCGCACAGCAGATGTGCCCTTGGACTGCAGCTCAGCCTGCCTGGCTCCCCCTTCACCGGCGCCAGGCATAGCTGGGAATCTCCGTGCGTGCACAACTGCACGGCGTTTTTGAGAAATAATCTCCCCCGCGCTGTTCAGTTCAGACTGCAAGGTGCCCCAGCAGGGCCTACTGGCATTGATCGCCCAGCACTGCCTGCCAGTTCGTGCTTCTTTCCTCGAGTTCACTGTAAGAAAGCCTCGGAGGTCGCACTGGGAGTCTCACTCGAGGGTAATACTGGGTTATTCGAGGCAAACCGGGACTGTGCAACTGAATGTGGAAGACGCTGCCTGTAAATACTTTATTTAAAGGAAATGCTAATCAATATGTTACTTACGTTTGGAATGCGGTGTGCTCCTTTTGAGTGATGCATTATTTACCTTTTCTCTCCCTCTAAACAATGAATCGTTTTATTATTCTGTTTTTGATCGCTACCTTAATCCGAAAATGCTCGCCTGGCTGCTTTGATGTGACGGATGTCTTACTCTGGCACGAATGAAAAGAGCCTCTGCATTTTTAATCCATCCGCGGGCATTGGTGTAGGATTCAAACCAAGGATTCTCATGTTTGGTGCAGGAATGTAATGCAGGTGATTCCCTCGCCTGAGTGTGCCGAGGGCCCTACCCAAAGACCTGAGGGAGTAGGGGCCGCTCTTACCACAATGTACTAGTAGTCCCTCCCACAACCATATACTTAGAGCCCTTCCTGTTCACTGCAACTTATTAGGAGTCCCTCTTACCACAATATTCTTGGACCCTCTGACCACAATTAACTGTGAGCATCCCTCGCTATCACGTACTGTGAGCCTGCCTCACCACCACATCTGAGAGCATCTCACGACTATTTATTGGAAGCCGCTCCTCCCACTACAATACACTGGGAGCTCCTCTCACCACAATGTACTGTGAGCTTTTTTCACTACCATGTACTGGTAATGCCTCTCATCGCAAGGTACTTGGAGATCCACTAGCCACAATGATTTGGGAGCCCCTCCCACCACAGTGTACTGAGAGCCCCTGTCTCCTCAATGTACTGAGAGCCCCATTTGCCATAATCTACTACAATCCTTCTCACTACAGTGTACTGTGAGGTCCTCTCACCAAAATGTCATGGGAAAGCCTCACACAAAATATAATGGGAACCTCCCTAACTACCATGTACTCTTGGCCTGTGTCACAACCTTGTACTTGGAGTCTTCCTTTCCACACCAGAATGTTCTCATAACCTTGTCACCACCTTTTACTTGGAGTCTCCCTCGCCACACCAGAATGTACTCATAGCCTGTGTCACCACCTTGTACTTGGAGTCTCCCTCGCCGCACCAGAATGTACTCATAGCCTGTGCCACCACCTTGTACTTGGAGTCTCCCTCGCCACACCAGAATGTACTCATAGCCTGTGTCACCACCTTGTACTTGGAGTCTCCCTCGCCACACCAGAATGTACTCATAGCCTGTGTCACCACCTTGTACTTGGAGTCTCCCTCGCCGCACCAGAATGTACTCATAGCCTGTGCCACCACCTTGTACTTGGAGTCTCCCTCGCCACACCAGAATGTACTCATAGCCTGTGTCACCACCTTGTACTTGGAGTCTTCCTCGCCACACTGCCATGTACTCGAAGCCTGTGTCACCACCTTGTTCTTGGCGTCTCCCTCGCCGCACCAGAATGTACTCGTAGCCTGTGTCCCCACCTTATACTTGGAGTCTCCCTCGCCGCACCAGAATGTACTCGTAGCCTGTGTCACAACCTTGTACTTGGAGTCTCCCTCACCACACTACCATGTACTCGTAGCCTGTGTCACAACCTTGCATTTGGAGTCTCCCTCGCCGCACCAGAATGTACTCGTAGCCTGTGTCACCACCTTGTACTTGGAGTCTCCCTCACCACACTGCCATGTACTCGTAACCTCTGTCACCACCTTGCATTTGGAGTCTCCCTCGCCACTCCAGAATGTACTCGTAGCCTGTGTCACAACCTTGTACTTGGAGTCTCCCTCAGCCACACTGCCATGTACTTGTAGGCTGTGTCACCACTTTACCACCTTGTACTTTGGGTTTCCCTCACCACCACATGCCTGTAGGCCTTCTCACCACCAGTGGTGGCAGCCCTTCTCACCATTATGTACCAGGATTCTCTCTCACCACCATGTTCTCGCAGCACTTCTTACAACTATGTAATGGGGGTCTTGTCACCCCCAAATGGTGGGAACTCCTCCCACCTCCATGTACAGGCAGCACCTCTAACCACAAAGTACTGAAAGGTTTCCACACCGCCAAATATTGATAGACCCTCTCACCATATGTATTGCAAACCCTGCTCATCCTATGTGCTGGGAACTTCCCTAACCACTATGTTCTGGGAGTTCCTCTAACCATTATGACCTAGGTGTACTGTGACCACCAAGTCCTTGGAACCTCTCTTATCACAATGTAGCGAGCCTCTCTCAGCACCTCCTACTGACACCCTCCCTCACCACCAGCTATGGTACCCCCTCTCACCGCTGTGTGTTAGGAACTCAACTCAACACAATGTCTTCCCACCTCAAAGTACTGGAAGCTCCTCCCACCGTTCTGTACATTGTCCTTCCCACCTCAGTGTACGAAAAGTCCCACTCCCCACATGTTAATGTGAGCCCCTCTCACCACATTGGACTGGAAGCACCAATAGCCTCAATATGCTGGGACCCCCTCTCATCACAATGTACTGGGAGCCCCTCTCAACCCAACATATTGAAAGTACTAGGAGGTTCTCTAATCATAATATATTGGAGTCCCTCTCGCTAAAGTGTACTGAGAGCCTCTCTCACCAGAGGTCACTGGACCTCCTTCTCCAATTGTTTCTGCTCTCCATGGTCGGTCTTCTTTATGCACAGGACATTTGTATTTTCTTCTACTTTGAGCCAATTTTCAAATAAAAATTGAGGTCTGAAGTTCTAACCTGGTATTGTATGTTTCTCTGCATTTGTGTGTCGTTGAAATGTATATGTTAATACATGTCAAGCCCTAAATTGAATCACTCTAAATGTATAACTCAAAACAATTCCTACACCCTCATTAGCGCAGCATGTACAATAAGCCTCAATGCATAATTCCTTTTTTTCCCAAGTGTGCCCCGTTGACTGCACACCTAATACCTTATGAAAAGGGATGAGTGTGAGTAATGTATTGAATTGTACTGTATAATTTACTTAAACGTCTTACAACCTGTGAGGCATCAAAGTGCATTTTTGCATGGCGAGCATGCAACATCATGGTGGAGTACTTGCTTGGCAGACTGTTGCACCTGCTCTGAACCTGTGTGGGAAGTGTTTAGGTGTCTAGTGTGTTACCAGGGAGGTGCGCTTATCTTCAGGAAGAGCATCTAGTGATGTGATCGAGGAGCAGGAGTAATAGATGTGCGTGAAAACGATTTCTCTAACAGCAGATTCCTCACCTTTAAACTATCCCCAGGTGCCAAACTGGATCCAGAAGCTTTCTCAGCAGCGCTCCAGTGTGCCGCTATGTGTCACTGTGTGGCTCCGTGTTGACTTTGTTCCATTCTGGAAGTGATGGTCCAGAGCCAAATGTTGTCACCCACCTGTGCACTGACGTCATTTCCTTTCTTTCTGCACCTTCGAATGGGGAACAGGAGTTCTGCTCCCCCTGTTTCATCAAATTGGCTATTTTTTTCTTCAAAACATTGAAATCAAGTGTGCACACGAACTGTGTCCCCATCTAAAACTACAGGGTTCGAGCCATGTCTTGACTGTTGGAAACAGAGGTCAGAGACCATCCTCTATGAGATTTGTCTTTAGTGTTTGGGCTCAGGGCACCAGGACTCCAAGTTGTGTGGAGAATGCTCCCTCACAAATCCAAAAGCAATTGGGGTTATGATGTGAACCTAAATGTCACCGAGAGTTGGAAAAAGCCACGCACATTCTGCTCGAAGTCTTGGGTTCAGACTCGTTCACGCTCTCGAGTCACTTCCCCGACAAGTCCTCTTCACATTGAGATCTTGATACTACTAAATTCATAGTATACATCACTTTCATGATTCTGTTATCATTTCTGCCCAATACATTTCGGGCTTAACCCTTTGTCAGGGGACTTTTTGTTATTGTTGTTATGAGTACTTGTAAAGCGCAACATTCATCCTACCAGGATAT
This sequence comes from Lissotriton vulgaris, assembly GCF_964263255.1. NCBI lineage: Eukaryota > Metazoa > Chordata > Amphibia > Caudata > Salamandridae > Lissotriton > Lissotriton vulgaris. Next base: position 895,880,003 of record NC_141693.1, on the reverse strand, counting down.
CACGGCGCTGCAATATTTAGCAGTAAAACCTAGGGCAATTTCCTGGGGCTTATTGATTATTCTGATATGGGGAATAATGCAGTTTTTAGTTTTTTCTTAAAGATGGGGTAGGAGTCCGTGAGTCGGAGGTTGATGGGCAGATCATTCCAACATTTAGCAGCGATGTGTGAAAAGGCACGTCCGCCCATCCTGGATAGCTTGATCCGTGTGGTGGCTGCTTTGGCTGAGGCTTGTGAACGTAAGTTCCGTGCTGGAGCATAGAACTTAATTCTATTCCGTAGAATGAAAGGGCCAGTATTGTGTATTGTTTTATGGGCGATGCATAGCATTTTGAACGTGGCTCTTTGCCTCATAGGCAGCCAGTGTAAGGCTCTCAAGCAGCTTGTGGCTGAATCATACTTTCTCTTATTGCAAACAGCTTTAGCTGCAGCATTCTGGACCAGTTGTAATTTTCTAAATAAGTAGTCCGGCATACCAACAAATAGTGAATTGCCATAGTCCAGCCTGCTAACTAGTAGCGACTGGACTAGGATCTGTCTGCATTCCAGTGGGATCCAGGGGAAGACCCGTTTCAACCTTTTTAGTATGGCAAATCCTTTGCCACATATTGAGGTGACATGGCATTTCATCGTTAGAGTGGTGTCCATCTGAATTCCTAAGTTTCTAGCAGACGATGTGGGATTAGGTGGGGAACCTAAGGAAATTGGCCACCAGGTGTTATCCCAGAGCTGTTTAGTCCCACCGAAGAGGAGAATTTCTGACTTGTCCGCATTTAGTTTTAAATAATGGCCATGCATCCAATTGGATAGCTCTGACAGGCAGTTTTGCAGTCTACTTTTGGCGTCATTTTCCCCATTTAGGGTTACCATCAGCTTAGATATCGAAGAGTATTTCAACTTTTTTCGTTTGCAACATGGGTATTCATGTGGGTACGGTTTGTAGATTTCGGGATCACTGTGTCATGTAGTTTAAAATACAGTAATAACCGGTATTGCGCAAAATGGAATCCCGTGTCCATGTCGAAGTGGGTCGACTCACATGACGCAGTGATCCCGAAATCTACAAACCGTACCCACACGAATATGCATGTTGCTTTTACCTAAAGCAAATGAAAAAAGTTTAAATACTCTTCGATATCTTAAAAAGTCCCCTGACAAAGGGTTAAGCCTGAAATGCATTGGGCAGAAATGATAATAGAAGAACAAAAGTGATGTATACTATGAATATAATAGTATCAAGATTAAATTAATTAAAAGAATTTATGAAAACTTCACAATTAAGCTTCATGAACATTTCTGAAACTTTATTTTTGGAGTGCAACTTGGAGACGCTTCCCTCACTAGGGATAGCGCCTGTTTCATTGAACTATGATGTTTGACATGCCATCCAGCTTGTTCAGCGAGGCCTTTCTTTGCCGTTCTGCTACATGTTGCAACCACATCAGAGCAGCTCTCAGAGAAGCAGCTGTCCATCTTTTTGCAAGACATGCAGGCTCTGCTCTCCAAAGGACCCATAGAGAAGGACTAGTTGTTACTCCCAGTATTTCCTTTATTTCCTTGTGCCAAAGAAGGACGAAGGCCTTCATCCTATATAAGATCACCCTCTGAATGCCTTCGTATGGAAGACCAATTCAAAATTCTTAAGCTGGCACAGTTCTGTCTGCCTTGGATCTCGGGAACTGGAAGATTAATTTGTACCTGCATAACTTATACTTTCATGTGTCTACCCTGCAGTCCCACAGATGTTACCTGTTGAGGTTTGGCCAGGAGCATTTTCAAATGTTACCAGTGCCCCTCAGGTGTTCACAAAAGTGATGGTAGTGGTCGCCATCAATCGGCGAAGGTTGGGGATAATAGTTTACCCCTACCTTAATGACTCATTGTTAATGGCAGGCTCACCACAGTCAGTTGTAGACCACCTCCAAATGACAGTGAACCTCCTGATATCATTGGAGTTCTGGTTCAGGGAGCCAAAGTCATACCTGATCGCTTTATAGAGGCTTTCATTTATAGGAGCACTTCTGGACACATTGCATTTCAGGGCACCTCACAGTTCAGTGCTTTTACTCTATAAAAAACGTGTCCAGGATATTCAGGATATGATTTCAATGTTTCAGCCTCAGACCAAGATCTCGGTGAGAGTGGCTCTGAGGCTTCTTAACCTGCGGTCTTCATGCATCCTGCATGTCCACTTCACCAGGTAGCATATGCGGGCTCTGCACTGAGATCTGTAGTCTCAGTGGCACAACACTAAGGAAACCTATTGAACTCCATCCAGGTTTCAGAGGAGGCTGCATGAGATCTGCAGTGGTGGCAGCTTGACTGGAACCTGCCATCAGCAGACCTCTCTCCCTTCCCCACCTAGACTAACAGTGATGACAAATGCATGTGGAGATCAGAGGGGGTCTCTGTCATAAACCCAGCTCCACATAAATCTGTTGGAGTTGTGGGCCATCCACCAGGCATTGTGTGCCTTCCAGCCATCCATCAACAAATGGCTGGTGAAGGTTCTCACGGACACAACCACCACGATGGGGTATTGCAACAGGCAGGGTGGAGTGGAGTCCTGGGTTCTGTGCCAAGGTATGCTGAACCTCTGAATTTGGCTTGAGCACCCAAAGTTCTGTCATACTCCTGAAGACGCTTAAAGGCAGACCTTCACAAGCTAGATGAGTCCCATTCGGGTCATTGCTTAGACTCTAGCCAGACAGTCATTCTGCACATTCATAGTGAAAGTGATGAAGCACTTGCTAGGTTGTGACCCTAACAGCCCAAGTACAAATCAGCCCACCCATATTAACATTCTGTTTGTCACTGTCCATACAAGCACTAGTACTTTTCCTTTGATCCCAGAGACACGTGCTCTTTCTAGTTTTACATGAGGAAGCATATTACTGCCCTTCTAGAATTTCCTCCCAGACAACATAATCTTTTTTATTGGTAGGGAATAACATTTCAGGGTAAAAAAGAAACAATGTGGTAGAAAGAGGCTAGCACAGCGTTCATTGTTTCTGTTATGACCACAGAATGATGAGCAGTCAGCTTTCACTTTTCCGAAAGGCCTCTATGTCAGCAGATAAATAGGTTCACTTTCCTCTTAGTTACTGTTTAATACAGCATATTGATGCACCCTGAACTATCACATTTATCATACAGTCCACATATAAATAAAACAAGTGCTCATGCTCTTAATTGTTTTTCTGCGCACTTAAATACTTAATTTATTGTGTGAAAAAAAACGGTTTTTCAAAAGCTTGCAGCGTGGAATGAGAAGCTTTATTAAAGAGTGATTAAGAGTAAACTCAAGTTATTTATGATAACACAATATTTATGATAACTACATAACCGCTCCAAAAGATTCTTAGTTAATCGTAATCTATCCTTCCCTTCCCCGATTACAATTGGTGTCCCCCAAGGTTCAACTCTCTCCCCAACTCTTTTTAACTTCTATCTGGAACCATTAGCTGAAATTCTACGTATCGCCAACATCTCTTTCCACATGTACGCAGACGACACTCAGATCTACATCAAAATGTATTATTCCCTAGAGGAAATCAAAACAATGAACGAGGCTCTAAGCTGACTGTTAAATGGCTTGTTAGCAACCGGCTCAAACTTAATGCGCAAAAAAATGAATTCCTACTAATTTCCCCTCCTAAAAGCTCCCCTGACATACTTGAATGGAACAATATGATCACCGCACTGAACTGCACCCCAACCATAGTGGATTCAGCCAAATCACTAGGAATCACACCGCACAAAAACCTGAATATGCGAGCCCACATCAACACACTGGCCAAAATGCCAGGTTTCACCTGAACTACGTGAAACATCTAAGACCATTCCTAGATACACCGGACCTTAAAATGGCAGTACAGGCATTTGTTATCTCTAGGATCGAATGTGGATGCTCAACCTTCTCGGACCTACCGAAGATCTCAACAGCTCCCCTAAAATCCTCTCTTACCGCAGCCGCAAGACTCCTAACAGGCTCAAAAAAATTCACCACATCTCACAGCACCTGAAGGCACTGAACTGGCTTCCGTACAAAGCTAGAATCCAACTCAAATTGGCCTGTATCACTCACAAAGCAGTACACTCTAAGTCTCCTGCATATCTTGCTCAGAAAATCGGGGTTTCGGGAGGAGGCAGGCACTCCCGGTGTGCCAGAGATTTTGCACTGAAACCACCGCTCTTCTGAAAGAAGAAAACATACAACAGAGCTTTCTCTGGGACTGCACCCAGAATCTGGAACTCGCTGCTGCCCTACATCAGAAGAATGACATCTCTGTCAAGATTAAAACAGGAAGCAAAGACTTTCCTAGTGGGCAAATTCCTACCTTTAACTCTCTCAGTGCATCTACAGTTTCAGCAGCCCAGAGATTTGCTATTGCTCTGTACTTGAACTCTACCAGTGTGAGCCGATCGTGTTTGCATATTTGTAACCCACGTGATTCTTAGTTCATGGTTGTTGCTTACCACTCTACATCATTCTCGCCTCACTGTAACTTTAATGGGCAAAGGCTGGTGTTGTGCAGTATCCCTCTCCTCCTGCCAACGTTTTGTTTTCTCTCCCCCAAGTGTACTCATGATTGCCTACTCCTACTCCTTGTTATCTCTGTACAGTATTCTCATGGTCGTCTGCTCCAATCTTGTAATTAACTTGTTATTGTTGAATCTTGTAAATAATTTCATATCGCTGTAAAGCGCTCTGATACCCTGACAGGTCACGTTCGCGCTATATAAAACACAAAATAAATAAGTAAATAAAAATGATGATCTTTGGATGACAATAGATTTCGCGAAATATGCAGAGTTCACACATTAAAGAATTTTAAAAGTGAAAGATTCACATACACACTTAAAATGTCATTTGAAGAATTAAATATGCTCACCACAAAAATGCCAGAAACAGTAGACTTTATCAGTGAAAAAAATAAGAAAATATTTGAAGCAATGAAAGAAACATTTACAAGAACCACTCTCAAGGCTACCAAAGAAAGCAATTCAGGACATTTTGAACAGAGACTTAGATGCATGATGTGTCAAAAACGACATGCAATAAGGTCCAAAGAATACAACCCTGGTTAAGAATACCATTAAAACCTACACCGTGCAAAGAAAGAAGAATAGATGGAATATGATTCTCAATAAGTGTAAATATGACCTGATTTTACTAATGGTACAATAATTAACTAAAGATATTGATAAATTAGACTATAACATCAAATTTATTGAAACTGAGCTATTAACACAGATGCAGGCACAATGTAGAGTTTTCAGTAATTTTGAAAGTATGGATGAGATGGTGGTATATCAGAAGAAGGAGATTGGAAATAGTAAATTGAAAACATTTAGAAGCGATACATATGAGTATAAGAGTCAATGAATGAGATGGTATACTATTTGGCAGATATGTGTTTTTTCAGAGGAGGTTAGAAATCTCACATTTAATCAGATACATCAGATGGTTCCAATTGGAGTAATATAAATGAAGAGAGTACCCAAGACAATTTAGAACAGAATCCATTAGAGGGCACAAGCTCAAGTAACCATTTTTTTTAGACCAACCGAAGGTCAAAATACCAAGAGGTGAATAAACGAATGAATTGGAGACAGCACAAAATCTCACAGATCACCTGGCAGAACAAGAAAACATAGTAGTAAACGGACCAAGATTGAACTCTCAGCTCCCATACTAAACTTGCTACAGAATATTTGAAACGAAAATCAAACTATATAAATTCATTCATAAATGACTTTGGAAGGCATTTTTTTCAACAACCTCATGATAAACAGGATGAACAAAGGTAATTAAAACTTACATCAACGCAAGAAGCACCCGTATTAAACAAGACAATTGAGATTTATGAAAAAACAATATTAAAGGACATCCAGAAAATGTGTTTTCCCCGTAAATTATGTAACAGCAATTTTAAACAAATTGAATGGAAAGTTATTCCTCAACTAGCCAAAAAGTAGGAAATAGTAGTATAAAAGCAGATAAAGTGTGAGCTATTGTCCTCAGAGTTAGTACTTTGATAATATGCAGCTACCAACTGTGGAACAACAATACAAAGGAGTAGCCAGAAAAGTACAATACCCCCACTTTGAAGAACAAGGCACTGAATGAGCAAGCAAATTGAGTGTTCGATACCATTTCTATGAAGACCTGTGGGAATTGTTTCTCAGGAGAAGAAAATGTGCTACATGATGCATTGGAAGAACAATTTGAAAAGAATAAGCTGAAACAGCTGTTTTTAAAATGAATTCTTTCCTTTGTTCTTTCCGTGTTTTTCTTTCATTCTTCATCTTTTTTTAATTTTCCTTTTCTGTCGTTCATTCTTGCCATGTTTTTGATCTTTGTTCTTTCTTTATACCATTCTTTCTTTCCTTCTTTCCACTCTCCTTTCAATGTTTCCTTCTGTCTATTCTTACATTCTGTCTCACCATCTTGATATCTTCTATCTTTGTTTAAGCTCTTTTTTTATTTTATTTTCTTCTTTTCCTTTTCCCTTCTTTCAATCTGGCTTCCTTTCTTTCTGACCATCTTTGTCTCTTCTTTACAATCGTGTGTCTTTTTGTTTTTCCCGTTCTCTCACTCCAATGGCCTCGGACCAGTTGTCTCCTTACGATTTTCATCAATTCTCTTTAATTCTATCAATTGTTTGGGCCCTTGATATCCCTTTAGCACCACACTACAACTTTTCCATGGTAGCTTATTCTGCAATATTTTTTTTTTGTCTTGTTACCTGGGTTCACAAATCAAAGCCAACTACAATCCATCAAGAGCAAGATATTCTCACTCCTGCTGGTATAACGGGGGCTTCACTACGTCCTTGCAACAATGCTTAAGGCTTTTGGAGGATCCAACCTTGGCAATAAAGAAATTGAGTTTCTAATTGAGGTTGGCCACCAGAATGTATGGATTGATGATTATGAAAAACAGTTCTTAGTTCAAACAGAAGGAATGATTGCAGTACTAAATGGAGTGCTAAAAATACGTAAGAACTTGACAAACACTCCACTACGACCAATCATAGAGGGACAATAGCCATGCAACAGTTGTTGAAACAGGTTTCTTACCTAATCAAGTACACATATGACATTCTCTAAAAATAGATGATTGTACAATAGTTGATGAGTGGAGACTATTCTCCTGTGATGTAATAAATCTTTTTGGAACCATCTCTCATGAAGAAGTAAAGAACTCAGTGGAAACATTTATTCTAGAACATCAAGAGCTTGAAAATAAAGTCATTGTCTTTATAGAAATACTCCATAAAATCTTATATCTTTCCTGTTTCATATTCAGGGGTGCATTTCATTTACAGACAGTAAGGGGCCTACTACGATGTTGGTCGTAAGGTCTCCGATCTCAGGTTGGAGGCCTTACGACCGACATCGCGGTTTCAATTCCAACCGGCTGATTTTGATGCAGCCTTTTGGAATTGAAACCGGCTGGTCAGTCTGGCTAGCTTCCGACGTGCTCAAGGAGCCCGTAGGACAGTCGGAACTAGCCCGTAATCCAAATGGATGGCGGATTACGACGCCATATTACGATGCACGGTTTCTGGTAGGGTTTCCATGCCGGCCTCTCCAACATGGAAACCCTATCAGAAAGTGTGTTTGGGGGCCCCTAGCAGGGCCCTCTTTCCTTTACGGCCTCTGGTTGGTAGCTGAGAGGGCACCTTTCTGTGCCCCCTGTTAATCCCTGCACCCCATGGCAGGCGCCTTGAGGTGACTGCCATGGGGTGCAAAGATTTACACTACCTCACGTTTCCCTATGGGAGCATGTACTATGACAGGTTTATGGCCGTAACACATGCTCCCATAGGGTAATGTCGGAATGCGACTGCACCATGTGCAGACGCATCATAATGAGGTCGGTCGGTCTCGTTTCCGAGACAGTGTGTCTGCCTGACATCGTGATAGGCTCCTAAGAGTTTATTATTGATGGCATAAGTATAGCTCATAGCTATGCAAACATCTTCATGCACCATATGGAAAATCAACAGAGAAAAGGCCACCTATTACAACAGGGGTGATATACTGATGACTTATTAGGTCTCTGGAGTGGCTTAGAAGATGAATTTAACGCTTTTGAGAATAACTGAACACACCATTATACCATCAAATTCACACTGGATATTGTTGTGGATTTGTAAAGCACACTTATCACCCGTAAGGGTATCCTGGTGCAGGACCCCAGAAGTAACCATTTTAGTCCTAAAGATAAATATCTGCCGTAAGACGTTTCTCATAGACTTACATGTGAAAGGGACAGATAAAAGTAGTTTATTGGATGTAAGAGCTACCATTTAGCCAATTACTTGGGAGAATCATAACAGACAGGGAACAATATCAACTAAGGGAAGTGGAAATGTGCAATAAATTCTATTTTAAAAATTCACACTCAAGGAAAAATTAAAGAAGCAAAATGGAAGATTATGGCAATTAATAGATCAAAAGCCAGTAAACAACGTGCAAAAGTGATCAAAGCTGTGTTAAGCCTAAACCTTATTCCAAACTATTACAATAACACACATTTTGAGGAAATATTAGAATATTTTGGAAAATGACAACAGCTTGAATGGCTTGTGTAATTTGAAACCAATGTTTGTCTACACAAGGAAGAGAACATTCAACAGATAATTGTAACAACGGACATTGTTACGTATTTTATAGATTTATATTTTTTTGCATCATTAACAATGCACAATATGCATTTACACATACAATTTCACATGTACAGACTGATTTAACACAATTGCTTATAAAAACAGATTTCCTATATTCTGATTTAATTTAGTTAGACCACATTTCTGTGCAAATCACCATTTTAATTAACATGAAAGCAGTCTTGGTGGGGGAGGCCAGAGAGGCAAGATGGCGCCTAACGTCCTGCACCATCCTGGTCCTGATCAGGAGATTAGCTGAAGGAGTACACCAGTTATAAGTCATGTGACACTGGGGTCGAGCCTGGGGGCGAAAGGAACCCTGAGGCGAGAATTAGGCAGGCCGCACGGGCTGGTGACACAGCAGTGTGGGACGAGCAGGGTGTCAGCGTACTCTGACCTTTCCCCCAGCCGCGGTCCCGGTGCCTGGCCTGATGAGAGGGGAGCAGCCTTTGTCCCGGGAGTGTGTCTGCTGCAGCCACCCACCTGATCCGACTTTGCTGAGCAGGTGACAGTGGCAGCTGAGAAGAAATGCGGCTACTTGGCCCATACGGGCACGCCTGCGTGGGGACCCGCCACAGCCTTCCTGATGTGGTGCAGGTGTTTCCTGTGCAAGTAAGAAGACAGTAGAACTGAAGCAAGGTGAGCTAGCCCAGGGGTGGAAGGTGAATCAGTGGCTGTCTCAGGGTGGTGCCCGGGTCTAGCCTGCCTTGGAACTACGTTGGTCCTGGGAGGTGGAGCTTCGGACCCTGCATGGCGGTGTTCATCTCTCCTAATGCGTACACCTCGTACTGCCAGACCACGTTTTTCGTTCTCTGGAAATAATCTCGAGTAGCTACGTACTCCATAACTTCTCCAACATTGATGCTGGGTCATTTTCTCCATGAAGAAAATCAATTCTGATAGATTGACAGTGACAGTTCTGCAGTCCTGCTTGCCATTTTGTAGCTAAGATGTAATAGATTTTTGTCCATCTACCTCTATCCCAATAGAAGGGGCTTTTTCTGCAAAAATCAATTGTCAGGATGATGGTCTTATAGACTACTGCTACAAAGACCAAAACGTCGACTCCTCCATCATCTCCAAAGAAATGTATTGTCTGAAGAGCAACGTTTATTCACGGCTGGTTTACAGTTTCTCTTCTTTTATTTTAGGAGCTGATGGTTGTTATGAACTGTTTGTTTAATTGATTTACACATCTTTTCATGACATTTGTTGCTGTTGATTGATTTGTCTTTATGTATCCCCTTGAATTAATTTTTGACATACAAACAATATAAAAAGTATTTTTATACAAATAGGACTTTCCGTGTGCTCTATCCTTGATTCATAATTGATGTTGTAGTCTTGTGGACACGTCTGAGTTTGATCTTACTTGGCTCACTCGCTTAATTGAATTGCAAAAAACCATAATTGATCCATAAACGTATTCCCTTGTAGACTACTCTTACACTGAACATCTCTAATAATTGCACTTTCATAGGATTAACTTTATATTCATAGGGACTGTGTGTCTCACTCGCTTGTTTCTCAGGACCTTTGTGGCCACTCCTCAGGTGCCACTGGAGCCACCGGGACTAGCTACCATCGTTGGAGCTGGAACCAGCTGACTAAACAGTTGCAGTAATTGCAACCCTGAGGTGCTGCGTGTGTCCAGGACTACTGGTGCTGCCTCCTGGCAAGGGTCTGACAGGTCCCAAACAGGTTTAGTGGCCCTCAGGTAGACCCCTATGGGGTGGGAAAACCTGAGTACTGCTCGTGCTGACCCAGTTGGGTGATTGGCAGGCCCGAGTACATCACCCTTCCACAATGGCAAAGGACAGGCCCGCTACAAGGCAAAGCAAAGTAGACCACTACGCAAAATCCTTGCCACACTCGAACACAGTGACTGCTAATGTGCTAGAACCCTTGGTTATTGAGACTGTGACGCAGGGGCTTCAAATAGATAATGCAGCCTTACTGCTTGCCATTCAGGAGCCCAGGTCAGCCCTTGAGACTAAAATTAGTGAGGTTGAGTAGGTGTCTCGCTCCTTTGTCAGGATTTGCGTAAAACGATGGGTCGAGTCACAGAGGCTGAAGGGAATTTTTCAGCCCTGGAGGACAAGTTGCAGGTGCTACTGCAGACAGTCCACAACCTCTGAATCACATACTCCAACATCGTGGTGCTTATCAACGACGTGGAGGGACGTGCTCGTCACAATGATCTTCTATTTGTGGGCTTACCAGAAGGAGCTGAGGGGCCTAATCCAGCAAAGTTCTTTGAAACTTGGTTGTGGAGCTTTCTGCCTGCCGACCAGATATCTTGTTTTATCCACCTGGAGCCCCGCCAAGGGGCATTATTACCAGATTTCTAAATCACTGAGACTGTGACCTGGTCCTACTTTTGGAGCGCCTTAAGGGAGACATACCCTTTAACTTTTTGAAAATCCAAATTTTCCCACATTACATCAGGTCGGCCCAAACCCAAAGAAATCCTTCGAACCGATTAAGACAAAAAGCCGTGCAACATGGGCCTGCACTACATGCCCCTCTTTCTGGTCAAATTGAAGGTGCTCTTTCAAGGGAAAACACTCTTCTCTGATCACCCGTGCAGAGCTTGGTAATCGGTTGAGGAGTGACCTCCTCATATGTACCCCACCATGTGCCCAAGCAGAGATGGTGCCCCAAGGGGTCCTCGGTTGGCGTGTAGCAGGTAGGAACTCTCAAAGGCACAGGAACGTTAGAGGTGGGAACCAGAGGCAACGGTCCCACTCGGTCTCTGCGGCCAAGGAGAGTCAGAGGTCACTGGGTACACCAGATTCGGACGTCAGCAGCAAATCCCCACAGAACAGGCTGAACCATGACGGGCCGGAACAACTTCATTAGACATTGGAAAGGGGCCACAGAGATTGATGAGCAAGGCACACCCCATGTTTCATTGTTTGGTTGTTCTGGGGATAGTTAGCAATGTTTGATGGACGACAGATGCTTCTGGGGTGGGGGCTAAAAGTGGGATTTTGCTAAACATTTCTGTTCTGTTTAGCATTGTTTACTGCTTCTTTCTTTACAAGGTTCATGCGAGTTACCCCTGCGACTACAGGCGTCACCCATCCCATATCATACTCTCAATTTTCTGACAGGCCCAGGCTTAAAATATTAAACTGGAGCGTTAACAGCCTCCTCAATAAAATAAAGTATGAGGTACAGTCCTGCGATAGGTTAAATAGCAGACCCTAGCAGTTTTATTGCTCCAGGGGACACACCTAATGAGAAATAACTGTCCACTCCTCGCTCGCCACAGCTACACGAGGGTGCTCTATGCTGTCTTCACCACGGGAGTGAGAGGAGTGGCGATATTTCTACATCACTCATATCCTTTTGTCATCGTCAACGCTCATTGGGGCACATAGGGAAGATATCTTCACCTAGAGGGCACACTAGAGGGCAACTGTGGACCATAGGTAGTATGTATGTGTGGGAGAGTAGGATCTTCTTATAGTTACCCCCACTTTTTGCCGATGTTTCACTGCTTTTAGACTTTAGTCTGGCTGGGACCCTGCCCTCCAGGGCCCCATCCTAGCTGCTTCCTCTCTAAAATGATTGCATGTACTTTAGGTACACCACAGATTGTATTCTGGGGTACCCTTATAAGTCCCTAGTATATGGTATACTGTATACCCAGGGCATAGGTACCCCAGAGGCCTCTCAGGGGTTGCAGCATGTATTATGCCACCCCTGAGAAACCATTCAAAATGACACCACAAGTCTGCTACAGCAGCCTGTGTAAGGTGGTGTATGCACCCCTTATTTAGATATAGGTTCCCTATATCTACCTTTTATCACTGCACATGTAAACCTATCAGTCACCCCTATGGCAGGCCTTTTCAATCCTGAAGGCAGGGTGCTGGGTTTTGTGTGAGAGGGTGCCCATGCATGAGCAGGGCCCCTCTGCAGCCTTTGGAATCTATTCTGAGGGGTTGTTCTGTGATGCAGCCAACCGTATACTCCTAAGTGCATTATAACCTCGCAGTACATGCTATCTTTGAGATGGCTGCAAGGAAACATGTCGTGTTTGGTGTCAAACACCTTGGAATCATACCTCCCTGCCAGTCCTGGCTGGAGAGGTATGATTCCACCCTCCTAGAGGGAGAAATATGACTACACCGGTACATCCGGTACCAGCTTCACAGAACCCTGGCATTACAAAATGGATGCTGCCAGCCACAGAATCACGTCTGCCCTCCTGCTGCTGGACGAAACTCTGGCAGGGGAGGCTGGACAATAGGTTTCCTGTCACAGGGAGCTGTGACCACCTCCCAGACAGGATTTAGTGTATTGGGGCTGGGTGGGTGCACTATAAGAGTGCTTTGATGTCTGCACTGGGGAAACATTTGGTGTCCCTGTGCACAATCCAGCTCAAACCGGTTGCAACCCTTCTGTCCTGACCCTCTCATAGGTGGGTTCCCAAAGTTTATCCCACCCCTTCTTGGGTATAAAGTAGGAACCCCTGACTACAGGACTTTAGATTTACCTGGACAAAACTTTGCTACAGAATCTCAGAACTTCAACTATCTACACTTCGTTGGATGACAGAAGAATCTCCCTTGGAGTAAAGGAGTTACTTCCCTGCAAGGCAGTCACCAAAGATGCATCTGTCCGGTTTGCAACTGTGAGAAGTTGGCCTGATATATAGTGTTCACTATTCTCGTGAGCACTTTGCATCAGTCCAAACAACCCTTATGGTGATTGGTTGTAAGTCAACCTTATAGACCAGCTATCCTAGTAGCGTGGATACGAGCAGTCTTCGGGCTAAACTCTAGAGGGCGTGTTAAGCCAGCTGTTATACCATCACATATACCCCTTGAACACCAAGTGAAAGGACACCACACAAGTGTTATGAAAATAAACAGTGTATTTATTTAGATCACAACAGCCCTGTACTCTTTATGAGGACAGGGTACTTAGCACACAACAGAACTCTTACGAAAATACTTTAAGTTGCATAATTTACACAAATGCCCGAGGGGCACGGAAAACCATATACTATGGAAGTGGAATGCGAAATTACTAGCAGGTAAGTACTGTACTAATAGGCTTTGGAATCGCTAGGACTACGTTACAGAACCTTCAGATTACTAGTAGGAGGCCTAGGGGACTCGGGTGCAGAGTGTGCACTCTCACGCGGGATGCGGGACAAAGTCTATGGGAGCTAGTAAAGACAAAGTTAGTGTTCTCGGGCGAACCCGATAAGGTAGGTCGAAAACGACAGTGACTCTGGACCCTTGGATAGTGAGGCTATGCTGGGGCACCGAAATGCCGAAGTTACCTAGCCCAGGGGCTGCAGCTGCATAGGTCTCAAAAGACGTCGGGAATCCTCGTTGACGGACCAGGAGCCTGAAGAAAGAAGTTGCTGGCAGGCGACCAGTGAAGATAGTTCGAAGTGATCCAAGCCTGGATCGAAGATGGATGATACCTGAAAGCAGAGGGGACCAAGTTCGTGACCACTAGCCAGTGGTCAGAGGGCACCAGGAGGGCACCGGATGGTAGTCACCTCGACTAGGTGAGTGGGTGACGCTGGGCTCTGCAGTCTCACGGACCAGGAGGCGTTGTCGGCGACCAGGATGGAGGTGCGAGCTGTCCCACGATGGTTGATGCTGTCGACGTCCCTGGACCCAGGATTGGGGCAACAAGTCTTGGCAAATTCAAGCCCATGCGGTGGACCTAAAATGGCGTCTGGAGTGGACCAGGAGGGTCCGGGGTGCTCCTCTTTTGGAAGGGAGCAAGGGCCAGTCTGGAGCAACCAGACCAGCAGTGTTGTCGTCGTTGATCGTCGTCGGGAAGGCCTCAAGCCAGCGGGCTAGTAGCCAGACAACGCGGTGAGCAGCAAAAAGCAGAAGGGCCCCACGCAGATCGTGAAGATGCTGGGAGGCTGGACTTCAGTGCTGGAGCTGCTCAGGGTCGGGGCTTCTCGGACCCCAAAGCACTCACCAGAGGATCCCTCGGCGGTCGTGCTGGATCGAAGTCGTGCAGTTCTGATGATGGCCGGTCCCTCGAGGTCTCGTCGCACCTACGGTTCTCAGCTTAGCTGTAGAGGTAGGTAGAGGTCAGAGGTGCCAGGGAAGCCGGGTCTCGTCGTGCTGGTCGGTCGGATTCCTGAGGAAGGACGTGCAGCAAACCGCAGAGTTCTTAGATGGTGCCTGCGGATGCAGGGTGACTACTCCTTAGCCACAAGGGAGAAATCTTGAGAATAAGTCGAGCGTTCCTTTCGTAGAAAGTAGTTTCTTGATTCAAAGATGATCTAATTTGGAAGGGTCCCCGCTCCTGCCTTTATCCTAAAGAAAGGGGTGGGTACGCGACTAGGTCCTGCCCTAGGGGTGGGACCAGGAAGGGGGGTGGTTACACCCCTCTCCCATGCCGGACTTTCCCCAGGCCAGGGGCTGGTGTGCCCCTGGAACTGGTTCTAGCCGGCAGATGCGTAGTGAGCACCGGGGTGCCACTTGCAGTCACCTTCCTGTAAAGCCCTGCCTACCCAGGATACACAAAACCCTGTCTGGGATGGTGCTAGCACCGCCCCTGACAGGAAACCCTTTGTCCAAGTTCTCCTCGCTGGAAGGACTCCCAGCAGCAGGAGGTCAGACTCGTGTCTGTGGTGGCAGCATCCATTTTGTGGAGCTGAGGCTTCAGTTAACTTTAACCGGGGTTCACAGTTACATACATGTCGTGTCCCTCTAGAAGGGTGGAATGCTAACCCCGTTGCCAGAATTGGCGAGGGGTTAGTATTCCAATTCGTATGACACCTTACTCGACATGTTTTGATAAAGCGATACCAGAGATAGCATTTAACCGCGAGGATTATAATGCACTTAAGAGTATATGGTATGGGTTATCATGGAACAGCTATTAGGACTTGGTTCCGCAAGCTGCAAACGGGCTCAGCTCATGCCAGAGCACCATCTCACACGATTCCAAGCACTCTGCCTTCAGGATTGTCAAGGCCTGCCATAGGAGTGACTGAAAGGAATCTGTGTGTCCATTTTTAGGGTTAGATATAGGTATACTATATCTAAAGCAAATTGTGATTACACCACCTTGCCCCAGCTGTCGTGCAGCCAGTTGTGTCAGATTTAGATGGCCATCCAGGGGTGGCATAATACATGCTTCAGCCCCTGGTACTCCCTGGGTACACCTATGCCCTGAGTTACAGGGTCTGATAAGGTGGCCCAGTACCAATTGGAGAATGCACCTAAGGTACACATGTCAATTTAGTGAGAGAACAGCTAGGCTGTGGGTCTGATTGGCAGGCCCACAGCCAGAGAAAGTCGTAAACCAGCGAAACAAAAGCAAAAAATCTGGGTGATCATAGGATTGCAGACCCTACTCTCCTACATGACCCCCCCCCAAACTTTAGGACAATAAACTAACCTTGACCAGGTGAGTCTTCTTGCTCTAAGTGGAAATACCTGGAGAGCCCATCTGCATTGCCATGATCAGTGCCAGGTCTATGCTCCACTGTAAAATCCATCCCCTGTAGGGAAATGGACCACCTAAGCAGTTTGGGGTTTTCACCCTTCATCTGATTTAGCCACAAGAGGGGCTTATGGTCGGTCTGAATCTTGAAATGAGTGCCAAACAAGTATGGCCTCAGTTTCTTCAGGGCCCAAACCACAGCAAAGGCCTCCCTCTCAATAGCTGACCAATTTTTCTCTCTGGGGGTCAGCCTTCTGCTTATAAAAGCAATGGGCTGGTCTTGACCATCAAAATTCAGTTGAGATAGAACAGCTCCCACACCCAACTCAGAAGCATCTGTTTGGACAATGAATGGTTTGGAGTAGTCTGGACTCTTGAGGATAGGTGCTGTGCACATGGTCTGCTTTGGGTCATTGAATGCTTTTTGACAGCCTGCTGTCCACTGAACCTTTTTTGGCATTTTCATTTCTTGTCAGTTCATTAAGTGGAATCACAATTGATCCATAATTTCTGACAAACTTTCTGTAGTAACCAGTCAGGCCCAAGAAAGCTCGAACCTGAGTCTGGGTGGTTGGAGGAGCCCAGTCCCTGATTGACTGTATTTTGCTCTCCAGTGGCTGAACTTGGCCTCCACCTACAAGGTGGCCCAAGTAGACAACCTGTGTCTGCCCTATCTGGCACTTGGTGGCCTTGATAGTGAGACCTGCTGCCTGCAGTGCCTCTAACACTTTCCTCAGGTGGACCAGGTGATCCTCCCAGGTGGAGCTAAAGACCGCAATATCATCAAGATATGCTGCACAGAAGTCATCCAGCCCAGTGAGAATATGATTCACCAGCCTTTGGAAGGTGGCAGGTGCATTTTTCAAACCAAAGGGCATTACCACAAATTGATAATGCCCACCAGGGGTAGAAAATGCTGTCTTGGGCTTGGCATCCCCAGCTAACCTGATTTGCCAATACCCAGCTGTCAGGTCAAATGTACTTAAGTAGTTGGCAGAAGCCAATCTATCTATAAGCTCATCTGCCCTTGGTATTGGGTGGGCATCAGTCTTAGTGACTGCATTGAGACCTCTGAAGTCTACGCAAAACCTCATCTCTTTCTTACCACCCTGGGTGTGAGGCTTTGGCACTAGAACTACTGGACTAGCCCAAGGGCTATCTGAGGGTTCAATGACTCCCAGCTCCAACATTTTCTGCACTTCAGTTTTGATGCAGTCTCTAACATGATCAGGCTGCCTGTAGATTTTACTCTTGACTGGCAAGCTGTCACCAGTGTCAACCTCATGGGTACACCAATTGGTCTGACTGGGTGTTAGAGAGAACATATGCCTGGAGGATTGAAGAACTTGTTTGCAATCCTTCTGTTGATGTTCAGAGAGGCTGCCACAAAAGACAACACCATCTACTGACCCATCATCAGGATTCTGAGTGAGCAGGTCTGGGAGAGGGTCACTCTCTTCCTCCTGTCCCTCATCTATGGCCATGAGCAAGCTCATGTCCTTCCTGTCGACATATGCTTTGAGCCTGTTGACATGGAGCACCCTGTGGGGGCTCCTGGGAGTTCCAAGGTCCACCTGGTAGGTGACCTCTCCCTTTTGCTCAAGAATTGTGTGGGGCCCAGACCATTTGTCTTTGAGTGCTGCTGGGGCCACTGGCTCCAACACCCACACCTTCTGTCCAGGCTGATAAACAGTCAGGACAGCCTTTTGGTCATGCCAAGCTTTTTGAAGTTCTTGACTGGCCTTAAGGTTTTCAGATGCCTGCTCCATATACTCAGCCATCCTGGAGCGGAGACCAAGTAGATAGTCCACTATGCTGGTTGCAGGCTTTTTGAGAGGTCTCTCCCATCCTTCCTTAACCAAACACAGAGGTCCTCTCACAGGATGCCCATACAGAAGTTCAAAAGGGCTGAAGCCAACCCCCTTCTGTGGGACCTCTCTGTAAGCAAACAAAAGGCAGGGAATCAGGACATCCCATCTACGCCTGAGCTTTTCAGGTAGTCCATGAATCATCCCTTTTAGGGTCCTGTTGAACCTTTCAACAAGCCCATTGCATTGTGGATGATAGGGTGTAGTGAACTTGTAGTTGACACCACATTCCTTCCACATAGCAGTTAAGTAGCTTGACATGAAGTTTGCACCTCTGTCAGAGACAACCTCCTTAGGGAAGCCCACTCTGGAGAACACTCCAACTAGGGCTCTTGCCACAACAGGTGCTGTAGTGGTCCTAAGGGGAATAGCTTCAGGATACCTGGTGGCATGATCCACTACCACCAGTATAAACTTGTGCCCTGATGCTGTCTGGGGTTCCATTGGACCAACAATGTCAATCCCCACTCTTTCAAAGGGTACCCCCACCACAGGCATTGGTATAAGGGGGGCCTTTGTTGTGCCACCTGACTTACCACTGGCTTGGCAAGCGACACAGGAGCGACAAAACTCCTTGGTATCCTCATTCATGTGAGGCCAGTGAAAGTGTGAGACAAGCCTGTCCCAAGTCTTTGTCTGGCCTAAGTGTCCTGCTAAGGGAATCTCATGGGCCAAGGTAAGAAGGAAACCTCTCTGAGACAAGGGGATAACCAGCCTCCTGGCCATGCCAGGCTTGGGGTCTCTTGCCTCAGTGTACAGGAGTCCATCATCCCAGTATACCTTGTGGGTACCTGTGGCGTTCCCAGCAGCCTCAGCAGCAGCCTGCTGTCTGAGGGGTTCAAGGGAAGGGCAGTCTAATTGGTCCTTCCCCAGGTCTTCTCTTGAGGGTCCCCCTGAGCCCAGGAATTCAACTTGATCAAGTTCAAATTATTTAGGCTCAGTTTCCCTCAATTCCTGTAGGTCAGCCTCCTCTGAGACTTGATCCTCAACCTGGGGCAAGGGGGAAGGCAATGCCTTAACCCTACTGCTCTTCTTCTTGGAAGGTGTCTGGTCCATTGTTCCAGGATCCAGCACCTGTTCAGTGGGGCATCTTCTGGCCTGTGACCTAGTCACAGCAAGCACATGTGCTGGCAAGCCTAACATCTCCATGTGAGTCCTATGCTCCACTTCTGAGCATTGTGATGACTCCAAATCATTGCCCAACAAACAATCCACTGGGAGGTCTGAACTAACTACAACCTTCTTTTGGCCAATTACCCCTCCCAGGAGAAAGCAACAATTGCCATACTGTGACTGGTAGTGACATTGCTTGCATTGGTCACCAGGAAATCTGTACCTGGCATGATCTGTCCAGGGTCCACAAAGTTAGGTGTCACCATCGTGACACTGGCACAAGTGTCCCTATAGGCCTGAGCCATTTTGCCATTGATAAAAGGTGTCTGTCTGTATTTGCCCAAAGTATTGGGACTGACATCAGGGGATATATCCATATCCCCTGTACAGACAAGGACAGCCTGAGTGAGTGTGCCAACTAAGTTGTCATACCCCTCAGAACCCAAGGTTAACCCAACTAGTCCCTTGGGAGGTGCACTACTACTGCTGGCTGTACTAGGGGGCACAGGTGCCTTAGGGGCTGCAGTAGTAGGAGTCTGCCCTCCTTTCTTGGTGCACTCACTAAACCAGTGAGTTTTACTTTTACAGTACTGGCACCACCTTTTAGACTGGCCTTCTTGAGTCTTCTTCTTCTGGGAAGCCTGACCCCCACCCTCTTTGGATTGTTGGGGACATGTCGAAGACTTCTGGTCATTTTATTCACCTTTAGTATCTTTACCCTTCTGGTCTGCTTTCTTCTGACCACCCTGGTTCTGGCCCTGGTTCTGCTTAACTCTTGTTCTGACCCATCTGTCTGCCTTCTTTCCCAATTCTTGGGGAGAGGTCAGATCTGAGTCAACAAGATGCTGATGCAACAACTGGTTCTGACAATTGTTTAAAATCTGTTCCCTCATGATCAGATTATACAATCCTGTGTAATCAGTAACCTTACTGCCCAGCAACCAGCCCTCCAAAACCTTAGTGGCACAATCTACAAAGTCAGACCAATCCTGAGACTGAGTTTTCTGGGTATCCCTGAACAGCAACCTGTACTTCTCAGTGGTTAGGCCAAACCCATCTATCAGTGTATTTTTCAGGACTTGGTAATTATTAGCATCCTCAGCTCTAGTAGTGAGGAGCTTGTCTCTACCTTTACCTTCAAAGGAGAGCCACAAGATAGCTGCCCACTGACTCTGGGGCACACACTGTACAGTGCAAGCCCTCTCCAAAGCAGTTATCCATTTGTGGATATCATCCCCTTGCTTAAAGGGGGGCACTATCTTACTCAGGTGTCTAGTATCTAAACTCCTGTTTTCCCTTGGGGGGAATGCTGCCACCAGTGGCATCTTGTCCACTTAACTTTTGCTCTCTAGCAAAGGCAAGTCTCTCTTTGGCCAGGGCAAGTTCTTCCCTTTCAATCCTCAGATTGACTTCCCTCACTTTGGCTTCATACACTCTCCTCTGAGGGGATGTCATCCCTCTTTGAGAAGAGCCCTGCGAGCCATTGGTTCGAATGGATCTGTTAGAGCCTCTGGATAGAGACCTAACTCGTCCATTCCCAGTGTTAAGCTGGCCTGAGAGGGGCCCCAGGGGTCTCCTAGTACCATTCTCATGCCTGCTTAAGTTGTCCCTAGTTAGCTGGCTAACTTCTTCTGGACCTTTGTCTGCCTCGTCCTCAGATGGCTCTAGATCCTCATCCTCCTCTTCACCTTCTGCAGAGAGATGGATAAGGTCAGGGTCACCTGTGGTTCCCTCTAGGGGGGCATGTTCCCATCTGGATTAGAAGGGTCTGGGTTACCAGCCCTCCTGGCATCATAAGTCTCTAAGAGACCAATCAGGAATGGGATTGTGGGGTTAGACCCCTGTTTTAGTTTCCTGGAGGTACACACTTGTCTCATCTCCTGGAAGCTAAGAGAACCATATCTGGAAGCGACCTGTGGAGGGTCTACTGACACAAGGGGAGACTCAGAGTTTCCTCCTTTGTCTGACCTGCTGATTCTAGTGTGGTGTAAGTGATGCACCTACCTACACTATTTGTTTGCCTACTGATCCCTTGCTAAGAGTTGTAGCCAAGGTGTGCTAAGCCTTGAGGAGCTACAACAGCTGGTTCAGTAGAACTCAGAGTATTCTAAGCTAAGTTATATGTACCTGAAGTACTTATGTGATCTTTCACAAGATATTCTTAGGATACGTGTGGTAAAACAACAGCAAGCTCAAATCCCAACCGCTGCTCACCAATGTGAGACGTTGGCCTGATATATAGTGTTCACTATTCTAGTGAGCACTTTGCATCAGTCCAAACAACCCTTATAGTGATTGGTTGTAAGTCAACCTTATAGACCAGCTATCCTAGTAGCGTGGATACGAGCAGTCTTCGGGCTAAACTCTAGAGGGCGTGTTAAGCCAGCTGTTATACCATCACATATACCCCTTGAACACCAAGTGAAAGGACACCACACAAGTATTATGAAAATAAACAGTGTATTTATTTAGATCACAACAGCCCTGTACTCTTTATGAGGACAGGGTACTTAGCACACAACAAAACTCTTACGAAAATACTTTAAGTTGCACAATTTACACAAATGCCCGAGGGGCACGGAAAACCATATACTATGGAAGTGGAATGCGAAATTACTAGCAGGTAAGTACTGTACTAATAGGCTTTGGAATCGCTAGGACTACGTTACTGAACCTTCAGATTACTAGTAGGAGGCCTAGGGGACTCGGGTGCAGAGTGTGCACTCTCACGCGGGATGCGGGACAAAGTCTATGGGAGCTAGTAAAGACAAAGTTAGTGTTCTCGGGCGAACCCGATAAGGTAGGTCGAAAACAACAGTGACTCTGGACCCTTGGATAGTGAGGCTATGCTGGGGCACCGAAATGCCGAAGTTACCTAGCCCAGGGGCTGCAGCTGCATAGGTCTCAAAAGACGTCGGGAATCCTCGTTGACGGACCAGGAGCCTGAAGAAAGAAGTTGCTGGCAGGCGACCAGTGAAGATAGTTCGAAGTGATCCAAGTCTGGATCGAAGATGGATGACACCTGAAAGCAGAGGGGACCAAGTTCGTGACCACTAGCAAGTGGTCAGAGGGCACCAGGAGGGCACCGGATGGTAGTCACCTCGACTAGGTGAGTGGGCGACGCTGGGCTCTGCAGTCTCACGGACCAGGAGGCGTTGTCGGCGACCAGGATGGAGGTGCGAGCTGTCCCACGATGGTTGATGCTGTCGACGTCGCTGGACCCAGGATTGGGGCAACAAGTCTTGGCAAATTCAAGCCCACGCGGTGGACCTAAAATGGCGTCTGGAGTGGACCAGGAGGGTCCGGGGTGCTCCTCTTTTGGAAGGGAGTAAGGGCCAGTCTGGAGCAACCAGACCAGCAGTGTTGTCGACGTTGATCGTCGTCGGGAAGGCCACAAGCCAGCGGGCTAGTAGCCAGACAACGCAGTGAGCAGCAAAATGCAGAAGGGCCCCACGCAGATCGTGGAGATGTTGGGAGGCTGGACTTCGGTGCTGGAGCTGCTCAGGGTCGGGGCTTCTCGGACCCCAAAGCACTCACCAGAGGATCCCTCGGCGGTCGTGCTGGATCGAAGTCGTGCAGTTCTGATGATGGCCGGTCCCTCGAGGTCTCGTCGCACCTACGGTTCTCAGCTTAGCTGTAGAGGTAGGTAGAAGTCAGAGGTGCCAGGGAAGCCGGGTCTCGTCGTGCTGGTCAGTCGGATTCCTGAGGAAAGACGTGCAGCAAACCGCAGAGTTCTTAGATGGTGCCTGCGGATGCAGGGTGACTACTCCTTAGCCACAAGGGAGAAATCTTGAGAAGAAGTCGAGAGTTCCTTTCGTAGAAAGTAGTTTCTTGATTCAAAGATGATCTAATTTGGAAGGGTCCCCGCTCCTGCCTTTATCCTAAAGAAAGGGGTGGGTACGCGATTAGGTCCTGCCCTAGGGGTGGGACCAGGAAGGGGGGTAGTTACACCCCTCTCCTATGCCGGACTTTCCCCAGGCCAGGGGCTGGTGTGCCCCTGGAACTGGTTCTAGCCGGCAGATGCGTAGTGAGCACCGGGGTGCCACTTGCAGTCACCTTCCTGTAAAGCCCCGCCTACCCAGGATACACAAAACCCTGTCTGGGATGGTGCTAGCACCGCCCCTGACAGGAAACCCTTTGTCCAAGCTCTCCTCGCTGGAAGGACTCCCAGCAGCAGGAGGTCAGACTCGTGTCTGTGGTGGCAGCATCCATTTTGTGGAGCTGAGGCTTCAGTTAACTTTAACCGGGGTTCACAGTTACATACATGTCGTCTTCGATCGGCGTCGAAAGAAGATTCTCTCGACAACACATGCCCAGACTACATCGACGATGGAATGGACCCCGTTTAAGCGGTGCCCCGTTTGTCATTCAAAATATTCGAACTTAGATGTGCACCCAGTGTGCAATACCTGTTTGTCCCCCGACCACGACGAGTCGAAATGTTTCGCCTGCTCAAGGTTCCGCTCAAAAAAGACTATAAAACTTCGACGCGCAGCAAGGCAGTCGGCCCAGCGGTCGGCTCCAGCACCTGCAAACATCTTCGATGCAGGGGACGAGGAACTCTTCCAGGATGAGGAAGAGGCAGAAGACGACGTTCCCGAAGAAGTGTCGGAACCGGCGTCGGAGCAGGACTACCATTTCGAGATGGACGAGCCAGATGAGGAGTTCGCCCACGACCAAGACGTCGTCGAGGTAGGGGACGACGATCAGGCCCTTGCGGCCGTTGATGACGACTCCGGTGGAGAACCGAGTCCGCCCGCAGTTCCGGGGCCTATCATTAACATTCAGCCCTCTCCGGCTCCGGTCGAGGCATCGCCGAAAGGCCTTAGCCAAGATCCATCCTCTCGGTCTACAGCCCCGTGACATAGCCAGGCTAAGACCCTTTCGAAGGAGCCATCGGTCGATTCAGCGAAATCGAAACCGAAACAGACGGAACCAAAATCGAAACCGAAACTACTCAAAATGGTGGTCGGTTCGACGTCGACAACCTCCTCGAAGGCTGTCGACGGTCCTTCGGCGCCGAAGATACCTGTCGGCGCCAAGACTGGGACTTCGAAGCAGGGCTCGGCCACCAAGAACGTCGCCTCAAAGACCTCGGCGTCGGTGCCCGCGTCGACGACCAAACATGGCGAGAAGGGCAAAGGACTTCCGTTGGGAAAAGGTCTGCAGCCACCCCTCTCAGGACTCAAGACTGGGCTGGCCAAAAGGGTCGAAGCCACGGCCAAGGACGCCCCGACTTTGTTGTCGATGCCCAAGGATGGAGGCGCACCGCGCCGGGAGCTCGATTCGACGCGGTCGAGCGAGCGGCCCACACAGGCGTCGAAGAAACCCGAAACGAGCGCTTCAGGTTCGAAGCATGCGGACTCGACGCCACTTAAGTTTGGCCTTCCGCCCACGGCCCGTCCAAAGCATCTCGAGGTTTCCAAGATGGCGAAAGTGTCCTCCCATGCACAGGTCGTCTATCATGAGCCTTCTTACGACAACCAGGCAAAACTGTTTATTGACTCGGAGTCGGGCAGGCTTACCGTTCACAAGCGGAAGATCGCGCCTGAACATCCCTTGGAAGGTTACAGGATTCCCCTCAAAAAGAAGAAGGTCTCCACCACCTCTCCGGTTCTTGTTGAACCTCTTCAGGACTACTCGCACCATACTGTTCAATCTCCAACACAAAGTGAGGAGGACTTGAATGCGGACTATAGCCAAATGGCCTTCTCTTACAATACTGACACTGATCAAGATGTCTCAAATCAATGGTCAGGAGCAGGAGATCAAGGCGATGACCCTGATGACCCCCATACCGCTCCAGACTCTCAGTCCTACATTGTGAAACCATCACCAACTGAGGACACTACAGCATTCAATGCATTAATAGAGCGAGCAGCCCTCAACCATGACGTCGAGATGCATGCTGAGCCAGTGGATGGGGATTTCTTATTTGATACCTTCTCCACATCTGAACGCACCACCAAGACTCTGCCCATGCTTAAGGGAGTCCTCAAGCATGCCACAGCCATTTTCAAGGAGCCAACCAAAGCCAGGGTTATCAATCCCCGGATCGACAAAAAATATAGGCCTGCCCCAGTGGACCCAACCTATATCAAAGGCCAGCTTCCATTGGACTCCCTCGTGGTGGCTAATGCACGCTAGAGGGCTAATTCTCAATCAACTGGTGACGCTCCCCCTCCGGACAAAGAGTCCAAAATCTTTGAAGCGTCTGGGAAGCGTGTGGCAGGCAAGCCGCTAACATTTGGAGAATAGCCAATACACAGGCCCTGTTGGCTAGGTACGACAGGGCGCACTACGACACCCTCGAACAATTGATGCAACACATGCCTGACATGTACAGAGAGGCAGCGGAAATGGTTATACAAGAGGGTAAACTGGTCTCCAATGCGTCAATCAAATGCGCACTGGATGCAGCAGACACTGCAGCGAGGGCAGTCAATACTAGCATGATGCTGCGACGCCATGCATGGCTGCGCATCTCAGGGTTTAAATCCGAGATCCAAACTACTCTTCTCAGTCAGCCGGTTAATCCAGACTTCCTGTTTGGACCCGAAGTTGACACAACACTTGAGAAAACGAAAAAAGACACTGAGACGGCGAAATCCATGGGGGCTCTCCAGTCACAGCAGTTTCGGGGCGGTTCCTTTTGTCGCTCCGGTAACAGGGGAGCAACAAGAGGACAGGCTCAACAGCATTCACAGTACGCCAAGGGCAACACGCAATCTGCGTACACTAAAAACACCGGAGGTGGATACCGTGGGAACAACGCCAAAGGGAGAGGCCGCGGCAATAACAACGCCAGGTCCTCCACTCCCAACAAACAGTGACTTCATGTCACTGCCCCCGACCATCTAACACCTGTTGAGGGGAGACTCCAGCAGTTTCTGCCACTCTGGGAAAACATCACAACAGACAGGTGGGTGACACAACTTATCCATTACGGCTATTGTCTAGAGCTAACCTCCACCCCCCAACATACCCCCAAGAAACCGTCCTATGTCCGCAGAGCACTCGCTCTTATTGCAGCAAGAAGTACTCTGCATGCTGCAAAAAGGAGCCATAGAACTCGTGCCTGCCGAGGAAAGGGGTGCAGGGGTTTACTCCCTGTACTTCTTGATTCTAAAAAAGGACGGGTCCCTGCGGCCCATTCTAGACCTCAGACCCCTGAACCAATACATCCTTTCGGAGCACTTTCACATGCTAACTTTACAACAAGTCCTGCCGCTGCTCCGTCAGGGCGACTTCCTAGCCACCCTGGACCTCAAGGATGCGTATTTCCACATTCCCATTCACCCAAGTCACAAAAAATATCTCAGGTTCACAATCAACAGTCAGCATTACCAATTCAAGGTTCTGCCGTTCGGGGTCACTACTGCTCCCAGAGTTTTCACCAAGTGCTTAGCGACTGTGGCAGCGCACCTTCGCAGAGAAGGTGTTCACGTGTACCCCTACCTGGATGACTGGCTCGTGTAGGCCAAATCTGCCAAGCAGTGCGGCCGCGACATGTCGCGAACCATTCACCTCCTTCACAGTCTGGGGTTCTCTCTCAACTACGCAAAGTCTCACCTGCAGCCGGCCCATGTGCAACAGTACCTGGGGGCAACACTAAACACCCAGTTGGCCACGGCGCAGCCGAACCCAGCCAGGGTCAACAGCATGCAAACGCTTGTCCGGAGGTTCCAACCTCAGCGATCCCTCCCAGCGCAAGTTTTCATGCAACTGATCGGCATGATGGCATCCTGCATATTCATTGTCCCGCAAGCGAGGCTGCACATGCGACCCCTTCAAGAATGCTTAGCCCGTCAGTGGAACCAGGCTCATGGCCATCTAAAAGACCTAGTGTTGGTGACCGGTCGTGCTTACAGCTCTCTGCATTGGTGGAACCCCCAAAACCTTTGCAGGGGACGACCGTTCCAAGAGCCTGTCCCACAGATAGTGCTAACGACGGACGCATCTCTCCAGGGTTGGGGAGCGCATGTCCTCCACTACACAGTGCAGGGACTATGGACAGCACAACAGCAACGGATGCATATCAATGTGTTGGAACTCATGGCGATCTTCATGGCACTGAAGGCATTCAAGCTGCACCTGTGCAACAAGGTCGTGTTAGTCCGGACGGACAACATGACCGCCATGTATTACATCCAGAAGCAGGGAGGCACGCACTCCCCGCAGCTGTCTCACCTAGCCCAGAGCATGTGGAAGTGGGCCATTCAGAGGAACATCTTCCTCATGGCGGAGCATCTCCCGGGTGTCGACAACCAGATGGCGGACCTGCTCAGCAGACACAGTCATCAGATGCACGAGTGGGAGATCCACCCGTCGGTTCTCCATCCGTACTTCCAACAGTGGGGTCATCCAGACATCGACCTCTTCGCCACAAGCGAGAATGCAAAATGCCCAAACTTCGCCGCCAGGTTCCCACACCCGCAGTCTCAGGGCAATGCGATATGGATGAACTGGTCAGACAGATTTGCGTACGCTTTTCCGCCAGCCCCCCTCATACCTTTGGTGGCACGCAAACTGCGACAAAACTCCATGACACTCATCCTAGTTGCTCCAACGTGGGCACGGCAGGCTTGGTACACCACGTTCCTGGAACTTTCCATGGTGCCTCACCAACGGCTGCGCCTCACTCCCAGCCTCCTCACTCAGAGCCATGGCGACATTCAGCACCCAGATCCCCAACAGTTGAACCTTGCGATTTGGCTCCTGAGGTCATAGAGTTTGGATACCTGAACTTGCCTCCTGAGTGCATGAACATCATCAAGGAGGCAAGACGACCGACTACCAGGGCCTGCTATGCAGCCAAATGGAAGCGGTTTGTTATTTACTGCTCCAACAATAACATTACTCTGTTGGACGCATCTACGCAAAACATCATATGTTACTTATTGCATCTGTACCAATGCAACCTGGCGTACAGTTCTATCAGGATCCATCTTTGGGCCATAGCCGCTTACCTTCAAAACAGGCAGCACCTTTCTGTTTTCAGGGTACCAGCCATTAAAGCCTTTTTAGAAGGACTTACGAGAGTAATCCCTCCCAGACACCCCCTTCACCAGTTTGGAACTTAAATATCGTTCTCACCAGACTCATGGGGCCACTCTTTGAGCCACTCCATTCCTGTGAAATACAGTTCCTCACCTGGAAGGTGGCCTTCCTAATAGCTATTACATCGCTGCGGAGGGTCAGCGAACTGCAAGCTCTCACAATTCAGGAACCCTACCTGCAAATTCATGCGAATAGAGTGGTGCTTCGCACCAACCCTAAATTCATGCCAGAGGTGGTTTCGCAGTTCCACCTTAACCAGAATATAGAACTGCCAGTTTTCTTTCCTAACCCAGATTCAGTGGCAGACAGAGCACTGCACACCTTGGATGTCAAAAGAGCTCTCCTGTATTACATCGACAGGACAAAAGACTTTCGAAAGGCTAAACAGCTGTTAGTTGCATTCTCTCCATAACATAAAGGCAACTCTATCTCCAAGTCAGGTATAGCCAAGTGGATTGTTAAATGTATCCAGATCTGTTATCAGAAAGCTAAGCGCACATTAACAGTTCCCCCTAGAGCGCATTCCACACGCAAGTTGGGGGCTTCCATGGCTTTCCTGGGTAATATTCCTCTAGAGGACATATGTAGAGCAGCCACATGGACCACCATACATACATTTACCAAACACTACTGCGTAGATGTACACTCCAAACAGCAAGCTGCTGTAGGACAGGCTGTTCTCAGATCTCTCTTTCAGACTGCTGCAGCTGGCACGGGCACCCGCCGGTAAGGAGGAAACTGCTATTTATTCTATGCACAGATATGAATTCAGCAGCCCTCATGCCTCGAACGGAATATGCTACTTACCAGTATGCATCTGTTCTTGGCATGAAGGGCTGCTGACATTCATATCGCCCGCTCTCCTCCCCGGTGCCTGTCGCAGCTGCAGCTCTCAGAAGCATTTTCAGGCATGGTCATCACTTTCAGTATTACACTCCATCTCTGCCACAATGGCGAAAAACAATCTGGGGATGGAGAGGATGCCCATGTGCACTGTAGTCCAGGGGAGGAGCCACCTATCTCGTGATACTTCGAAGACTCTTCCAGGACAACAATGTGCAATCATCGGGACCCAACACTAGGCGGCGATCTATGCACAGATATGAATGTCAGCAGCCCTTCATGCCAAGAACAGATGCATACTGGTAAGTAGCATATTCCTTATGCCTTTACTACAAACGTCCCTAAATTGAGAGAATAGCGTGAAGGGTGATACAGGGAGGTTCATAGGTTGAATATGATTTTGCAAATGCTGTAGACTGATTTGAAGTCATTCTTTTAAATTGTAGCTCCTAGGTACTTGTTTAAATGTAAAGGTGCTGCTGCTTGGCCAACTGAAGAACAAGCAGGGTTGGACCTAATATAGCTCATTCCAATCAGGAATCTCATAAATAATGACAGATGATTGAACATTTGAAAAAGACGGTGCCTAAAAAGGATATTATCGGACAAAGATTTTGAGAACGTCTCAAGAGCTGAAAGAGGTAATGCATGCTTATTATGAGAGGCGTATGCACGTTTTTAAGAAGCACACTGAAGTTGAAGATCCCTAGAAACATGGTGTTAGTGGTTTTATCCATGCTTTTGTTACTGGTTAGCGTCCAAAACTTAGTAATGACATACAGCAGAGTGAAATGTGTTGGCAGACAAAGAGTGTAGATGAGATTTTGAAGCTTGCCAAATACAGTAGTGATTGATTTGATGCAAAGCAAACTAAAATCAAAGAGAAGATGATGGTTGCCCAGATGAAACAATTTGAGAGGAGTGCTTACAATCAGTTGATGAATTAGGATTTGGGTTATCTTTAAACCTGAAATGCTGGAATGAGTGGAATGTCCGCAATGCAAGGAGTGAAAATGGGAAATGAAGCAATGTAGATTCAAGGTTGTGGAAAAGGAATGCTGAATAATACTGGAATGAATGTGAATATTGAAATGCTGAAGAGGATCATTGCTTCTCATTTCTGCAGTAAAACTGGATAATGGAAGCGGGAATGGCAACAATATCAGATAGAGTCCAGAATATTTCTTTTCCCTGGGTGCTGTGGGATGTACAGTTGATGGTCCCAGCTCAACCGGCTTCTGTGCAGAGTGTAAATGATGAGAAAAAGTTTCACACGGTAATGCCTATAGCCTAGGTGTTGCAGTAAAATATTAAGAACAAAATGCTGTATAGTGCAGGGTACCAACAGAA
This sequence comes from Lissotriton vulgaris, assembly GCF_964263255.1. NCBI lineage: Eukaryota > Metazoa > Chordata > Amphibia > Caudata > Salamandridae > Lissotriton > Lissotriton vulgaris. The sequence continues at coordinate 895,849,646 of NC_141693.1, read as the reverse complement.
TCCATTGGTTCTGCATAACGATTTCCCTTATTTTTCTTCAGAAAATAATTCACAATGATGTTGCCTGAGAGGGTGGAGGATTTCCTACTGGAGCAGTCCTAGAGGTAGGTTAAAGTACCCATATATTGATGATGAAGTCAATGGCCACTCCATTTCTTTTTTAATATATACAGTACGTTCTGTGGAAGTTTATTCAAATAATTTCACCCTTGATTAAGATTTGTGACTAAAAGAGCACCTTTCTTGGCCACCAGGTTAGCTTAACAAGCAGGGTAGATCATATTCTTTCTATACTACCATGTATTCCAAAAGAGTTATTGAAAAAGTACAGTGCACCTGGAAGAATGTTTGGAGACCTTAGTTATAAAGTCTAAAATTCCTGCCTACAAAGATATAGTTCCTAGTGGCTTTGTGATCAACAATGGGTCATTAAAAGCTTGAGATCATTTGGTGTAACTGAGAAATTTGGGTTGCAGCACTGCAGACTAGAAAATTGAAATATAAAAAGTGGAAACATTGACATCTTGACTAATGTCACTGTGCCCATTGTTGAAATTGGTAATGCATGCCATCAGAAGCATCTTAACCTTCTTCTATAGTATTGACGTGTTTAAATAACATAGAAAGACAAATCCCTAAATATTGCTTGGGTCCCTGAATTTTGTTTGAGCGTTGATGCATACCCTTCTCAAAATCCATCCATCCTCAACCTCATGGTGGTAATGAACAGTAAAAAGTCAGATTTGCATAGATTATTTTTTTTATTCCCAAACCTTGCATGCATGATAGTTGTGCACTCATTATTTTGTCTGCTTTTTGGAATACTGTCATTTGTGTACACTTCTATTTTAGTCAATGTTGTGAAAAGGATCAAAAACATAAAGAAACTTTGACTGGTGCCCCTAAGAACTGCGATATCAACTGTGCTCGAGTGAAGCATAATCTTACCAGAAGAATCTTGCCACAAAAGCTCTAATGACTATGAGAGCAGACAAGGAAAAGCAAATGTTTCTAAGATGGCATTCCTAACTCACAAGGTCAAAGACATTCTCTGCATCTTGCAATACTATGTTTAAGTTTATGTTTGAGTTTTATTAAGCGCATGGCTGCCCTAAGGGGAATTCCAGTGCTGAAGAACCATCAAAACATCAAAAGCGAGCTGAAGTGTTGTGGAGCTTACATTTAGCCTCCATTTATCTCTCTTTTTTAACCTAGCATCTTTTCCTAATGGTGGTTTGCACATGTTTTAGCTAATATGAGAATGTGCCACAAGCATTTACTTCTGATAGACTAGCTAGTATGCACATTTAATTTCAGGGCTGCACATTTTAGGACACAATCACTTGTTTTATATTTGCTCATAGGAGTCTCTTTCTCACCAGACTAATTTAAGAAGCTGTTCTGCACCTCTGTCACAGTAAGTTAAGGATGGTGTTTTATTATTTAAACAGCATCCATTCTGAATTCGTGAGAGGCACTTTACTTCCTGCCGAAGTCATGCTGGACACTGCTGTGACTGGGATGCAGCCCTGCTATCTCTGACCTTCATCCAGAGGCCGTTGGTGACCCATAAAAATGGTGTGTCGACTTAAGTAAAATGAAACATACAAATAAACATTTTCATTTCAAAATGAAAAAAAAAACTTTCAGTTACTTTCTTAGCCTGCAGTATGTCCTCGGTGTCTCCATCCAGCTCTAGACTCCTTCGGTGTGAGGTCTCACAGCTCCTTATTGACTCTGCCCTCATGCTGCATGGGAGAAGTGTCTGGATTGGCTGGAGCAGGCTGGTTCCGCGCTGTGAAGAGCACTGAAGGTCTGCAGCCGAGTTGGAGAGGTTGAATTGCCCATGTCTGTTTGGCCGTAAAAATGTAGCCGACCAAAACTGGCATGCGCAATTCACAGTGAAAGGGCCACTCGTCATTGCTGTCAATCAGCAGCAAGGACGCATTGGCTCCACCCTGCCCTCTCCATTCGGCAGAAAGCTGGAAAAATAAAATGGTCATAAAAATTGTTTATTATGTCCAGTCATCATCTGCAAATCACATGTACAGTAGAGCCAGCTGTTTACAATGTACAAATCACAACTTACTGATATAGCAATATACATCAGTGGTTACCTTTTTTTTCGGTGCATAGGGATGTTAGTAAATTTATCATCACATCTCGAAACCCTGACATCCCCCAAATGTTTCAGATCCTACAACAGTACAGACATCATTTGATACATAACAAGACGCATGTTGAAATCTTACATCTCTTCTCTCATCTTTTTAATATGAAAAATCAACACAAGTATCACATGATCTGCCGATCCATCAATTATCATATATCAGTCGTCCCCTTGTATAGACAGAAGGTATTGCTTCAGGGGTTCCCAAAAAATCACGAGGCCTTGATGCCTGCTGTAGTTCCTCCGCGCAAACCTCCATGGTCTCCCTACAATAACACATGTCCCTGAGCCAGTCTTTGAACCTAGGGGGGCGTTTGCTTCCCCATCAGCCCTGTCCCGCTGCCCCAACCAGTATCACTTATACTCGTACTGCTCTCCTGCGGTTGCGTGGCCCCCCCTGTTCTTCGAACACTGCCATCAACTGCCACAATGCTCCTACTTCCTGTCCTTCCTGCAACCTCTCATTGGATTCTGTTACATCTCGGATAGACCTCAAATCTTCTCACTTTTGGAACACTCCCTCCCGGCGTAGCTCCCTTCCATCCAAACCACCCAACCTTTGTCCCCCGCTGAAATTTATCAGTATTAATTGCCGTTCCCTAGCCAAACACAAGAGAGACATTTTTGACCTCTTACAGGCAGTCAGCCCTGCCGCCATGTTTCTAACAGAAACATGGTTAAATGAGAGCTCTGGCCCTGACATCGCCATGGCTCTCCCCACAGACTACACCTATGTTGGGCGAAACCGCCCTCTTAAAGATGGCGGGGGAATCGCTATCATTTTCCGGAGAGAATTCTCCTGTAAATGGGAAGATCTCGAGTTCCCTAACTGCGAAGCTGGTCTGTTTAAGTTACTACTCACCCCCCATTTCTCTCTTACTGGCACGCTGATCTATCGTCCGCCTGGATCGGCGAGTAGCTGGGCTGCCTCCCTTCCTGACCTCATTGCCCCACTCCTCTCTCAATCAAATAACTTCTTGGTCATCGGCGATCTAAATATCCATTTTAACGCTGCCTCATGTGTCACTGCCACCCGTCTTTTACAGGATCTTGGAGCTTTAGATCTCCACCTTCACAACTTTGATCCCACTCATAAAGCTGGCAACCTTCTGGACCCTATTATTTCTAACTTACCTACTATTTCGTACCAATCTTCATTGCAGGTCCCTTGGTCTGACCACTTTCTCGTAAATTTTTCTATTGCAGTGACTTCGTCCGGCCCACCTGCTCCTACCCGTCCCCATAAAGCCAGCAGAAACTGGAAACGTCTGGACATCGCTAAATTTAATCTGTGTCTCATTAATTCACTGCCCCCTTTGCCTGATAGTTTGTCTACCAGGGAATTACCCTCGATCAACCGATGGCTGACCAGTGCCTTAGACGTTTGTCTTCCACTGCAAAAAAACAAATCTCATATCCACCATCCACCTGCTCCCTGGTTTACGGATGCCCTCCGATTGGAAAAATCCAAATGTAAAAAACTGGAACGCTTATGGCGCTCACACTACGATGCGGGCCACAAAGCAGAGTATAAGGCCGCCCTCAAAAATTACCACACTTCGTGTGATTGTGCCAGAGCCTCCTTTGCGAATACCTCACTTCTCACGGCACAGAACAGACCCAAAGCCTTGTTCAAAATGGTGAAAGAGTTGTCAGGTGCATCTTCCGTCCCTAAAGCCCCCTGTCTCGACACCCCCCAGTGTGAAGCTCTGGCCAAATTCTTTGTTGAAAAGATCGAGAAAATTTATGATACCTTCAACTCTCTTCCGCTATCCCCTCACCCCGCTCCTACCTTAGGTTCTCCTTCAGCTGAGACCCCCCTTTGCTCCACTTCCGTGCCTCCGCAACTCCTCGCTTGGGAGCCCATTTCTCCTCTGCTTTTAAAAAAGTATCTACAGGACATACAATCTGGGTCCCCCCTCGATCCTTTGCCTCCTCAAATCCTGAGCTCTTTGGATCCTGCCATACTTCTGATTATTCTCAAGGTTTTGAATGCCTCCCTCATTGAAGCTAGCATTCCCAATGACTGGAAACACGCTATGGTGGTTCCGTTATTAAAAAAGGCAAACTTAGATCCTAACAATCCATCCAACTTCCGGCCCATTTCTTTACTTTCATGTTTTTCTAAAATCTTGGAGAAACATGTTAACTCTTTGCTTAGTTCCTATGTAGAAACTTCTAACCTTCTCCATGGCTCCCAATCCGGGTTCAGGGCTGGTTTCTCGACCGAAACCACTCTCCTTGGCGTGTCAGAATCCATCAGGCAAAGGGTGGACAACGGGGAGACCGTGGCACTCATTTTATTGGATCTGAGTGCCGCATTTGACACCGTCTCCCATCCCATCCTATTGTCCACCCTGAGAGAGGTGGGTATCGATGGCACCGCCCTGGCCTGGATCTCTGATTTTCTGTCTAATCGCACGTTTCAAGTTTTCTCCTCTACTTCTGACTCCTCTATTTTTCCTTCCTATCACGGTGTTCCCCAAGGTTCTATTCTCAGCCCCCTGTTTTTTAATTTATATGTGAGACCTCTTGCTTTTTTGGCGGAACAGGCAGGTCTCTCTATTTACTCCTACGCTGATGACACTCAGGTCATCTACTCCCTTTCTACTAATAAGCACCTCCCCTTCTCCTCTCTTCAAGCTGGTCTTACACAGATCTCGGCATGGATGTTGGAGCATAAATTAAAATTAAACGGGGAAAAAACTGAACTTCTCCTGTTTGGCCATGACACTCCACTCTGGGGCCCACAACATTGGCCTCCGGAGATGGGCCCTCTCCCTACCCCAACCTCTTCTGCTCGCAATCTTGGTATCCTCCTGGACAACCAATTGTCCTTCAGGCAGCACGTCGTGAATGTTTCCGCCACCTGTACCACCATCATCAGGTGGCTTAGGAAAATCTCGTGGATGCTGCCTTCCGACACCCTGAGAACTGTAGTCCAGGCTCTTGTCATCTCTCGCCTGGACTATGGCAACATCCTACTTTTGGGTGCCTGTAAGGAGGTAACGAAGAAGTACCAGGTAGTACAAAACATGGCTGTTCGCCTTATTTGTAATCTACCCGCTAGATCCTCAGCCTCGTCCCATATGCGTAAATTACATTGGCTGAGGATCGAGAGTAGGGTCAAATTTAAGGCACTATGCTTCATGCATAAAATAATGTCCGGAAAAGCTCCTCGCTACTTATCCGCCCTGGTTCAGCACTATCTCCCACCACGTACGCTCAGGTCCTCTACCCAGAACAAGTTCCGGATTCCGCGCATCAAGAGAGCAAAAATGGGAGGGCGCTCCTTTTCCTTCCCGGCTCCCTCTCTTTGGAACTCTCTACCTCCCCCTCTGCGCTCCGAAAAGTGCTTCCTTGCCTTCCGCAAGGGAATTAAGACCTGGCTTTTCGATCTGTAAAACTGCTGACTGGACCCTCCCACACTTTTGCATACTGCGATTACTCTCAGCGCCGGGAAACCTACGGGTAGCTGTGCGCTTAAGAAATGTAATAATAATAATAATAATAATAATCTAATTGCAACTCGTCGTTTTGCTAACAGTAGTGCTACGGCCAGAAATTTCCGTCGTTTTGCAGGCTTTAGTGTGTATATTCCCAGTAAACAAACAAGGGGAGTATTCGGTACCAGTTCTAATAACATTGCTGTAATGATATTTTGCCAGTACCTATGTATCTGCGGACATGCCCACGCCATCTGCAAAAAATCTGCATTTAATGCATCACACCTATAACACTTGTCATGTGATCGAAGGCCATAGCTGTATAGCTGGTCCGGGGTATAATAAAATTGATGTAAGAATTTAAAGTGTATTATTCGCAAATTACAGTTTGATGTCATCAATTGTAGCTGCGTGCAACTATATTCCCAATCCCGTGCGATCCCAGTGTGTTCTGACTGTGACGCTTTGTATAAGTGTGTGACTAATTTTTGGCGAGTAGGTGCTATCAGGAGTGTCTGTAATGCTTGTAGTGCCGGTGGCTCCTCCGGGAAGGAGGTTATAGCTCCCTGATCGCCACTTGTAGCCGCAAGTGGGCAAACATCTTCATGGGTGTGTTATGTATGCCTAATGACGGGTCTTCCCTTTGGATGAATCTACTGTGTGGAAAAACATCCGTCATTTTGGATAGCTTCATGTCCTCTAACAGTAGTATCATTTTTTTCTCTTGTGTGACTGATATTTTCGGATGGTTCACGATAGGGAGTGATGGGGCGTAAATGGGGAGTTTGTTTGCTCGGCGTGCTAGCGTATACCATGCCCTTGATGTGAAGTGCGCAGTTTGAATTGTGTCGCTGTTTGTGCATGACTTCGGGTCTGACACGAAGGCTATCAGTGGGGTGGGTTGTACACTATCCTTTTCCACTGCCACGTGTGGTATGTACGCATGTGGTTTTATCAAATAATGAGCATGTTGCGCCTGTGCGCAATAAAAATATAATTGTAAATCTGGTGCCCCGAAACCACCCCTGTAATACGTTTTCTTTAGTATGTTCCAACTTATTCTGGCTTGTTTACCAGCCCACGTTAGCTTCTGCATTGCCGATCGTAGTTTAGAGAACATTGCCTGCGTTAACCAGATAGGAATATTAATAAATAGATATAAAAATTTAGGCAAGACTATCATTTTTTGCAGAGCTATCCTGTCTGCTTATGAGAGGGACATCTGTATCCATCTATCTATCTGTTCAAGTTTGGTCATCGCCCTTCCATAATTTTCTCTTATTACCAGTCCTGGGTCCCTATGTATCCATATGTCAGTTTGCCATTTCAGGGTATAGTCTAGGTTCGGCTGGGTTGTTGCCAATGTAAGGGGTATGATCACTGACTTGTCCCAGTTTATTCGCAAACCCGAATACTGCTCAAAGCGGACATATTCTCTTATAAGGCTATTTAAATGTGTATCGGGTTGATGAGTGAAAAGTACCATATCGTCAGCATTTAGTGAAATACTAAGGGGGCGAAGGTTAAACTGTAAAGCGGCTTCTGAGTGGGTGTAGGAAGGTGGATACCGGACTATGGTTGCCCCCAACTTTTTGCCTGGTGTTTTGCTGGTTTTCGACTTAGTTGACCTGGGACCCTGCTATTCAGGGCCCCAGGCCTACTGCTCTCTCTCTAAAATGGATTCCGTGTACCTTAGGTGCATTTACCAATTGGTACTGGGCCACCTTATCAGACCCTGTAACTCAGGGCATAGGTGTACCCAGGGCCTACCAGGGGCTGCAGCATGTATTATGCCACCCCTGGCTGGCCATCTAAATCTGACACAACTGGCTGCACGACAGCTGGGGCAAAGTGGTGTAATCACCCTTTGCTGTAGATATAGTATACCTATATCTAACCCTAAAAATGGACACATAGATTCCTATCAGTCACTCCTATGGCAGGCCTTAACAATCCTGAAGGCAGAGTGCATGGAATAATGTGAGATGGTGCTCTGGCATGAGCTGAGCCCGTCTGCAGCTTGCGGAACCAAGTCCTAATAGCTGTTCTATGATAACGCGTACCATATACTCTTAAGTGCATTATAATCCTCGTGGTTATTTGCTATCTTTGGTATCGCTTTATCAAAACATGTCGAGTAAGGTGTCATACGAATTGGAATACTAACCCCTCGCCAATTCTGGCGACGGGGTTAGCATTCCACCCTTCTAGAGAGACACGACATGTGTGTAACTGTGAACCCCGGTTAAAGTTAACTCGAGCCTCAGCATCACAAAATGGATGCTGCCACCACAGTCACAAGTCTGACCTCCTGCTGCTGGGAGTCCTTCCAGCGAGGAGTGCTTGGACAAAGGGTTTCCTGTCAGGGACGGTGCTAGCACCGACCCAGACAGGGTTTTGTGTATCCTAGGTAGGCAGGGATGAATAGGAAGGTGACTGCAAGTGGCACCACGGTGCTCACTATGCATCTGCCAGTCTAAACCGGTTCCAGGGGCACACCAGCCCCTGAGCTGGGGAAAGTCCGGCATGGGAGAGGGGTGTAACCACCCCCCTTCCTGGTCCCACCCATGGGCAGGACCTAGTCGCGTGCCAGCCCCTTTTCCTAGTATAAAGATAGGAGCGGGCCCCCTTCCAAATTAGATCATCTTTGAATCCTGAAACTACTTTCTACGAAAGGAACTCTCGACTTCTTCTCAAGATTTCTCCCTTGTGACTAAGGAGTAGTCACCCTGCATCCGCAGGCACCATCCAAGCATCGCGGTCTCTCCTCCGGATCAAGACTGCCCAGCTCGACGAGAACCGGCTTCCCTGGCACCTCTGACCTCTACCTACATCTTCAGCTCAGCTGAGATCCGTGGGTGTGACGAGACCTCGAGGGACCGGCCATCTTCAGGACTGCACGACGCTTGCCCAGCACGACCACCGAGGGATCCTCGAGTGAGTGCTTTGGGGTGTGAGAAGCCCCAACCCTGAGCAGCTCCAGCACCGAAGTTCAGCCTCCCAGCCTCCACGAGATCTGCGTGGGGCCCTTCTGCTCTTTGCTGCTCACCGCGTTGTCTGGCTACTAGCCCGCTGGCTTGTGGCCTTCCCGACGACGAACGACGACATCAACACCGCTGGTCTGGTTGCTCCAGACTGGCCCTTGCTCCCCTCCAACAGAGGAGCACCCCGGACCCTCCTGGTCCACTCCAGACGCCATGTTGAGTCCACCACGTGGGCTTGCATTTGCCAAGACTTGTTGCCCCAATCCTGGGTCCAGCGACGTCGACAGCAGATACCATCGTGGGACAGCTCGCACCTTCATCCTGGTCGCCGACAACGCCTCCTGGTCCGTGAGACTGCAGAGCCCAGCGTCGCCCACTCACCTGGTCGAGGTGACTCCATCCGGTGCCATCCTGGTGCCCATCTAATCACTGGCTAGTGATTCAGAACTTGGTCCCCTCTGCTTACAGGTGTCTTCCATCTTCGATCCAGGCTTGGATCCCTCCGAATCTCTTCACTGGTCGCCTGCCAGCAACTTCTTTCAGGCTCCATAGACTGCAACGAGGATTCCCGACGTCTTTCCAGACCTATGCATCCGCAGCCCCTGGGCTAGGTAAACTCAGCATTTCGGTGCTCCAGCATAGATTTGCTATCCAAGGGTCCAGATCCTTTTTCGTTTCAGCTCTACCTAGTCAGATTCGTCCGATAACACTAACTTTGTAATTCCTAGCAACCATAGACTTTGTTCCGCAACCCGCGTGAGAGTGCACACTCTGCACCCTATCTCCTGAGGCCTCCTGCTAGTAATCTGAAGGTTCAGTAGTCAAGTCCTAGCGATCCCAAAGCCTATTAGCGTAGTACTTACCTGCTAGTAATTTCGCATTCCACTTTTAAAGTATATGGTTTTTCGTGCCCCTCGGGCATTTGTGTAAATTGTGCGATTTGAGTATTTTCCTAAGAGCTTTGTATTGTGCTTAGCGCCCTGTCCTCATAAAGAGTCCAGGGATGTTGTGTTCTAAATAAATATACTTTTATTTTCATAACAACTTGTGTGGTGTCCTTTCACTTGGTGTTCAAGGGGTATATGTGATGGTATAACAGCTGGCTTAACACGCCCTCTAGAGTTTAGCCTAAAGACTGCTCTTGTCCATGCTACTAGGATAGCTGGTCTAACGGTTGACTTACAACCAATCATCAATAAGGGTCATTTGGACTGATACAAAGTGCTCACTAGAATAGTGAACATTATATATCAGGCCAACTTCTCACAGTGGGGCTGACGAATTTTACAGGCTAATGGCTCCAAGACCAGCGTGAACAATATTGGTGAGAGCGGGCAGCCCTGTATTGTCCCTCTACTTATACTAATGGGGTCAATCAATCAATCATGGTATTTCTAAAGCGCGCTACTCACCCGGGAGGGTCTCAAGGCGCTGAAGGGGGTGGGGGGGGGGGGGGGGGGTTCGCTACTGCTCGAAGAGCCAGGTCTTGAGGAGTCTTCTGAAGGTGAGTAGGTCTTCGGTCTGCCATAGGTGGGTAGGTAGGGTGTTCCAGGTCTTGGCGTCGAGGTAGGAGAAGGATCTGCCACCAGAGGTTGTTTGTTGGATGCGGGGGACGGCGGCGAGGGCGAGGCTGGCGGAGCAGAGCTGGCGGGTGGGGGTGTGGAAGCTGAGTCTGCTGTTCAGGTAGGCTGGTCCGGTGTTGTGGAGTGCTTTGTGTGCGTGGGTGAGGAGTTTGAAGGTGATCCTCTTGTCGACAGGGAGCCAGTGTAGGTTTGTCAGGTGGGGGGTGATGTGGCTGCGGCGGGGGACGTTGACGATCAGTCGGGCGGAGGCATTTTGAATGCGCTGTAGTCGTCGTAGGTGTTTGGCTGGGATTCCGGCGTAGAGTGCGTTGCCGTAGTCCAGCCTGCTGCTGACGAGGGCCTGTGTCACTGTTCTTCTTGTTTCGGTTGGGATCCACTTCTAGATCTTGCGGAGCATGCGGAGGGTGTTGTAGCAGGTGGAGGAGACGGCGTTGACCTGTTTGGACATGCATGCGTGCTCGGTGGGTGTCAGTGCTGTCCCGAAAGTGGTCAGCCACCATGAGTCGTCCCAGGCCGAGGGGTTGGGTCCGAGGATGAGGACCTCCGTCTTGTCTGAGTTCAGTTTCAGCCGGCTGCTCCTCATCCAGTCGGCGATGGCCTTCATTCCGTCGTGGATTTTGGTTTTGGCGGTGCATGGGTCCTTGGTGAGGGAGAGGATGAGCTGAGTGTCGTCAGCGAAGGAGATGATGTTGAGGTTGTGGTGGCGGGCCACTTGTGCGAGGGAGGCCATGTAGATGTTGAACAGTGTTGGGCTGAGGGAGGAGCCCTGGGGGTCACCGCAGATGATGTCGGTGGCCTCGGATCGGAAGGGTGGGAGGCGGACGCTCTGTGATCTGCCGGAGAGGAAGGATGTGGTCCAGTCGAGGGCCTTCTCTTGGATACCGGCTTCTTGGAGGCGTGTTTTTAGAGTGCGATGGCAGACCGTGTCGAAGGCGGCCGAGAGTTCCAGGAGGACGAGGGCTGATGTTTCGCCGTTGTCTAATTGGCGCCTGATGTCGTCTGTGGCGGCGATGAGGGCAGTCTCGGTGCTGTGGTTTCGTCTGAATCGGATTGGGACGGGTCCAGGATGTTGTTGTCTTCGAGGTGGCGGGTCAGTTGCATGTTGACGATTTTCTCGATGACCTTTGCCGAGGATGGGAGCAGGGAGATGGGCTGGAAGTTTTTGAGGTCCTTGGGGTCCGCCTTGGGCTTCTTGAGGAGGGCGTTGATTTCGGCGTGCTTCCAGCTTTCCAGGAATGTCGCTGTTTCGAAGGAGATGTTGATGACCTTCCGTAGTTGGGGGGCGATGGCTGCGTCTGCCTTGTTGAATATGTGGTGTGGGCACGGGTCTGTCGGAGATCCTGAGTGGATGGAGTACATGACCTTGCGTGTCTCGTCGTCGCTGACGTTGGACCAGGAGGTAAGGCGGTTGGCGTTGTTGGTGTTCGGAGGAGGGGTGGAGTCTGGCGGGTCGGTCGTGGTGTTGAAACTGTCGTGGATGTCAGCGATCTTGCGGTGGAAGAAGATGGCCAGTGAGTCGCACAGTTTCTGTGAGGGTGGGATGTCGTTGGTGTTGGGGCTGGGGTTGGATAATTCTTTAACGATGCGGAAGAGCTCTTTGCTGTCGTGTGCGTTGTTATCCAGGCGGTCTTTGAAGGAGGACCTCTTGGCTGATCTGATGAGGTGGTGGTGTCTGCGGGTGGCGTCCTAGTGGGCTGCGTGGTTGTCTGGTGTACGTTCATGGAGCCAGTTTCCGGCATGCGCGCTTGGAGGCCAGGAGCTCGTCGGTGACCCAGGTGGCTCTCTTGCCGGCGTGGCTGTTGGAGGGTTTCTTCAGTGGGGCGAGGGTGTTGGCACAGGCGTCGATCCACTGTCTGAGGTTGCGGGCTGCGGCGTCTGGGTTGGTGGGGTCGGTGGGAGGGTTCTGGGAGAGGGTGGTGAGCAGCTGGTCAGATGTTTGCCCATTTATTCTGATTCTAGCAGTGGGGCTGTTGTATAAAAGTTCTATCCACCTCAAAAACTGTTCCGGGAAGCCCATCCTGCATAACACTGTGAACATGTACGTCCCTTCCACTGAATCAAAAGCTTTTGCAGCGTCCAACAGGGCCTCTGCTGCCGGTAGCTCTGGATGCAGGTGGTGGAACAGTGCAAATATGGTACGTATGTTTTGAGTAGTAGATCTAGTTGGTACAAATCCAGCTTGATCAGGTAGTACTAGCTTCTCCTGCAGGAGCTGTATTCTGGTAGCAATAACCTTCGACAGGATCTTTACATCGATATTGATTAACGATAATGGGCGATCCGAGTCACATCTGGTTAAGTTCTTGTCTGGTTTGGGGAGTGCCACTAGAAGTGCTTCCCTCAGTGAGGTAGGAAGTCTACTTTCTTCATATGCCTCTTCGTACATTTCAGTTAAGTATGGTATCAACAAGTCCTGATATGCTTTGTAGAACGCCCGAGGTAGCCCGTCAAGCCCAGGAGCTTTATTATTTGGCAGGGAGTTTATCGCGTCTGTAAGTTCATCTTTATTGATATGGTGGCCTAAAGATTTTTGGTGAGTGTCTGATAACCATGCAAGAGCTATATCCTGAAGATATTGATTAACATCTGTTGAGGTGGTGTTTGTTTTTGTGTCATAGAGTTGAAAATAATAGCCATTGAAACAGGTCAGAATGGACGTGGTGTCGTATAAAGTTTGGTTCCCTTCATCCATGTTCTGTGTTACGTAGGACGTTGTGAATGTCAGTTTGGTTTTGCTGGACAGGGCACGTCCAGGTCTGGTGTCCTCTCCATAATTCCGCTCTGTATATTGTCGTGATTTATATTTTATCTCGTCGGTGGCATATTTCTGGTAGTCATCCATCCGCTCCCTGATTGTCGCCAATAATGTGGGATTTTGCGTTTGTGTCTCAAGTTGGCTAATGTCCCTTTCTATTATTTTTAACTGCTGCTGAATATCCTTCAAGATCCCAGCATGCTTACTAATGCAGTGACCCTGAATTGTAACTTTGAATGCCTCCCATAACGTACCTGCACTGTCCACTGATCCTGAGTTTAAATCAAAATAGTCCCCTATGGCTTTTCTTAGCTCGCTGTGAAACACCTTGTCTAAAAGGGCACTCCCTTGCAACCTCCACGTGAAGTGCCTAGGTATGTATGTAAGGACCTCCAGTGTGAGACAGACCGGGGATGTAGTCTGACAGTGTCTTGGGTAGGTGTTTGATCGTTTTCGTCCATGTACATGCATCATGCGTGATCAGCCAATAGTCTATCCTTGACCATGTGATATGTGTTGTTGATGTGCATGTTCCCTCCTTACGTCCTCAATTTCTCAGTCTCCATATGTCAGTCATCCCCCACGTCACCATGCCGTCTTTTAGTACTTTGGCCGCTTGTTTACCATACCTTTCGTTTCCAGTTGACCTATCTAGGGCCAGGTCCAGGCATGTATTGAAATCTCCACCCCATATTATTGGCGCGCTCGGGAATTCTCTAAGTTTAGTCCATATATCTGTGTAAAAACTGGGGTAGTCGGTGTTTGGACCATAGGACGTGATTATCGTCAATACTATATCTCCGAAATGTCCCTGCACTATAACATAATGGCCTTGGTCGTCTTTAACAGTGCTAATAAGCTGGAATGGGGTGCTTCGCCTAATTAACAGTAAAACACCTCTAGCATACATAGAGTATGAGGACGCCATGCAGTACAATGCCTATCTTGTGCCCACCAGTGTTTCAGTAATGGAGGTAAGGTGTGTTTCTTGTATACATGCTACGTCTATACCATGTATAACTTTACGTATTTTCTGCAGGTTTTGAAGCCCGCAAACATTCCACGTTATGAGCGTTAATTTTCGGGTATTCGTGTCAGGGTCAGCCATACCTATCCTTCCCTATGTAAAGTAACCATCTCCACCGCAAGTTCCAATTGTGAAGCAAGAAATGTGTATACAATTGCTCAGTGTTGACCAGACTTTTTCTGCCTTTCCCTTCCCCCTCCCCCTGCCCCTCCCCCTCCGCCCCATCCCTTTTGGCAGAGTCAATCTCAGATCGATATATCATAAAGTCACACTTCCCTCCCCCCCTCAGATAACAAAAGAACCCCGAAAAGTAAACTGATGTGGTCCACACAGAGTGGCGAGAACTGCCAGCCCATTTCCTGTGCACTATCCCCACATGGACAGACGCCCTGTTAACTTATGTATCAAGAAACTTAACATGGTAAATCGTACCTACACATTATCACCAGTAAAATCGTTGGCGATATGTTGATATATCAGAAGGGGCCATTAACTAAATACGTTCTGTCACAATTTACATTACAGCATTGTAGTAGGGTACTCACTAATGCGGATATCCGACTTATCTGTTTTTGGTACATCGCAGTCCTGATCCTGGACCAATGTCTAGCAACGGGTGCAGCTTCCCCGGGACCCGAAGAAAAAACGTTTCACAATGTAAACAACCGCTGCGTTCGTGGAGCTGTTCGTTTTTTGGGGGAGGAAATGCACCTGTATCGTGCAGCAAATCCTCCTTGCTGTCAGTTCCGGGCTGGGCATCCAGAGTAGCGTTGGTCATTTCGGTGAGGGTGGCTGCTGACTCCTTCAATTTGCTGCTATTCAACGTCTGATGTAGTAGATTGTTCTTCCTGATCCCCTCTCGGAGATTTCCTTCTCCTTCCTTGTTGTCCTTTCTGTTGGAGAAATTTCAGCACATCCTTGGGTTCATTGTAAATCTTTGTCTTCCCATCGTCTGTTATCTTGAGCCTAGCGGGGTACAACCTGAAATATTGTATATTCAAGTCTCTTAGTTTTTGTTTTGCCGGGTCAAACTTCTTCCTTGCCTCTTGCCTCTTGAACAGACACTGTAAAGTCAGGATATGGGGAGATATCCATGCCTTCGTGGTTCAATTTCTCCAACTCTCTAGCCTTCCAAAGTGCTGCATCGTGATCCCTGTAGTTTAATATCCTTGCTTTGATCGGTCTTGGTCTCGAGCCGGCCGGTGGTTTTGGTGCAAAGGATCTATCCGCTCTCTCGATGAATATTTCGGAGAACGTCTCCCGTCCTAGCATTGAGATGAGCAATTGTTTGACGTATCTCTCCATAGGGCCCGTATTGGTAGTTTCGGATATGCCAGTCAGGCGGATGTTATTTCTTCAAGATCTCGCTTTCAAATCTTCTGCTTTTGCTGCTAAAGCTGCTAGATGTTTATCCATTTTTCCCTGCTTCGTGTTCATTTGTCCCTGAACATCCTCAGTCTCGGATATTCGGTGCTCAGCCATATCAAGTCTTTCCGTGTGCTTATCTGAAAGAGACACGTTAGTGATAGATTCCTTACCTTGGAATATCCCCAGGCATCAGACTGGATCTGGAAATTATTTGCGTAGCAGTACCCTTGCTCGTCGGTAGGCGTCGTCTGCGGCTCCGCGTCCGTCGTCGGCGTCGTGGGCACCGTGATGACGTCGTCGGAGTACTTAGACACCGCCTCCGCGTGCTGACGTCAGTTCTTCATTTTTCGGCGCCAGCTAGCACAGATCTGGAAAAAGTTGTACCCAAGTCACTTTTTGACTAACCTTTTGAGATCCTTTTTGATACGTTTTTTGAAGTCTATTGACTCCGACGGTGCCGGTAGGGATGCCCGGGTTCAAGCCCTGCGCCGACTGCAACCGACTGATGTCGGTTACCGACCCCCATCGCCGGTGCCTGCACTGTTTGGGCCTGGACCACGACGACAAGGCCTGCTCCGACTGCCGGGCCCTGACGACTAAGGCTAGACGGGAGCGGTCCCGCAAGCGACTCGAGCTTCGGCAGTCTGCACCGCGCCACTCGAGGTCCCCGTCCGAAAGGAGGTCGAGGGACCGGTCGTGGGGCCGGAGCCCCCACAGTTCCGGGAGTCGTCATCGGTCTTCGGGCTCGAAGTCCTCAGGTAAGAGGCACAAGAAGTCAAAGAGGCGCCATCGCTCTTCTGACTCCCCCCGACGCTTTCGCGACGCGGCCGGGGGTTCGGGCGACACCGCGCACTCAGGTGTCGGCACTTGCCCCAAACCCGCCGGTCCCTGGGCAGGACGCGACACCGGAGGAGATTTTTGATCATGGCCACGAGGGCGCTTGCTCCCCCGTCGGGTTCCGCGGCTCCTTCGGGCCAAGCGGTTCCGACTGGGTCCCCACGCGGGCCGGTTGCCTCGGCACCGGCGCTGTCCGGGGCTTCGGCCTCGGCGCCGTCGGCAACTTCGGTCCCGACGCCGCAGGGCCCCACTGGGACCGGTTCCGGTTCCGGACCCGGGTCGTCGCCGGTCGACCTCACGACCTCGCCGGCGTCGGCCCCACGGGTGTCGCCCCCGGCGCCGTCCTAGGACGACGTCGTCCCTGGTCCTGTCCTCGATTTGGGTCTGGCGTCGACGCCGCTAGAAGATTTTTATTTCAATGACCCGGCCCCATCTTTTGAGCCTGAGTACCAGGCTGTGGGTGATGAGGAGGATTGGGAGGGGTCTGAGGACCCTCTGGCATGGGAGTGTCAGTCTTCTGTGGACTGGACAGGAGAGCTTGGGGAGGCTAGTGGGCTGGACACTTCGCCCCGACACTGGCTTTGTCTACCCTCCTACCGTGGCTACGGAGGAAGGGGCTGCTTATAACGTGATGCTGATGAGGGCGGCCAAGGCCCTGGGCCTTGAGCTCCCCGTCGCGGCCGTGAGGACTAACCTCCTCACTGAGGTCCTTAAACCGCAGTCAAGCTCGGCTGAGCCTCTGCTGCCGTTTAATGAGGCCTTGTCAGCCGTTCTTCTGGGCACTTGGTCCACGCCCGCCACAGGACAGCCTGTGGATAGGAACGTGGCCAGACGCCACCGCACGGCTCCGGGTGACCCTTACTTTCTGTCTACCCATCCCACCCCTGAGAGCCTGGTTATCCAGGCATCCAATTCCCAGACCGCATTCCCGTCGGCTCCCCCCGACCGGGAATCCAAGAGGTACGAGAAATATGGAAAAAATATATTCTCTTCCCTAAGTTTGGGATTGCGGTCGGTTAATACCGCGTGCCTCTTAGGCCGCTACACCCACTCTCTGTGGGACACGGTCGCGGACGTGCTGCCACACTGCCCTTTGGAGGCACGGGCTAAACTCGGCCAAGCCCTGGTGGAGGGCCGGGATGCAGCACGGTATTCCATCCGGTGTGGGCTGGACACTACAGACTCTCTGGGCACAGCAATGTCAACGACGATGGCGATTCGTCGTCACGCCTGGTTGAGGTCCGCCAATTTCTCGGCCGATGTCCAAAACACACTTATGGACATGCCATTCGATGGCCGTCGCCTCTTTGGCGATAAGGCAGACCATGCGCTTCAGCGCTTTAAGGACTCCAGGGCTACGGCCAAGTCCTTGGGCCTCTCGGCCCGCGCCAGCAAATGGGTGCCTTTCGCTCCTTTCGTGGCCAAGGAAGGGGCGCCCCCACGTGTGCCGCCAGCCACGCGTGGTGGTGGTCGGGGTCCAAGGCGAGGCCAGTCCACACCTACCCCACAGCATCCGCCTCAAAACCTTCCTAGTCCGTGCTTTCAGGCCCATGTGACGCCAGTGGGGGGGCAGGGTTTGCCATCACCACTCCCACTGGCGCACCGTCACATCGGACAGGTGGGTGCTGCAAATCGTCCGATGGGGCTACTCCCTCCGCTTCGAGACGACCCCTCAAGCCATGCCACCGCAACACCACCGCGTATCGGGGGATCATTTGCGGCTTCTGAAGGAGGAAGTTTCGGCCCTCTTGGCCAAGGGGGCCATCGAGCGCGTTCCTGGGCCGGAAGTAGGGTGTGGTTGCTACGCCCACTACTTTCTGGTACCCAAGAAGGGCAAAGAGGTCCTACGCCCTATCTTGGACCTACGGAACGTCAACAGCTTCCTCCGGAAGGAGAAGTTCAAAATGCTGACTCTGGCTCAGGTGTTAGCTGCCCTGAACCCAGGAGACTGGATGGTAGCGTTGGACTTGCAGGACGCTTATTTCCACATCCCTGACCTGCCGGCCCACCGGCGCAACCTGTGGTTCACGGTAGGCCACGAGCACTTTCAGTTTACCGTGCTCCCCTTCGGCCTTACAAGCGCCCAACGGGTGTTTACGAAGGTGATGGCGGTGGTCGCAGCTCATCTGTGCAGGTTAGGGTTTTCAGTCTTCCCCTACCTCGATGACTGGTTGTTGAAGGCGGGCTCGCCCCAGACAGTCGTCAGCCACCTCCAGACGACGGCAGACCTCTTGCACGAGCTGGGGTTCTCCATCAATGTGCCGAAGTCACACCTGTGTCCCTCTCAGAAGCTCCTTTTCATTGGAGCGGTTCTCGACTTGGCGCAGTTTCGGGTTTACCCACCTGAACAGCGGGTTCGGGATATACAGGCTCTGATTCCAATCTTTCAGCCTTTATCCCGAGTTTCGGTCAGGTTGACGCTGCGGCTTCTGGGGCTGATGGCTTCCTGCATCCTTCTGGTGCATCACGCCCGTTGGCGGATGCGGGCTCTGCAGTGGGACCTGAAGTTTCAGTGGGCCCAGCATCAGGGCAACCTGTCCGACCATGTCCTGATCTCAGAGGGCACTGCAAGACAGCTGCAGTGGTGGCTCACGAACCACGATTGGGTCAGCGGCAGATCCCTCTCCCTTCCCCAACCGGAGCACGTGGTTGTGACGGACGCGTCCCTCCAGGGCTGGGGAGGCCACATGGGACAGGCGGAGATCAGAGGCCTCTGGTCTCCGGCGGAGTCCCGGCTCCATATCAACCTTTTGGAGCTATGGGCGATTCGTCTAGCACTGAAGGCATTCCTCCCCTCTGTCCGGGGGAGTGTAATGCAGGTGTTCACGGACAACACCACCGCCATGTGGTACTGCAACAAACAGGGTGGGCTGGTGTCGTGGACCTTCTGCCAAGAGGCTCTGCGCCTCTGGCAATGGCTGGAACATCAGGGCGGACCCTGGTGGTTCAACACCTGGCAGGTTCTCTGAACGCCAGGGCGGACAAACTCAGCCGCAGGTGCATGATGGATCACGAATGGCGTCTGAACTCGGACGTGGCGCAAGGTCTCTTTCTGCTGTGGGGAGAGCCTTGGTTAGATCTATTCGCCACCGAAGAGAACGCGCAATGTCATCAGTTCTGCGCGTTGGAATTTCCAAGGCGGCACTCGCTCGGAGAAACTTTTCGTCGCGAGTGGAGTTGCGGTCTGTTGTACGCCTTTCCGCCTATACCACTTCTGCCAGAGTGCTGAAGAAGATCAAGCGTGACCGGGCACAAGTCATCCTTGTGGCTACGGACTGGGCACAAAGGTACTGGTATCCCGAGCTACTCAGTATGTCAGTCGATCCCCGGTTCGTCTGCCTCTTCAGGAGGAGCTTCTGTCGCAGCAGCAGGGGATGGTCCTCCACCCGAACCTGTCCAGTCTCCACCTCCATGCTTGGAGATTGAGCGGCGGCAGTTGAAGCCATTTGACTTGCCTCCTGAAGTCTGTAACATCATTCTGGCAGCCAGGCATCCCTCCACAAAGTCGGTATATGCCTGCAGGTGGAACAGATTTGTGGCATGGTGCACAGCAAGGGCTGTGGATCCTCTCTCTGCCCCTCTTTCTGAGGTTCTCCTCTTCCTTCTTTCTCTTGCCCAGCAGGGCTCTGCTCTGGGCACTATCAAGGGCTACCTTTCTGCCCTTTCAGCCTTTCTGCGGCTACCTGACCAGCCATCTTTGTTCAAGTCCCCTATTGTTAATCGATTTCTGAAAGGCATCACACACACGTTTCCACCTGTTTCCTTCGTGATGCCTCAGTGGGACTTGAACCTGGTTCTTACTTTTCTGAGGTGCGCTCCCTTTGAGCCACTTCATAACTGTCCTCTTCGCCTTCTTACTCTGAAGACTACTTTCCTGGTTGCCATCACCTCTGCCAGGAGAGGGCGTGAGCTCCAGGCATTATCCTCTAAACCTCCTTTTCTCCCTGTTCATCCGGACAAGGTTGTGTTGCGGACAAGACCTTCGTTCTTGCCCAAGGTTGTCACGGCCTTCCACATCGGGCAGTCCATTACCTTGCCACCTTTTTTCCGCCTCCGCATCCCTCGAAAGAGGAAGAGAGGCTTCACCATCTGGATCCAAAACATGCGCTCTCTTTCTATCAGGATCGCACTCGCCAGTTCCGGGTAGATGACCAACTCTTTGTTGGTTACGTGGGCGCTAAGAAGGGAAAGGTGGTGCACAAGCGGACCATCTCGCGGTGGATCATCTTGTGTATCCAGGCGTGTTACTCCTTGGCTAAGAAGGAACCCCCTGTTGGGCTGAGGGCTCATTCCACTCGAGCCACGGCGACTACAACTGCCCTGGGCCGAGGAGTGCCCTTGCAGGACATTTGCCAGGCAGCCACGTGGGCCTCGCTGCACACGTTTGCAAGACAATATTGCCTGGACAGCCAAGTCCGGAGGGATGGCTTCTTTGGTCGTTCCGTCCTCCAGGACTTTCTGGTTTGATTATTGGTTTGCAGACCCACCACCGGGGTTGGTATTGCTGGGGTATCTATTCTAAGGTAAGAAATCTATCACTAACGTGTCTCTTTCAGATGCACAAGTTACTCGTTGTGTAACGATATATATGTAAGAGACATTAGTTAGTGATAGATTCCTTACCGATTCACCCATCCTCCCCGTTTCTGCGAACCGATATGTAGGGTTAAGGTCATCCCCTTTCAGGGCCCTAGTTTCATTGGCACCAGTGTTGGTTTTTAGCATGTCTCTGCGTTTCTGGCGCGGAAAAGCTGTGGCTAAGAACTGACGTCAGCACGCGGAGGCGGCGTCTAAGTACTCCGACAACGTCATCACGGCGCCCACGACAGACCTGGAGCCACAGACGACGCCTACCGACGCGCAAGGGTATTGCTACGCAAAAAAATTCCGGATCCTGTCTGACGCCTGGGGATATTCTAAGGTAAGCAATCTATCTCTAAGTAATGTCTCTTACAGATATATCGTTACACAAGTAGTAACTTGTGCGTGTAAGCGTTCTGAAATCCTGTCAATCCCATACGTCAGAGAGTATATTTTGCCATCAATATTTGGTAATGCTGCTTGGACCGTGGTGAACATGGCCTGCCCGTCGTCGTTTGTGACCCCTCTCGCAGCGCCCGTCGCCGCTTGCATTTGTGGCAGGTCCTCTGCACTGTGATCTGTTTCCTTTTTTTACCTGTTCAAAAGTTATTTTGGGCTGATTCCAGTCCGTCTTGCCCATATTTCTGACTATGCTCAGCGTCTGTGCCAGGCGCTGCAGAGAAGAGCTGTTTCGAACAGGTACGTGGTGGAGTTGTTTCAGAGGCCGTTGCAGTGTGGGTACGCCTCCTTTATGGCATTGTACACAACATCACAGGCCAAGGCACCAGTCTGGGCAGACAAGCTAGGCAAGCGGACTGTAGGCGAAGTGGATCCCTCTGCATGCATGTTAATATTCTGGGATTACCCCGTACCCCCTTTCGTGTCCCTCCTCACCTTCACTGTAGTACAATTTGAAGGTACGCGGTGTCCAGTGTGCACCACTTCTCGCTCTTGGCGAACGATATCTCAGCGCCTCATTTCATTTTTAGGGCTCCTTTTTTGTCTCCCCCGGTGGTGTTACTGAGTGGGGGTGCGGCCGTCACTCACTGTGCTGCCCCCAAATTATTCTTATCCCAGGTCGTGCAATGTCCTAGAGTTTATAAGTAGCCGAGCGCAGCCCGGCAGCTCCCTGGTCCCAGTCGGTGGCTGTAGAAAAAAAAGGTCCTTCCCCTCCCACCCGTGCCGCACGACAAGGCCACAAGCCTGCGCCAGGACCGAGGTGCACAGATACAGCATGGGGGGTCCGCCAGCCATGGTCCACTAAAATGTTTGTGCCCTTGTCGCTGCCCTGTATTGTGGCCAATGCGCTCCACTTCTTCTCCCTCCAGCATCCAGCGTGGCATTTCCCCCCCGCGGGGTCTGTCGTAATTACTGTGCGTGTGGTCCCCACCGGCCATGCAGCGTCTCGTAATCCTTTATACTCTTCCGACTACAGTACGTAGCGTACAGTGTGCAGACCACCGTATAGCTCTGGGGCGTGTACAATACCTCTGTGGCATTTTTTTGTTTCCCTACCATGTATTTATTGAAGACGGTACCTTCCCCCTGTTTTCTTCACCTGCACCGTTGCCACCACTCACTCCGCAGTTGCTCTGTCTCTATCTTGTCATATTTTTTCTCTCCGTCTCCAGTGCCGTCAAGTATGAAGTTCCGACCGTACCGGGCAAGGAACCCCGCTGGGGCCGAGCTGCGTGCTCTGCGTCCCAGCCACTCTTCCGACGGTAGGTTGCTGCTTTGGTTTCGGTTTCTCCAGGCCAGGCCACAGGATTTCCTCACCGCGTTCTGAGCTTTAAAGTGCTGCAATTTGCAAATCCCCCGATATAAACGGGTGGCTAATGTTCGATAGTTAAAGGCCTCACTAGTTCTCCTTAGTCAGGTTTCTACCATGCAGGATTTTGAAGGATATTTAGGGCGTCCACAAGGAGCTCGCCTAAGTTGCGGCCATCTTGCTTCGTGACAAGCTCCGCCCCCCCATAAAATCTATCTATTACCATTTTATTTTTCCAGCTTTCTGCAGCTGCGCAGGAAGGGGGCGTTGCTCCGCCGTTCCCATGGAGGAACTGCTGCTTCCTTCATCCATAGAAGGAAGGTAACCGTCCAAGAGAAATTAGGAGGCTTCGCACTTAGATGGGTGCATTCGTTAGTGCACTGAGGAAGGCTTCCTGACACATCATGCCAAGGTATGAGGTTAGATCCTTCCAGCAGGTCTGGCAGATGGGTATCCTGACATGCTCTCTTTAGCATTGTGATGTTGGTGATAGATAGGAGTAACCGTAGTAACATTATGAACAATTAACATGGTTGAATTGTTTGTGTTTTTCACCATTCTAATAATGCTCATAAAAATGATGTGTGTCATCTTTCTGATAATCGAAGTTCATGTTTTATTTACTAATAGTAGAGCTTTTTTTTTTAAATGGAAAATGCATTATCGTATCATTTCTTTTGGACTTCTTGGGAATTCAAAAAGTGACAAACGAAAGGGTTAAATCTGTTTCCACGATTCGCTTGGGAATCAGAGTGGTCATGCTTGAGGTTACCAGTAACATTTATAATTCTGAAAGGTTAAGGGTTTAGATGTGGTACTGTGAGCTAGCCAAAAACCAATATTTTCTGATTATATAAGAAGCTCAGTCTCTATATTATGAAGTTTTGTTGGCCTAATACATGGTCCTACTAAATTAGAAGGAACAGTATAACATGGAGCCACCGCCATTTAAGGTTTGGTTCCTATTTAATGGATCTCCTGAGTAGTTTACTTGCATGGGCCCAAGGTTAGTTTATTGCCTTATACGGCGACGTCCATGGTGATATGGGTTTATCCTCCTCAGCTTAGTAGGCAGCACCTATTTATGTCTGTAGGTCAATTAAGCTTGACCTTTTAAAAGGATTGTCCCCTGTATTGTTTTCCTTGCTTTGAATTTCATTCATTAAATATGGTGTAACCAGTGATTATTGCTGTTAATTTCAGACAAGCAGTCACTAACCATTTAACTAGATATGGGCTTGCCAATGGCGGTGGAGAAGTTACCTTTGTGGTTGAGGCACATGAAGTTTATAATTGTGAGGTTTTTTATTCCAGGGTTGATTTTACTGCAGTCTATGCCAATTCACTGACATTTCACACATACACCAAGGCTGCATTTACGGCTGAATATAGACCTTAGGAATATTTTGAAATACCATTAACCTACCAGGAACATCAAAATTGGTTCCAATTCGTCCTCCCACATACACTTCAAAATGTCAGAATGGCCCCTCTCAGTAATGATGGGGCACCTGGCCAGTCTTAGCAACTATATGCCTTATCCTAATGCACACGCATTAAACCAGTGTGATACATTTGCTCTCTTGAACCATATGGCTAGGCTGTATCAACATCTGATGCAGTATATTATGTGTACATTCATTACTGCCCCAGCAAGGGTTCCTCAATCTAGTCAGGATCAGTTAGCTGTGTCTGCAATTAGTCCTATTGCGATTAATGCCATTATGGGTAAAGTCCCGATCAAATGTGATGAAATTCCATTTCGGATTGCACAAAATACTAATTAGCTTGAGTCAGTGTTTCCTCATACAAGACCCCAAGATACATTTTTTATTCCCACTATGTGTCCACCACTTTGTATGGATCTCCCAGTTGAGGAGTGTAATCTGTGGGGTAATGTATTTGCTACAATCTACACCATTACTCAGGGTACTCTTTCAATCGCTATTTTACCTGAAGTTCTAGATTCAAACTGAACCTGGGCAGCCCCTGTCCTGGAAACTTATTGGTAATTTTGCCACATTGTCCTCAATTATTTTAAGTAATATTGAGCTTCTTTTGCAATATGCCAACGGCTTGCTTCAGTTTCCCAAAAAGATCAGTAATGTGAGCTCCCTAAAATAATTTCTGAAACCTATACATCTATAGGTCATGATAG
Organism: Lissotriton vulgaris; assembly: GCF_964263255.1. Classification (NCBI taxonomy): domain Eukaryota; kingdom Metazoa; phylum Chordata; class Amphibia; order Caudata; family Salamandridae; genus Lissotriton; species Lissotriton vulgaris. The sequence continues at coordinate 895,824,969 of NC_141693.1, read as the reverse complement.
TTTGGGAATCAGGTCTAATAAACTACAACATCAAGGCAAATCTGATACCCAAATTACCAATCAATGCTAAAGCTAAAACATGGAGTGGTTCTTCATAACGGGAGTCTTCTGAAAAACGTTACAATTTATGTAACAGTGATACTATTAAACACCCTGATAGGTATCAGTATTCGGATACATGTCCTTCTCGCTCCTTTTCAGATAAGCGGTCAGAGAGAGGGGGACAAGGCAATAGCAGGCAGGAGGATTATGTGAAACCAAAAAAAGACTTGCAGCACTGCTCTGACCTCATCATAAAAAGGAAGAGAAACTTCCACCTTCCACATCAAAAGCTCCATTTAAAAAGAAGAAAGTGTCTGGGATTTCCACAAAATATGTCAGACAAACTCATAGCTCCTCTTTGGAACTAGAAATGGACCAGAACTCTGCATGACAACGCCGCAGAGGTCAAAATAGTTCACCACACTCTTCAAGAGTTTCGGGTGGTGAGACCGAATAATGACTATGTACAAGTAGAAACTCCAGATCAGCAGCTAAGCCCTCCTGATATACTTTATGATTTGGACATTCAATTGAGGCTGACCTACGACTAACTATTAAAGTAATATTCAAGTACGAGGGGGCGGACGAAGGGGGAGGGGAAAAGGCCAGTCAAGGACAATCTGCTAGAGCAAGCCCCTGTGTACAAACTGAGGAAGGGGAGTCAGGGGGAGTTGAAATTTCGGAGGGGCCTGGTCAGATCGTAGAGGGTAAAGGGAGATCGACTTACTGCTTAAGAAATAGGCAGTTTCTTAATACTAATCCAGCCACAAATACCAAACTCCCTGTCCTTCCCCGAAGCACCAAAAGAAAATCCAAGAAAACTCCTAAAGTGCAAGCGAAGGCAGGAAGGGCCTCTAAAAAAACAGGGGGGTCAGTAGATACACGGGAGGGTCCGGACTGTGCAAGGATCAAAATTACCCCCTCATTAAGATCCTTCTTCAAAATACAAGAACAAAAACAGGACGAGGATAAAGAGGGAGTGAAGACTCGAGACTCTGAATCAAAACCTAAAATTGAAGACCAGAAAAAGGTAGGAGTTTCTACTAGTCTCACGCACAATCTACCCGGACCTTCAATCAGCTTAACCATGCCAAACACGTCTCTAACAGGGGATGCAGTCCATCCTACTCAAGACCAATGCTCAGCTCAAACAGAGACCCAAACAGAAACCCAAACCTCAACAGTAGTTCAAACAGTAGTCCAAACTCCATGTCAGATAAGAACTCCCATTCCCGCTCCCACTCCCACTCCCACCGACCTATTCCTAGAAAAAATGATGGAAGAAATTAAATCTAGATTCATGATCTCAGAAGGAAACCAAAGTAAGATCCAGGAAGCGTGTGAACTCTTAGACTCCAAACTAAACGCCCTAGGAGACAGAATAACTGCAGTGGAAGCTGAGGTAGTCGCTATAAACAGAAGAGTGGAATCTAACCAAAAAGAAATCAGAACTTTGAGAGATGCGGATAAAGTCTTCGCCGATAAGCTGGAAACGTTAGAAAATCACTCCAGACGGAACAACTTTAGAGTCCTAAATGTTCCGGAAGGTAGAGAAGGTACAGACATTAAAAGGTTCATCATATCGCTTCTGGAGGAGTTCTTCCCATGGTGCAAAGATCTCGGGCTGGAAGATGACATTCAGAGGGTACACAGAGACCTGTTTGGAAAAAATAAGGAAAGAAAGAATCCGAGGAAAATCCTGGTGAATTTTCGCACATACTCAATCAAAGAGAGACTACTAAGCGAAGCAATAAAAACGGGGTCATACAACAAAGATGATTGGTCCTTCAGGATCCGTTCTGATATCTCAAAAGTTACACAAGACAGGCAGTGGGAGTTGGGCCAGATGATGCCGGAATTGAAAGCGCTGGGCGCTACGGTTCAGATGAAATTTCCGGCTTCTCTCCGGATAATGTGGAGAAATAAAATGCATAATATAAGAGACCCCAAGGAAGTCGAACATTTTCTGGAACAATTACGTGATCAGATGAGGAAGTAGATTGCACTTCTGTATGCTCTGCTCAAATGTTAATAAAGCACAGAGCTCAAAAGAGGGCTATAACAAGCCCAAGGAAAAAGGGAGGTTTCTCCAGGGAAGGGGGGAATTTTTAACTTATTACTTAACTTTTGCACTATTGAAAAGATAAAAATGAAACAAAAATTATACACGGGAAATGGGAGCAAAATAGGGGAAAAAAGAAAAAACGTCCTCAGCAACAATCAGAAATGGAAGGAGTACATGGAGGCCCGTAAAAACAGAAAGAACTAATCTTACAAATGAATAAAAATATAACTCATGTCAAAATAATCTCCTGGAACGTGAATGGTTTAAGAATTAAGAGTAGAAGAAGGAGAATATTAGAATACTTAAAAACAGTAGATAGCAAGATCATAATCCTCCAGGAAACACACTTACAAAAAAAAGAGTGGGATGACATCATGAAAGAATTGTACTGGGTAGACTCATATATCTGTACTAACCAAGAGTGCGTTGTTAAAGGCATTGCCATTCTCTTTAAAAAATCCTTGAAGGTAAAAGTGGAATCATCAGAAATTGACCCAAAGGGTAGATGGGCCCTGGTCAGAGTAAGGATACGGAATAACCCGTTAACCGTGGCAGGTTATTATGGTCCAAATATGGATGACCCGGTTCCGCTGCAAACTTTGTACTCACATCTACTCTCGGCTTCTTCTCCAATAATTCTAGGTGGAGACTTTAACATAATACTCGACCCAAAAACAGACCGCCTCCCCATTAGAAAACAAATAACTTTGCCAAAAATGAGAGATTGGTTGGGGGTATACAAAAGAGATATGGGCTTAGTGGATATATGGAAACTAAAGGGGGAAAACAGAATAACTTTACTTTCAAAAATAAAAGACTCGGAATCCAATCAAGAATCGATTTCTTTCTGCTGGAGCATGGTCTAGTTGAAAAAACAGTTAAAGTAGAACACATTCCTGCCCACCTTTCGGACCATTCTGCAGTCCTGATCACCTTGAAACTTGACTTTAATAAGGAAAGTACAAGATGGACCTTGGGCCGTACAATCCTCTTAGACCCCCAGATCATTGACCAGCTAAAAGCTAGGACCGAGTCTTTCTTTGAGGACAATAAAGAAGGCATCTCGATACAGACTACCTGGGACGCTTATAAAGCGGTGATCAGGGGACACATCGTCAGCCTAGCAGCCCATAAATCAAAGAGCATGAAACAGTCGATATTAACGTTGGAAGAGAAAATCAAAATCTTGGATCTGCAAATAGCCACAGCAACTTCTCCCTCTCATAAAGAACAACTAGAGGTGGACCGAATGAATCAAAAAGATAGTTTAACAGAAATCTTAGAAAACAAAGTTCGAGAAAAATGGGAAGCCAGCAAACTCGCCCACTATGAATATGGGGAGGGTTGTGGCAAGATGCTCGCTTGGAAAATCAAGACAGAGCAAGCCATGAACAAAGTTGTTTGTATTGACCCTAGAAACCCAGCAGAGAATGGATCTGAAGAAGTTGTAATAAAACAAGAATTCTTCACTTTTTTCTCAGATCTCTACAATGAGGATTGTAAACCCGAAATGGAAAAAATAAAACATTTTCTGGATCCCCTAAATCTCCCACCCTTACCAACAGATTTGAGAGAAGAACTAAACGCAGAAATCTCGACTCAGGAAGTAGAAGAGGTATTAAAAAACCTTAAGAAAGGCAAAGCGGCAGGTCCAGATGCCCTACCTAACGAATTTTATACAAAACTAAAAGAAGCATTGCTTTTACCCTTAACTACACTACTGAACAAAATATTCATAGGAAAAGATGATCTCCCAGACTCATGGAATGAAGCGACAATAACCATCCTTCTAAAACAGGGAAAAAGCCCAAAAAATTGCGAATCTTACCTTCCAATCTCGATCTTGAATTGTGATTATAAGATCTGTACACAGATTATGGCAAAAAGACTTGGGAAAATAGCGGGACTTCTAATAAACAACAACCAGAAGGGCTTCATACCCGGAAGACAATTACAAGACCTAACGCAAGAATTGTTCGCCGCCATAGATATCGCCTCCAACGAGAAAATTCCTCTATCAATAATCACCATCGACGCCGCTAAAGCGTTCGATAGAGTTAACTGGGTATACCTATGCGAAGTTCTGAAAAAATTTAACCTAGGGGAATATATCCTGAACATGGTGACAAAAATATATACCTCTCCCAGAGCACAAATCTTAATCAATGGCAGCCTTACCTCTAATATACAGATAAAGAGAGGAACGAGGCAGGGATGCCCCCTCTCCCCCCTGCTCTTCAACTTTTATATTGAGCCTAAGGCGGAACATCTCAGAATCAATCCTTCTATATCTCCATTTTCCTTCCAAGTCTGGTCTAAGAAGATTGCCCTCTATGCAGACGACTTGATGATCTTTACAAGTAACCTCAGTGGATCACTAACAACAGTCGAAGAGGCCTTAACCAGGTTTGGAAGTATCTCTGGTTATCAAATCAACCAAGATAAAACGGAAACAATGAGTTGGAATGATAACTCAATCAGCCCTTACAATAAGGTTAAAATCAGATACCTCGGTATAGACCTAATAAAAGACTTAGATAAGGTGACTCTCATTAACATACAAAGAATAGAAAAGGAAGTGAAAAGGTTACTGGAAGTATGGGAGGGACTCCCCTTGACGTTACTAGGCAAATCGAACATAATAAAGATGTCAATTCTACCAAAATTTACTTTTGCCTTTGGTGCCATCCGTCTGGAATTTAAAAAAGAAACAATAAAAAAAATCCAGACCGAAATCTCAAGTTTTATCTGGTCTTCAAAAAAACCCAGAATTGCCTGGAGCAAGCTAAGAAGGAAAAAAGTGCAGGGGGGGGATTGCAAGCCCTGGTCACTTTGAGTACTGCAGAGCGTGTCAATTTAAATCAACCAGAAAGCTCCTTAATACATTTGAAAACTACCCGTTGTACCTCCAAACAATGACTAATAAAACCAGCTACTTCCTATACAAATTTGGACATCCTAAATTTTTCAAAAAAATTTAACTTAAGATTCTGAAGTCTGCGGCCAAATCTTGGTTTGGCATAAGATGTACATTAAACATTCCTTACTACAGCGACCTGGCCCCAGAGTGTCTTAAAGAAAAACTAGCACTCCCGATAAAATCAGCAGGAATAACCAAGTGGGGTCATCTAATGTCTCAAAACATCCTTCTGGACTGGAACACCTTGTATTCAAAAACTAATGGCTCATTAGCCAAATTTAAATTCTCTCAGCTATCTAGCTGGGCCAAATCTCTAAAAGAAGTCAGAGCGGGCAATTTAACCTTGGAAAAAGAAATGCTGAAAAAGGAGACTATAAAAAAAGAAATTTCGCGTTGATACTGGGCCTTGATTCTTGCAGGGGAAGAAGAATTTCGGATACCGGAGAGAGTATGGGGGAAAGATCTGCCAACGCTGGAGTTAAACAACCAATGGCAAGTATCTATGAGTAAATGCTGGACAATTGTAATATCAGCTGCACTAAAGAGAAACCATCTGTTCACTTCTCATAGAGTTTACTGGACCCCAAAAAAGCTGTCGAAATTTGCTGGGACGGTAGTGAAAGTCTGCCCAAAATGTGGATTGGAAAGGGCCAACGACTTACATATGTTTCGGCAGTGCCCCCTTCTCGACGGCTTCTGGAATGATGTGGGTAAGACACTTGAGGGGGTCATAGGAAGACATCTAAATGTAAGTATTGACTTAATTATCTTTGGGGTAAGGAATCCAAATGTTCCAGAAAAACTTTCTATAGCACAGGAAAATTTACTTTTCATGTTAATACTGCTGGCAAGGAGAGAAATTTGTGTGAAATGGGTAATGGTAATGTAATGTAGTTTCTTATATAGCGCACGTATCACCACAAAGGGTATCTCGGCGCTTGCTTTGGGAACCCGTCCTGGTTTTTCCCTGTGGGATAGCCCAGCTGGGCACCCCCAAGGTGAAAGCCAGGCATCCCGCCGCGGGGCCGTAGTGGAGATTGAGCAAGCTATTGCCCAGAGTTGCAGAGCGTGAACCCCTGATTCAAGTAGGCACCGAAGCGAGAATTATCAGGTCCGTGGACATTTGGGCTCCAAACCCTGCCGCGTCGGGAATTGAACCCTGGTCCCGGGCTGACCTCTGCTTCTGGGTCTGCCTCCTCTAACCGGTGAGCCACACTTCTCCACTAGGTAAGCCCGGTCCCTCCATCCCACAGTGAATGGTTAAGATCAATTCTAAGAATATACAAACTTGATAAAAGAAAAGCCCCAAGTAAAAAACTTAAGTTCTGGGACATCTGGGAAAAATACCAGCTTAGCTTTAGCTAAATTGTTTGGTGGACAATTCTTGTATTATAATTGATATTGCTCCTAAGGCTGATACGGCTCAGATAGACCTATATAAAAGTCCAATGATTATGTGTAAGCAATGGAAAATCAGGAAGAAGGCCTGTTTGAGTAGCCAAAATGGCTAGCTCCCCCCCTCGAACTAAATCCTTCTACAAAGTAATGGAAATAAGGGAATCCTCTCTTTCAATTGTTTCAGGGGAACTGTCTAGATATACACACTCGGTTATATGACAGTGAAGGCTAAAAACCAAAGTGAGATTGGGGCCCCGACAACTCCTTACTAATAATATTGCACTAATGAGGACACAAAATAAATAAATAAATAAATAAATAAATAAAGTAATATTCTGGCAGAAATTAACTAATGAATACAACATTCTATTTTGGCTGAGGTAGATTGGCCGCCAGATTTTGTTAGAGAAGTCCCACAAGGTGGAGGATGTTTTCATTCCTTCCTTTTCTGTTATTGTTCCCAAGGAAGTTAAAGCAGCATATGCAGCAGAATGGGCTCTTGCACAGGCTGCAGCATTATATCACAATCAGGTGGGTTGGGATAAACACTCACCATATCATGTTATACCTATGTGGTCCAGTCTGTAGGTGCAAGCTCAATACCCTATTAAACATGAAAATAAACGCCCTGTTAAGGAGATTCTATCAGAATTAGAATATCAAGGTGTGATTGAAGATCGTGTCTCTCTTATGAATAATCCAATATTTTATGTGCTGATTCAGAAGCGTTGTCCTATGTTGATGACATTTACCTCACAAATAATGATTTGAATACACATTTGGCCAGGATGGATCGTATTATTCTGGGATTTGCTGCCCATGGCTATAAATTCAATTTTCCAAAATCTAAAATTGCCTGTCTCAGTGTCCTGTTTTTGGAATATGAATTATCAAAAGAAGGCAAAATCGTAGCACCACATTTCTTAATGAAATGTGCTCTTTTGCAAATAACTTTAAAAAGCTTCAATCGCTTTTAGGTTTTCTCAACCTTGGTAGAACATACAAGCCAGATTATGCACAATGGGTTAAACCATTGTGCAATTTAATTCATCCTGATTTTCCTAGTAAAAATTGGACTCCTGAACATACTATTATTTCAGAAATTTACAAACATGCTTAAGTCTGAACTTTACATGCTCGTGTTATCACTACCAATTTAGTACTCCACGTAATTGTGGGTTACAGTGGCATTACATATGTTTTATTAATTGAAAGAGAAACAGTGCTGATCCCATTTATATTCCTATGCAGAAATGCATTTTGCATTGATAGAAATGTTTTTGATTGCAGTTCAAAAAGATGCCCTCAAGGAACGTCCATTGGCGCCGGGGAAACTTATAATTGTGGTGTCTCCTATTCAGGCCTTAGATGCTGTCACCAAGGCTAGCCTTCCTAACGCGAAAGCCTTACATCCTAGATGGATCCAGTGAGCCAATACCTTGACAGCTACTGATTTTTATTATATTTTTTACCCTACTTTGCAAACACAGGAATACCTCCAGTACGAACAAGATTACCCGGTTTCTAGTGAAATTTTGCCTCTAGATGAATATGCTTTCATAACCTATACTGACGGTTCAGCTCAAACTGCCATTGATATACTAAGCTCACGCACTCAGCTGCATGTGATGCAGTAAAAGGTGTCATGAAAGACGGTGTATTTCAGGCACAAAAAACATATACAGAAACCCTAGGTAAGTTTACTGGTCAGCTGGCTGAATTGAAGACTGTGACTCTGGCTTTTCAGAATACCGATTCAATATTCACCACACTTATAGCGTGTGATTCCTATCACTGCATCCAGACCTTTAATGATAATTTACCTTATTGGCGCTTAAATGGATTCGCTGATTCTCAAGTAAAGGCTCTTAAGTAAAAGCTTTTATAGGGAAAGGTGGCGGCACTAAAGAATGCCTTGCCACAGGCTCATGTAGTTTATATATTAGTATTCAACGTGCTGGCCTACACATTGCAGGGAATTCATTGGCTGATGAATCTGCCAAGGCAGCTGTTCAGACTGTTTTAGTAAGGGAGATTACTCGTTCACATATGAAGTTAGACAAGCCCCTAATGGCTGCGGTCACTGATTGAGCTAGTGGAGAGCCCTTCCCTAAAGGCTGTTCAGCAAAATACTCTTATCTATTGAGTCCTCAAAATATACCTTAGGCCTAAATTCTCAAGGTGGGTGATCGAGTGATACCCAACCAAAACTGCTGGTTAGAGTTTTTAATAGCTACACATGAGGAATTTGGGTCTGCCTATGCTGGTGTGGCAGCTACTGTTTCTTTACAACAGAAATGGTACTGGTGGCGGGGTCTTTACAAACAGATTAAGAACGTTGTCATTAGTTGCAATATTTGTCAAAAAGTTAAAAGTTCCACTGTTGCATGCCCACCGCAGACACCTTTTAGTTTCAAATAAGCCATTGCAGTGTCTCTACTTAGATCATTGCGAACAACTTCATTCAGATGGTGCCTTTGAATATATCTTAGTGGGTATTGATTCTTGTTCTTGATTTCTATGGGTGTGGCCACAGCAATCCGCTGATGCTCAAACTGTTTTAGGGATTTGCCAGTCTTCATCTGTACATAAGAAGTGGCAGTATTCCACTCAGGCCAAGGACTGGCTTTTGCTTTTCAGGCTTACCGAGATACTATGGGCACGCTCGGTGTTGCTGTGCATATTTCCACCACCTATCATCTTGATAGAAATGCGATAGTGGAACAGAAGAACTGTGACTTAAAGAAGTCCTTAACAGCTAGAGTACTAGGTTCAGGTCATAGTTTGAACCCTCACCTGCATGGAGTCTGGAGAGCTTTAAATAATCTGCCTAGAAGGTCGTTGGGTGATCGGGCTCACTATGAGGTACTCTTCCGGGCCCAAATGTTTGGTCCAGATCTTGATAACTCTGGCATAGTGGCTGGGAATGTGCCCTTTGACATCAATGAACGTTTTTCTGTCTTAAAAGAATTAGAAGACTCCCGAGAAGAGCTCTCCAATTTGAATTCTAAACGTTCTACAACTGACGAAGTGAAAAAACAACCAGCAGTCTCTGGCTGGATTCTTTAAGTTGAGGATCTAGTCTGAGAGAAGATTGCAGATAAAAAAGAGTTTGGCCTGTCCTACCATGCACTGGTGTCTGTCCTTGCTGTCCAATGTCCTCAAACTGTGATACTCAAACTGTGATTTTCCCACCGCTTGCTGATTGTAAACAGAAACTACAAGTTTCCATTGATTTCATCAAGTTACACTATATGGCCAGTTCTCCATAGTAGGACACGGGGTTCTGGGCAGTTCCCTGTCACCTCTCCCTACCCTGAATTAAATCTTTCTACATCCACTAAGCAGTACAAATATGTCTACACCCAAGCTGGGGTCTTCAGATGCTGAACTTGCAATCGTACCAGTTAATGGAGAAAACACAGGATGTGTTTCAAATGTGAGTTTGCCGTTTTCGACTGCTACTCCTTGCAAATAAATGATATACTATAAACCACATTTTGAGGTGCCTACCTGCTCTCCTTTGCCCAATGAGGTCCCTGTTTTTACTCAGACTGCCTCTAGTTATTTTGTCAACATTGATGATTTTTCTTCACACTTTTCATCTCCTGGGAGGGTGCGCTTCCACTTTTATTTTGGCTGAAACAGACTTACCTGGTTCCTCCATGGTCCTACTGTTGGATTTTCATTTCATTATTCTTTCTCCTCCTCTTGATTGGATTTGTTACAGTTTTTCATGCTGTTGAATGGACACTCTCTCGCAGATCATACTTCACCACAACTGGTAGCTGAGGTGCTTATGCCCCATTCTTATTTACATAAGGCCCGCAAAACTTGTCCCTCGTGAACATTGCTGCATTCCCTGTCCATGATGGTATTGGTTGGGATAAAGTTTCTTATGACATTTTTGGTCCAACACAGACATTCCAAATTCCATATGGTTTTAATGTTTCTATGAGTGTGGTTATTACCCCAGGTTCAATTTTTTATTAATAGGATGTTATGCCTGTTTCTAATATGCTGTCTGAATTAGAATTGTACACTGCATTTGAGAATGAAGATTTGTATTTGAATACTGCAAATTATGATGAAATGTTTTTACCATCATTATGCAAATCACTATTTACACAAAGCTAGTACTCCATATGCTGTTGCTATTTATACACACTGGGAACACTGCTTGACACCATCTGTAGGTAGTTGTAAAACTTATTTAAAGAAGTACCCTGATTTTTTTGGACATGTCCCTACAGACCTGGTTTCATATTATTACAGGCTTACACCTTTCCCAGCAAAGAAAAATATGCTTGCATAAAGAAAACTGATTTCTTCAGATTCATTTATTTCACAACTGGTCCTGAAGGGTTATGAGTATTGGAATGACAATACTGAGCTTAAATATGTTTGGGGTACATTATGCTGGCAGGTTCATGGCACTTATGTTTTATTTAGGGCTTGTCTGATCCTTCATCAAATGATCTTTTTAATCAAAACAGTACAACAGACTACATCTCTTGGTTTGGCCAATACTAAAAATATAAATACGCAAAGCAGTCACTCTGTTGGGAAATTTGATAATTGACAATAGTTTATTAATTTCACAGAAGTACAGCTCAATGAGATCATCCAAATTGGAATTTACAATTTGTCACTTTCTAGTTCAGAGGGGTGGCTTTTATGGCCCGTTGATACCAATGGTAGCAATGCCCTTTTTTAAAGCTCTTCCAATGTGTTTAAAGCAAGCAGGCCAGATCCCCGGTATATTCCGTTGTTACCCTCTGGAGTAGTTACACCCTATAGCATAGGAAAGGTATGCTAGCAATTTTTGGAACATTCCACATTATCAGCAGTTAAAGACCACTGATCACTTCTTTCTGATAGTATGGATTTACAGGGTTTATAGTGGGCCACACAGCTCCCCGGTCCTTGGTGTGTGAATATATATATATATATATATATATATATATATATATATATATATATATATATATATATATATATATATATATATATATATATATATATATATATATATATATATATATATATATATATTCACTTAAAAAACCATAGGTTTCAGGCCTTATATAGTTAGGAATTAGCATTTAAAAAACCATTAAAATTGCTCCTATATAGTTAGTTGTACTAACTATATTTCGTGCACCCGCAATCCACTGCTGATGATGTCACATATTACATCATTCATGACATGGTCTGTGACATCACTGATGACATCACTGATGACATCTCAAATGACATCACTGATGACATCTCATTTGAGATCACTGATGACATCATCCAGTGACTGTGTGTTTCTGTAAAGTTTAAATATGTTTTACATATTGAAGAATGAGTGGATGTATAAGTGTCTGAATGAAGGATTTAGTAGGTGCGTGACTGACTGTATGAGTGAGTGATTAAATGTGTCTTACTAAATGCATGGGTTAGTGACTAAACTGTCTGAATGTGTGCATCAGTATGCACCTTACTTATTCAAACATATACTAACACATACTTACTCTCTTATACAATCACTGATACAAGTACACAATGATCCATACAGCCACTCGCACATTCACTGGCTCTCATGTATAGTCATTTATATATGCCAACTCTCACATGCACTGTGTTGTACATATGTACTTACTTGGACCTGTAGCACTGAGATATCCATTCACTCACCAACACACCCATGCACACACTCAACCGCCCATATAGCTGTTTCCACATGCACTCTTGAACTCATACACCTAGTGAATCAACTGCTCACACATCTATGCACAGAGTCACACACCTCCCAGCCACCCACACACACACTCAGTCTCCCATTCAAATACTTGGGCAACCAATCAATAACCCATGTAGACACTCATATAGCTACTGATCAACACATGCAGCAGCTTACACAACAACAGACATACTGATGCACACATTCAGACAGTTTAGTCACTAACCCATGCATTTAGTAAGACACATTTAATCACTCACTCATACAGTCAGTCACACACCTACTAAATCCTTCATCCAGACACTTATACATCCACTCATTCTTCAATATGTAAAACATATTTAAACTTTACAGAAACACACAGTCACTGGATGATGTCATCAGTGATGTCAAATGAGATCTCATCAGTGATGTCATCAGTGATGTCATTTGAGATGTCATCAGTGATGTCATCAGTGATGTCACTGACCATGTCATGAATGATGTAATATGTGACATCATCAGCAGTGGATTGCGGGTGCACGAAATATAGTTAGTACAACTAACTATATAGTAGCAATTTTAATGTTTTTTTAAATGCTAATTCCTAACTATATAAGGCCTGAAACCTATGGTTTTTTAAGTGAATATATATATATATATATATATATATATATATATATATATATATATATATATATTATAATGAAACTTGGAAAATTTCTCAACAAGAAGCTGCTGAACGGTTAAGACAAATTGACAAGAAAAAATTAGAAAAGTCTTTGGCAGTTGTTGAAAATGGGATGACCACATTGTCAACACATTTTTATTAGTTGAATAATATTCTTTCATCTGCATTTCATATCATACAAAATGGCATGTCCATGCTTCAACATGGCCCGAGTTTGTTGAGATATATTTTGCAACTAAGTTGCACATTGCAGGATTTAAAATCAAATCGAATACTACGGAAATATTTGAATGCAAAGGAATTGTTTTTGCCTTATTATTTGACATGCATAGAACAAATTATGGCTAGGAAAGAAGCAACCTACACTATGCTTAATATAGAGCATTTAGAAAAGTTGCCTTCTGCTGTTGCTAAAACCCCATCAGCCGTCTGGCTTATACATGGTTTCATTTCTTTCCCCATTTCAACGTTAAATTTCATGTTATGTCTTAGAAATTTTTCAGTGGGCAGATATGAAGAGATAATTGCAGGTTTTTTACACAAGGGTTGATTTCTCCCTTTTTATCATATATACGTGCATGAGAACAAAGAGGTTTTTGTTAGTCTATATGAGTGTGGTCCTTCTTTGGCTCACTCCTTCATTTATAAAGAGATAACACTTGATGGAGTTTGTAATGAGTCCATAGCTAATGTTGCATGTTATTTTTTATTTGTAGAGTGTTCCTGGACCATTGATAAAGTCGGAATTTTTGTTGCTTTACAATGAGAGCTACTTAATTGTAAATGATAAGGGCTGCTGCGGGATGAAACCAGGTGTCCCTTTTTTTTTAACCAATTTTTATTTTAACCAAAAGCAACACAGGCATTTACAGCACTTCCGTTGTATGACAATGCTGTACATATAGCCCTTCCATTACATCAATGAAGTCAAGAAACAAGGTGATTCTTAATATGTAGTCACTATTTTCAAGGATGCGACTTGCTGTATGAATATCTTATATCTACCCACACATTCCACCAAGGAAGGGACTTTGTGGGCAATGGTCCCTTTTTCACAGATTAGCTTTGATAAATCAAGCAGACTAAAAGCCTTATTGTTTCAAGAAGATGTGGCTTTAACATCTGCCCGAGAAACTTTTTATCTCTAAAAACATGTTCCTCGTCTGAGGTACAATCACTCACTAGAAGTGTGGCTCACTGGTTAGAGCAGGCAGACCCTGAAGCAGAGGTCAAACCCGGGACCAGGGTTCAATTCCCGACGCGGCAGGGTCTTGAGCTCAAATGTCCATGGACTCGATCATTCTCGCTTCGGTGCCTGACCTAATCATGGGTTCACACTCTGCAACTCTGGGCATTAAGCGTGCTTAATCTCCACAACGGCCCCCCCGCGGCAGGATGCCTGGCTTTCACCTTGGGGATGCCCTGTAGGGGCTATCTCACAGGGAAAAGCCAGGATGGGTTCCCAAGGCAAGCGCGGAGATACCCCTTCGGGGGTCGATTCTGGCACTATATAAGAAACATAATAATAATAATAATAATAGCCGCCACATTTCGGTGAGCTACTACACCATATTTTCAATTCTTCTAACACCCCTGTAGTGGTGCTTTTTTAAAGTTATTGGGTCCGGATTTGTTTCTACGTTTCAGACTGTGCTTGGAGTTTTTCCATCTTCTATACCCTAGTTATTTTCAAGTGTTTTTGGAGGCATTCTGATTGTATTATTCCTTTCGTTGCTATTTTGGTTCTCTATTTGTTCCTCCGCGATGGGTGACCCGCAACAAGGCTTTATGGTGATGGAACTAATTCACGGCCTACTGTGTCGTCAACACATGATACAGTATTTTGGAGAATCTTCGTTATTGGAACTTAGTGAGAACTGGTCTCTGTCCTTTCGGTCTGTGTGGTTCCAACCTCCTATGGTGCTCTTTCGAGTGTACTCTCGATGTGTGCCTTGCTGTGCAATTGCTGCAGTATCCTAACATAAATCAGCTTGTGTGCCCTTTGTGGTGGCATTACTTGTGTTGTCTATGATTCTGCTCCCTTTGCTGCAAGATTCTTATTATGAGTTGCCTTTGCCAATGCCAGATGCTTCTTCGACTTCAGGTTTTCTGACATCTGGTTCCTCTCGGAGGTTGCACTCCTGTCACTGTTGCCTTCGAATACTGTTGGATGGGTGGGCGGAAAATCCGTTTCGCTCGCGGATTTTGCGGATTTTCGGTAAATTCGCAATCCGCGAGATTCGCGAATCTCCCGCAAAATCCGCAAATCCGCGAGCAGCGGATTTTGCTCGCACTGCTCGCACTGTTCGCGTGAGTTCGCGGCTTCCCAGTACAACTTCGCGCCCCGCGAATAAGTGCCAAATTGCAGAAATACGATCTAATCAAAACTGAAACTACTTACCAGGTTCAAAAGTTCAGGCTCATCATTAGTAGCCATTTCCTGTAGTGCTTGCTGAGGGGCCCCTCCAGAGTTCAGTTGCCAGTTGCAACTATTATGTGACCCTGCTCTGAACCTCAGAATAGTTACACATATGCCACAAAGGCCCTGAATTACAGCTAAGGGAGACAAGCAGGAGCCAGGCTGGCAGTTCAAATCCATTAATCAGCCCCTAATTCATTATTGTCAGTTGGGGCAGGGCAGGTGTTGTAACTAATTTTGCAACAATGAAAGCATTTAGCAAGTGCAAAAGTTCACTAATCAGGAAGCACTAAGGAAGCAGGTGCCAGCTAAAAAAATATTCTGTGACACATTAATCAGCCCCAAATTAATTCAGGTCACTTGAGGCAGGGAAGGTGTGCTTGCGTTGCCACAATAATGTACACTGACTGGACAACCAGAGGGTGCTGTGATGAAACAGAGGGTGGCATGGGTGGGCCAGAGGGTGGCATGAGTAGTCAGAGAGTGGCAGTGGTGACAGAGAGTGGCAGTGATGAAGAAGAGTGTCCCAAACAAGCTGGACACGTAGAAACAACAAGTTCGCGAAACTTGCGACCCGACAGGTAAGTTCGCAAATTGCGAAATTGTAAAAACCCTCGCGAACTGGCAGAAACACGGGCGAACACAAAAAAAAAAATCCGCAAATTCGCGGGAATTCGCGGATTTTGCGGATTTTGCGGATTGCGAGTTCGCAAATCCGCAAAATTCGCGAACGCGAGATCCGCAAAATTCGCCCATGCTTAATGGAGATGAGACTCTTTGTCTTTTGAATCGTGTTCTTCAGACCTCTGTTGATGTCTTGTCTGTGTGTGCGGGTTCAATCCTGGGCTTCGACGACCCTCTAAATATGGATGTGTTTGACATGTTGGGGATGCCGCAGTTCGGATGTCTCCAAGACTCTTTAATTGACTTTTGAGGTTTTATGAAGTTCTTTTTTTTATTTTTTAGTACTTTGCCTGGTTTTTTAATTTGGTATTTTCATGGTTTTTGCATATGTTTATGCGGTTAAAGTGCTTTATGAAAGACAAGGCCTTTTAGATATTGTCATTACTACTGCTTATATTTGTAAAAGTAATCTCTCCAACCAAGGGGAGGGTGTTGTGGAGCTTACATTTAGCCTCCATTTCAGCTCTCTTATTTAACTTAGCATCTTTTTCTAATGATGGTTTGCAAATGTTTTCCCTAACACGAGAATGTGCCTCACATGCATTTATTTCTGATAGACATTATCCCCCTGTAGTCTGAACATTTAGTTCCAGGGTTGCACATTCCAACACGATGCGTTTTATTTTTGCTCGTATAAGGAGACTCTTTCTCCCCTGACTAATTAAAGACGCTGTTCTGCAATTCTGTCACGTCACAGTAAGATAAGGATGGTGTTTTATTATTTAAACAGCATCCATTCTGAATTCGGTGAGAGGTGCTTCACTTCCCACTGAAGTCATGCTGGACACTACTGTCAGCTGTGACTGAGATGCAGCCCTACTGGCCTCGACCTTCATCCTGAGAAGGAAGACAGCCATGCAAGAGAAGTGTACAGGCCTGCACCCTTAGATGGGTACATTTGTTAATGCACTGAGGCGGCCTTCCTGACACACAGTGCCAAGGTATGTGGTTAGATTTTTCTAACAGGTCTGGCAGATGGGTACTCCTGACATGCTGTCTTTAGCATAGAGATATTAGTGATAGATAGGAGTAACCTTAGAAACATTACGAACAATTAATATGGTTGAACTGCTTGTGCTTTTCACCATTCTAATAATGCTTATAACAATGATGTGGCTCATCTTTCTGATAATTGCAGTTCATGTTTTATTTATAAAGATTAGACATTTTCAATAAACGTTTGAAAATGCATTATCATATCTGTTTTTTGTGACACCTTGGACATGCAAATGTGACAAACAAAAGGGTTAGATCTGTTTTCACTAATTCCTTCGGAATAAGAGTGGTCATGTTCAAGGTTACCAGTAACATCTAAAGCTCTGAAAAGTTAGTGGTTGAAACGTGGTACTGTGAGCTAGCCAAAAACCAACAATTACTGATTATATAAGAAGCCCCAGTCTCTATGTTATGAAGTTTTTTTTACCTAACACACAATCCTACTAAATTTATAGGTATTGTATTACAGAATTAAGCTTTAAATTTTTTGGTTTATGGTGTTTTTTAAGTATTGACTCACTCGGCCTGGGGCATAGAAGAGAAGGTAGAGCATTCCACAGCCTTGCAGCATGATATTTGAAAGAGTGACAACCCCTTCTCCCTCGTCTAAATTTAGGCATAACAGCTATATTTGCTCTGCAGCATCTTAACTCTCTATTAGGGAGGTATTGCTTGATGAATGGTACTGTAGGTCTGAGCCTAAGAGAGCTCAGAAGACGATACAACGTGTCTTTTGAATCTCTTCTCAACAGGGAGCCTGTTACAGTAGCAGCAGGAATTTGATTTTTAGAGAGCAAATCAGTTCCTCCCACCAAATAATACATGTTTGTGATTAGCCATTTGATGTGCTCTTGTGGACATCTGCAGTGATCCTGGACCCCTAGGATTTACTCCCACTCCCGTTTTGGAAGCATGGCTCACATCATATGGCTTTAGCTCACTGCTTGTTGCTGTGTAGTGGCCTTCAGGTTTGCAGCTGCACTTTAAGCAGTGCCAGGAGCACCTCCATGTGTCCACCCTCCTTTGCTGAGAGGGGGAGAGTGCTTTGTTGCCACAATCCTGATACCCATGTTTTCAGAAAGCAATAAACACTCCGCTTATGTATGCCTCCGGAGTTAGCGTCCTCCTATACATTACATCCAACACTCCAGTTCTTAGGTTTACATTATGATCATTGATAAAGCATGCCTTTCCATACATAAGGCTCAGGGGTCGTATCATGTACATGCTTACTTCACATATGCACTAGAAAGAAAGAACATGAGCATGTTTTGTTGAAAATTTTCTGCCTTCAGTGCATACATTAATTCAGAAAATGCACGACTTAGTGTATAGACTGCACATCTAACCTGGGCTTCTATTGGAATTCTATAACGCATATTAGCAAGCCCATTATCACCGTTTTAGCGGCAGTTTCCTGCCGCTAAAACAGAGATAATTTTAACGAGCTTCTTGCTAATATGCCCCAATGTCTTGCATTGAACGAGTGTTCGGGGATTTGACTTCATTGCAGGCAAGAGGAAGCCAGAAGACTTCAGGAGGCAACAGCAGTAACAGCAGTGTGGTATGCCTGGGGCAGAAGCTCCTTCTCCCAAGAGCCACTTGGCCTCCTCTGAGGACTCCTACAGAGAGATATCCCAAAACAATTGCATAGATGCCAAAGTCCATCGTTCCTGGTCCAAAATGAGGTCTTGGATGTCAAAGTCATGTACAGTGGCTTCTTGCTCCTCGCTATTGAGGACCAATTCAGCATTGAATAAAATGATATTCAACACTGAAAGCTTCTTCAGCACCCTTCCACATTAAGCAATTCCATGTAAACAAATCCTTTAATATAAAAATATTAAATATCTGCAAAACACTCGACATTATTAAACCTGTAGTGCTGAATTTATAAACCGAATATTCCCAGGTGTACTCTCCTTCAAGAAGACAAATACTGGCCATTGTCATACCGTCATGCGTGGTACCAGCTCTTCCACAGTAAGTACTGGAAGGACGTCCAGGAGAGTGCCTTAGCACCACAGAAGCATCTGTCTCCAAAAAGGTTTCCTTCTGAAACGCATAAGGTTACATAATCCAAGTCTCGAACATATTATGAAGCACAATAGTTTTTAAGAATGAAAGGAGATTTCATCTAGAAGAGGGCACACTCCAAAGAATCATCAAGCATCATCTTTCTCATAGAATATCTCGTACCTACTTTCATGAATGCACACTTGACACGCACTGCTCTACCAACACGCATATTTTACCTCCAAAATCTTTCCACTTCTCCTTCAGCTAGTGCCACCAGTGGATAACTAGAAAAACAGAAAAAATGCTGGCCCTCGGAATGATTTTACCTCACAACTTATGAGAATACAAACAAGGGGAAAACCTTTTGTTTGTATGGGTTATTTTATTTAAACCCTTTTTATCAATTTTTGATCATTTTAAGAAACATTTAAATGGGTGAGAAAAAACACTAAATACAAACATTTACACTATTTACAACTATCATGCATACAATTATCATACACCTATCAATAACAAACATATATACAAATGAATCCACATTTATGTACAAGCTTCTTTTACAAGAAAAAAATAATAACAATTCGACCATCACAAATAGTTAATCTTTGCGAGAATTCAAATCATTAAAGTGCCCCAACAGGGTCAAAAAAACAGAAAAAGGCAACAAGCAATTGAATTGAAACTCTTCAATTAGTTAAAGTTGATAAATAACTGGAGGTTTTGCTAAATCAAAAATGCCTATTTGCCGTTTTGCCGACGCGTTTCGAATCTGGATACAATCTCAGATTCTCTTCAGGGCTCTTTCAATGTAGTACTCTTTTCGAGTGGATAAAGCGGTCCCGCGGTCCAATTATTCGAGTGGGATAGGGCTTTTGGTTTGGCAGTGGTTCTTGAGTTGTTATAAACGGGGACGCTACTGTTTCTTTTCACACTGTGAATTCTTCGCTCACAAGGCAAAGTCGCTACAGTCTGGAGGTTTTAATGAAGGAACCGAAATGGTTACTATTGCGCCGATTCCAGGGAATCCTTTGCTGGCGGGCGGGGAACAAGCTGAAAGCTCCTCCGCGGCGTGCCACAAGGCGTGCTTGAATCGCGCTGATTTCTCAATTTCCAACTGATGGACCAGGAAATGCGAACTCATAGGTCCAGTGGATAACAGCAACACCTGTCCACGCTAGAGATGCAACACCTCAGTCTAAAACAACAGTAATTGTTTAGAGTTTACAACACATTGACCGCAAAGTGAATATTGCTCTTGGATCCAACCTTAATAGAGTCTGTCTGGGTGTTATGTTGGCTTAAGTCTGGACTAATATAGCAACATGTCGATCTTCAGTCGGCCTCTCTGATTATGGTGGCTGCTAAAAAGATGTACTCTACCACTACTTTATCTTTCCCTCCTGATAAGGAGAGTTAAAGGCTCGGCTCAAAAAGGAGAAAGTATGCTGCCTTCAGCCACTTCTATAAAGGCTACTACAAAAAAGGTTTTACTAGGCAGATTCGGCAGATCCCCTGCCTCCCTTCCCAATCAGAATATTGGGAGGGAGATGGGAGGGAGAAAAGAAGTCTGGCAGCAGCATTTTGAACAACCTGTAGTCGGTTCAAGACCGATCATTTGGTGCCCAGGTAGAGACTGTTGCAATAGTCAAGGCGAGAAAAGACATGGCATTGAGCAATCAGTTGGTGAACTTGTAGAGTAAGGAAATCCAGGATGCTCTTGGACACTTAACAAAGTTAAGATGGCTCGGAAGAAGCACGGTTGGTCAGTCTTACACACCTATGTCAACTAAAGTCCACAACCCAACCTAACAAATCAGTTCCAGCTCCGACCTTGAGCTCTAAATTGAGATGCACAACATTTTGCTGGCTCTTCAATCCGTGAGTGCAGTAGCCTCTGTCCCTCAGCCCCGTCTCTAAAAATGTAAGAGATATTTGGTCTCTACCGAACAAAAGACACCTGGACCACCACTGCCTTCGAGCCATAGTCGGCACCGATAGACTGATTCGGACACCCCACCCTCAGGCTCTAAGCCGGAGCCAGGGTCAACTTGGCACCTCCCTCCCTATCCGAGTGACCCTCGCTCAAATGAAATAATTTTTTAAGGCCTTGTACCATGTGTTTGAGCAGGCCCACCCCTCTGGTGAGCCATTGGCCCCCGCTTGGTCAGAAGGGGCCACATCCGATTTGATGCCATCAGCTCCGGCCTCAGGGATCTGATTTTGGATCTGAGATGGTGCCGTTCATGCCATTGCGGCCTTCCCCTGCGCCGGACCCGAAGTCGGTGCCCTCGGAGCTGCGGGCCCACAGGCGGTTCAAGCCTTATCCTTTTCCCTGATGATGGAGCCAGAATGGCGTAGCTCAACACCAATTCCAATGCTGATTGAACCAAGGGGTTCTATTTTGTCACCTGAAAATGTTGATGATGTTTTAGGCTCAGGAGAGGATTGGGAGGGGTCTATGGACCCTTTAAAACATCAAGATGTTTCTGCAGAGCAGATGGACTGGTATGGGGAACTTGGGGAGGCCAGTGGACTAGACATTTCCCCAGATATTGGCATGCTCTCTCCACCAACTGTGGCTACAAAGGAGGGGTCATCTTATGCCATGGTGGTCAAGAGAGCTGCCGAGGTCCTCGGACTGGAGTTGCCCTCTGTACAGGTCAGGATTAATCCCCTGACCAAAGTGCTTCAGCCTGGGGCTTCCACCTCTAAATCCCTTTTGCCCTTGAATGAGGCACTTACTGATGTACTTCTAGGCATGTGGTCCAAACCTAGCACAGGGGCTTCTGTGAATCGGACAAATGCATGCCGCCCTCGCCCGGCTCTGGGCGACCCAAAGATCCTCAGCCAACACCCTACCCCTGAAAGCTTGGTGGTGCAGGCTTCTACCTCCCAGGGCGTGTTCCCTTCTGCCCCCTCCGGATAGGAAATCCTAGGGGCTGGAATCACTTGGGAAAAATATGTTTTCTTCCTCCAGCCTGGCATTGCGGTCGGTGAATATTGCGTGCTTATTGGGCCATTTCTCCTGTTCCCTGTGGGAGATGGTTATGGCAAGTGCTGCCACAAGTCCCGGATGAGGTCTGGCTGTGCTATCTCAGGCAGTTCAGAATGGGAGAGATGCAGCAAAATTCACCATATAGTGTGGACTTGACACGACTGATTCGCAGAGGAGAGCGATTTTATCTACAGTAGCCTTGCTGCGCCACACCTGGCTTAGAACAACTGGCTTCTCAAGCGATGTCCAGGCAAACTTGATGGACATGCCGTTTGATGGGTCCCGTCATATTGGGTAAAAGGCAGACTTGGCTCTAATGGGCATACCCGGCGCACTTAGGGCGAAAAACCAATATACACACAAATGAAGGATGGAATGCCGAACAAATCAAACATTCACCCCTAGTCAAGAGATCTGGGTTAAATCCATTGTTCTTTTACTCAAAATGCCACCCCAGTTTAGACCCAGCCATATGCAAATCAGTCTTGACCCTGTTCCTCATGGGAACAGTCCAGTTCGAGCTGCCAAGCCAAGCCCTTCTTGGACCAGAAACAAGCATCCTGGGACCGGTTTCAGGGTAGTTTGAATCCAGTGGCACAATGAGCCCAGGACCCATGTCTAGGCCTACCCAGCGCACTTACGGCGAGAAAGCAAAAGAGACACAAATGATGTACAGAAGAAGGAACACATCAACATACACCTCCAATCAAGAGATCTGGGCAGGATCCCAGGGGCCAAAATATTATTTTCTTTTTTGATACCACTGTAAATCAAAATAAAAAATCAATCAATCTGAATACTACTGAGGTGGGCCAGACCCTAGGGGGTTAGCCTATTATTTATACTTGGGAGAGGAGCATACAATTCCCCTCCCAAAGTCATTAAATGGCCCCAGGAACCCATTGCCTGGGCCCTGCCATATATTTATTTGATGAGGGAGGCATGGGAACCCCACCCCCCAAATCATGTCATGGGCCTGGGTACCCGATCCTCTGGGGCCCTCCACAAATTTATTTGGAGTAGAGGGGCAGGTATCTCCCTCGCGATCCATGTTATTGTCCTTGGAACCCCATCTCCCAGGCCCACATCTCATGGGACACAATTGTTCCTAGCCCAAGTCTCAGGCAGGGGACTCGGAGTTGCTCCAGTGGGAGCAGAAAGAAAAGCTTCTGCCATCTGGACGGGAGCAAAGTAGTGAAGCCAGTGGGACTGCAGGGTCATGAGCCACCCACAACAGCTGAAAATGTTGTGGGCGGCCCCAAGTGCGACTGGGGCACCCACGAAAAGAAAAGAATTGCTGACTTCTGCCAGCATCCAGGATGGGAGTTTGCAGTGGAGCCGGCAGGACAATAGGGGCTTTGACCCCCCCCCCCCCCCCCCGCAGCCCTATCCGAGGTAGCCAACTTGAAAAAATAATTAAAGTAACCAGGCAAAATATTAAATGAGCAGATTAGCTGCTCATTTCATGTTCACTACTCCCGTCAGGAAGCATCCCATAATGCCCTAAAAAGGTTTTTATACTGATTTTAGGTTCCTCGTGGTGCCCCCAGAAACATCAGACTCCACTATTTTTTATGTTGTAGGGGCCTGCAGGAAGTGTAGCAGCTGCCTCCTAGAAATTATTTTTAAGCTTACACTAAGTCTCCTGAGTCATTGAATACGTAACCCCAGGAGAGCTTGCCATCAGGGTTTAAAGCACTCTGAGCTAGAGCTGTATGCTCCTCAGCTGGAGTGAGGGGATCCCTTGTGGTTGGTCATGTGGATGGAATTTGCGGCCTCCAACACTCAAACTCATGTTTGTTTGTTTTCAATACAACGCTTTAAAATATTTATGATATTTATTATTATGCATTGCCATGTGTGTTGGATTATGGTTATTAGTAAATTATTGTGGTGACTTTTGGATGAAGCCAATACTTCTGCCTTTTTATATTTTGGTGTTTGGACTCTTTGACAAGCCAGTAGATATGCCTTACTTAAATTAACACCCCTTTTGTATTGTTACTTTATGTTAAACTCAGCAGTTTCTGGCTGGCTGGAATGCACTGAAGCCAGACAGAATCCACTGTCCTGGATATGATGAATATGATACACTTGTGTTCACCCTTTGGTAACTCAGGAAAGAGCAGTCAGGTTTATCGTCAGGGACAAAGCGTAAAGTATTGGCACAGCACCGCCCTCGCAACACACTAAGTACACCCCAAAAAGACCCCACATGGTATGTATGAAACACTGCTCTTTGTATTACACACACATTGAAATCAAAACAACATACACATCGGATATATACTTTACAGTTATATGCAACTGTCGAGCTTTCCCATTAGCAGCAGAACGGCATGAACATAAATGTACCTGTCATAGGAATTCAGTTGCTCCTTTATCCCCTCAGCCTCGAAAGCGACATAAACCCATGTGCATACTTTTCCGAAGTATTCACGATCCAAGCTATCCCTCCCACATCAAACCGACAGAACATATATGCAGGCTTGTTCAGATGTATTCCACTTTCCCACTATCACATTAGCATCAAACACGATATTCCCATATATTGCACAGCCCATACAGCTTGTAATGGTCAAGAAATCACAGGTTTTGACTACGCCTCGTGGCCCAGCCCTGCAACCACTCAATCTACACCAGCCAATGATACGCGTTGCCTCCGTTGGAGACACTTTGATTAGGTTGTCAGGACCACTTAAAGTGGAAGGAAACAGTTCCTTGGCTTCGTCCATCCAGATTAGGCCATCAAGGCACCCAGCGGTACCTTCACAAATGCGAGATCACTCGCCCCCCCCCGCCCTCCACCCCTACTTAGGTAAAACACTGTGATATCTGAAGCTGGCATGCTTCCAAGTTGGAGAAATGTCCCCCCCCCCCAGGCGGAGGTGCGAGACGCAGTTACTCCGGGCAACCAGCTGTGGGTGCACACAAGGCATATTGAGACCACTTGGGTCCAGTCACTATGTTACCTACAACAGAGTACATTGTGGTGTGGGTCCGGGAAGAGTGAGACGGTGACCTCGGACTGATGCTGCAATGTCAGGCACTGTTGTCCTCCTGATCTTGAGGTCGGAGACAGCCAAGGCTTCAGACTTGGGTCCCGTGGACTCGGCAATGTCCCCCAACACCCCTCGGACCCCACATACTATGAAGTGCAACCTAGGCAGGTTTCTGGTTGCAAGCTTGGGTCCCTTGGATTTGGCAAAGTTCCTGAGCACTCTTCAAACTGCTCACGTTACAGTACCACAGGTGGCCGCTGATCTTTACGAGCACCCTCCTCTGCACAGTGTGATTACTGCATACGTCAGGACGGTCCATGTCATAACTGATGATAACTTCCACCTGTTTCTACCCCACCCAGCACAGTCCTTACGATCATGTGGAAAAGGGGAGATCCTTTCTGTCCCTGGGATCTCGTGGACAGGAGGCCAGCCAACTGGCCCTTGGAGAGTGCTTAGGGTCCCAGGGCCACGACAGGAGGCGATTGACTGCAGTCCAGCAACATCCAGGCAAAAATCCACCAGGTGACAGTCCCCTTCCTGGAGCACAACAAGCCCCGGCCACCACAAGTCTGTGGATAATCCCGTTGCAGTCCCTCCTGCTCCAATGGTTTCTCTTGTCGATGTCCCAGCATCAATCCAGAGTAGAATGGTGACAACCTCAAAAGTGTCTTTTAACTCCTGAGGACAGAGCCCATAGTAGTTATACCCACAACAGCCTTTGAAGATGGGATCAGCTCAAAAGGCCCTCTTTGAAATGCACAGGCCCCCTGTAAATTTAGTCCTGTGTGCCATCCTACCCTGGAAGGCTTGATCAATATATTTAGGGGGGCCAGGACCCACCCCTTGGAATGCAGGTGCCAATTTTACCTTCTCTTATCTGTCCCAGTTAGGCCCCTCAGAGTCAGAGGTCTGCAGTTTCCCTTGAGTGCCCCTAGTTTATGGCCATCTATCAGGAATGCACAGATGTGGCAGCAACCAGATGTGGATTTGAGACTGGCAGACAGGCATACAGAGACCCACGAGCATAGAAATGTCCACTTTCCCAAAATGGCATTTTCAGATTAGTAATGTCAAATCGCTCTCTCTACTGGAGAGGATATGCAATTACTAATCCATAGATACTAAACACCATACTGCTACACTTCTGCACGTAGGAAATACAGCGCAATAGCTTTTCCACAGATCCCCCATGTTAATCAATGCAAGTAGCAGGCCTCACAGTACTGAACACATCATCCAGTGCTATTCACTATTAGGGCATGTAGCACACATGTGCAAGTGCCCTACTTCTTCCCTACATTGCACCCTGCCCCCAGGGAGTACTCAAATGTTGGGAGAGGCATGCAAAACTTTGGCAAGTTGCTTTTAAATGCCAAGCTGAGTAACGTAACCTGCACACACAGACCCCTCCATGGCAAACCTGTGGTACATTTGAAGAGAAACCTCAGTGGGTGGCACAACCAGTGCTACAGGCCCACGGAGTAGCATTTTAGTTACATGCCCTAGGTATATATGTCTTACCACTGGACAAGGGTCCTACAGCTAACTAAAATCAGCCAATCATGTATACACCAATCAACAGTATGTATATGACAAGCACAGCGCTTTGGCACTGAATGGCAGTGTCAAAGAACTCAAAGTCCTAAGGCTAACATGTAGATCAGCGGAAAACCAGGAGAGACAAAAGAAAAAATTGATGGAAAGCACCCTATAAAAGGCCATTTTCAACACCTTATGTTAAAAAACCTCAGAAATCCGCTGGAAAAAACAAAGGTTTAAGTCATGTTATAGTTAGATGAAAATGTCAGTTAAAATATACATTTGAAACTCTCTAAAAGCCACTGAAATTCAGTAGTTATGGTTAAATGAAGTAACTATCACTTGCCCTCTCACCATTGCCTGCTTATGACCTCACCTAGTATGTCTGTGAACCCCCACTGAATCACTAAGGGAAACCTTGGACCCCCGCCTGAGCAATTCCTAAGATTTTAACCTCAAACCAATACAGAAAAAAAGTATATATCAAGCATATTAATTTCAAAACAAACATACAAAAATCTGAATTTTAATTTTAATGAGAACATTTCAAAATCTTGTTTTATTCCTAAAAGACAAAATGATATTCTGGTTTCTAGCATATATTCAAGATTCTAGCATATCATGTTCTCTTTTTTGCTCCTAATGCATGCTTTCTTTTTGTTAGCACATGTCTGCTTCAGATGAGGCTGTCAATCGTCCATATTTGATTCTGTTTACAGTACTTGTGCTAAGCCCAGGAATCAAGATGAGGATACCAACTTCATTTTTAGCTTCTAATTTCAAATGTCTTCACATTTACAGAGCATTAAAAACTTTTGATTTTTAACTTAGCTTTTTATGTTTATGTACTTTAATAATCTGCTAATATTATTTAATTTTCTAAGTAGTCGGGAGACCCCTGAGTAGGTGTCATGTACCCCTAGGAGTCAGCGGACCTCTGTTCTATGACATCATTGATAACATTGCTAATGACATCTGAAATTACATCATTGATGACAACACTGAGCATGGCCAAGGCGCCAGTTATAGTTACTTCAGTTAACTATAACTGTTGAATTTAAGTATTTTTTAGGGTTTAAAATATTATGTTTTGTCTAACATTTTCACATGCTATTAATGTCACTTAACCTTTGTTTGTTTTAGGCAATAAATGTTGAAATGAAATGAAAACATAATTTATACCGCACACCAATACCCAAAGGTGTCTAGGAGCCTTGAAAAACTGTTAAAGTTATGATACAACACCAAATAAAACTCTGAATGTGGTCAGTTACAATTACCTACACGTGCCATAATTCATGATCTTGCCATGCACTGCTTATGACCTCATTCATGACATCTGATGACATCTCATATTTCATTGATGACATCAGTGATTACAATTCAAATTACATCACTCTGCAGTGCTCTGCTGCCTTTTGACTAGGTTTGCAATACCATGTACATACACACATCAATGATGAGATCCCATATGGCAACAACAATTACATTATCAATGACATCACTGTAATTGATTATGCAATTGTGTGATGCTGAGCATGTACAAGTCAAGTAACATCAGGAAATAATTAAAGAACACTCTGCGTTCATCTTAGAAAAACAAAATAACCCACCATTCTGTATACAATGAAAATGCGGGAGCAGTGTTGACGTAATAGACCATCTTTAAGGAGCAAAGTGCTGGTTTAGCATACTAAGCACAAATAGACTCAGTGTACTCGGGATAGAGCAAGATGGCCAGTGCCAACTAATGTTGTGTGTACTTAGTAACGGGGTTAACAGGTGACACATAGAGTGTGACTGAATGACATACTATACGTATACAATGCAGAAATGAAGTCTATACACAAGATGCAGGGAGATCGTCAAAATGATTAGTATATGTTTAGGCTTCATATTTATTGTGAAGCAGGTAGAGGCTCAGATTGTCTTTAGACATATAATGTATTTAGTCTGCTCAGTTGAATGTCTTACACATTATAGAACCACATTCATCTATAGAACCACAGACAGTATTTCACTGTAGACTTCGCCTGATCATAAAATGTGACAAAAATGGCACATTAGGTATAATACCGGGAGCTAAAGTAGGCAGCATGTAGAGGGACCCGGATGTGATGTGGGGAGTATGGAATGCTAACTGTGGCAGGAGGCAACGTCTACTCACTGCTCCGAGCCTTTGAATCAGGAAGACATGTAAGTGGCAACTACTATCTAAGAAGCTAATCCTGTAGTGTGACTGATGGGTGCAGGTGACAGTCTTTGGCCACACAGTATGAACGTTAGCGGTATGGTTTGCACATATGGTAGTACTGTTGTGTAGTTCCTAAAAATACATAGGATCTGCGCGTTTGTTGGACAACATAAACTAAGGGATTGGTGTCTAGACTGATTCCGGACACCCCTCCAGAATATGTCTGTCTATAGGCCAGATAGCTCACAGTGCCACTATAAGCCCCCTAACTTTACCATGGAGTGAATAGTTTCTGGCAACCATCGAACATGACAACCCTTGATCCTTCAGGGATTGTGGAAACAGTACAGTAGTTTTCGCTCAGTCAATCGTGCTCACTTAGTCTCAGAGACATTCACAGAATAAACATTGGGGACGTTTTCCTTAAGCATTTATTAAACCAGTGTCATTTAAGTATAAAACATATGTGTTGCACCAGTCAATAGACAGAAGCTAACATAAGAGATTACAAGCACCAACAGAGTAAATAGAAGATAGAATTCTACTATGGTGCTAACCACTGTTCCCAGCAAGGCGCGCGCGCGCGCGCGCGCACTTGCAAACCCCCGAGCGCGCATTCCCATTTGTGGAGCGCGCACATCCCGCGAGAGTATTCGCGCCGCCGCTTTTAAAAAGCGCGCGGCGCGAAAATCGGGCATTTCGTGATTGCGGAGGCGGCGGTGAAAGGTATCACTCGGGTGTCGGGAGCGGAGGTAAGTGCTATGTGCCCCCTTGACTTCTTTTGTTCCTGGCGCTTTTGTACCCCCTCAGACGGCACACACTATTTCCTCGCAGTTATTTCACAATGCGAGGCTGCGGGGGAGACTGTGTGGAAACGTAGTTAAGTGTCCATGTTAATCGCAGCCCTTTCACGAGCTGCGATTAACATGGATATTTAAACAAAGCACTTAATGTCCCCCGCAGCCTCGCGTTACTAACAAAACAATCCAGCAACTTTACAAACACATGCCGTGTTTGTAAACTTGCTGGATTGTTTTGTTAGTAACGCGAGGCTGCGGGGGACATTGAGTGCTTTGTTTAAATATCCATGTTCATCGCAGCTCGTGAAAGGGCTGCGATTAACATGGACACTTAACTGCGTTTCCACACAGTCTCCCCCACAGCCTCGCATCAGTGGCAGACGGTCATCATTTTGCTGCGGTGATCTACCACTATTCTCCATCCTTCTTTCAACAGCCTGAAATGCCCGCCTTGCTGCACTAATTGTAATTTTCATGGAGTCCGCGTATGAGCACTGATCACCAAAAATGGGAATCAATCGTGTTCCTTGTAAGATTTAAGGCTGAAATCATTTTTTCTAAACTGTGCCTACGCCCAATATTGAAAGCGCAACAATTGCCTTACTTTTGAAACAGCAGTTTTAAAACGCTGCCGTGAACTACAGAATAACAAATGCATGGTTAAGCAGTGTGTTCAAAACTGGTTATAGCTGAACGCCGCAGTTATATACGTTTCTACAGCTGCACATAACTAAAGCTATTTCAGTTATATGCAAAAAAAGAATTTCTTCAGATTTGCACATTTTAAAACATTTACTGGCTTGACATGCCGTTTTTTTTCCTGTTTGGCCACTCGGAACATTAGTTTTGTTTTCTTCATTTTTTTTGTATTTAAACCAATGAGCTTTGTCAGGCATGGGGCTCACCTGAACTTATTTTAAGGTTTGGGGAATTTGTGGAGAAACAAGGATGCGAAAGACAGGAAAACTGGGGAAAAAACATCTTCCAGAAGATGCAGGGTGGTGGAATAAAGAGGCGTGCAATGGAACTAGGGCTAAGCAGCCTTGATATTAGCCAATCCATGCCAGCTTTTGGTCGGTGCGATTGGTGCAGCCATAACTGGCGCTGACTTTGATGCTGGGAGTTAAAAGTGAACTTATTTCTGCGTCCAACAGTTTTCAGCCAACAACAAAAATGTCAAGATAACCCTGGTGATTAATGATACTGGTGTTGTGAGATCATATATTTGTGAAGTGGCAGCTTATACTCATAAAGTAGCACAGAGGGATAATGTGCTTCCTGCAAAGAATGTGTACCATACAGATTACAAAACCATGTGCGTGAACTAAGAGTAGTGCTTTGAGCAAATATAACAAAACCATGTGCGTGAACTAAGAGTAGTGCTTTGAGCAAATATATATATATATATATATATATATATATATATATATATATATATATATATATATATATATATATATATATATATAATGTGTCAGAGAGTGGCTATAGAGAGATGAGGGGCACAATTAGAGAGTGGTAGTGAACAAATGTATGGAGAAAGTGGCCATCGGAAGGGGGTGCCAAAAGATTTGTACCAGGAGCCACCAGTGCTAAAGTCGGCCCTGTAGCCAATCCCCATACTTTAGCAGTGCTGGAGGTAGCCTGAAGAAAAGCATTTAACTTTTGCATTTATTGTCTCATTCGCAAATTAATCACCGCCTTTCACCCGGAGTACTTCCTATTGGGATAGTGTTTGGGTATTTCCTAGAGCATTTTTCCAAGCTCCTCCCTCGCCTCACTGCTAGATTGCTACCCTCCATAAAGTGAGTTTGGAAGTATGGGCTTGGAGGATGCATCTGAGATATATTACAAAAAGAAGTGATCCTGGACACAGAAAACCTCAGTAAGAACTAAGTAGTCAATGTTCAGTGAGAGTCTAAAAAGCATACTCTGCAATCTGCTCAGGCTTTGAAATACTCCAAGCAAAATGTTTTGTGGGTACGTTAAGAGTCTTTTAGCAAAATGAATTTAAATAGCATGTTTTGCCCACCCTTTGACCTGCGGGTAGTCTGTACATCTCTTAAAATAAATTCTAGAAAACGGATTTAAGTGTGCCCTCTTTAGTCACTTTATAAAGCAAAAGTCTTGGGCTCTTCCTTAATGGCAACCTTGCAAGGAAGTCTAAAAATGATGGCAGGATCTAAAGAGCCTTTCCCCTACTTGACCTTGCAAGGAAGTCCAAAACTGACGGCAAGATCTAAAGAGCCTTTCCCCAACTTGGTCAGGCCTTTTCACACACGGACACGCGCACACACACGGACACGCGCACACACACGGACACGCGCACACACACGGACACGCGCACACACACGGACACGCGCACACACACGGACACGCGCACACACACAGACACGCGCACACACACAGACACGCGCACACACACAGACACGCGCACACAGACACGCGCACACAGACAGACACACTCGCGCACAGACAGACACAGACAGTCACACGCACATACAGAAAGACTTGCGCGCACACACACACACACACGTACACATCCCCCCTAACCCCCCACAAACTCACCGGGCTCTTTCCGCGTGTCCCTCTCTCCCTCGGCTAAAGTACACGCTGTGTTTGGAAACTGACTATGCTTTTGTTAGGAAAGCGCGGGGCAGACTGGCATTCTGTTTAAGTATTGCTGTTAATCGGAGCCCGTGAGGGGGCTCTGATTGTCAGCAATATTTAAACAAAAGCCCACAGCAGACACAAAAATAGCGTTGGACACAGGACAGAAGGGCACCAAAAACGAGTGGGGCAGAGGGCAGAAGAGGTCAGAAGGGCACCAAAAACGAGTGGCGCAGAGGTCAGGCGAGCACCAAAAACGAGTGGCCCAGAGGTCAGGCGGGCACAAAAAACTAGTGGCAAGGAGGCAGAATACTGAAAAATAGGGGCAGCTAAGAACAGAATGTACTTATGATTAGCATTCGATGGCTAAGGGTGAAATTTTCTTGTGAACAAAAGCAATAAAGATGTGGAGAATATATAAAAATCTCTGCAAGTAAAACAAGATTTAAGGGTATTCCTCTTGATGCAGGTTTTTAAATTTAAAGCTGCGTTTTTATAAATGTTTTATTTACTGTTCAAAAAGGGTTAGGGTTTAAAGTTATAAACTGCAAGTAACAAAATGAGCTTTCTGACAGAAGCAGTAATTCACTGACCTAGTTACATTGAATGTGATTTTTGATCTGCATGGTTCACCAGCTTTTCATCAGGCATTTTAACCTCCTCAGCTACTTAATGAGTCAACTTCCAGTAGGCAAAAGTTAGATCTCTCTGCAGCAGGTCCATCATTCTTCAGTTAGCTTGACATATTTATGGTTGCCTGAAAATTGCTTGAACGTAGTCAATCATATTTTTTGCGCGGCACTGCAGCAGCTTCAGGTGGGACCTTTTGATGGATTGTGTGCTTCTCAGCCATCCAGTGGGTTACCTTGTTCACCCACCTCAACCATTTGCAGTTTGTATTTTGTGTTACACCTTCTGTGATGCCGCTTTCCCCTGGGAATTCAGATTTATAGACCAGTTTAAGATAATGGATGCTAATAATGGAACACATAGGCATACCCCTGTTTGTCCTAGGCTGGAATCCCAGGTAATTATTTGGTCATTTTTCGTCTTGGGCCTCTTGACTGGTCCCATGCACAGTTTGTAATTCTTCGGGCGTTTGCTGACTTACTTGTCTTCACTTGTAGGTTTCCAGTCTGAACGGTATTTGGATTACAGGGGTCAGGTGCGAGTACCACAAAGACAAGGTAATTCTGTTTACGTTCCTCGTTGGGTTGAGGGTTGCTGGGTAAATAGATTCACAATCTGCACCCTTTTTTCTTTTGCAGGTTCGTGAGACCGTACTACAAAGACAATTGCACAGACAGACGTGAGTGCAGACAGAAGAGGTAATTGTTGGGTTGAGTTAAACTGTGGTACATCTTGAACATTGTAGTACCATATATACTTACCCATGTTTTCTTCTGTTGCAGGTTTCACAGCCAGAACCCCAAACATTTAAAGAGGGCACGTGAGTGCAAGCAGAAGAGGTAATTGTTGGATTGAGTTAAACTGTGGTGCATCTTGAACATTGTAGTACCATATATACTTACCCATGTTTTCTTCTGTTGCAGGTTTCACAGCCAGAACCCCAAACATTTAAAGAGGCGCACGTGAGTGCAGGCAGAAGAGGTAATTGTTGGATTGAGTTAAACTGTGGTGCATCTTGAACATTGTAGTACCATATATACTTACCCATGTTTTCTTCTGTTGCAGGTTTCACAGCCAGAACCCCAAACATTTAAAGAGGCGCACGTGAGTGCAGGCAGAAGAGGTAATTGTTGGATTGAGTTAAACTGTGGTGCATCTTGAACATTGTAGTACCATATATACTTACCCATGTTTTCTTCTGTTGCAGGTTTCACAGCCAGAACCCCAAACATTTAAAGAGGCGCACGTGAGTGCAGGCAGAAGAGGTAATTGTTGGATTTAGTTAAACTGTGGTGCATCTTGAACATTGTAGTACCATATATACTTACCCATGTTTTCTTCTGTTGCAGGCTTCACAGCCAGAACCCCAAACATTTAAAGAGGCGCACGTGAGTGCAAGCAGAAGAGGTAATTGTTGGGTTGAGTTAAACTGTGGTGCATCTTGAACATTGTAGTACCATATATACTTACCCATGTTTTCTTCTGTTGCAGGTTTCACAGCCAGGTTTCACAGCCAGAACCCCAAACATTTAAAGAGGCGCACGTGAGTGCAAGCAGAAGAGGTAATTGTTGGGTTGAGTTAAACTGTGGTGCGTCTTGAACATTCTAGTACCATATATACTTACCCATGTTTTCTTCTGTTGCAGGTTTCACAGCAAGAACCCCATACATTTAAAGAGGCGCACGTGAGTGCAAGCAGAAGAGGTAATTGTTGGGTTGAGTTAAACTGTG
Source organism: Lissotriton vulgaris (assembly GCF_964263255.1). Taxonomy (NCBI): domain Eukaryota; kingdom Metazoa; phylum Chordata; class Amphibia; order Caudata; family Salamandridae; genus Lissotriton; species Lissotriton vulgaris. The sequence goes on along the minus strand of NC_141693.1, from coordinate 895,790,524 downwards.
GTGCGTCTTGAACATTCTAGTACCATATATACTTACCCATGTTTTCTTCTGTTGCAGGTTTCACAGCAAGAACCCCATACATTTAAAGAGGCGCACGTGAGTGCAAGCAGAAGAGGTAATTGTTGGGTTGAGTTAAACTGTGGTGCATCTTCAACATTGTAGTATAACAGTTTGCATTCATGAGCTAGGCGTCAACGTAAGCCATGTTTCCTTATTTTGCAGGCTTTGTGGGACAGCAGGCTCAAACCGGCGGGTACGGAAATGTTCAAGCGCAAAGCTGTAACTTCGGGAGAGTGCAGTGCTTCACCACAAAGGAAGAAATGTTGCCTTGTATTCAAGGAAGAGTGGATGAAGGAAATTGTGGAGGCTGAGACACAGAAGTCACGAAGCAAGGTCCGCATGCAACTCGGGGAACTATTTCAATACAGTCCAGATGTGGGCTTGATTTGCAGAGCATGTGCCGAAGCCAAGATTGTTGGGGACTTTTCCACAGGGAAGAAATGGAGTGATGGCTGGAAACTGGACTACATGAAACGCCATCTACTTAGCAAAGTACATGAGTCTGCCTTGGTGATATTGAGAAGCAGAAGTGCTGCTGCCAGGTTTGGTTTTGGAGTACGGGCAATGCTGACAGAAACTGCCACTGACAAAGCAAATAGAATGGAAGTAGTTGAACGCCAAAGATCTATGCCTGAGGAGATAAAGATTCTCATCAACAACGTGTTGCTGGCAATCAAGATGAACACTTCAATGTTATCTGTACAAGACATCCATGACCACTTAGCTTTGTATGTGAAGATACCAGACAGCTGGAGGAGCAAGAACTATGCTTTTGAGTTCCTTGAGGCCATCAATAGCGTGATACACTGTGAAGCTATGACAGAACTTCGGCAAGCTTTGTATCACACCTTGATAATTGATGAGAGCACAGATATTTCTGTTACAAAAATGCTCATCCTGTACTTCAAGTTCCGACCTGTAACATCAACTGAGCACAAAACACAGTTTGGGGGCATAGTGAAGCTTACTAGCTGTAATGCTGAGGCTATCACTACTGCCGTGAAAGAATTCTACACTGCCAATGATATGGACCTCATGAAAATGGTCATGTTCACATCTGATGGTGCATCTGTGATGCTGGGGAAGAATAATGGTGTTGCTACTCGCCTTAAACAATCCATTCCTCATCTAGTTGAGCAGCATTGTGTCGCACATCGAGAAGATTTGGGAATTGATGATGCCTGGAAGAGGGTTCCAATGATTAAAGAGATGGAGACATTATTGAGGACTGTCTACACTGTGTTCTCCAGATCTCCTGCAAGGAAGTCCAAGCTGGATGAAATTGCATCGGTCACTGAATGTGAAGTTGTCTCTTTTCGACCACTGAATGAAGTCCGGTGGCTTTCAAGGCATTTTGCTGTTGGTGCACTAATTCGTAATTACGAGACTGTTCTTAAGTACTTTGAGCATGAGAAAGTTGAGGAGAATGATCCAATTGCTAAATATTGTTATAAAAAACTATCGGACTCCAACTACCATATTTCCCTTTCAGTACTTAATGACATTCTGGGTGAATTTGCATCTTTGTGCAAACTATTCCAAAAAAGTTCTTTAACTACTGTTGAAGCCGTACAGTATGCAAGAGCAAAGATTGGCCAAATTAAGCAACAGTATTTGGGGGACACTGTATTTTGGAGCAGCAATGTAAGAGAGCTGATGGTGTTGTACAAGGAAAGGCAAGAGTTTGACAGTGGGCCTATTTTGTCTTTTGTTTCCCTTCTTTGTGAGCACATGCAAAAAAGGTTCCCTGAAGGTGAGCTAAAAGAATGGGCAAGTTTTGAGATCCAGGCAATAGCCACACAATCGCACTTTGATTTTGGGACTGAGAATATTGAAAGACTTGTTGAAAAGTATAAAAATGTCTTGGTCCTGGGTGATTGTGAAACACCAGAAGATGTTGTTCGACAGTACAGAGACTATAAATATGTGGTGGCAGAACATGTTAAGGGGGGGTTATTTACCACCTTTCAAGACATGGTGACTTTCACTGTACGCAATGCTGCTCAGTATAGTGTGGTGTCTCAGCTTGTTGATGTCTGTGCAACATTTCAAGCATCTAGTGCAGACTGTGAACGAGGATTCAGCCTCATGAATACTATCAAGAGCAAATTGAGGAAAAGACTAGAGCAGAAGCATTTGGACATGCTGATGAGGACAAAGGCCTACCTCCTGAATGGGAAAGTTGACCTAGACCGAGTTTATCAGCACTGGAAAAATGGCAAGGATCGCCGTGAGAAGCAACCCTGTCACCCATCTAGTGATGGCACTTGACTTGTCTGAACAGCCCTCTCCCTTACTGTGTATATAAGATATTGTATAGGCTTGCAACATTTCCCCACCCAATGAACTGTGCTCTAGTTAAGAATATTTATTAAAATCTTATGATGGTACCACCACTGAAGTCTTGTGCTTTTCTACACTTGAAGTGTACTTGCCAGTGTAACCAATTCATGTCATGGTGTGCATATCCAATTTGCAAACTGCCCTTAAGACCCTTATTGTGGCGCTGTATGTGTGAAAATGCACTATCTTTTCACTTTTTAAAGTAAAATTTTGGAGTGCCATTTGGCGCCGCAGACACGCGCGGTTTGGTTCCTGGCGCACATAGCCATGGTTGCAGCGCACAGAGACCCTCCACTGCCGCACACAGAGGAAAAAAATTAGAGGGAACATTGGTGCTAACACAGTAAATATATGCAGGCATATATACATGACAGTAATCAAGCATACTCCTACTATGCGGATCCTAAGGGGCCAGTTACGATGGATGGTTTCCAACCTAATTGGATTCGGGGAGTCCAACCGACCGATTACGATGCTTACGAATAAGATTCGGTAGGACTCCCATTGACTTCAATGGGAGCCTGTGTTCTGACTGAATACTCAGGCTCCCATTGGAGAAAGGGGTGGCAGGGGAAAAACGTGCACCCTGTGGCGGGCACCCCTTCGTGCCTGTCACACTGTGCATGGTTGGAAAGGGGTTCTCTTGGGTACCCCTACGGGCCCCATTCAAAGGCTCTGGGTGAAGGGGGGGCCTGCTACAGGTCCCCAAAGCCAGATTCCGACAGCCAATCTGTGCTGGAAAAACCGATTTGGAAAAGCTGCGTTTGTTGCCCTGTGTAAATTTCACACATGTATGTTCTGCACCATTTTAAATGTCACACATACACCAGTTTAACACATCATATATACATTGCAATACCTATTAAACCTCACTCATGTATTCGCGGCTCCGAAATAAATCGGGCAGTGGGGGCGTATACATGTATATCTCACACAAGCAGTGCCTGCACCGACCAAAACCTCACATGACTGGCTGCACCAATGTATGTAAAACCTGCCTTTGCGGCGCTGAGTAGATTTTAAAAGAACGCATTCAATTCAAACAGCTCCGAGATTTGTACAACATGAAATGTGAAGCGAACAGGGTGGTATCCTAAAATACCAGCCTCTGCTCGTTTCACTATTTCTCACCCAGTCTGAATGCACGCGCAGTGCATTATTGTGCACCGAAGCTCTTGGAATGCATTCGGAACAGAGTTGGACCCGACTCAGAAAGTCTGGACACTTTCCGACTTGTCGGTTAGAAAGCTTTCTGAATCTGTCGGAAAGGTGAGTTCCGAATCGGATTTTACAGGCTTGAATCCGATTCAGAGCCTTTACGACCAACATTGTTATCGGCCCCTAACTGTACCTAAATGTACCTAGCATGTATGTGGGTGTTGATGCAAAAATCCCCTATGAAAGAGCCAACACCTGATGGAAGAGAATGAGGGACCCCATCTTGTTTCAAGTTGGACACCCTGCGTGTTGAAACTTCTGCAGGCCTGGACTTCAGTGTCTTTGTCAGCGTGGAAGTGTCTCCCCCCTCTATCTAGTGAAGGTATATATCTTTTATACCATAAAAATATTCCCGGGGTTGAGGAAAATTAAATTTTGGCCATGTTGTGTTCCCTAACGCGTACCCCACCGACTCCATGTACCAGCTTAAAGTGCATGTAACTTCCCTCCTGTGCCAGCTATGAAGACGCAAATACATTTGCGTCCAACGTTAACATGTCCTCTTTCAGATCCACCATGAATGGATTATATAGTCCGTTCCTAAGTATGCTATGCCACCGTCTTTTTGTAGTGCACTTTCGTATTTTTCCTGCTCTAGCAAGAGTAGGCCCTGAATTCCTGCCATCTGAACCTCTTTTGTGGCTCCTGACTCTGCCCAGGCTACCTCTGTACCCGTGAACTCTGTCCTACTTTCAGCGCGGCCCCTCGCGCTCAGCTCAAGCCTGCTTTCTGCCAAGACTGACTATAACCTTCGAGTTATCTGTTCCGCTCCTCGAGAATACATTCCTGCCTACTAGATCCTGTAAACATCCTCTCCAGCTGCAGAGCCAAAGGGCCGACCTGTCTTAATGCAAGTAAATCACAGCCTCTGTTGCCATGCTTCCATGGAAGGCCCCGTGCCCCACGCTTCACATGTAGACACTCAGGCGCTTATACACGCATCCACAGTTAGCATAGAATAGCTTCTGCCCTAGAGACCTTTCCGTCCAGATAGTCTAGTTCCTAAACATCAGATATCAGATATGATAGAAGTACAAGTTGATCTGACATGCCAGACTTCTGTCTCTTTCCGTCAGTGTAAATGTCAAGTCCCCTGCACCCCGTCAATCACACGTCATGCAGCTGCGCGCGCATCCAAGCTTCCGATTTCTGCTGACATTGCAACATTCTGTTAGCACCACCCCTTGGTGCCACCCACTTGCGTCACCTATCAGTGACGTTTCTAGCACACACCTCTGGTTCACGCCTAGTTTACGCCTCTTGATGATGTACTAGTATCACGTGTATAATTGTTATCTTGTCTTCTCTCAGCTGTTACGCCTCTTACATTGATTCCTATGGTATAAATCAAGTATATAAGCTATGTACTGTCAATAAAATTGAGCGCGCTCTATCCCTTCTGACACCCCTGTGGTGGTCAGAACATGATATCCTGATTCCTTTATGAGGAATAAAACCCTTAGAAACTCTAACACCACGGACTCTGTTTTCTTTCATTCCGATTGAGTTATTATTGATTAAGTACTTACCTGCATAGAAATTAAGAGAGTAAATTAATTATTTACGTCATTTTGGCGCCCGAATAGGGACCCCTCCCCCACCTCACGCGCCGGTTGGTGCGTTGCAAACTCTGTTCCCTGCCATCAGTTAGACGGAACACACGTGTACTGGCAGGATTTCCTGCATCTCCCTCTGACCCACGGAGGTGACGAAGACTGCGATCAGTGCCCAGACGAGGCGGTGAGGAGTGCGGAGGATCCCGACCAGAGCCCAGCCGAAAGAAGCAAGGTCCGAGGTGTGAAGAGGCCCACCAGTTTTCCGAAGTTTTCCGAAGTTTTCCGAAAATTTTCCGAAGTTTTCCGAAGTTCCGAGTCGAGTCCAGTCGAGTTTTCCGAGGCCTTCTGTTTCCGTGCTTCCCGGTGAGTACCATTGCTGGGTCGTATCTAGACGGGTTTGGGTACGCAAGTCCGGTCTGCACTGTTTTTAGGCAGTGTATCTGTACTGTTTAGCAGTATATCAAGTATTCCGAATTTTTGCACTGTTACACCAGTGTATCCGTACTGTTGAGCAGTACATACAGTATAGGGGGGTAGTCATCCATGTCTTCAATGTTTTTATGTGATTAATGTTGTGGTATGAATGTGACTGTTTAAATGTGTATTATTGTGTTTCTTGTATCAACTAGCTGTAAACTCGTATTAAGGAATAAAGATCTAGCGTTCAGTAATAAGTAAACAAGATGCCGTTCTTCAACAAGTTAAAACAGATAGGAACTAGGAAAGGGTTACTGGAGGAAGAAATTCCTATCCCCCCTAGGGACACTCCAGGCAATTTTATGTACCAGAAACACGGCATAGATGCCATATTATATCTAGATTTATGGGCCGATTACACCAAGCACTTAGACGAAAGACACAGATGGCCTGTTACCGGAACGTGGGATGCCGAGTGCATCATGAGGGTAGAAGAAGCATTATGGAAAAAAAAGCTAGACAATCTCAGAAGGACGCCATAGAATTTTGGCGTAAGGAATCACGTAAGCGTGCTGACAAAGCACTCCGTAGAGAGGATAGACTTAAAGAGTCAGATAAAGAACAGGAAAACGAATTAGTTACTGAAGGGATCCGAGTAAAAACAGAGCAAATAGACCGAGCCCGAAATAATCTTGTAAACGGTATGTATCTTGCAGCAGATGGCACATCTGAAACTGAATCAGAGATACCGAAAAACTTACCGACACCATTAGTTCCAACTAAAGTAATGCATAAAACTACTAAAGACATATTCCTGAATTCGTATCTAGAGGATGTAGTACCAGCTTACACCAATCTGCCTGTTCGTGCCCTGCCTACTGACAGGGATGGGGGTGGCACTGTGCCCCCAGATAATGTTCCGCCGGTACCGCGACAGACCTCCTCTGTTCCGGCAGCTCCGCCACTTCCCGTACTCAAAACAGACCTACCGAAACCAGTCCTACCTGATCTTGCTAAACGACAAATCCCAGTTCAGATCCAGACTCCGCGGAGAGATAATGCTCAAGCATCCGCCTCAGGAGGTGCGACAGCGGGTCTACAGACCCCGCCACCGACACACAGATTAAACTTAAGGGACACGCAGAATCCTTTCCAGTCCCCCCACTTATCCCGGCTTGAAGCATTTAAAGAGAAGATGTCAGTTTGCAGATATGATCCAGTACCCGGAAAAGACGATTTAATGATATTAGCATCACTACGATTAAGATCTGCCACCGATAGCTTGTTATGTTATGTAGGAATGCAGGAACTTCTCGACAGAATATATAAGTTTATACAGACAGGGAAAGACCCCGACAGTGTCAAAGCTGCCATGCATAAACAGAAAGTTGACATTCAAGCACAGATATTACGATTTTTCATAAATTGTGTAATAAGAGAACGAGACAGGCCCGGGACAGATCAAAGTGAATTAGACGCATTAAACAAGTGGGGTCAAAATATAGCCGAAGGAAAGCATGATAAAGGGGCTTGCATAGCCAGTATGTCCCAGAAAATTAGAAAGGCAGTATTGACTGCACACCAGGAAGAGAATGATAAAGCTTCCTCCGAGGAGGAAGATGAACATGACGCACCAGGAAGGTCTACAGATACTATAGCATATGTAGGTAGGGGAGCCTACCTTAGGAAAGGTGTCCGTCCAGAAAGCAAGAGAGTTCTTTTCTCTGCTTTAACAAATCCGAATTCTTCTGAACATCAGTTCCAGGAAACTGATAAAAGGCTTCGAGACCGAGTGGGGTACCATGTACTCAATTCTATGGATGAACAGGAACTAGCCCGGTCAGCCGTGTTATGGGCCGAAAACCCAGACATGTATAATGATGACACGTTAGTACAGACATTCCTGAACCTTTCCCCGGAAGAGCAGAAAATAGCAGGTGTATACATGATTCAGCACCTCCTCATCAAGTTCAGAAACCATCATTCTGATCCAGGTCCCTTACATGAAACATTAGAAGCACTACTCATGGATAGATGGAGAGGTTTTAGTACCAAATTAATACAAATAATTCTAGAACAACGACGTAAGTATAACACCTTCATAAGTCCCGAATATGTTCCCGCCCCGCCTCCAGAAAGAAAAACGTACCACATGCAATGCGGTGGTGGCATTGAAAGTCAGAACCCCTTACGAGAAGTACATCCAGTTATGGGTGAGGACCAACACTTGAAGCGTGTGTATGTTCACACACCACTGACTAAGTTAGAACTGTTAGAAATGAAGAAATTAGTTCCGTGCCATGATAAAGACCCTGCAGGTTTTCATAGAGAGCTTAAAGACATGTTACTGATGGGAGATTACACGTATGATGATATTATGAAAATGTTAAAAGTACTGTTGCCCACGGGCATTTACGAGAAATTAAAGGAAAAGGATTGGGAGGTAGGAGAGTCAAAGATAGCATGGGCAGAAATAGAAGACGAAGAAAGCAAACGAGTCCCAGGGGTAGGCCTTGGGGACAAGACTAAAGCATTACCAGGTTTAATAGTACAGGTTTTGCCAAGATTATTGACAACAAGAAAGGAAGATTGGGACGCAATCTCGTCCTGTAGACAGAAACAAGATGAAGATACTAGTGACTTTTATTCAAGATTCGAGAAATGTTTCATTATCAATAGTGGCCTAAAAGTTAGCAGTGAGTCATATCCGCACCTTTTTGTAACAAAATTAGTAGAGAATGCCCTACCATTAGTCAAAAATAGAGTGTACAAAGTTGAAAGTACTTGGCAGGCAAATACGCCATCTCAGATGTTACAAATGTTACAATATCACCAGAATAGAATTAGGGAAGAACAAGATCAGGAACAGAAACGTATGAAAGACACGAAAATGAAAATGTTAGTAGCTCAGACGATTCCAGCCGACGGTCATAGAAAAGGTGGGGCCCAGACCAATCATTCTGCCGCTCCCGTTAAAGGGACATGTAATTATTGCAAGCAGCCAGGTCACTACGTACATGAATGTCCAGTCCTGAAACATAACATCGAGACAGGTAAAACTAAAGAAAGACCGCGTCCACCTAGACATGAACAGGGTCATCAACAGACCTCACAGAACGAACAGCCAATGCAGAATACACAGCCTATGCATGATCAGTCCCATACAGTACAGACAGTAGCAGTACCGCAGCCACAGCATGCTCAGACACAGCCCGCTGCCGCAACTCGGCAAGTATCACAACAGATGTACCAGTATGCCCAGTCGGCATATCCAGATTATCAGCGTTATACATGAAACAGCCTAGGGAGGGAAAGTGATTTGCCTCTTATTGAAATTCCTGTAGATCAAGAAGGTCCTTATGTACACAGTCACGTATTAGGAAAAGACAGAAAGTTTTTAATTGACACAGGGGCAAGTCGCACTACTATCAGTCACAATGAAGTCCCAGGGGCACCCCTCTCAGGCTCACAGAATGTTTCCCTTGGTTTTTCAGGACAGCCTATTGTAAATGAAGTATCGGAACCAGTACCACTAGCTGTGGGTCCATTATCTCGAGTTACAGATTTGTTGCTTACGAAATCATGTCCAGAAAATCTGTTAGGAATTAAAACACTGAAGGCTCTAGGAGCTATTATATGCTGTTCCCCGGAGGGAGTCAGACTCTTTCTACGGGATTTCAAGGGTCATTATGTTCTACGTGACTTTGATGTCAGATTGAAAAATGTACCAGATCACTTATGGGCAAAAGGCCCAGCTGATGTAGGTTGTATGCATATCACACCATACCGTGTTACACTCAAGACAGGAGTTGTCTTACCCAGAATCAGACAATACAAGTTACCTCCCGATGCTGTAGTGGCTTTACTGAAAATAATTGAAGAGCTTATTGCCCAGGGAGTGGTCGTAGAGACCGACTCCAATATCTGTAATTCACCCATCATTCCAATTCTTAAACGTACAGACCGCAATGCACCGCCAGTATATCGGCTGGTGATTGACCTTCGAGAGCTGAATAAATGTATTGTACCACAGTATCCTGTGGTCCCCGATATCTCCTCCCTATTGACTGCTATTGATTCAGAAGCAACGTTCTTTACTGTAATCGATCTCAAGAACGCTTTCTTCAGTGTACCTATTGACCCGGAGAGCCAATATCTCTTCGGATTTAGTTTAAATGGACGAAGTTTCAAATTTTCCCGCGCACCTCAAGGATTTACAGAAAGCCCCAGCATCTATAGTCAAGCACTGAAAAGACAACTAGATTGTATTCAAATGCCAGTTAATACCGCTTTACTGCAATACGTCGATGATCTACTGATCACCGCACGAAGTGAGCCCGAATGTGAAGAAGCATCTCTGACAGTTTTGCATTTCCTGGCCGACAAGGGACACAAGGTGTCCCCTTCGAAGCTACAATTCTGTGTTCAGCAAGTTGTGTACTTGGGTCACTTGCTGTCCAAAGTGGGGAGACAGCTCACTCCCGATCGCATTCAGTTAATTGTAAACATGCCACGACCCCAGACACAAAAGGAAGTGCGGGCCTTCATAGGCCTCACCTCGTACTGCAGACAATGGATTCCTCAATATGCATTTCTAGCTAAACCACTCATCCAGTTAACGACACAGGAGGCAGCGACTTCGACTGTCCTCCCTTGGACTCAGGAACATACACAAGCCTTTGAGGAATTAAAGAAAGCTTTATGCCAAGCGCCAGTTTTAGCGACACCATGTTACAGCAAACCGTTTACACTTTTTGTTACAGAACGTGACGGTACAGCGTTGTCTGTCCTCACTCAAGATCAAGCAGGTTCACATAAGCCTTGCGCTTATTTTTCGAGTACATTGGATTCAGTAGCACAGGCACTCCCTGCATGTTTAAAGTCAGTAGCAGCAACAGCGTTAGCAATCAGACAAAGCGACTCAATTGTTTTAGGTCATCAGTTAACAGTACAAGTTCCACATTCTGTAGAGGTTCTGTTAAACAGAACCCAGACTCAACACTTGACTATAGCACGACTGACAGGTTACGAATTGACATTATTCCAGCCACACATAGAAATCAGACGCTGCAGTATCTTGAACCCAGCAACACTGTTACCTACAGTTATGATAGATCCAGCTCCACATGATTGCATAGAGATCATTAATGCAGTAACAAAGCCCAGACGAGATTTAACAGATGTTCCATTGACAAATCCAGACCTGACACTTTATGTGGATGGTTCATGTATGAGAACAAGTACAGGAGAGTTAGTGGCCGCGTATGCCGTGACCACTGAAACTGAAGTTAAAGAAACACATCGTATTGATACATTGTCTGCTCAAGCGGCAGAGCTCATCGCTCTGACCCGAGCCTGTATTCTAGCCAAGAACAGAAATGTCAACATATACACAGATTCCCGTTATGCGTTCGGAGTCGTACACTGGCAAGAAAGAGGTTTTCTGACCTCTCATGGTACAAAGATACAGCATGGTCCTCTCATTCAAGCACTGTTAGAAGCAATACATCTGCCTTCAGCCATATCAGTCATGAAGTGTAAAGCACACACTAAAGCCACAGATTCTGTTTCCCAGGGTAACGACCTGGCAGATCAGACAGCAAAACATACAGCACTGACTCACACTCAGACAACTGACACAACAAAGACAACAGATCCGACAAACTGTATGACAGTCAGAGATCCCACACTAGATGTTATTGACATTCAGACACATGCTACTCCAGAAGAAATAAAGAAATGGATCGAACTAGGAGGGATCCAGACAGATCAAGGTTGGATGACGAAGGGAAAATCTACATGGTTTCTCCCTGACTCTATGGTTCAAGTCATGATAAATACAGCACATAGTCCTGCACATCTAGGAGAGAAAGCAATGCTAGACAGTTTGCAAAATCTCTGGAACAATAAACACTTACGAGCAGCAGCAAAACAGAAAGTGCGTACTTGCATGATCTGTTGTCAGTTCAATCCAGGTAAAAGCGTCCCTGTAGAGCAAGGTGGATTTCATCCTCCCGATCACCCTTTTGAAGTCCTCCAGATGGATTATATCCAGATGGACCGTTGTCGAGGATTTAAATATGTTCTCGTAGTTGTCTGTGCTCTGTCCCGCTGGACCGAAGCATACCCAGTCCCAGATTACACTGCTCCGACCACTGCCAAACAGTTGGTTCGTGAATTTTTCCCACGATACGGCATGCCTCGTGTCGTGTACTCAGATAACGGTCAGCCATTCTCATCCGAATTAATGAAACAAGTTTCCTTGTTACTGGGATACCAGTGGAAGTTCCATTGTGTCCGACATCCAGAAGCAGCAGGCCTTGTAGAAAGGCATAATCAGACATTAAAGATCCGCCTTGCCAAAATATGTCAGGAAAAAGGAGTCGACTGGATAGTCGCCCTGCCAGTGGCACTATTCTATATGAGAATGGTCGCCCATTCGAGATCAGGGCTATCCCCGTACGAGGTGGTCTTTGGCAGACCACCGAATATGTGGGGGACGCCCATTCCTAAAAAGATTACTGATGTTGATTCTAATATGTTGACCGATTACCTTGCCTCCTTGATGTCTGCACTCCAATCATGTCGTTCACAGGTTGCCGCAGCCTTCCCTGACAACACTGATGTGAAGCCGCATGACGTCCGCCCCGGGGATACTGTCCTCGTCCGCAACTTCGACAGAAAAAGTCCGTTGGAGCCCCGCTGGAAGTCTCCGAAGACCGTTCTTCTTACTACAAGGACCGCAGTCAAATTGGAAGGCAGAAAGGGGTGGGTCCACCTAAGCCATATCAAAACATTCCCAGGACTGAAACCGGAACAAGACACACCCACCCCCACCAAAGACTGTGTTACCAAAGACTTTACCGAATCCAAACGAGAAAAAACTCCTCAAGAACAATACCGCATGAAATTACGATCTAGCAAGTCAGACAGTTTAATTGTTTAAGTCCTCCCCTAGGTGAATCGGTTAAATAGTTCCTGACATGTATCCCCTAGATCGAGATAGAGAGAGAGAAGCGAAGAAACGTACATATTGCAAATCACTCCGTAGTCACTGCATAGTGACACTAATGATAATGTTTATTCTCAGTGTTTTAATTATTATTGCTAGCATCTTATTACCTATCTACTATCCTATTTTCAAGCGTGAACAATCTGCTTACAATGTCTCTGCTGAACACACTTTTAGTGAGTTACCTCCTCATGAGCTTTCCTACAGACTCGCGCTGCGCAACAATACATTCATTAGTATGTTACATCATTCTCATCAAACTAACAATGCTACAAATTGCTGGATATGTGGCCGACTCCCTCCCTACCAGAATTACAAGGGAGCTCTGCCTCTCTTTCCGTACCCGTTCTCTCACAATGGCTCCTGCGGAGCATGGTTCAAAATAATTAATTCTTTAGATCCCGACATTGCTGTTTTCGATGGGGGTTGGGTTTGGGGAAACCTGAACTTGGTCCTACTAGACGTCTGTTACCCGGATAAGGAGGGACTCCCCACTAGAATAGGAACTGATCTAGAAAATGAAGTGTATGGATTAGGTAATTATACAATTAGCCTTATGATTCTTACTGTCGAATCCGAAGCCACACCAGTTCTACCTATTATGTCAGTACTGCCAGTCACTGGTGAATTATGTATCAAGAAGAAGGGTTCAGTACACTTAGGTCATAGTAAATGCACTACTGTGGTCGAATTCAGTGATCATGGAAAATCATCTTTCAAAGCTATCAGTCATTCCTACTTTGTTTGTGGTCATACCGCATACATACGTCTACCTCCAGATTGGGATGGTACCTGCTACATTGCATTCCTTCTGCCACCTGTTTTTCTAGCTCCTCCTGATTACCACAGAAATAGCAATCTAGTAAAGAATAGACCCAGAAGAGATGTCCCACTTGTCGACTACACAGAAACGGCATGGGAACAGTACACCGACTTTAATAAAGGATTCTTTTTCTTTTTAGGACCTGTTCAGAATAGTAAATTAATACGCAGATTAACTAGAACACTTGAAGCCGTAGTAAATGAAACTACCTCCGCCTTAGGTAACTTAACAGAAGAGCAGTCCGCTATGCGGGTTGTTGTCCTTCAGAATCGTCTTGTAATTGACGTCATCTTGGCAGATAGAGGTGGAGCCTGTAAGGTCATCGGGTCAAGCTGCTGTGTTTTCATTCCACAAAATGCACCATCTGTATATCAAGCTATCACCCGTCTTCATAAAATTGCAAATCAGATACATCAGAATCCAGGCACCTGGACTTGGTCCGGTTGGTTCTGGACAACGTTAACAGCTTGGGGATGGAAGATCCTATCCTTCCTAGGCATTGGCCTAGTCCTAGTATTCAGTTGCTGCCTGTGCCTGCAGTGCGGGCCAGCGATTTGTGGACTGTGTGCCACCTCTTGTATTGAACATTCCAGTTTTCACTCAAAACGTAACCGAAAGAAAGAAGAACAAATGATGTTACAAGAACAGACTGATCGATTCATGAGGATCGATATTTCATGAAGGGTCCGTAGGGAACAAGGAGGGAATGAGGAAAATTAAATTTTGGCCATGTTGTGTTCCCTAACGCGTACCCCACCGACTCCATGTACCAGCTTAAAGTGCATGTAACTTCCCTCCTGTGCCAGCTATGAAGACGCAAATACATTTGCGTCCAACGTTAACATGTCCTCTTTCAGATCCACCATGAATGGATTATATAGTCCGTTCCTAAGTATGCTATGCCACCGTCTTTTTGTAGTGCACTTTCGTATTTTTCCTGCTCTAGCAAGAGTAGGCCCTGAATTCCTGCCATCTGAACCTCTTTTGTGGCTCCTGACTCTGCCCAGGCTACCTCTGTACCCGTGAACTCTGTCCTACTTTCAGCGCGGCCCCTCGCGCTCAGCTCAAGCCTGCTTTCTGCCAAGACTGACTATAACCTTCGAGTTATCTGTTCCGCTCCTCGAGAATACATTCCTGCCTACTAGATCCTGTAAACATCCTCTCCAGCTGCAGAGCCAAAGGGCCGACCTGTCTTAATGCAAGTAAATCACAGCCTCTGTTGCCATGCTTCCATGGAAGGCCCCGTGCCCCACGCTTCACATGTAGACACTCAGGCGCTTATACACGCATCCACAGTTAGCATAGAATAGCTTCTGCCCTAGAGACCTTTCCGTCCAGATAGTCTAGTTCCTAAACATCAGATATCAGATATGATAGAAGTACAAGTTGATCTGACATGCCAGACTTCTGTCTCTTTCCGTCAGTGTAAATGTCAAGTCCCCTGCACCCCGTCAATCACACGTCATGCAGCTGCGCGCGCATCCAAGCTTCCGATTTCTGCTGACATTGCAACATTCTGTTAGCACCACCCCTTGGTGCCACCCACTTGCGTCACCTATCAGTGACGTTTCTAGCACACACCTCTGGTTCACGCCTAGTTTACGCCTCTTGATGATGTACTAGTATCACGTGTATAATTGTTATCTTGTCTTCTCTCAGCTGTTACGCCTCTTACATTGATTCCTATGGTATAAATCAAGTATATAAGCTATGTACTGTCAATAAAATTGAGCGCGCTCTATCCCTTCTGACACCCCTGTGGTGGTCAGAACATGATATCCTGATTCCTTTATGAGGAATAAAACCCTTAGAAACTCTAACACCACGGACTCTGTTTTCTTTCATTCCGATTGAGTTATTATTGATTAAGTACTTACCTGCATAGAAATTAAGAGAGTAAATTAATTATTTACGTCAGGGTTCCTACCACAATCGATATGTTGTAATTACAATTATGCTATTGAGCCTAAATCAATTCCAGCAATTATGCAAAGTAGTTCTTTCCCCTTATGGTGAAGATGATCATGACTTTTATAAAGAGTTTGTTAATCCTGTTATGTACTTTCTGTGCAGGGGACTTTTCTAAGCCTCCTCATGCATAATCAATGAGGCTAGTTTCAAGGAAACCAATCGACATGTATTCAGCACATAACTGGGTAAAAGGTCAGTGCTAGAACTGTTATGCAGAGCAAGATAGGACAAAATGTAGGTGAAAGGTCATTTGCTACTTAGGCCTAGTTTGGGGTACATAACAGTACCACTGAGCAGTGTGAGGGAATAAAGGGGCTTAAACTGTGTCTTCAGAAAGTGGTTTCCTATGTACTACTGGGGCCTGATCTTGACCCAGTTATGTGCCTGCACCACAGCAAAAGGGCTCGCGCATTCCCTTTCATCTGCAGCACAGGCGTTGCCTCGAGAAATCAGAGTAAGTGCATGTGCTGCTGACAGGAGGACTCGGACACTTGATCGGCAATTACTACCCTGTAGTCCCGAGCTCTACTGCCTGAGCCCAAACACCAACTTGCATATTTTTAGACTTCATGTTTGTGCTAAAGATGAGTAAAAGAAACGCCCTGACCCCTTCTGCAAGGGTGCAATGCATGGCGGCATGACGTGGCCTTTGATGCCATTGTAGAACCGTTTTGTGAATCGTGTGTCTACAAGAGTGGTGTGTAGTCTCAGAAGTAATGTTATCAGTGATGTCACTGGACATGTACTCAGTGGCATCATGTGGAAGGCATGTTGATCACTGCACTCGGCAGGCCCTCGGAAGGTAACCAGTCTCCGGTGGTTGGTAGTGTTTTATACACATCATTTCACTTGGGAATTTCGTGTTTTAAACAAAATATTAATGAATTACGAACACAACTTCATAGTTCGTGTGTATATACCCACATGCCACCGCAGGCTACCCTGCTGTGGTTCATTGTCTTCCCTCTTGAAATAAACTGACACGTGCTTTACATTCCCGCCGCTGTGCTTTTTACATTCATAATTGTGTGGCATACAACAAATAAACAAGCATTGGGATAGCCAACAGAGCTAGAGTGATGGTTATTTTTTATTGTAAGCATATGACAGAAAAATTAAAAGAAAATCAAAGCAATATGCCCTCGCCTAAACGTGGCTGCCTTTTTTGCTTGCAATGAAAATGTTACTTTTATAAAACATTCACCACTGCACCATTGTACTAGGAAGGTTTTTAAACTTGAAGTCTTTCACGAGCACGCTTCATTTTATTTTATTTTTGCAGTAGACAAGAATGAATCGCCTTCTAAACAAGCACTGAAGCTGCTGGCACCTGCAAGGTCACAAAATCACACTTAAACATCTTAGAACGTAACGTTTAAAAAGTAGTACAGGCAACATAAACGTTCGGTATTTAAATGTAATATAAAAAAAACGACACTTTGAACCAGCTTTGCATCGAAAACACAGGAATAATTTAGGCGGCTGCGAACACTGTGCACAGGCTTTTTATGCATTCAATGCGAGCGAGCCAGTTGGTACAGTGGGCAAAGTGGTCTGTCCCACTGCCCTGTGCTGTGATGCACGGAAACAAAACGTGAATAACAATTTAGCCGACCAATTGTGAAGCCCGCGATCAGACTATCGGTGTATATATATAGTCTGTACGGTTATTTGGGAAAAGCAGTAGTGTTTCTCAGAAGCCAGACATATAAAATGCCCTTATGGCCATTACTGATAAAATCTGGGGATAGTAACGCGGCATTCACTGAGCCGTCCTTTATATTTAAACATTTTAATTCTAATACGGTATCCATTGATAACGATAAATGAAAGCCGAGTAGCGAACGAACGCTTATATAATCGAACAGCACCAGGTCCGTAGTTCGTTGTTTTCTTTTCACTTGGATCTTTAGCTCTCAGGCCCAGACGTCAGATACTGCCGTCTGACAGGACGAGTCTCTCGGATACAAACTGCAGACCTGGGTCCCTTCTCGTCGGAGAAGCGTCCCTCGCTGGCCTAGGGTCTGACTGGGTGACACAGTTCAACCTGAAAATGAGACCGCAGGGTCGGTGGGTGTCTGAACACGCATCCTCGGCCCTTGAGTGCCTGTTTAAATCTCTGCACATACATAAAGACGATACTTGTATAGAGTTGCCCTGGAGTTGCCGGTTATTCGATGGATTTCCTGTCGTGCCCCTAAACTCTGCAGGTCCTCTTGGTTTTTAGGGTTAAGAGCTTATGGGGGCTGCTGGGGCAGGGTGCATGTAAGCCTGCAGCTGGCCGCCATTGGTTACCTGCCCTGGGGGGTCGCTCTGCAGGCCCAACCCCCAGACCTGTCACTGCAGCCCCCTCCTCAGCCCCAACGCTCCTGCCTTCAATACCCCAGTCCGCTACCTCCAATCACATTCCTCTCCAGACTCCTTAAATATGCAGGAGGCGCGTCACCCTCGCTGAAGGGGGACCCTATAGAGCGCCGATATATATGTACGAATTTACCACAGACGGGGAAACTTCAGCAAACACAGCCTCGCAGAGTTCCGATGGGTCACGGGAGCCGGACTCCTTCCCGCCTTGGTGAGTCGGGCATCCCTTTCTAGTCACGTTTCGCCTCCTGTCTCTCTCTCTCTGTCTATGGTTCTCTCTCTGTGTCTATGGTTCTCTCTCTCTGTCTATGGTTCTCTCTCTCTGTCTATGGTTCTCTCTCTGTTTCTATGGTTCTCTCTCTGTTCTCCCTCTGTATCCTTCCCTCTGTCTTCCTTACTCTTGTTCTCCGTTTCTTTAACTCGGACCTCACCTCTGCCTCTTCTTTCCACGTATAATTATTTGCTGGCTCTGACCTTTCTCTCTGTCTCTTTTTCTTCTCTCTCTGTGTCTCACCCTGTCACTTCCCTGGATGGCTGTTCTCTCTATCTGTGCATCCTTTCTCTACAGCCCCGCCTGTGAGAGCAGCGCCCCTTCCTCGGTGAGTGGAACCACGGGGTTACCTGCGCTGGGAGGTGAAGCAGCCCTCTCGGTAAACAGACTTCGAAGAACACCGCACATCCGAGGCGGTGGCTGCGGTCCCCCTCACGCGCAGACTGTCACTAGAACGGACTGACACTTGAAAAGTTTATAAGAAGTTTTTTTATAAAACCTGTTGCAGCTGGCTGTGCATTGTGCACGTATTCCAAAGGTACCCATGCGATACATGCATTATGCCTCTGACATTATTGCAGTTTTTAACACATCCTCTCTGGGAGCCGAGTGGTGCCGCACTATGCTCCAGATTAAAGCATGCCCAGGCGTAGGTTGCCCTGGATAAATCTCACACATGTACTGGCTGCACCGTTCTAAATGCCATATATACCCCCTGTTTACATATCACATATACATCGTTGCACCTATTTAAATCTCACTCAAGCATTCGCGGCTCCGATATAAATCGGACAGCGGGGGGCGTGTAGATGTAAATCTCACACATGCAGTGCGTGCGCCCATCAAAACCTCGCATGATTGGTTGCACCAATGTATGTAAAACCTGCCTTCGCGGCGCTGAGTAGATTTTGAAAGAACGCATTCAATTCAAACAGCTCCGAGAATCGTACAACATGGAATGTGAAGCGAACAGGGCGGTTTCTTAAACTACCAGCCTCTGCTCGTTTCACTATTTCTCGCGCAGTCTGAGAGCACGCGCAGTGCATTATTGTGCACCCAAACTCTTCAGGGGGGCGCAGTTCAGCTTTGCAATGCACCAGACCACAGGTCTCCCTAGCTCCGGTGTTTTCGTGCTTGAATAGTTCGCTTTGATGAATGCACACGGTCTAAGAGTGCGTTTCTGTGCGGCGCCTGAAGCAGTGTGCAGGGCTTCCAGGCGGCCGCTTTCCTGAAGCAGAAACGTCAGAAGAGTGCCCCTCCGGGGGCTTGTGTCTGTGGCTCACTCTGTTGGTTCATTTACGATGTTCTTCGTTCTTTTCTCTGCAGAGATCCGACACCTGTGATGCTGGCTGGACGCCTCCAGGCGGGCCTCAGACTCCCGTTAAGCAGCTGCACGCATCTCGCGTGAGGGTTTCCTCTGTAAACACGCACCTGGCAGCGGAGCCACTGATCCCACCTGACAGAGGAGCGGCTGATGCCCAGGACAGGTCCTCCGTGTGGCAGAGGACTCATTGATGCCCATTCGGAGCCCTTCGCCCATTGCATCCCCTGAGCAGCTGCAAAAGTACCACCGGTGCCCTGGCCGCGCCATCCCCCTGCCAGAACAGCACCGGAGACAAGAGACATCGCCTCAAGTGCAGGAGCCGTCGTCTCGCACGTGACCCCTTCCAGTGCCAACAAGGACGACTGCCCCAGTAAAGGCCTTTCCTCGGCCCTAGAGTGACTGTTCGCAGTCTAGGCCCTTCAGCCGAGAGAGGGGCAGCGGTGCTGTCCTGTGCGAGCCCCTCGCCTGCTGCCTCCAGCTTGACCCTTCACCCGGTAGAAGACCCCCTCCCCTGGCAGCAGGGCCGCTCCCCCCGTGGCCCATCGCCCCTCCTGACCCTCAACATGTTCCTCCTCGAGATCAGCTACTTGTCCCTGTTCGAAGGCGCCGCCACCTCGCTGCTGTCGCTGCTGCTGCTGCTGGCCCTGTCCCGCCAGCTCTGGGTGCTGAGGTGGAGCAGGACCAGGGACAGGGAGTGTCCCCTGCCCCTCCCCAGGGGGTCCATGGGCTGGCCCTTCTTCGGGGAGACCCTACACTGGCTGGTACAGGTAAGGACGCCTGCAAGAACGGTATGTCTGGCATGAAGTCATTTCTGTTGTCTAACGGCTCTGGTTAAAATAGTTTGTGAACTGTGTAAGTGTGTTTATAAAGCGCTGCGTGTAGCCTCGCGGGTACTTCAGAGCGCTTTGGGTGAAAACGGGGCATGCCGTGCACTATCCGAGAATCATGCAGACTTCTGCCCCTCTTCACCGTAAGCGCCCGAGTTCTGATAAGTTAACACATTGATATAGTTTCTGTAAATACCAAACTTTGTATGTATTATCTGAAGTGGATGGGGTTCATGCGTTTGATAACATGGCTCACATAGTAATTTCTTCTTGCACGTAAATACCTACGGCATTTCGAATAGTGTACCTCGTCCTGTGTATAACTAGTCGTAGGCACTGGGGTCTACTATGTATCGTAGACCATTTACATTCCATTTACTGCTACAAACGTGTAAAGTTCGAAAGTGTCTAAATTAAATATTGCCTGTCTCGTGTAGTGTGAACCACCTCCTGCCCCACACGTATATGTCGTGTACAGCAGGGACTTGAGTAGCACCTGGAACAACCCCTTTGTCCGACACGTGCCCCAGGGTCGTGGTGATGGTATTTGTATGTGCGTGTGTGTGTGGGAGAGGGGGGGGGGTGTCCCTGAACATTCTCGAACCCACCCAAAGCAGTTCCTCCAGCAAGTGCATAAAAGCCCCGTCAGTCCCACACATGCCCAGGGTGAGTGTCTGGAGGCGTCCTGTGCCCCCACATGCCAGGCGACTGCCCAGAATACCCTCATTATCCTACACACGCCCCAGATGGTTGTCGGGATGGTAATTTTGCACTGGACATGCTCCCGTGGGTGTCTGCTGCCTGGGAGAATTCTTAGCCGCACACGTGCCCCGAATAAGTGCCTGGAATACTATTTTGCATGCACATATCCTGGGTGGGCGTTTGGGGACATTCTATGGACATTATTTGTCCTGCATGTTCCCCGGGTGAGTACTGGAGTACCCCACGTCCCCCCTATAGCAGCGCCCCGAGCGGAATCCTGGAAGCCTCTGTAGCCCCACACATGCCCCGGCTGATGTCATGTGCTCAGCGCACGCTAGCGCCCAGAAGCCCCTGTAGCCCCACACATGTCCCGGCTGTGAGTCTAGAGATGCCATGTGCTCAACGCACGCTAGCGCCCAGAAACGCCTGTAGCCCCACATATGTCCCGGCTGAGTGTCTAGCGATGACCTGTGCTCAACACACGCTAGCGCCCAGAAGCCTCTGTAGCCCCACACATGCCCCGGTTGATGTCATGTGCTCAGCGCACACACGCTAGCGCCCAGGAACCTCTGTGTAGTCCCACATATGCCCCATCTGTGAGTCTAGAGATGTCATGTGCTCAGCGCACGCTAGCGCCCAGAAGCCCCTGTAGCCCCACACATGTTCCGGCTGTCAGTCTAGAGATATCCTGTGCTAAGCGCACGCTAGCGCCCAGAAGCCTCTGTAGCCCCACACATGCCTCGGCTAATGTCCTGTGCTCAGCGCACGCTAGCGCCCAGAAGCCCCTGTAGCCCCACACATGCCCCGGCTGTGAGTCTAGAGATGCCATGTGCTCAACGCACGGTAGCGCCCAGAAACGCCTGTAGCCCCACATATGTCCCGGCTGAGTGTCTAGTGATGACCTGTGCTCAACACACGCTAGCGCCCAGGAACCTCTGTGTAGCCCCACACATGCCCCATCTGTGAGTCTAGAGATGTCATGTGCTCAGGGCACGCTAGCGCCCAGAAGCCCCTGTAGCCCCACACATGTTCCGGCTGTCAGTCTAGAGATGTCCTGTGCTAAGCGCACGCTAGCGCCCAGAAGCCTCTGTAGCCCCACACATGCCCCGGTTGATGTCATGTGCTCAGCGCACACACGCTAGCGCCCAGGAACCTCTGTGTAGCCCCACACATGCCCGGCTGTGTGTCTAGAGATGCCATGTGCTCAGCGCACGCTAGCGCCCAGAAGCCCCTGTACCCCACACGTACCCCGGTTGTGAGTCTAGAGATGCCCTGTGCTCAGCGCACGCTAGCGCCCAGAAGCCTCTGTAGCCCCACATATGCCTTGCTGAGTGTCAAGAGATGCCCTGTGCTCAGCGCATGCTAGCGCTAGCGCCAAGAAGCCCCCGCGCATCACCTTGCGTGTCTTTTGCAGGGCTCGGATTTCCACAGCTCGCGGAGAGCGAAGTTCGGCAACGTGTTCAAGACCCACCTGCTGGGGAAGCCGGTGATCCGGGTGACTGGGGCGGCGAACGTGCGCCGCCTGCTGCTGGGGGAGCACTCCCTGGTGAGCAGCCAGTGGCCGCAGAGCACCCAGATCATCCTGGGCCCGCACACCCTGGTCAACTGCGTGGGAGAGGAGCACCGGCAGCGGAGGAAGGTGAGAGGCGAGGAGGAGGGGGGGGGGCGTGAGGGGGGGGGGGGGCAGAGGCGCCCACGGAGCATGGGAGGGGGGTCCCAGGCACCCTGACCGGAAAAGGACAGCGGAGCCGCATTACTGTGGTGACCAAGATGTGTGCACAGCGATGTGTGAATGGTGGGGGGGGGGGGGGGGGGGGGCTTGCAGGACACCCCCAGTGTGAAGGAGAGGGCGGTGTGGGGCAGTGGGGTCTGTCACAGTGCAGGAGATAGGTAGGGTGAGGCGGTGGGAGGGTGCTGTAAGGTCCGGAGGAGGCTCTAGTTTGGGGAGACGTCCCATGGTTACGGTTGGTCTCGGGACCCTACAGAGTGACCCCACAAAGTCCCGTGTGGGAGTCAGCGGGGGCCCCCCAGGGAAGGGCTGGCTTTAGAGAAGAGGATAGGACAACTCAAAGGGGGGGGGGGGGGGCAGTCCCAGGTGATTCTACATCCAGACTGCAACCTTGCCTGTCAAAAGAAGGCTCCCGAGGGTCAGTTCACGGAGAGTCTAAGAGAGAGTCCTTCGCGGGGTGAAACCTAGCCCAAACTCGTTCCTTTGGGCTTCAGGTGAACTGGGATGTTTTACGCACACACCGGACACGTGGCGTGTTTGATACTGGCTCACGTGAGTTCAGAGCACGCACTGCAGCGCACCTGTGACTCAGGTAGTGACCCTTTCGGATGGAGGGGGGGGGGGGGGAACTAGAGTTGCTGCGGCCCTGGAGCTCCTCAGGGATGCCGCCGGCCTGACAGTCCGCACTCTAGCTCGCCCCGTGCGCTACAGTCTAGCGCTGCAGATCCTCGACTCATGCTCTTTTCTGTCCTTTCCCTGCCTCCTCGCCTGTCATCCTGTGTCTGCTCACTCAGCTCCCCACTCTCTCATCGTTTACCTCCCGCCTTTCTCCTTGTGTGACTTTCCCGCCATACTCTCTTTTTGTTTAATTCCCTCTATGCACTATAACCGAGGGCGCCTCCCTACGTGGACTCTTGCTAGGCCTATTCCCAGACCGGTGAAGGAAAATACACCAATTTTTTTAAAGTGCTCCCCCCACACTTCTGTGTGGCACGCTTCACCACGGAGTCCTCCCCGGTACCCTTAGATTTACCGGGAGGGCTCAACCTCACTTTGGAGGGAGCACTTGAATGGGATTTTTTCACCCGTGCGGGATCTGGATTAGGGTTATAAATGCATGCAGGCGATCCTCTATTGTCTTTCATCTTAGGGCTCCTTTGGCAATTGAAAAACAAAGCGCTCTGTACCCCTACATCCAGTGGTCGATATTTCAGCCAGTCCTGCTCTGCCCATAGGGTCACTTGACTTTCGTCAGACCATCCTTGATCCCTAGTGGTTATCCTAATGATTTTTGTAAATGGTACACTCCTGGGGTGGATCCTTTATGCTGCTCATCAGTGATCCTTTGCACATTCGGGAAGGATGCATATTTGGATGCCTGAATATTACCTACCGCCTAATTCTGTGGAAATAGGATACAGCACCATTGTTATTCACTACACAGAGACATGTTCATACACCACATACTTTGTCTGTTTATGTGACCCACGGCCTCCTCTATAAATGAGTGCACATCTCAAGGTGCTAAAACTGCTAGTGATAACGTGTTTGATTTGCTGGGAGGAAGGACCTCCCTCCCCCATGCTCAACCCGCTTGTCATTGGTGCTGTGCTGTCACTCAGTCATGCTTATGCTGAGTGTGTTCACTCTGCGTGGGTTCCATATTCATGAAACGCTCCTTAAATAGCCCAGGACTAAGAATGTTGGTGTTCACGCAGAGTGAAGATACACAGTATAACAACGACTGAGTGACTGCACAGTGACAATAAGAACGGATGTATGACGTTACAACGCATACTTTTACAACGTATACCTTTACAACACAATTTTTACAACGCAACATCCATTACAACGCATTCCATTACAACGCATGCCATTACAACAAATGTTAAAAAACTACCTTTACAAGGCATTCCATTACATCGCATACTACCTTTACAACGCATACCATTACAACGCATAACATTACATTGCATGTAAGGTAAGTATTGCATAGTTTAGGGGTTAAAATTACTATTCTAACTCCAGGGGGTGCAACAGTAGGGTAAGTGTTAGATAGTGTAAGGGTACTATGTGTTGTAATGCTATGCGTTGTAATGGTATGCGTTGTAATGACTGCATTGTAATGACATGCGTTGTAGTGGTATGCGTTGTAGTGTCATGCATTGTAATGGTTGTGTTGTAATGGCATGCGTTGTAATGGATGTTGCGTTGTAAAAGTTTCATTGTAATGGTAGTGCGTTGTAAAAGTTGCGTTGTAAAAGTTGCGTTGTAAAGGTTGTTTCCCATAAGAACTGACAGAGCAGGGTGAGTCCTTCCACTCAGAAATGAAGCAATCTCACCACTAAGAGAGTGGCACATTGAGATGTACACTATTTCCTAGAGCGTGCAGTGGGCACTTAAACAGACACCGGATGTGGCGTATGAAAATGTCTCTGTGTCGTAGACACCAAGGGCTGCGATTTCCTGTTTCCACAGAATTGGGCGCTGGGTAATATCCAGGCATCCAACTACGAGACCTACCGGATTTTGGGATGGTATTGTGTAACTCTATGCACAAGATCCTGCATGGGGATCACTGCTGAGTGGTATAAAGTGCTCCCGCCACTTGTTTACCATTTAGAATAATCTTTGCAACAACTACAAGGGATCATGGTGGCACTAACAAAAGCTTGATACCCTCGTGGGCAGAAAAGAGGCGGCTAAAACATGTTGACCAGTTGATGTAGGGCTAAAGAACGCCTCAAATATATTATATCCTGCTTTGTTTTTAAATTGCTAAAGGTGTGCCAAGATTAAAGGCAACAGGGGGCAACCTCTAGGCGTTTTTTAACCCTTATATAGATCTTTCAAGAGTGTAAAAAAAAGTTCCTATCAAATTCAAAGTGCTACCTCTCAAAGTGGGGTTGAGCCTGCCTGGTAATTCTAGAGGTACCGGCTAGGATTCCATGATGAAGCGTGCCACACAAAAGTGTGGGTGAGAGTCTTTTTAAAAATAAGGAGTTATCTCCCTTCACCTGTCTGGAAATAGGACTAACAAGAGTTACATTTGGGAGGTGTCCTCTCTGTTATAGTACATGTTCCAGGGGAAGATAAGGTGACCTTCCCAAATCATCTCCACCCTCAGTACTTTCCCACCCTCGGTAAAAAGTAGTGTGAATTCCCTCTATAGCCTCCTTTAACACTTCCCTTCCCAGGTATCTAACTCTTACACTCGCCTTATATCACACTCCCAACTCACTCCTCCAGTGATTCGTTGCTGTCCTCCACTGACTCTCTGTTCAACAGTCTGCTCTCTCTTCAGCGGACTCTCCCCTCTCTCTACATCTAATTCGGCTTTGCATTGTCCGCTGACTCTCCCTTGACTCCTTACCTGTCTCCCCCCGTCTTCTCATCTATCTCTACCCTTTCTCCTTATCTAACTCCCATCTCCTCATTTAACTCTCCAGTGACTCATCTGCTTATTCTATTTTAATCTAACTCTTCTTTCTCCTTACAAGACTTTCCCATCTCATCACCGAATTCTCATTCTCCTAGTGGAACTTCCTATGTTTCCTCATCTGACCTACACTGTCTCCTTACGTAACTAACCCATCTGACTCTCCTGACTCTTCATGTAATTCACTTATTCGCCCATACAATGTCTCCTGACCCATGTCTGGCTCCGCCAAATCTCATTAAGTCTCCTATCTCCTCATCTTGGTCTCCTCTGTCCCTGTGTAACCGTGCTATGCCTCCCCATTGAACTCTCCCCTTTCTCCTCATATGATCCTCCTTATTACCCTTATTGCTTTTCCATGTTTCATCATCGGTCGCTGCCCTGTATTCTTATCTAGCTCTTCTATCTCCTGATCCAACTCTCCTGTCTCATGTTTGTCTCCCGTCTCCTTGTATTACTTCTCCTATCTCCTTATGTTACTTCGACCATCTCCCCATCTTACCGTCTGGTCTCTTCATCTCACCCTTCAGTCTCATCTCACCCTCCGGTCTCTTCAACTCACCCTCCGGCCTCTTCATATCACCCTCCGGTGTCCTCATCTTACCCCCGTATCTTCATCTCCCCCAGGTATTTTCATATCCCTCTTGTCTCTTCATTTCACCCACCGGCTTCTTCATCTCACCCTTCAGTCTCTTCATCTCACCCTCCGTATCTTCATCTCTCCTCTATTTCTTCATCTCCCTCCAGTCTGCTCATCTCACACTCCTGTCTACTTATCTCACACTCCCGTCTGCTCATCTCTCCCTCCTGTCTTCTCATTCAACTTGTTCCATCTCCTCACTTAACCTTCCTGCCTCCCTTTCTAATTCTGCCTTCTCTCCATATCTAACTCTCCTATCCCCTCATGTAACTCTCTCATCTACACATCTGATTCGTCCTCTCTTCATGTGTCTCTGTCTTCTGTGTGTCCTTCTACCTGTATTCTAATATAACTCTTCCCTGTCCTCATCTAACATTATCTTGTCTCCTAATACAACTTACAGTTTCCTCCTCTTTCTCCTCACCCAACTCTCCAATTCTAACTCTCCAGCTCTCGCCTCCACTCACTTGCTCTTCATCTTACTTTCTCCACATCTCTCCTCCTCCACAGGTGATGGCCCAGGTGTTCAGTGCCTCTGCCTTGGAGAGCTACATTCCTCGGATCCAGAAGGCAGTGGCCACCGAGCTGCAGGGCTGGTGCGAGGAGCCGGGGTCTGTGTCTGCATACTCAGCGACCAAAGCACTCACCTTCCGCATTGCTGCTCGCACCCTGTTGGGACTCCGCCTGGGGGAGCACGAGCTCCTGGACCTCGCAAAGACCTTCGAGACGCTTGTGGA
Source organism: Lissotriton vulgaris (assembly GCF_964263255.1). NCBI lineage: Eukaryota > Metazoa > Chordata > Amphibia > Caudata > Salamandridae > Lissotriton > Lissotriton vulgaris. The sequence continues at coordinate 895,763,091 of NC_141693.1, read as the reverse complement.
GAACCTCTTCTGTCTGCCCTTGGATATTCCCTTCAGCGGACTACGGAAGGTAGGGCTTCCCTCCACTGTCCTCACTGCACCCTTCTGTCCATGTGATCTGTGTCAGTAATCTCATTACTATGAATCATTTTTCATCTTGCCACTTCAGCTGGAGGTGTTACCCCACTTACCAAGACCAGCTCTCTGCTGCCTAGTCCTTCATAAATAAACATTTTCTATCCTTTTGGTAAGATACTTTCCCTACCCAAGGACTATATATTATATGCCTACCTCAAGCTCACCTCTACAGACCTAAGGGTGTGACTGGAAAAGATTGTCATGAGAAGGAGGAGGAATGGTCACTAACAATCATCTTAAAAAATAAGGTGATAAAAAAACAGAGAAGCCTCTTGAGGTGGCTGAAAAGGAGGTCAATGCAAGTTGGATAACACAAGAGTGAGGTCCAACTTGGAGAAAGTGAACAAGGAGGAGGTCACATCAACACTGCGTCAAGAAACAGTAAAAACAGGAAGTTTAGATGATTCATTTATGATCCTCTAGTTAAGGAAGGGCCAACCAGTCAGCCATAAACATTTGTTTCTTGACATGTTAGGAGCAGAAAGCCTGTTTGAAGAGGTTCAAGGACACCGCACATGGTAAGGGAGCATAAAGCCTGTCTGAAGAGGTGCAAGAACAACTCATATAGGGCTCAATGACGATGTCAGGTGGACAGCTGGTGACAGGCCGTCAGTGGCGGTCCACCTGACATCTAGGGTATCAGTCTAACCGCTGGATTATGATATCACTGGTCGGAGCGCAGCAGGCAGTGCTCCGACAGGTTCAAGGAGTCCATAGGGGCAGCATTCGGAGCCTAATCCCTGCAATGGAGGTGGTGCCTTCAGAGGCAATGCCGTAGGGATTAGGATGTGAGTATTCAACAGCCTTTTCATCAGGAGCGGTTCTTCCGCTATGGCGGAGAAGCGTCGCCCCACTGCTTTTAAGCAGTGAGAAACATAAAATGACAATTCTCTTTTTATATTTTGTGTCTTGCTGCTTTGCGGCAGGCGGGTGGGCAGGGCTGATCTGCTCTTCGAGCAGGACAGGGCAGGAGTGGTTTGCCCACTCCTAAGTGCGCAATGACTCTTTGGATGACTGTTTGGGCGATCCTCTTGGGCAGCCCAAACCAGTCATGAGCACTTCCCTGTTCTCTATGCAGACTGCATTACAGCCTGCATGGAGTACACATACCCACTTCTCCAACCCCTGGCTGAGCGCCATGTCACAGCGCTCAGACCAATCACAACGCTGCATTGCAGCGTTGTGATTGGCTTAGGGGAGGAAGCCTGGCTGCCTGCTTCCTGTTCCTGTCGGAGGCAGAAGAGCAGGAGCAGGAGCAGAGAAGAAGCAGGACCTGGGCTCGAGGTAAGTTAAAAAAAATCCAATCCCCCCTCCCCCCAACGTGACACCTGCACCCAAACCCCCTCCCGCAACCTGCAAGCAATGCTGGCAGCCACTGCTTTTCATGACAGTCTGACCGCCACGGAAAAACTGTTGGAAACGGACTTTGGGGGCCCATAGCAGGCCCCCCGTAGGCCTCTGCGATGTGGTCTGGGTGGCACATGTGGTGCCCTCAAACATCCATGTACCATGTGCCAGGCACCACAGGGTTCATGGATGTTTAAAATATCCCTTCTTCTATTGCTGCTTGTGCTGCTGCCTTTTTCCGGGTTGCAGCACAATCCACAATAGAAAAAGGGATGTTATCGACCACCTACACAGCTCTTGCATCCTAATCTGGGAGGTGGTACCTCTGACTACTTGTCGGGCAATCCCACTCCCTCTGCAATTGCGGTCAGACGCTTGTCTGACCACCATCATAATCAGGCCCATAGTTAGGGCGAGGAAATGGAAGTGAGAAGTCTGCTGGGAAGTCAGAGCAAATATGCATTACTTGCAGGGCATACTGCCTAAACTTTGCACTTATACAAAGAGTGAGTACGTCCATTTTGCGCTATTATTCTCCTTATGTAGCAAGAAATGTAGCAAATAAACATTTTCCAGTCCATTTTAAATAATCAAAAGGTTTGTAAAACAGCACAAATGGGGAAATAGTTTGAGAAAGCACTGTTTCTGTTGTTTGTTGCTTATGAATCACTTCTTCTTAAATGCATATTGTAGCAACTAAACCTGGCCCATAAACAACCTTTAAAAATTATAGAGAGATTATGTACTTTTGTGCTTCTCACAAAATAAGAAGTTGAATCAGTTAAGTGCTTGAGACTTAGTCCAGTCTTTCACATTTGAAAAGCAGAAACATAATGTAAGCAATTGGGTTACTGGATGGGGAGGGAGGCAAAACTGTACTCAAGCACATCCACAAGCAATGTCAGTGTGAGGCACAAGTAAACCCCAAATTAACCTGTGCTCAACCCTCTGGTAACTTGGCACAGAGCAGACAGGTGTAACTTAGAGGCAATGTGTAAAGTATTTATGCAGTATTTCAAATAGTATTAAAGTGAAAACACAACAGGAGGAGAATCCCACATCAAATGTAGAAAAATAGAACAATTTCTAATACATAAAACAATATAAAAAAATCCAATCACTAGAACCAGAGATATCCTAATTTAAAGAATTCAGCTAAAATAGCTCAGGCCGACAGCGATGAAGCATGGACCCTCTACAGGGACCCAGTTAGGCCAGCTGTTAGAACTGGGGGTCTCTAGTTGGCAGAGGTAGGTACCACTGTCCAAATAGGGACCCTTGCTTCTAGTTAGGGTAAGGAGAAAACCCTCTGACATAACCCTTGCTCACCCCCTTGGTAGCTTGGCACGAGCAGTCAAGGCTTATCAAAGGCAATGTGTAAAGTATTTGTACCAACACTCACAGTAACACAGTGAAAACACCACAAACTGACTCCACAACAGTTTAGAAAAATAAAGGTATTTAATCTAAACTACACAAAACCAAAACAACAAAAAACCAACATACACAGTTAAAAAATATGGTTTCAAAATAGTTCTTAAAGTTGCGATAAAATAATCCACAGTAACGTAAAAAGTTCACAATTGCGTCACGTTTAGCCAACAGTACCTTTAAATGCGGCAAGGTTCAAAAACAGAAGCTGATGCGGTGGAAAACAAGTGATGCGTCACTCCTGAGACCCTGGAGAGGCAATGCGACAACCCCGCTGGATGTAGCGGGCGTGTTGCGGTGACTCCGGTCTGTATGGGAAGGGAGGCGATACCTTGTATGGATTCCGGTGCGGAGGTTCCGTAGTGAAAAGCTTGCAAAGGCACAATGCCATGATCTTTGGGGCTGCGACGATCTCCGAGGCGACGATGTGCGGTCCAGCGGCGATCTTCCTCTCGCAGCTCCTCGATGGGATAGCTCTGCGACGATGTTCGCAGTGACGTGATGCGGTCCGCAAGCAAGCTGTGCGACGATCTCATCCAGCGACGACAGGCTCTGCAACGATACTCGCAGCGATGGTTCTCTCCCCGCACCGGACTGGTGCGTCCTGCAAACAAAGGATGTGATGACTCTGGCAGCGTCAAAAGGCGCTGCGACGATCTCGGCCTTTGTTGCAGCGGGAATTTTCCCGCACTGACCGGGATGCACTCCGCAAGTGAGCGATGCGATACAACTTGCAGAAAGTCTTTAAAAGCTTAGTTTCCAGCTTCCCAACACATGTACAACTTCCAGAGGCACTACACATGGGCCACACACTCCAGGAAGGACAGAACTCTCTCAGCAGAGTTCAGGGAAGCTGTGGGTGAAGTCCTTTTGTTCCTGGGACTTCTTAGCAGGGAGCCAGCTCTTCTCAGGCCCTTGGAGATTCCTTCAAGCAAGGGGACACAGCACAAAGCAAAGTCCTTCCCCTCTCCTTGGCAGCAAAGAAAAAGCATGTCAGTCCAGCAGAGCAACAGCAGGACAGGCTTCCTTCTTCAGTTTCAGCTTTCTCCTTGCAGAGGTTCCTTCTTGATTCCAGGATGATCTCATTTTCTGTAGTCAGGGGTCCTGTACTTATACCCCTAAAAGTCTTTGATCCCTTTGTGCAGGAGGGCTCTGAGCCCGGTCTGAACCAGTTCTGGGTGTTCCTTGAGCACTTTGTTTTCCTGGCCTCTCATTTCCTTTCAGGGAGAGGGGCAGGGTCGTCAGCCGCCCAGCAGGAGGTGGAGCTAGCATTGTGGAAGGAAGGCACAGCCCTATTCAGGACCAGGTGCTATCCCCTCCCACCACTCAAGATGCAGTCATTCAGCCTAGGACTTACTCAGCCAGCCTCCTGGAGGCTCCCAGCCTCTGTCACTCTCAAACCAGACAGTCAATTCACAAACAGGCCAACGCACACAGAAAGGTCAGACAAGAGAACAGCAACTTTGTAAAAGGGCTGTTCTCAAACACAGGATTTAAAAACAACCTTTCCTAAAAGATGTGTTATTAAATTCTGAGTTCAGGGATACCAGACTTTTATGTCCTACCTTGCTCCTAAGGGAAGATATGCTGGTAGCCACTGTAGCCAGCATTCCCCATGATAGCCTATGGGCAAGTTATCCTTACAATAGTGGAAAACGAAAATGGCTGCCTTTCACTACCAGAGCATGTCACCTGCACTAGTACATGCTCTACCTCTCCCATACACTGCACCCTGCCCAAAGGGGTACCTTGCGGTACAAAAGGGGCTGGTGATGGACGGAGCATCTGAACCAATCAAACACTCACACCCAGTCAACAAATCTGGGTTTAATCCATCACGATCTTTAGCCCACTCTGCCACCTCAGTTCAGACATGGCCATATGTAAATCAGTCTGACCCTGTGCCTCATGGGAACAGTCCAGGTTCCAGGGGTACCCTGGGCCTTCCATAGGGGTGGCCAATGTGCACAGAAAGGGAAGGGTTAGGCCTGGCCAGTGGGGACACTGACCAGGAGGACATGGCAGTTCATAGACTGCACACAGGCACCTCAGTGGCAGACCTGAGACACAATTTTAGGGCTGCTCATATGGGTGGCACAATCAGTGCTGCAGGCCCACTAGTAGCATTTGTTACCACCAACCCTGGCACACTTAGTGCACTTTACTAGGGACTTCTTGGTGACACAAATATGCCAATCATGGATAACCAATCACAATAACAATTTACACAGGGAGCACTTGCACTTTGACACTGAACAGCAGTGGCAAAATGCCCAAAGCATCTAAACCAGCAATAACAAAATCCAGCCCAGCACCAAAAATACAGGAGGTTGAGGCAAAAAGATAGGGGGAAACCACGCCAAAGATGCCAGGTTTAACACCAGCTTAACAGAAGAAACTTAAATCCTGGTTACGGAAAGTTGCATGGTCCTGTGTCAAGGATGTGTCACGCAGCTGAGGAGATCTGTCAGTTCAGAGGAGTTGTGATGCGGGATCCGGCATTGTCGTCGAGGATCCTGTTGATTGGGGCTTGTGATGTGAAGTCCAGCGTTGAGGAAGCATCAGTTCCGAGGAGCTGGGATAAGAAAACCTGCATCATCGTTGAGGCTGCCGTCAACGAGATATTCGTGATGCGAGGGCCTTTGTTGGAGAAACTTTACACAGCAGACGGGTCTGATGTGGGTTGCCAGGTGGATGCTGAGTCAGTGTGCTGAGAGAATCCTTGCAGGAGAGGCAATGCTTCTGTTCGTCTTAGGGTTGTGGCATGCAGCAGAGGTGATGCGTCGGTTCTGCAGGATCCACAGGTGGGCTGGAAAAGTAACTGTAGGCCGACTTCCAAGGGTCCAGGACTGGGGTGGTACCACTTGGCAGGGTAAGGCTTACAGATGGCAGAGTCCGAGTGCTGGGTTTAAGGTTGTTGGAGCCATCTGTACCTGAGACTCTAGTCAGTAGGCCATCTAGCTAGCCACTGGAGTTCCTCTGGGGTTCTGGGTTCAACAGATGCAGTTCCAGTCCTTTCCACCAATGCAATAGGACAGCAGTCAATCAAAGAAGTGTCCTTTCAGCAGCACAGCAGTTCTTTCAGCATCTCAGCAGTCCTTCCTGGCAGAGTATATACAGATCCAGAAGTGTCCTGAAGAGTTGGAGTCTGAAGTCCAGAAGTGGGAGAAGCTTCCAAAGGTTTCCATTTGAAGTGCAGAGACTTACTGCCTTTCCTGCCTGGCTCCAGACTAACTACAGAGGGTATGCAGCCATTTGTGTGGAGGCAGGGCACAGGCTATTCAAGTGTAACTAGGGATTTAGAACTGTGCCCAGCTCCACCCACCCATCCTACAAGTGATGGTCCACCCAGGCACACCTAAGCTCTCTATTGAGTGTGGCTATCTAGGAGGAATACACAAAGCCCAACTGCACCTAGTCATGTGACCCAGAGCCAGACAATAGACACTAAACAACTAAGGTAGAAAAATGGCAACTTTCTAAAAGTTATACCAAAAAAAGAGGTAGTGCCCTCTGAGTCAGTAAGGCTGAGCAAACTTAAATCTGCACAAACACACAATGCCAAAACTGACTGATCGTTTCTAAAACCTCAGTTCATTCATGAACACTATACTCAATAGAAGTGATCATCATTTATTTTTCAAAAGTGATAAAAATAATTTTGTTTTTTTGTCACACACATAAAACCAATACGGAACAAACCATGAATTTCTTCCCTCCCACCTACATACATGAATGCAATACACAACAGTGGACACAAATAACAAATCACAGAAACAAATCTTTACAACAATACACAAACAAAGAATTTGAACAACAATGAACCAGTTCTGTTTTTTCAATGTCTAAAACAAGTTCTAAAAATAAGTATGATATACATGACACTACAATGAATTCAACCACTCACAACTCCTTTGTGTCCCACGGTATATTATAGCCTGACAAGGTGGCAGATCCTTCTCGGTCAGGTCTGCAAAACTCTGGAATGCCCTGCCTACTCATCTGAACCTGATCGAGACAGAATTGGAGTTTAGGAAAGCGTTAAAAACCTGGCTCTTTACTCAGGTGTAGTCTCCCTGTCGATCTTCCGCTAGTCTGCTATCAGCACCAGGACACATCCGAGTTGTCAGTTTATTTAGTTAGGAGGGAAGAAATTCATGATTTGCTCGTATTGGCCTTCTGTGTGTGACAAAAAACAAAAGTATTTTTATGACGTTTGAAAAATTAATGGTGATCACTTCTATTGAGTATAGTGTTCACAAATAAACTGAGGTTGTTAAAAGGATCAGTCAGTTTTGGCATTGTGTTTGTGCAACTTTCGAAAAATGGCATTTTCAAAATTGTAATTTCAAATCCAACATCACCGTCGGGGAGGATTTTTCATTACAATTTCAGAGACACCAAACACGAACAGGTTACCTGCCCCCAATCGGAAATTATCACTAATAAATATAAGGCAACACCAACGATATCCTATGAGAGAGGTAGACCTTACAGTAGTGAACAATGAATTAAAGAGTTTTTCATTACCAGGACATGTAAAACTTAAAAGTACAAGTCACACGTTAAAATGCGCAACACCTTGCCCTCTGGGCTGTCCAGGTCTAAGCTAGGGGTGACCGATATGTATTAAAAAGGAAGGGTTATTTTGCTGTGTCGACTTGGCAGTTTAAAACTGCAATGCAGGCTGCAATGGGAGACCTGAGACAAATTTGTCAGGGCTACTTAAGTAGGTGGGACAGTCTGTGCTGCAGGGGCACTAGTAGCATTTAATTTACGGGCTCTAGGCACAGGTAGTACCACTGTACTAGGGACTTACAAGCAAATTAAATATGCCAATTGGGTATAAGTCATTTCTAACATGTTTTAAGGAAAGAGCGCACACACTTTAGCACTGATTAGCAATAGTAAAGTGTGCAAAGTCTTAAGGCCAGCAAAAACAAAGTCAGCAAAAGAAGAAGGTTGAAGGCTGAAAGTTAGGGGAAAAACCTTGCCAAGGATGCCAGGTCTAATAATAATGTTACCAGTTATTTACAGGTAGTTAAAATAATGAAAATCAGTACACTCTTTTTTTGGTTCTGGTGTACAAAGATTCCCTGGAGGGATTTTGTTATTTTTACCTAGTGAGGGAGCAGCAAAATGTTCTTGATTTGCTTTTTGCGTAGTGCACAACTTGGTCCTATAAGGCCCCCTGTGCTTTACAGTGGAAGAGATATGACGTGATAGCTACCTGTGAAGGGTGATCAGATTTTAAAAACCAAAAACCGGGACAATATTGCAAACATAGAAGAAGGTCTACAATTTTACATCAACCGAGACAGGCACAGAATGATGGCGCTCATCATCATAGAAACGCAGGAGGAACACTAAGAAAATATATCAAATTTATTTATCCTCCTGTGTTTCAATTTTGGATTGTCAGTCAAAACAGGAAACAAAAGGGAACAGCTAAGTGAAGGAACAAGAGATGTAGTACAAGAAAACCCAGGATGATCCAGCCCACCTTCGATGCTCCACGAGTCTTTCTGCTTCACTAGTCACTTTCACGGAAACCTCCCATTACAACTGCTACCTACAGGTTAGAGTGGTTTAGCTGGCAGTGTTTTCACATACCACATGTACAGAAGCACCTCAAGCACACAGGGACACAGCACCCTACTCTCATCAGCATTCCTATCTCAGATACTAAAAGTAGTTCATTTCACTCCTTGTGAAAATTCACCAAACGCTACCTCATAGGGTTCCCCTAAAGGAGTAAAAAGTGCATTTTGCCTACAGAAGGAGAAGAATCATTGGCAGAATCAGGATTTCTGTGCAGAAATTGATTTGTTCAGTGGCATAGTCTGCTGGCCTGGTGGCCTTTTGAAGATGACCAAGTCGCGATTACGAGTGGGAAGAAGACTATAACTATGGGCACGAAAAGTAATTTTAACACCCACAAAATCAGCACAGTGTGTGCAGTTCAAGTTTATTTTTATAATAAGGAACTCCTACGGAGGTCCACATAATTATACAGTGAAGATAAAACAAAGAATACATTTCCTACAATAAAGAATTTTTTTTATACAGAACTATCGCCTTAAAATATATTACCGTACATACTAAGCAGAATAAAATAAAACATGCTTGTAAGGCTACAAAGTGCAATATAAAAAGTGTGAGGAAACAAAACAATCCTATTACTGTGTGCATTTAAAAAAAAAATGGTGGTGTTGAAAAGCGATGCACAGCACACAGGGCCATTCAAGTGCTGGAATGAAAACAACAAAGGATGTAAAAGTAAGGTCTGAAAACATGAGAGTTAGGGTTCAAGCTGCTCTGTGGGGGGGAGGGGGGGGGGGGGTTGGATCTGACACTCCTGGGTCTCTCCTGTGGGTGATAACTAGCTCTAATTAAATTCCTGGGCGAAAAGCTTGGTTTTCGGGTGTTTTCCTGACCTGAAGGCTTACAATCAGAGTAGCTGGCTGGAGCTGTTGAACAGTTTCGGCCCAGTGCCCTCAAGGATCTTCAGCCGCACTTTTGATTCTTATTGAATTGAACGGGCCAACGGGGGTGTCAAAGGTTGCTGGCTGAAGCATAGCTTGCCAATGTCTGGAGAAATCCCGGGCCGTCGCCATGTATGAACTGAGCATAATGCAGTTATGAATTGTGTCAGGAACTGGACTGGGAGCCAATGGAGAGCTTTCAAAACTGGTTTATTGCAGTCCAGTTTCTATAAGCGCAGTTGCATTCTGGCTGCCGTATTGCGACTCTCTTCAGCATGACAGTGAGGGCCTCATTTATGAGGTTTTACGGTAGGGTAGCGACGCAGGCCTTCCTTCTGCGCTGCCCTACGGTAAAAGAAAAGGGCAGGAATGCGCCGTATCTATCAGCTACAGTCAATTCCTGTCCGTTTCCCCTGCGTGGGTGCACAATGGGCTGCTTTGCACAGACGCAGGCACCTTTGCACCATGGTGCAATGGTGCCTCCGTTGCGGGTTGATTATTTTTGTGCAGGAAGGGAAACCTTCCTGCGCAAAAACAAGCACAAAAGGCTTTTTCTTAGTTTTATGTGTGCTGCAGAATGCAGCACACATAGAAAAAGGAAAAACGAGAAGAAATAAAGATATTTCTCCTTGCTGTGCCTCCCTTATGCCTCCCCTGAGGAGGTGTAAATTTTTGGCGCTGCCTCAGAGTTGCGATTTCTTGTAAATCTGAGGCAGTGCCAAAATGCCATGGATGTTGCTGGGAACGCCCCCAGCAACACCCATTGCACGCCCCTTTAACACAGAAAACTGTGTTAAAGGGAACCATATTTACGAGGCAGCATTAAGCCCCAAAAAAGTGGCTTAGTGCTGCCTTATCAATATGGAGTAGGCTCCTGCGCCACAGAACATCACAAAAAGTGACGCACCTATGATGCAAGGGGCCTCATAAATGAGGTCCTGAGTTTCTTTGGTGCCTTATACACCAGGTTACAATAATCCAGGCAGGCCATAAGGAGTGTGCTTATAGCACCTTATGATGGCCTGAAGGGTTGGCATATATTCTGGAGGCGGGAGAGTTCGAAGCTAGTTCTTGTGGCCCCTGTGCGTGCTGATTAGTGGTGTGAATTTGAGGATTGGGCCCCGTGTAGGTCTGTATTTATAGTTTTGTTCTACACCACACTTGTGTTGCTGTTACTTAAGAACGCAGTTGTATATTTTCTGATGAAATGTGTTTAGCACTGTATTCTTTTTAAAAGTAATTACCTTAGAGGGAAGGGGAGCTGTGGCATGCGAGCTGACATGCAGCTAAAGGGCTGTTCATGTTTGCACATGTTGTTAGAATGTGCTCCGTGACAAACAGGCGGCATGCGCTTAGATTGTGTCTCATCAATAATAACGAATTTGCTTCCCTCAAGTGTGTGATGTCAGGCGCACTGCATACATTGTCAGTGAGGAGCCTCTCATCCAGTGCTTGAATGGTCAATGCAGAAGTGCGAGTACTCATTATGCCCGAGTATCTCTTTGCAATAGAGGTGTGCCTGCTGTCCCATTGAAAGTATTGGACCTCTCCTGAGAAGTGCATGTCCACTGCCTTTCAAATTAACGAAGTGCAGGCACTCAGGCCCGAGAGGATCTGCCCATTTAAAGCACTGCTTTCATCCACATAATATTTCCATGTGCTCTCTTTTACACTATGCCTGAAGGGATGGAGATAATACATTTTTAATTAACTTTTCATGCCTCAGTTCTGCCTTTTCTAGTTGCTGTAATAAACAGGTAGTACTTTTAGTTAAAGTAGTAATCTTCAGAAGTCTGGAAGGTTGATGGAGACTTGGCAGGATTCAAACCTGTAACCTGCAGATCACTGGCTGTTTTATCAGCAGTGTTCAACTGACTGAGTCATCCTGCAGGCCTACTTCAGCCATGATCCATAGCAATTAATACAAGCATTTGCAATGCAATGCATCTGGCATTTATGAAAGTTTGAGCTATTGGCAATGCAATAGGTTAAACTCTCGCAAATGTGAGACCTATTGCATTGCAAATTACTACCACCCATGCAGTGCTTTCACATTCATGAATGCAAAAAGAACAATTGATGGACAGAATGCAGAACAATGTCATACATTCACCCCAGTACAGAGATCTGGGCCAAAATCCATAGTTTTTTTACACACCATGTCGTTCAAGTTTGGACCCAGCCATATGCAAATCATTCTTGACCCTGCGCCCATTGGGAACAGTCCAGCCCGAACTGCCAGGCCAGGACCTCTCTGGGCTAGAAACAAGCGTCCTAGGACCGGTTACGGGCTTTCATCCCTCATCAGCCAGGATAGCTTGACTCAACTGGCATGGAGAGCACGGACCCACGTCTCGGCATACCTGTCCCACTCGGGGTGGCAAATACCCCGAGTGGGACAGTAAATATATAGAGGTGTCTTTGGTGGGACAGTTATGGTTTTATGGGTGAGGTGAGTTACGGTTTGTGTAGTTAACAATAACTGCCCAATTTCAAGAGATATTTGATTTTGTTTTGCATCTATAACTTTACTTTCACTGTGTTTTTTAAAGGGAATTTCTGAATTATTTTTGCAATCATATGATAAAGTGTTAGAAGTTGAAGAAACCATATTACCCGTAGCAAAGATTTTTCATGGTTTTTTATGATGTCATGTGTAGGTTGGCCATGAGACAAGGACCGGAGCCCAACCTTCTGTGGATGACTAGCCCAAAGCCTGTTTCATATGACCTTTGGCTGTGTGTCCACAGTGCTCATTGTGAATGGTGTTTGCCATGAATAGTTGCATTGTTAATCTTTTGTTGGTTCATTCAGGATTTACAAAAAAGAATATTGAATTTTAAAAACAGTTTCAGAATCTACTGTCAATTCCCACAAAAAAAGTTGGGATTTTTTGGAGGAGAAGCAGTAAGTGCCCCTCTGGGGATCATCCTCTTTGGGGGTCAGGGTATAAGCTCCTATCCCCATTATACTTCCTTTGACCCTGTTTCCAGGATGCACGCTTTGCTGTTTGGAACCCTGCAATGGCTTAAGCAGTAAAAAAACAAAACTTCAGATTTCAGTTGTTGCCAAACTGTCAGATTCCCTTGATACCCAAATCCCGCGCTTGGGCAAAGGAAAAAACGGTAATCAAAAGAAGAGTGTCTTCAAAAAAGGCTAGACCTTGGTAGGGAGCACGAAAAACAACCACACTGGGATGTTAAGGAAAGCCCTCACTCACCACCTAGTGATGACATGCTTCATCAATAAAAATGGCGCGATCGGTACTTAGCTTAGTAAATTTGTAAGGTTTCCACTCACGCCCTTGACGCTTGGCAATTAAAGTGGACTGTTTCCTTACTTATATTTTAAAATCTCTGTCTTTAGTGGTCATAGAATAAAATAATTACCTCAGATACACTACTGCCAATTTTACTACCTTCACCACTCACTAATTTAATTGCACTCAACATGTCCTGAACTCACCATCCCGCTCCGCAGTAACACTGGCTTTGCAGCACACCAAAGAGACACTCGGTCTCTTTGGTGGGGCCCGATGATGAAGCATGTCATCACTAGGTGGTGAGTGAGGGCTTTCCTTAACATCCCAGTGTGGTTGTTTTTCGTGCTCCCTACCAAGGTCTAGCCTTTTTTGAAGACACTCTTCTTTTGATTACTGATTATTGACCGGGGAACAAGAGTGTCAATCTACTCTCCCTACCTCTCTTCTTGTCAAACAAAGGAAAAAACGCTCAATCTTCTAATTTGGATTTATTTATATTTCAAATTTATTATCTTTGGAGGATTCAAGGATTCAGATCTGCAAATTAATGATGATATTACATTAAATAATTTTTCTCATTAGCTCTCTGAAGTCCAACTGACACCCTTTTGTAACACAAATTTCTCAAAAAAGTACTTAATGGCTTTACTTAAAACAAGCACAGACACACCTCTAAGTAAAGTTTTGGGTTCATGCCAAATTTGGTGTAATTCCGTTCAGCGGTATATGTTGGAGCAGAGAGCCAAGTTTCCTATGGAAGTTAAAAAAGGAAAATGTAACTTTTGTGACCTTCCCCCAGAGAGGTTTTCACAAAACGGCACATTTGGAAATTTTGGGATTTCTGCTTTTTGATTGCGAGTTCTTGGTGATTCATCAAATGGCTCCAAACTTATAAGCAATATAAGCAAACGTAAAACACATTTTAAGTGGAAATTAATCCTATCCATAACCAAAAGCACCATACAAATTTATATCTAGATATTTTAAACAAGTACACATTACAATAGGAAGAATGAATCTTCAAATATTTACAAACTACATTTAACATAATTGTGTATTCGTAGAGCACATGTTCATCTCCGCTGGAGTCTCTTGGTGCTGTTAACAGTAAACAGATGTTCATTGTTACCCAACACATTGGTGCATATTTTACGAACCTAGGGAGAATGAAAGACTGAGTGGACCCACTGTAATTTGAACCTTTGTGACCATGGAGTCTAACACAAATCTCAACAGTGGATGCATTAGTCTGCTGAGCAACTAGACCATAGAGTGAAAAAAAGTGCGGGCAGTAGTCTGGGGAGAGCTTAGAGGGACTGTTTTTAGGGAAGTCATGGAGCCATGGTAGGATGCACCATGGTCTTTGGCAGGTGACACAGTTGGGCCTATTAACATATTTGACAGTTCCTGCTACCATCAAACATTTTATCTCTATCTGGGTCAAGTCAAAATTTTCTCTACCTGAGTCATAGATCATTTTGCAGGGAGCAAATCCTCTACTTGGTCCTACCGTTAAGTTTGACATTTTATGCTGTGGTGCCCTTAGTCCTTTTTGGTAGGGTGTACTATATACTATAGATGAAGTCACAAACATCATACAGACCTAAACTTGATGGCCTTCTTACTCATTCTGTTCTCTTGCCCCAAAATATGCAAATATGAAACCAAGTTCATAGATCTGGTACTCATTCCGGGCAAGAGGCTGATAGCCCAAAACTGGAAACCAAACTCTACGTAAACTAACTAATGGACTCTAGACTCCGTGCTAAATGGTCGCTGGACTTGGGGAGGGAGGTAATGGATAAAGAATGGGCCTCCATTTTAGAATTTCCCAAGAAAGTCTCCCGTAACGCTAAATTCAAATACATACAGTACATGATACTACATAGGGTATGTCTTACACCACATCGCCTTAATTGCATTTACCCTAACACACAGCTTTCCTGCCCCAGGTGTCAGGAGGCAGACTCTGATCTGCTTCACATGCTGTGTAGTTGTCCTCGACTACAAGTATATTGGCAAACAATTAGTTATAGAGTAAAGGAGGTCACTAGTACCGCTGTTTGGTCAGCTGTGGGCAGCTGTCTGTTGGGCCTGAATAAATGCCCCAAGGGACAGAAAGTTCAGTATAGATTTGCAGATCTGGCTATACTCATAGCGAAACGAGCCATCACAATGAAGTGGAAGTCCACTCCCCCCCCGCACCACTCACATGGCAGGCAGAAATGATCCGTTGGGGCACAGCAGAGAGCGCAATTATTAGGCAAGAAGAATTCCGAGGACTGCGTAATATTCCTATTTCTTTGGAATGGGACCAAATGTTAGAAACATTCAAAGCCCTAGATTCACTTACCCCTCCGGCATCTCCGGTTGGACCTGCGATTCCCACATCTCCTGTATCCCCTCCAGTTAACCTGCTCGAACCTGTATCACACCATGCTACTCCATGTCTTTTATTTCCTAGGAATGTATATCTGTATCTATAAAAATGTATGTTTTATATCACTGTGTTGCTCAAGGAGTGAAGGCAATCTTTTCATGGGTTACGTTGAAAACAGTGGACCAGAGAACTGGGGGTAAGGGGGGGGGGGGGATTTCAAATGTTTTCCTTTCCTTTTTTTTGTTTCAGAGTTGTAATGTTGAGATAAATAGATAATCACAAGTTATTTCTAATATCCAGATATTCATGCAAACAAAATGTTCCGACGCTTTTCTTGTTCCCTCCTCTTCCACAATAGGACTCTGTATCACTTGGCATATACGCGTATGGGTACTTATTTTGTTTTTAACACATTGGCAATACTCTAGCGGTTCATGATTACTGCCTTTGTATTCTTTATGCTAATTATGTTGTATACGAGTCGGATATGATTTATTGCTCTGTTGATTGTAAAAACTCAATAAAAATTATGTTTAAAAAAAACGAACTAATGGACTTACACAGAAATCCAGGTCCTGTCAAGACAATGCGAGCAACTCAATAAACCAGTAATAATAAATTGCTTGGCTCCCATTTTGGAAACGCTTAAACAGAATAATAATAATAGATCAACTTGAACACAGTAACTAACTCCTTCAAAATAAATATAAGAAGTGCCATATATCCTGCATTTACAAATTTAGGGCCTAATTTAGATTTTAGCAGACAGGTTACTCTATCACAACGGTACGGATATGCCATCTGCCAAAATATAAATCTCATAATATCCTATGGGATTTATATTTTAACGGACCGGATATCCATCTCCGTTTTGCAGGGTAACAGGTCTGTCGAAAACTGAATCAGGCCCTTAGTCCGCAGGATATCCCACACTCATCAACTGTTGGTGATGCATACTGTGAACTACTTTATGGAAATACCCAAATGCACACCAAAACATTGCATATCACCTTTGTGTGGGAAATAAACTTTTTTATAAGTGACGATGTTGGGTCTTATAATGTAAAATCGTGACTGTACACCCCTCTGCTTAAAAAATAGCATTCTTTGTTGACTTTTACGGTTATGTATTGGTTAGATGGAAGCCATAGTGTTACACTACTCAAACATATTTCTCCTAGACACTATGTTTTAGCTGATACAAGCTGTACATTGTTTTATTAGTATAAATAATATATATATATATATATATATATATATATATATATATATATATATATATATATATATATATATATATATATATATATATATATATATATATATCCCAGCTCAAAAATTTCCTTTTATCCTTCAGGAAAGAAATAGCACTCACGAGGATTCTGTAGCTCAGCAGCAGTTTATTCAAGATTTTAGACTTTAGATCATGTTTGATTTAATTTTTTGCCTTAAGTGTAAATGTGTCACATGTCTAAACACTGAAAAAAGACCTTCCCTACATGCAGGTGAGCCTCATTGTAACCATGGCAACATCTGGTTTGAGCCTGTATGCTAATTGATAGACATGCCCAGAACTCATTTCATGTATATAAGTAGATTTGAAAAGTTAATGCAGATGTAGTGAACAAGGCGGCAACGCCGAAACGCGTCTAAGCAGATACTGATCGAATAAATCGAGTTTGGATTCAGATTCATGGTGTCAGCGCTTTCTTCAAAATTTACAAGTCTGGTATTACTGGATATATATATATATATATATATATATATATATATATATATATCCCAGCTCAAAAATTTCCTTTTATCCTTCAGGAAAGAAATAGCACTCACGAGGATTCTGTAGCTCAGCAGCAGTTTATTCAAGACAAACGCGTTTCGGATTTACATCCTTCGTCAGTGTCGTAAAGTCTAAACAAAATACTGGCGGCCATATTTTATTAAAAACATTGCATATCACGTGTCTTTTGTGGGAATAGAGGACGGACTCGGCGTCATTGTGTTTAACGTGGGCGCCATTTTAACACAGTAAATACTGGTTAACAATTATATAATTTCACAACAGAACCCAGTTTAGGATATCGATTTGAAACTACAGTTATGTTACAATTCAACATTAGCACAGTTCATCAATTTAAATGATATTCATGGAGTTATAATTTAGCCGTGGATCGGCAATGCAGCCTTCTACAAAGGCTGCTTTGGTCCTGTATTACCCACATAGAATTATGCCGCGTATCGGCTCAAGCGACATGTTAAAAGGCGAAATAGTTGCAGACAGTGCCTCACAGATCATTCTCAATTATCACAGTGTTTCATTTATTCAAATGGATGGCCAACTCCTCCCCACTGTTCAGCCCTTTCGGTATCTTGGTTCCCAGATCAATAATGTAACGTGACTCCAGCAACCTCAGCTTAAGCAAACGATCTCCCCCTCTAATATTTGATGGTAAATAATCCAAACAATAATACTGCAACAGGTCCCTATTGCTATTGTGTTTGATAGAGAAGTGTCGTGCTACAGGATAGCTGAAGTCCTTATTTTTTATAGCCCGCATGTGTTCCAATATCCTCAATTTAACCATATTGATGGTGCTTCCCACGTATTTTAGTCCGCAGGGGCACACAAGACAATATACTGCAAAGCTGGTTTGGCAGGTCATGAATTTGTTGATCTGTTTGTTTTGCTTCATGCCTTCTATCTTGTATGATCTTACTCTTTTGCTTGCTACACAAGCTTTGCATTTCCCGCAGGGGAAGAATCCTTTCATTTCCTTGAGGGTGTTTTGGGTTTTGGATGGGGACTTGTCTAAATGAATGGAAACCAAGTTATCTTTAAGAGAACGAGCTTTTCTAAAGGTTACTAGGGGATGGATAGGAATATCTGAAGCAATAACGGCATCTGTTTTAAGTATATGCCAGTTTCTCCTCAGAATATTCCTTATAGTGTTGGACTCCTTGGAGAAAGTGGTGATCATTCTAAATTTTCCTGTGTCTTTTGTAGTCTTCTCTTTTTTCTTTAGCAGATCTTCTCTTTTGAGATTTTGAACCTTTCTTTGTGTACTCTCTAACAGTGTTGTCATGTATCCTCTTGCCTGAAAGCGTTCTATGCTCCCTTTCAGAGCTATGTTGTAGTCTTCCTCACTCGAACAGTTCCTTTTTAGCCTCAAAAACTCCCCATAGGGGATACTGTCTTTGAGCCTTTGAGGGTGCCCGCTGTCCGCGTGCAGAATACTATTCCCAGCAGTAGGTTTTCTGTACAAGGAGGTATTTATCTTCCCATCCTTGACAGATACTTTCAGGTCTAGATAACTAGACCTGAAAGTATCTGTCAAGGATGGGAAGATAAATACCTGCGGACAGCGGGCACCCTCAAAGGCTCAAGGAAGGATTCTTCCCCTGCGGGAAATGCAAAGCTTGTGTAGCAAGCAAAAGAGTAAGATCATACAAGATAGAAGGCATGAAGCAAAACAAACAGATCAACAAATTCATGACCTGCCAAACCAGCTTTGCAGTATATTGTCTTGTGTGCCCCTGCGGACTAAAATACGTGGGAAGCACGACACTTCTCTATCAAACACAATAGCAATAGGGACCTGTTGCAGTATTATTGTTTGGATTATTTACCATCAAATATTAGAGGGGGAGATCAGTTTGCTTAAGCTGAGGAGGCTGGAGTCACGTTACATTATTGATCTGGGAACCAAGATACCGAAAGGGCTGAACAGTGGGGAGGAGTTGGCCATCCATTTGAATAAATGAAACACTGTGATAATTGAGAATGATCTGTGAGGCACTGTCTGCAACTATTTCGCCTTTTAACATGTCGCTTGAGCCGATACACGGCATAATTCTATGTGGGTAATACAGGACCAAAGCAGCCTTTGTAGAAGGCTGCATTGCCGATCCACGGCTAAATTATAACTCCATGAATATCATTTAAATTGATGAACTGTGCTAATGTTGAATTGTAACATAACTGTAGTTTCAAATCGATATCCTAAACTGGGTTCTGTTGTGAAATTATATAATTGTTAACCAGTATTTACTGTGTTAAAATGGCGCCCACGTTAAACACAATGACGCCGAGTCCGTCCTCTATTCCCACAAAAGACACGTGATATGCAATGTTTTTAATAAAATATGGCCGCCAGTATTTTGTTTAGACTTTACGACACTGACGAAGGATGTAAATCCGAAACGCGTTTGTCTTGAATAAACTGCTGCTGAGCTACAGAATCCTCGTGAGTGCTATTTCTTTCCTGAAGGATAAAAGGAAATTTTTGAGCTGGGATTTATATCGCGGTACGCCACCGCGTTTCTGCACCCGACCAGGAAGTGCCCCGCCTATGGCGTATGGAGGAGCGATATATATATATATATATATATATATTCCTTTTTCGAAAATCCCAAGTAAAGACTCACCCTCAGAAGTCCGTAACTCAGGAGTGGATTATTTATTCCCTCACGTTACATGTTTCGCCAAACAAATGGCTTGACCATATATATACACACACACATGTATATATGTAAATATAATACATGGAATTCTGAAATCCCTGTATAAATGCACCTCTCTGATATCTTTATAATCGATGACTAGTGACGCACTCAGCCACTGATTATAAAGAAAATACGTCAGAACTTGACTGTAATGAGTCAGGTGACGGAGCAGCTGTTTAAAGCAACGGAATGAAACACTGCTTTTCTTTCTTCTGCTCTGTTTTTCTAGCTTACAGTAACTAGCAGAAAGAACATGATTCTTTTTTGCATTCCTTAGATAAATATAGAAAAGCTAGAATCATTCTGCATGTTTCTACACATTCTGAGTTACTACAGCTTTTTTTAAAAATGGCTATTGAACTGTTTCTAACATCTGTTTGCAACAAATCTCTGACAGGTTTTTGATGTGAGTTGCACTAGGAGTTCTATTTTATTCTTTATGTTTGCAAATATGCTCTCTCTTTTTGAAATAGTTACACACTAAGGTTTTAAATGGTTTGTGCGAAAGGCGATGGTGTGACCATGTATTATATGGGATAAAGTACCCCCTCCCGTAAATGATAAGGATTTTGCAAGTCACCACAGAGTTGCACAACCTTTAAAAGAAAGGTGGCCTACAACCTCATCCCTCTATATGGTTATGAAACTCCTCAGTGACTTGCAATATCCTTATAACGTACTACAGGAGGACTTTATCCCTTATATGAAAAGTTTGCCATAAAGGGCCCATATTTGGAAATCTGCACCACGGAATTGCTACCTCCCATGGGGGCAGATTTACACATTTTAGTAAGTCACATAGGTTTCTAGGAGTAATCGTGGAAAACAAAGGCAAATTCCATCTTGCATTTATTCCGAGATCATTCAGCATGAGCAAATATATGCACTTCTCTTTTTACGCCTCCACAGACAGAACGTTTTTCCCATGGGAAAAAGCGAAAATATTGCAGATGTTTTGTATTGAATATTCTATTCAGATATAGCCGCCAGTTTGGTCCGAGAAGAACATTGATAACATACTATGTTTATAGGGGGGCAGTCCATTAGTGTTTGAGGTAGCTAGTTGACCAGGTATTGGCCTGGTAAGGTTAATGGCTAGTCAACTGAAATCAACACAGGAGTTTGGAATACAATATAATATCTACTTCTCCATGGTATAGTTTTTTTTATAAATCTGCTTGTCCTGTAAAAGAAAATTCACTTGTCCCTTTGGTTCCACGTAGTGCGACGACAAATTATGACTGCAATCTCATTATATAAGAGCTCTGATAATAGCATTTCTAATTATGCCAGGGCTCATACTGTTGTAACAAATACAAAGGAAACCCTACTCAATTAGAACAAGGGCAATTACATAACCCTGGCCCTAAAAGAGCAGTGGTCTCCCCAGACCTACCTGTGGACTGTCTGTTGAGCAATGACGTTGACACTTCAGCCTGGCATGAAGTGTAGGTCAGTACACATGTAGAGATGATGAGAATCTCTGTCAGTGCATTTGCTGTTACTAATGCTCAGGCCAAACAGTTAGGCGCTGAGGGTGCTCTGGATCCTGGAAAAAGGGACCAGCTAGCTCCTAAGAGAAATAACAGGAAGGAGAATGAAATTATCCTCCTCCCAGACTCTCAATGAGGGTCAGTTTCCTGAGGGAGGTGATCCTAGCCCCTGTGAAGAACTGTCCTAGAAGAACTTGGGCCTGACACGGCAGAGTTCTTGGGGGCAGGGGGCCCTTCCAGGACAGACTTGAATCTGGGGCATAAATCCTCCCCTCTCTTGAACAGCTCAGCAGCACGTTTCTGCTGAGGAGGCAGGACAAATCAGTGGGTCCCATAGGATCTATTGGGAAGATGGTCTTCTGTCTTCTGAGTGTAGAGAACCCAAGCCTGGTGCTTATACCTCAGAGGTTTCAGGGTTTTCTTCTTTCCCTGACACATGAAATTCCCCTTGCAGGACATCTTGGGCAAAACAAGACTTGCAACAGGCTTGTCCTTCATTTTCTCTGGCACCACATGTATGAAGATCCCAAGGAGGTTTGTCGCTCCTGTGTCACTTGCCAAGCCAGTGGTAAGTCAGGCAGCACTACAAAGGCCCTCTTAATTCCACTTCCAATGGGTGGGGTTCTCTTTGAGATGTTAGGGATAGACATTGTCGGTCTCTTAATCCCTCTTACAGCATCAGGACACAGTTACATCCTAGTGGTGGTGCACCATGCCACTAGGTATTCAGAAGTTATTTTACATAGGACCACTACAGCTCCTGTGGTGGCTAGAGCCCTTCTGGGAGTCTTTTCCAGAGTGGGGTTCCCTAAGGAGGCGTTGTCAGTCAGAGGTACAAACTTCATATCTATCTACATAACTGCAATGTGGAAAGTGTGGTGTAAACTATAAGTTTACCACATCCTACCATCCACAGTGCAATGGGCTTGTTGAAAGGTTTTACAAGCCCCTAAAAGGTATCATCATGGGACTCCCACAAAAGCTCAGGCGAAAATTAGATGTCTTACTCCCTTACCTTCTCTTTGCCTACAGAGAGGTTCCTCAGAAAGGGGTGGGATAGAGCCCAATTGAACTTCTGTTTGGACATCCAGTTAGGGGCCCATTGTGTCTGGTTAAGGAGGGCTGGGAACAGCCCCTTAAACCTCCTAAACAGGATATGGTGGATTATGCCCTTGGCCTGCTCTCACGTATGGGTGAGTGCATGAAGATGGCCAGCAAACACCATGAGGCCAGCCAGGAGCTTCAGAAAGCTTGGCATGACCCAAAGGCTGTGCTGACGGTTTACCAGCAAGGACAGAAAATGTGAGTGTTGGAGCCTGTGGCCCCAGCAGCTCTCAAAGAAAACTTGAGTAAGGTCTCCTACTTGGTTGAAGTAGGCACTCCAAGAAGTCCTCACGGAATTCTTCATGTGATCCGCGTAAAGCCTTTTATTGCAAGGCTGACATGAGCTTGCTCATGGCAACTGATGAGGGACAGAAGGAAGAGAGTGACCCTCTACCTGATCTCCTCTGTCAGGACCTTGTTGATCTGTCAGTTGATGGAGTAGCCTTGGCAGGCAGCCTCACTGACCAGCAGCAAGCTGATTGTAGGCAAGTCCTCAATCCGTTTCCCAACTTGTTCTCTCTGATTCCCAGTCAAACAACCTGGTGTACCCATAAAATGGACACAGGGAACAGTCTTCCTGTCAAGAGTAAAATCTGCAGACAGCAGGACCATGTTGAGACTGCATCAGGACTGAGGTCCAGAAGATGATGGAGTTTGGGGTAATTGAACCTTTTGATAGTCCTAGGGCTAGCCCTGTAGCCATTGTGACAAAACATCACACCCAAGATGGTAAGAGAGAAAGGAGGTTTTGTGTAGACTGTAGAGGTCTCAAAGCAGTCACTATGATTGATGCTCATCCAATTCCTAGGGAAAATGACTTGATTGATACCCTGGCCTCAGCATTGTATCTCAGTTTATTTTACCTGATTGCTGGCTACTAGCAAATCAGACTCTCTGAGTATGCCAAGCCAAAAATATAATTTTCAACCCCTAGTGGGCATTATCAATTTATTGTAATGCCTTTTGGTTTGAAAAATGCACCTGCCACGTTTTTGAGGGTTGTGAACAAAGTTCTCACATGCCTCGAGGCCTATAGTGCAGCATATCTAGATGATATTGCTATCTCTAGCTCCACCTCAGGAATGTTCTGGAGACCCTGAAAAGGGTAGGCCTCAATATCAAGGCCACAAAGTGCCAGATAGTGCAGAGCAAGGTTGTGTACTTGGGCCAGCTTGTAGGTAGAGGCCAGGTTCAGTCACTGGAGAGCAAAATCTGGACCATAATGGACTGGGTTGCTTCCACTACCCAGACTCAGGTCAGAGCTTACTTGGCATGGCTGGGTACTACAGGAGGTTTGTTAAGGGACATGGGCTCATAGGGACTCCCCTTAATGATCTTACATCCAAAAGGATAATAAGAAAGTTCAGTAGACAGTTAGCTGTCAGAAGACATTTGATGACCTGAAGCAGGCCATGTGCTATGCTCCCATCTTGCAAATTCTTGATTACTCCAAAACCTTCATTTTCCAGATAGATGCTTTTGAGATAGGGGTAGGTACACCATATGCCCTGAGTACCTCAGTACCATATACTAGGGACTTATAGGGGTACATCAGTAGCCAATTGTGGAGGTCCTAGAGCATGAGTGCATTACTGTGTTGTTACACTGCTTGTATTTTTTTGGAGCAAATTTATTTGAGTGCATGCGTTTTCCTGATTTTCCTTGTGTGCTTCTCTATTCCCATGTCTCTGTGATGCTCTGTCTTGCCATGTGCATCTCTGCCCCAGTCTCCGGTTTCCATGTTGCTATGCCTGGCCATGTGCTTCTCAGCTACTCAATGTTATTTCCATCCCGTGTTAGAGACTGCATCAGGACTGAGGTCCAGAAGATGCTGGATTTTGGGGTAATTGAACCTTTGGATAGCGCTTGGGCTGGCCCTGTAGCCATTATGACAAAACATCACACCCAAGATGGTAAGAGAGAAAGGAGGTTTTGTGTAGACTATAGAGGTCTCAACGCAGTCACTAGGACTGATGCCCATCCAATTCTCAGGGCAAATGACTTGATTGATACCCTGGCCTCAGGTATGTATCTCAGTATATTTGACCTGATTACTGGCTACTAGCACTACTTCCCCGCCATCTCTGTGTTGTTCTGTCTCGTCATGTTCTTCTCTGCTCCACCTTTCTACATGCTGATCTGTCTCAGACTGTGCTTTGTCTCGCTGTATGCTTCTCTTTCCCTGTGGTGTTTCTGTCCCTTGTGTTGCTTCTTCACCTGCCTTTGTCCACTGTTTTGCTTAACTTCCCATCCATGTTCCCCATTTTGCTTCTCTGCCACGGTTTCCAATTCAACTCGGATCAGTAACTAACATTTTTTTTAAAAATACAGTTTGGGCGCTCACCTACTAAATGAAGAACTCATTTGTGTCAGCATTTTTTAAAATTAGTTTGGTGTGCTATACAGCAGCAGGTATGTTATGCAGCATGACTAAAACCCATTGGCAAAGCGAATAAGTCCCAATGGAGCGACCTATTGGCTTTCCAAGTGCTTGTTTCAAGTTAGTGGCGCATTAGGACTGAGTATGGCACTTAAGAATGGAAAATGGCTGCTGGGAGGCTACTTAATGAGATGGGGATGTAGAGGTCCAAAACATGTTATGGTTTCAGCACGTATCCCGCATGTATTTGAGGCTTGCTCCCCGTGTTAAGTTTTTTGATTGCAATGTCCCTGATTGAGGCCTGTGGGCATATGATAATGTAACAGTACATCCTTAAAAATCCATAATACACTACATGAAGAGCTATATAAGCAGTATACAAAGTTCCATGCACATGCCAAAGCAATAGAATCCTTAACAAAGTTTAACTATAAAGTGCTCCCTTCTTGTAAATGTTTAAGTTTACATAAACATTTATTACATGCAGATTATTTTCTAAAATTCGATTCATACTAAATTCAGAATTAATGAAAACATATGACTAAGAACTGCAGTTTAACCAATACTGAGCGATAATTGTTTGGTACAAATGGGATTAAAATTCATCCTATTGTGCAATGCATTATATAAATAAAACATCTCACACCATTCATACAAAACATCCCGCCCAGCCACTTTGTCCCAAAGGTTGAGCAAGCATGTAGTACCGCTCATGTGACTGCCTTTTCTCCATCTGTTCTCTTCTGGGTAAGGCCTGTCACATGCTTATACATTATGGCTTTCTGAATGGATATCATAGTACAGGGGAAGTTTGTGAAAGGATACAGCTGATCACAAACTTCCAGATCCAAGGCTCCACTAGCCGGCATGTGGGTCCTTACCAGTGTTTGAAAGACTTTGACATTAGACCAGCGATTCTTACTAAGGTAGCAGTGCTAAAAGTATGACAATCAGATTAGAAATCTAATTTGAATGGTCAAGCAGACAAAACGTGACTTCGTAATGGCATTTTAGTGCACAGATTTGGGGCACCATGGAAGCTCTTTGAAGACATATATTCCTAAATAACTATTAATTAGGTCTTGCTCTTCCTCATTGTTCAGGTTTGGTGGACACCACTTCATTTTTGCTGTTTCTTTTATTCTTAAGTTGTTTATCTTATTTCTTTATGCAATTATATATACAATGTGGGTGTTGTGTTGGGTTAAGAGTTGAAATAGAATGCTTACTTAATCCTGATATACTGATAGATGTTAAATGAAGACCACAGACGCCAAGAACTCTTACAGTTCCACCAACATTTTTAAATCCTACCTGTTTAGACGCTGTCGCAATCTTTGCGCAACTCTTCTGAAACATAACCGTTTTTTTGCCTTTTCTCTCTTTTGCTCTCTTTCCAACCGCACCTTTCCACTTCTTCCCATCCACATCTACTGTGCCATACCACCCCTCTCTGTAGTCTCCCAGGTCTCTTTTTGCCTCCCCCACACAGTCCCATTTGCCTATTTTGCCCAGTTACTTGTCCTCTTCATTGATCCCCAGTCTGTTCTTCTACCTTCTATCCCTCATCCCTCCAGCCCACAGTAAATGTCTTTATTCCCTCTTCTTGCTCTAAGGGTTGCAGCTTTCTTCCCTGTTTCGGATGCTCGTGGTACGTTTGAATACTTTTTTGTCCATAAGGAAATCCCAGCCCTATTGTTGTAAACCGACATCTGATGTGGTAGAGTCAAGCTACATTAACCGTGAAATAAATACATATCCTACCCCTGGGGCACCGTGGTAAATGATTTATATGTTTTGATGATTTAAAAAGAAAAAAAGAATGAGGCATTATTCAAATAGTTTAGATAGTTTACTGTCTAGTTGCACTTCTATGTTTTCTGCTTCTTTTCTGAATAAAATATAATAAATAGTAAACTGTGTGGATGGTGTTTCAGCACCGGAAAGACTTGGTTATTGGGCACGACCAGCAGTCACCAATGTATTTACATGTGATTGGAGCAGCTTTTAAGAAACGTCTGTGTTTGTGGGTTAACACTATACACGGTACATACCTTAATATCTTTCTTAGTATGACCTTTCGCCTACTAAATTCAAAATTACACTAATCCGGTGGCCCTGACGATTTACAAATGCAGGCGAAATGCCAAGAAACCGCAGCCTAAAAGCTGAGAATAATGAACAATGTTTAGTGACCAATATTTTTCAGGGGCAGTCGCTCAAAAGATAATGATGGATGCTGTGCATACTCTTAGGTAGCATAACATCTCAAAAGCAGCAGTTCTTAACCCAGAGTCCGCGATCCTTGGGGGTCTCTTATGACTATTTTGGGGGTCAGCAAATGTTTTGAAAATTAAATAATATGAGAAGGTAGATGAAGTATATATGCACAGAAAATCAAAACGCAAAATTGAAAATGTTAAAATGCTCTCTAAAAAAAAAATGCTCTCTAAATGTCAAGGAATTTGAAATTGATGGCTGAAAATTAAGTAGCTATACTTAGCTTGATTCTTGTAAGCAGCACAAGTGGAACAAACATAATCAAGTATGGTATGCGCTGATAAAAAGAGATCATGCATTAGAAGCAAAAAAAAGTGAGAATATCGCTTCACCTTTTTGAAATAAAAGTACATTTTGAAATGCTCAGACCTTCCCATTGAACTTTTAATTCAGATTTTTGTATATTTTTTGCTTCTGAAATAAATATTTCATTTTTTGCGTATTTCTTTGATGTATACTTGTTTCTGTATGTTTGTATATTGTTTAACTAAACAATTGTGAAATTGCTTAGGCCATGGCTGGTTTCAGTGCTCTGAAGTATAAGCCCTACGTGCTCCATCTGCAAGATTGTGCTTTTACACACCCAACGTGGGCATACATTAAGGCAGTGGCAGCTAAGCAATAGGAGTGCTGAAGCGTTGCTCCCTGGCCGCAAAAGCCACCACGAAACAGGTACAAGCTACCTCACATTTCATAAATTAAAATAGTTTGCCCCATATGAACCTTTGAAAAGTTACAGGACCTCACCGCTCTCTTCTAGTGTGGGGTGGGGCGTGGTCAATCATGTTGATTGGCAGGATGAGGTAGCCGTTCAACTTAAGTGAAATGCGCATGTCAGTCTGGCCTGTATGTTGTCCTTCATCAGGCTGACATGCGCACTTGAGGCCTCAGCCATTAGCTCTTTGTCAGGGAGCCGAGGGAAACACAAACGCAGCCCCCCAAGTCCCTGCTGGAGCGCTGTGTTCACCTGCTTCTGCAAATCCTGGTGCTGCCTTCATGCTGTTTACTAATATAAACAGCATGAGAGCAGTGACTTGATTGGCTGCAAGGGGTGTGGACTGATCTGCGGTCCTGCGTGCATTAAGAAAGGCAGGTAGCCAGGAGCAGCAGGAGGACTGCCAGGAGGCGGCACACTGCCTAACTTACACAAAAGTAGGATTACTGACATAATAACTGAAACATGAATGTAGTTAATGCAATCAGATCTGAAACAGAGACGTCATTTTTGTAGTCAGGTAGTTGCATACGGTCTTAATGTAAGCCACCATGAATCTAAACAGACTAAGCCTGGCGTTGTGCAGGGGCACGTCTTTTCATTGAAGGGTACACGTCGCAATGTAATCGTGAAAATAACTATGCTCACATGAATCAAAAGAAGAGAAGATTGTGGCAATATCGGTGCAGGTTATTGTTATAAATGCAGTTTTAGCATCAGCATCCATACGGTTGACGCTTTTCTTATTAGCCATCAGCCTCACGCCAATAAATGGATTTAAGAACCCAGCACTGCAATTGTCTTTTGTGACAAACCTTGCATGCATCATCTGCCGATCGGTAAACCGCCTTTTAAAATTATTCACCATATGTATTTAGGATGAATATTTTTCTTTCAGATGGAAAATCAAGCCTTTCATCGTAACACGGGTCTGTTGTTCTTCCAGCTCGAACCACTAGGGGTGGGAATAGCCCCCCCCCCCCCCATATGTCTCTGTGCAACACTAAATATCATTCAGGAGATCTACCCGTTGTCTGTAAACGCTAAAGCCCATGACTGCTTAGCATGGGACAGAATACCGGGGATTATGTCATTGTGGGGATTCTCCGTCTGTTACACCAATACTTCCATGCTCTGTGTTCACTATTGCTGGTGAAATCTACATTTTTTTTAATGACAACTTAGTACTTGAGGCAACTAGAGTGACTTAAAGGATGGTAATACAGAGGAATATAAGGTAGACCGTACTTTGTCTGTTCTATCTATCTATCTATCTATCTATCTATCTATCTATCTATCTATCTATCTATCTATCTATCTATCTATCCATCTATCCATCTATCTATCTACAATGTACTATAAGCTTGATTTGGAAATTCATCTTTAGAAATTAATCTATAGAAATAGAGGCGCTGCAAGTACACAGCCCTGTCATGGCGTGAGCTGTGTTCTACACTGGCTTTTTGTACTGCCTGCTTTAAAATATATTATTAACTGCGAAGGAATACCCATGGTTATGGCCTGATTTTTATCCGAGGTTGTTCATTATTCCTTGCCTGCTGCTTGGGGTGGCACATGACTAATACATGAGCCATCAATTTGTGGTTGGGCCTATGACATCAGGTTAACAATTGTGTGGTTTCTCTGTAATGAATAATGGCTGCTGACTGCCGTGCTTTAAAAGAGCAGGCACCACATAATTGTATCTTTGCATTTTGGACGGTGTAAGTGACATATGTGTCAGCCCATCTTCTTTGTATGGCTCAGGTGAGGAAATGTTCTTTTAGATGAAGCTAGTTTGAAATTAATTAGTACTGGGGTTTCAAGTGAAGGTCCTGGAAGACAACTGCACTGCAAAGCCATTCTAAAGGTCATACACCGAGAGAGCAGGTGACTTTTAAAAGTGGACTGAAACCACACACTTTTAGAAATTGCCTGTCATCAGTATATCATACTGTTCCCAAAAGAGGCTCATCTACCCAGCCATGAACATAAGTGATTTTACAATATTACAACAGTACACCCGATGATTCGAATGTCCATGGTCTGCCTTATGATATATAAAAGGTGCATTGTTTCTACACATTACATCCTCTATGTGCACGACTTGAGCATAGGCAACCACGATGCAGGAGTCACCCTCTACTGGATCAATGTGTCAGGACCCAGCAATAGTTCCAGGGCCGGACTGGGAACCACAACCGGCCCTGGCAAAGTGCTCGGCTGGCCCCCCCTCCCCACTCGGGGGGTGAGAAGGGGGGGGGGCGTTGGAGGTGCCGCCGAGCTCTTTGCCGGGCCGGTTTTCAGCCGATTTTGTTACTTAATAGCAATTGCCAACGCGTTTCGAGCCACACGGTATCTCAATGGGCTCTCATCAGGGCTTCTTACTCACAACACATTGGTAAAATCTAAAGCACAAATAAAACAATCTGTCACTCATGAATCAGGACCCTTCTTCTTAAATCTTTTTCCCTTTATTTATATGTCCGATCATACCTGCTAATGTCTTGTACAATTTTTTTTTCCTTTTTCAATGACCATGCGTCTCTCTCAATTTGGAAAAGGGACCAATTTTCTTGAAGGTACGTGAGTTTTTTTGAAAAACAGTTTTTTTGAAAAACTGTTGTATAGGATACAAACAAAGTATTTTCCTTAGTGTTTTTTTCAAATGAACTTTATTGTTCACAACATAGGGTCAAGAACTTTGGTCCCTTTTCCAAATTGCGAGAGACGCATGGTCATTGAAAAAGGAAAAAAAATTGTAAAAGACATTGGCAGGTATGATCGGACATATAAATAAAGGGTACAAGAATTAAGAAGAAGGGTCCGGACTTATGAGTGACAGATTGTTTTATTTGTGTTGTAGATTTTACCAATGTGTTGTGAGTAAGAAGCCCTGATGAGAGCCCATTGAGATACTGTGTGGCTCGAAACCCGTTGGCAATTGCTATTAAGTTAGCAAAAGTGGATTTAAAAGGAAATTTAATTGATTCAGGAAAACATTTTGGACTGAATTATAAGAATATTGAATGAAACCTGATAGTGTCATTTTGCAGTACATATGGCACATTGGTTATTGTGATGTATTTATGTTAATGTGAAATAACGTCAAATTGGTGATTGTTCAAAAAGAATTGTGGTTTTGTATAGTGTGATAAATGTCATGTAAATTGTCATATATGTGAATATGTATATGTTGCTGTTTATGTGTTCCAAGAAAAGGATATAAGGTCCTTTTACCTAAAAAAAAAAGGAGTTCCTAAAAATATGGTGAATAAATAACCCAATCTCTAAAAGAATATAGTGTGGTTGTTATATTTAAAAAAAATCATAATCAATTAGGATACCAGGTTTCCCCTTGTTGTTCTCCTTCCAACATAAGCACACCGAGAGAACTCCCAAAAGGTGCAGCTTTCACGGGTACAATTTTAGAGCGGTGTCAAACCCTTGTAATTTATGTGCCTCACCCAAAGCCATCTTCAATTCCAAAGTCCGCCATTATGGCAAAGCAGTCAGGGCCTGTTAACACCTGGTATATTAGATTGATGGCTTCTATTTTGTTTTGCAGAATACCACATTACATTTAAAAAGATTTCAAAAGATTAAAGTTGTGTAACATTTGAAGCAAAAGGCCTTATTCATTGTTTGGTGGATATGGGACCTCCACCAAAAAGCGGTGGATGTTCAGGCTGCCCTATTTAGAATGTATATGGCAAATGTGCACTCTAAATAGAGTGGTTGGAACATCCACTAGACTCTAAATGGGGTCTTAAGTGTTTACTGCTAATTAAAGCTGGTTTAAGCATGTGCACGTTTAAATCATATGTATTTTAAAACCCTATAAAGCAGTTTCAGACTGTTCAAAACTGTTTACAAACTAAAAACCTCAGCCAGGCGTTGGTAAAGCAGCCCTCCCCACTAAGCTCACAGTTCCCCAGCTCTATTTAAAATTACAGGGACCACTGGGTTATCGTGGGTGAAGTGTCTGCCCTAGTAACACCTGACCCAACTGTTCATCCTCCACAGGATCGCTGTGTGATGGTCATCCTTTCCTATTTAGGGCGGGGTGACCGTCCCTCTTGTTCAGGGCTGGACTGGGAACAGAAACCGTCCCTAGCAAACTGCTCAGCCGGCACCCCCTAGAGTGACGGGGAGTGCAGCTGAGCATTGCGAGGGGCGGTTTCCGCCGATTTTGTTACAGGGGGCCAATATTGCTGACTCCTGGTAACAAAAACGCCTTCCTCCCAGGGGCCCAAAACCGGCCCCCACCCTTGCGGCGTACAGGGGAAATGCCCGGTGCCCGCTATGACCAGTCCGGCCCTGCTCTTGTGAATCCAGCTGGCAAATGTTAAATGGACTCCATGCACGGGGAGAAACAATCCTTCTCACCAGGACCACTTTCTCTAAACAGAGAGTGTGGCGAAAAGGGCACTTTAAACATTGCACCTCTTTGACTAACCTTCATTGCTGTAAAGGGACGTGCCTTTGTGGCAGCTCCCTTTATACAACAGATATCTCCACCAAGCAGACAGGAGAATTCCAGATACAGCAGATGGACCTCCGTGGTGGAAGAGTCATACCCTCTACTACCTGGCGAATCAGTGGAACGTCCACCAGGATCTAAAGTAAGCCCCAAATCTGAACATGTTTGTACATGTTTAAAAATTATATAACTGTACATTGGCATAAATGATATGCCGGAAAAGATGTAATTGATTAGAGTAAAAAGACACAGTATGCCACATACCAGTTGGGCTAAATACACCCACTCGCCAGTAATACCACACAAAATAGAGAGATTTGATACTAGCAGTCAAAATATCAATAAAAAAATCTATGACGGGAAGGGCCAGTCTGGGGTTTCCAAAATCAGGGGAAAAATTATCATATAGGCAGTCAGGAATCTTCACAATGCACAATATTGGAAATAAAGACAGCTTGTCCAAGTAATTGGTCTTAAACCATTCTTTCATTGGAGCTCTTTACTAAAGCGCCCCAGCACAGGAAACATCTGAAAGACGTTTTATTTTTACCAATCCATAGATTCACTGATAGGGAAAGACCCTAAGAGGCAATGTACATGTGGCCAAAAAAACATGAAAACTATGGGGAACGGATGTGGCAACTTGGAAATCAAAGCTCTTAACCTAGATGGTTTTAAAAATCAACCCTGAATACCGAGAATGCACGTAGTTTAAACAAAAAGGTGAAGACTGCCAAATGCCTAAGTGGTTGCTACTGACTGGCCCTTCTGTATATTTACAAGGGATTTTCCTTCCAATGAGAAAAAGGGTAATGAAACATTAAGTACAAAAATAAATAGTGATTGAAAAGTGCAACTCGTTAGCTGATTTAAGTGTAGCACTAGGACAAAAGGGCGCCCCCACTGTTTAATCCGCAAGACAAAATTCAGTTTATGAAAAACTTCAGCTAAAGAAAGTCACCACCATCAACATAAAACATTCAGTCATCATCTTCCTTAGACCTTTATTTGTGGGGTGCCAATCTGACAACCCCCATCTGTGAACCAAGCTTAGTTTCCAAAGAACTCCAGGTTAGAAGTTGGATCTAACATTGTGTCTGGGGACTACATTACAGTTATCTAGTAAAACACTGGAGGCAGAGAGTTTTAACAAGTAAATTGTATTCTTGTTGCTACATGGTTGCCAACACCAGCACAGCGCATCAACAACAGTTACATTTCAAATTAGAACATTCTAAGAACTTGCATTCTATGGGCACACATAGCAACATAAGAACATTGGCAGAGAATGTCCCCCCTATGGTTCTGCAAGGTAGTGAAACCTACGGTAGCATGGAAACTACGCTTTTCCTAACATTCTCAGCCATTACAACACATCTTCCCTTCTTTCTGAAACAACAAAAAAAAACAAAGCAAACAAAGAAAAAAAACTAAACAAGAACAGAGCTGGTAAAGTTACATAAAAGCAAGCACCAACATAGTCATGTACGAACCCTGCTCGGAGTGACAATAACTCTAGAGCCTCTCCTTGGCATTTCACACCGTGGCAACATAGAGGTCTCACTGTTCTTGGTTGACAAAGGTTTCTTGCCTTCTTTGCCTCTCTCACAGACCTCACCTGGAATAGGCCTCACTTTGACAATTTTGGCCAGATTCCACCAATGCCTCCTTCAACTTGAACAGCATTACTTTCAATCTTCACCACTCTGGTCGGCTCTCCAAACTTGTTCCTCCCCTTTTTGATGTGTACAGGGGACTTTAGCCGGACTATGTCCCTGACCTCAAGAGTAACCACTTTAACACCTCTTTTCGAATCAAACCACCGTTTTTGTTTTTCCTGTGCCTGTGGCATGTTCTCTTTTACAATTTCCATCAATTTCACCACACCAGACTCTGATGTAAGCCACTTTTTTATCCACCCAGGTCTAAAACTGTGTTTTTGCCCTACCTATCAAAAGCTAGAAAGGTGAAACCTTGGTGGATGAATGAGTGGTCATTCTGTAGAACCATATCACATGTCTCAAATATTTAGCGACGTCATATTTCCCTGATTTAGCCCACTTGACACAATCACACACCACATGGTAAACTTTTTCCACTAGACAATTAGTTTGTGGGAGGTATAGGAAACTTTTCAAATGCTTGATGACACAGGAAGCAAGGAAATCTTGAAATTCACTTATGAACTGCGTTCCATTGTCCTAAATGAGAACCTCAGGCAACCTTTCTCATACATACTTCTCTTAGAAACCCCACAGCACTTTGGCATTTGGTTCCTTGACCATCTTGATCTCCGTCCGTTTAGATGCATAGTCCATAAGTACCAAAATGTACCTGGCACCACCTGGCAAAGAATCATAAGGCCCCATGACGTCAATGCCCAGGTTATTCCCCGTACCAGAGAGACATTCAAAAGGCACAAGTGGAAGCGTCACCACCTTTAGACTTTTATCAGCTGCTCTACACAATCACAACAATTCACCACCTCCTCATCGATCTCCTAATCCATATCCGGCCACCAAAAGGTCTCCTGAATGGGGCGTTGGTAAGGGACAAACTCAAATGTCCATTATGAGTCTTCCTGATAATGGCATTCCTGACAACATGGGGAGGGATAATTTTATCAGCCCACAAAAGCATACCATCTTCAATGGTGCTGTAACTCTCAGTCTTACAGTAAGGTTGCAACAAAGGGATATAACCTTTTCTATGGGCCATCCCTTTCTCACCAGTTCACATACCTGTTGTAACAAGGAATCATTTCTCAGTGCAGCCATCCACTCCTCTTCCAAACACTTCTTCAACTCTGGTATTTTCAAAGCTGCCACCAAACAATGCTCGCAACCTTCATAAAAAAGATCACAACATATTGTTATGCTCATCGACCTTGTGTGGGGTCACGGGACAGGAAATCTTCTCTACCATTCTTACCTCCTGAAATTTGGGTCACATCAAACTGATACTGTAATAGCTTGATGACCATCCTCAAAATCCTGGGAGTTCAACATTTTCTCACACCACTTCCCAGAATGGTATCAAGGGGCTTGTGATCCGTTTGTAACATGAAACGTCTTACCCATGCATACTGTCAGAATATCTTGATGGCCCACAAACATGCCAATAATTCCTTTTCAATAACTGAGTATTGGAGCTCTACATCTCTCAACACTCTGGATACAAACGCCACAGAATTCTCCACATTACCAACTTCCTGTGTCTCTATTTCTCCCAGCCCCACCTTACTGGCATCAACCGTAAATCAGCACTGAAAACCTGGATCAAAAGTCTTGAACACTTTGCTCTTTTCCAATGTAGACTTAATTTGATCAAACGCTGCAATGCATTCCTCACACAACACAAATTTGACACCCTTGGTAAGTAGATTGCTAATGGGATGTACTTTGATAGCAAAATCAGGGATGAACAGAGAATAATACTTGCATAGACTCAGAAAAGACTTTACACTTGTTTTATCCATGGGGGGTGGAGCATTCACAATGACTTATACCAGACCAGGTCTAGGTCTGATCCCATCCTACAATATCATGTACCCTAGGTATTCAACCTCACTGTAGAAAAACCTACATTTCTCAGTCTTAAGGACTAACCCCTATTTCTTGAAAACCTCTAATACTCTACAGAGAATATAATTGACGGACATGGCATCTTCGGCAAAAATAAGCACATCATCCTGGAACACTAGAACCCCCTCCACCTCTTTAAGCAAATTGTACATCACTCTCTGAAGTATCAAGGCCGCAGAGGTTGAGCCAAAAGGCATGCGTCGGTATTGGAAGGTACCTAGGGGTGAAATAAAAGCAGTCAAGTGCTGTGATTCAGGATGCAGCTCCACCTGATGGTAGGCACTGACCAAATCAAGTTTAGTAAAGAACTTGCCCCTATCTGGTCTTGCTGCATTCCTAAACTAATCATTCAGTTACAGGAGACTAATTTCACACCTTCCTCTGGAAACTAGTGCCAAGACTCCCCCAGACATTTGTTTGCACTTTAGAAATATTTTTATTAATTTATTCACTCTGATGCAGGCAAACAAATCATTAATCTTTGTATGGATGCACGTCAACCCAAATTTCCACGAGTGACCTCAAATCCACACATACTCGCCGTTACCCACACCTCTTGTGAGCCACCACAAAGGTAGAAAGCTGCAAAGAGGATTCAGTAGGCTCTATGATTTCCTTGTGGCACAGACTCTTAAGCTCCCTTTCAAGATGTTCTCTTATGCTAAAAGGACCTCTCTGAGTTTATGCTTGATAGGGACAACACCATCATTTATGATGATCTAATGCTTAAAATCTCGAATTTTGCCTAACCCATCACTAATGCAGAAAGAAAACTTCCCTTCAACTTTTGCCCCACATTATCGCATTCAACTACCAATACTTGCTCTCTGGCACCTAGCCTTGGTATCATACCAAACAGCCTCTAGTGACACCACCCCTGGATGTTAAGACTTTTGGCCGCCACATAGATCGTGCCCCTGATCCTCCTTCCATTGAACATTATCTCTTCTTCTATGTAACCCAACAGTTCAATTCTGTGACCTTCATAAGAACCTGGAAAATGGTCAGGTGGCAACAACAGTCTCTCACCCCACCACCGTAAAATGCACCAGCAGTAAAAAACAACTTGGTAAATACAATCCGGACATACATTACCCTAAATCCAGTGGTTTGTAGAAAATATAACCATCCAAGCTGGATGCACTAAGGTGTGTGCATCACCGTAATCGAATCACAATAAATATGATTAGAATAAATACACAGCAATAAAGCCATTCAGGCGCTGTGAAAAGAAAAAACGGCCACATAAACACTGGAACACCTTGCATCGTGAAATGGCCAGCTGCTCCCTAGAAATTGACGGTGTCAAATGGCTGTAGAAAAGACAGCAGCTGCTCGAAAATGATTGCAGTAGCAATTAATTCCATCTTTGATATGGGATGGGAACACTAGACTGAAATCAGGGGTCTCCTGAAAGTGTCCCCTATGCATGCTTCGCGTCACTGACGTTGGGGGGTTATCCGCATCCAAAATGGTGATCAAATGGTGAACTTGAGCTGAAAACAGCGGTTTCCTGAAAATGGGCGCTCCGCATACGTCATGTCACTGATGTTGGAGGACCACCCAAATCCAGGAAGAAAGTAACCAACTAGAATGCAGAGTGAGGTATTTGCGGTCCACCTCCACGATATCCTTCAGCGGCAGAACTGAACACCACTGCTTCAGAAAACATTAATAGCTCGCTGAGGAGGGTAGGGATCTCAAAGCAAGAGCAAAGAAGACCCACGGATCAGGCATGATAGGATGGCCCAGACATCTGAAACCTGCACACAAAGGTCCTACCATGTAGCCTAATTGTCATCACATATTTTCTAGTAAAATGGTGGAGGCAAAGCTTTCTAGCAAGTATGTTTTATTCTTGTGGCTACATGGTTGTGAAGACGCACAGCAAGCGTTAACTCCACCAGCATAGCACATCAAAAACAGTCACATTTCAACGTATAAAATTCTAAGAAATTGCACTCCATGGACACACATAGCAACATAAGAACATTGGCAGAGAATGTTCACCCTATGGTTCTGCAAGGCAGTGAAACATATGGTAGAATGGAAACTACACCTACAATAACATTCTATGCCAATACTACAAGTTAACACTGCCATGACAGAAATGATGTACAAAAAGTGACATGGGAACATGCACATCACTTCACATAGGCCCACATGCATCATTGTGACATTTTGCACTTCCTAATTTGCGAAAAATAAGGAATCGCAAAT
The DNA here is from genome assembly GCF_964263255.1 of Lissotriton vulgaris. Classification (NCBI taxonomy): domain Eukaryota; kingdom Metazoa; phylum Chordata; class Amphibia; order Caudata; family Salamandridae; genus Lissotriton; species Lissotriton vulgaris. The sequence continues at coordinate 895,725,310 of NC_141693.1, read as the reverse complement.
TAAGAAGTGCAAAATGCTATGCATCATTTTTTTCGGTATTTCCTTGTGATTCGGTAAAAATCGCAATTTTTACCGAATCCCAAAGAAATACCGAATTCTTAAGTTAATTTTCGCAATTCCCATTGATTCCTATGGGCCAAAAGGCCCATAGGAGTCAATGCAAATTGCGAGTGGCACTTAGAAAATTTCATGGGTGTAGGGGGGGGTCCAAAGGACCCCCCCCCATGCACCCCTGAAATGTATTTTTCGCATCATGTTGCACACACACATGTCCTAAGGACATGTGTGTCCGTAACATGAATGTTGAAAAAAAAAGCATTTTCAACATTTTAAACACTTTTTCCAAATTTACAGAGTGGTTCAACCACTCGGTAAATTTGGCACCCTATTTGCGAATTTTCACTTTTTAAAATAATGATGCATTGCTTTTAAGAAATCGCACATCTGCGACTTCTTAAAAGCACCCGTATTTTTGGAACTCGCAAACATGTTACGAATTCGAAAATTGCTTCATGCATCCCAAAAAGCACTTTTGCATTCGTAAACGGCCGATTTTAAGAAATCGCACCGTTTGCGACTACAAAAATGCTTGATGCATGTGGGCCATAGTATCTACATGTAATATGGTTATCAAGTTGGGGTGCATGAAGCAAAAGAGGGCAACAATTGCTACAGCCCCAGACAGTAGATAACAACTAGTGCTACGTTGCTTCAAAATTCCAGACACCAATACACATCACTCCCTTAGTGGAAGTAGATCATCTGTAGGCCTCTCAATATATAGAAGAGCACATGTGATGGCAGTTTGGCTTTATTAGGGCACAGTGCTAAAAGGGACTCTGTAATAGGAATACCTGCTAATAATATTTTAAATACTGGACTAGAATTAATTAATCTAGTGTTTGTAATTGTCCCAACTGAATATCAATATGTTGAATGCTGCTTTGACCCAAAGAAAACATTACTGGTGCTAAAGATAAAATCATAACTTGTAGTAGAGAAATGTAAAGGTAAAGAGACTGTAAAATGTAATACATTAGCTAGTACATAGGCCAATAGATTATGTCCAATAGGCCCATAGATCGTGTCCAATAAGAGAATTGTACAGGAAATACTATGCAGCACTGTAACAACATTGGTGGTAATAAAAAACTATCGCCAATTTTAGTATTAAAGAGGATAATGTATAGCCCAGTCTTATGGTGGGCCTATAGGGACTCGCAATGTTGTAGAAACTAGGGGCCAGATGTTCAAAGCATTTTTCCGGTCACAAATGGCCTGATTTGCAAAATCGGGCATTTTGTGACTGGAAAATGCTTTTTTCCTAAGGTACAAAATGCGATTTCGTAACGTTACCAAATTGCAATTTGCATTTGCGACTTGGTATCTGGAAGAGCCGTGCCTTGGGCGCCCCTTCCAACAGTATGGTATGTGGTGGTAACCCAAACGCAAATGGGACGGGGTCCCCTTGGAAATATTTGAGACTGTTGAAAAAATATTTTTAAGTGCAGGCATTGGTCCCACTGACAGTGGCCGCCCCACTGCTTCGCAGCAGTGAAGTAAAGGAAACATAAAATGATAATAACTTGCGTTATTATCAATTTATGTTTCCTTCTGCTGCAGCTTTGCATATGGGGTAGGGCTGCTTGGACGATAGAGGAGCAGGGGAGGAGTTGTTTGCCCACTCCTAAGTGCACATGACTGTCGGGGTGGCCAAACTTTCATGCCTACTTTGCATCTTCTCCATGAAGTTTGCATTACAGGCTGTGTGGAGAACATGCCCAGGCCCCCATTCCCTGGCTGAGCGCTGATCCACAGAGATCAGACCAATCACAACACTCCATTGCAGCGTTGTGATATGCTTTTGGGAGGTTGGGAGCCGGGGGCTTTCTGATCCTGCTAAGGGACCGAAGTCGGGAAGAAGAGGCTGGAGGAGGGGTGGCGGCTGGCTGGCCATCTCAGGTAAGTGTTTTTTTTAATGTTTTTCGTCCCCTCCACCCCCCCACACCACCCGGGTCCTATAGCAGACGCTACTGCCCACGGATCACTGCCTACTCTTACGAAATGAAGCTACAAAGTTGCATTTTTTCTTTTTAAATGCATCCTATTTTTTTCTTTAAGGAAAATGTGCTGCATTTTTGTTGTTGTTAAATAAAAAGATTGCTTTGTTAGACCTCAGCAGGCACCCTCCCTGTAATGGATGCGATTCATAGGATGGCAAATTATGATCTACCTCATTAATATTCATTGATTTACAACCTACTAGCAATCCCTATTTGGGAATAAAGTATTTAATATATTAGGAATGCCAATTTCCTAATTGCGATTCAGAGTTAATCACAATTAGGAAATCAGTATTTCCAATGTTAGCACATCTGGCCCTGGGTTACATGCATTAATTTGTTCTCTCAGTATCCCAACAATTTAGTGCACTTGAACTTAGGGAGAGAGGGGGCGGAGGGGCAAAGGCCAGAAGAGACAGCTATAGTGGAGAACAGTGGAAATTCAGTGCACAAAAGTGGAGATATTATCGTACATATCTTAACATCAGTAGCTATGACGGTTTAAACCTCTAAAATATAATGTGGTTTCTCCACCATGTTAATCATTTTTAACAGAAAAGAGAATTGAGGACTAAGACATAAATCCGAAGAAAGGCTCAACACCCACATACCTCTCCGGCCTCATCAAACCACCTTGAGTAAGAGAGAATGTTATAAGTGAGTGTCAAATGGGCTAGGCAGCACATTACAAAACACATACAGGAGAAAGGACCTACTTACGAATGAGATGGACCACCTTATAATTACATAAATAAAAAAAGAACAGTGACCCAAGAGACGTGTAATTAATCCTGCAGAATCCGAAGATGAAGCTACAAAGTCACTGTTCGAAGGAGAGTGGATTACCAACTTGTTAACTTCAGATACAGACCACTGCTTCTGATTAATATATGTCAGCTGTGTACCCAAAAGCCCCACATGACATTCACACATTTCCAAAAGTAAGCATTTTTTAATTGATCTTTTCAAGGATAGGAAGGCATTTCTTGAAAGGTGTAATTCTTGAATCAAATTATGTGTACTCTGAAACGTGAAATGTAGACTCGTATAAAACTAGCAGTTTTTCAAGTTAAGAGAAGATAGTTAAAAAAAAAAGGTAATAGTGGGGAAGACTGAGTAACGGCTTACTGATACTAGTAGCTTGTTAATTTCGGTTATCAAAGCAGAGTTATATAACAATGACAAACTCGCTGCTAGTGCTAGACCTATACTTAAATTGAGTCAGTGCTGTGACAAGAAAGGTTGTGTGGTCAAGGTCCATGTTCCACTGTCATTGGTTAATTCTGCTCTTAAACTACAGTCTGTTTTACCGGAATGGAAATCTTCGGTGATGATAGTTTCTTTTGATTACATACTCATCTATGGAGATTTCAAAGCAAACTTGTTTATGTAGGGTAGGGACCAGTAGGATCACTAAAATGAAAAAAAACATGGTTTAAATTAGCATTGCAATATGTTTAATCTTAAAGACATTCAGCATCAGTGAAGGAAATGTATCAGGCATCAAAGAAATTGAGCTTAAAGGTACTTAATGGACGATTTGTAATGGACTGTGCAGCCAGCGATGCAGATATATATTGCAGCAATAGTACATTCCTGCAGTATTCCTTAATGCACATGGCCTATTTTCAAATAGTTTCCAAATCTGAAAGCAACCACTGCCCTCAATAATTTTACATAGAATGTAGGGAGGGGCATGTATAAACGTGATATCAAACAGGCACTTTGATTGTGAAGCACAAAAGGGTAGATGATGGAAGTGCAATATTGTTCTTACCTTTTGCTTGGACTTGCCATGATTTAGCCCTCAAAATCTGTAATACTGCTGCAATACTGCTCATTAAGAAAGGTCCACATGCCTGTAGCAAGGTGGGCACTGCAATTTGGGGAGAACATTTTAATAAACTCTTCCATGTGTGGCGGTCACTGAGGATATCCAAGGGGAATACACTAGTAAAGGTGAAGGTGAGTTTACCCACATGTTTATGCCCAACTGCACAAGATTAAGTGTGAATTTAGGATTGACTCTCAGCAAGTTCGAAACTCTATTAGACAATTACGGCATATCACCAGGCTCATTCTTATTATATGCGTCGCTCACACCCCAGATATTTAGGACATGGGTTAATACACATGACGAACCTAAATATCCAGTTTACTCCAAATATTACTAACACATGGCGTGAGTAGGAGGGAAATCACCATGATATATCATTTTTTGAGACCAGATACCGCCACTTAGAGAATACTAGAAGACAGCATTATCAACCTCATTAACTGACAAACAGTGGATACAGTGCATAGGGTTCCCGAAGATAATATCCACAAACACCAGAATTAAATATACCCAATTTAATTACCCTCACCATACATACCTCACTCCAAAAAGGCTGGCATGAAAGTAGGCGAATTCTCCTGTCATATGCCCACAATGCCACAACCCTGAAGCCATATTTATATACATGGTATGGGCATGCCCTCAGCAGAATACATACTGGAACGATGTGGCCGCCACACTCTCTGAGGCCACCGACATGAGGATTACAGCGCAGGGCCCTCACTTTCTGCTGGGCATAACCAAACGTAACACAAGACCCAAAACCATCAACAAATTTCTAGACCTGGCACTTGGCCTTGCCAAGCGTAAGCTGGCTATGTCCTGGAAGTCGAACACAGCACCACATATACATGCATGGATCGTGGACCTTCGTGCAGCACTAGTGGTCAAACACAAGCTGGCACATGGCAACGTTATAAATCACCCAACCGTCATCAATCCCCCAGGGTGGCAAATGTATCTAACATTCATAGAATCAAAAGTGAGTAATGCGTGGGGGGAGGAGCTTCGCTGCCAACCAAGATGGCCGCGTGAGCTCGGAGCTCCGAAGACCTCCCGGTCTCCCGAATTAATCCTGCAGCCTATCCTGTCCCACGGTGGTGGGAATCGGTCGCCGAGCCGGGCCTGATGCGGCCCCCGTTCTCGGATTGAAAATCGGACACTCCTAGCCACAGTTGTGTCGACGGTCCCGGAGGCTCCTCCCGCATCGCTTGTGCCAGGGTGGATCGTAGTGGTGTCCATACGGAGTTCCTCCTTGCCAGTGCTTCTCCTGCCCGAGTGGTCCACCTGGGCTCCGATCGCCTTGCTGGCTGATCCTGATATTGTATCCCGGATTCCGAGCTGTGTGCACTGGTACTACCTCGCTGGACTTTCTTGCCCCGGTGTCCCCCTTCCCCCCCCCCCTTTGTCCTGTGGTCGACAACATGGCGGGCAAGGGCGGCTCGGATGCGGGCAAGACTCAACGGATCAATCGGAAGCCGTCCCAATCCCAGTCTACGATTCCCGAGCGCTTCTCCCAATCTAAGGGATCGCCTGGACAGGTGGTCCGATCGAAAGACCCGAGAAGGGATGAGTCGCCGGATGACTCCGAATTAACGCTCAGGGACGTTATGGGAGCGATATCGGGGATGAGGGCAGAGATGCACACGCTTCGCGAAGAGCTATCCAGCAAGGTCGACTCCCTGAAAATCGACCTGAGTCTCATCAGGACGGACCTTGGGAAAACCAACGACCGGGTGAAATCCTTGGACCTTAAAACATCCAGCCTGACCACTGATGTCTCAGACATCCAGACTGAAGTGCGCACTTTGAGGCAGGCTAATGGAGTACTGGCGCGCCGGCTGGATGAGTTCGAAGGCCGCGCGCGTCGCCAGAATGTCCGTATCACCGGAGTGCCGGAAAAAGCTGAGGAGGACTCTACTGAACTGTTTGTGGAGGACCTGGTGGTCAAGAACTTGCAACCGGGGGGCCTGAGTAAATTCTTCTCGGTAGAGAGGGCCCACAGGGTTCCTGGTGGACCGCCCAAGTCGGGAGCAACCCCACGTCCTATTATTGCGAGGCTGTTTAATTATAGGGACAGGGACGCCATTCTACAGGCGTCGAGGACCGCAGGCCCTCTCCATTTCCAGAACTCGGAAGTAAACTTTTTCCCAGACTTCACCCAGGCCGTCCAGAAACAGCGGCAGAGTTTTGCCGGGGTGAAGAGAAGACTTAGGGAGATGGGCCTGCGGTACTCGATGCTGTATCCTGCTAAGCTTCGCATTGAACGCGACCACCGGACTTTCTTCTTCGAATTTCCTGACGACGCGGGACACTGGCTTGACACCCTACCCCAGGAACGACCTGAATCTACCGACCGGACGGAGGATGCCACCGGAGGAGCGGCTGAACAGGAGTGATTTCGTGGCTAGTTATCGTCCGAGGAGCGGGGAGCCGTGAGGTGCCTCGACTTTAGACATTGTTCTTTCCATTGACTCATTCTGCTACTGATATGGGGGGTGACGGGAGGGGATGGGATGCCTCCTTTCTCCTTCTTGGGCTTTTTGTAGGTTAGTTTTAGGGGCGACAGGCACACTGCTAGTTGGGGTGGATTTTAGTCTGATGCAGGGGTGCAGGGTGGGGGGTAGTTGGGGTGTGTGGTGTTTTATTCTTTCTTTGTTGGATTCTTTCTCTTGGCTGAGGTGTATGCGTCCTGTTATACCGATGAACTGGGCACTGATGTGGGGGGTGGGGGGGGGGACGCGGAGAGTCCTTGATGATGGGGGGTAGACTGCTGCATTTGCTGAGCTGGAATGTTAACGGGTTGGGAGATCGTATTAAGAGGGGTGTAGTTTTGCAAATGATTAAACGGTGCTCTCCAGATGTTGTGTTTCTACAAGAGACTCACTTAGTGGGTCATGCATGCCGGGCCTTGAATAGACGGGGATACAAAATGGTGGCTCACGCAGGCTTCTCCTCGGGCTCTAGGGGGGTGGGCATAATGGTGCGTGCGTCTCTTCCGTTGGAGGTGGAGTCTGTGCTGGCTGATGATAGAGGTAGATATGTGGCTTTGGTGGGCAGATGGGAGGGCCGCACGCTAGTTTTAGTTTCAGTTTACGTGCCCCCGGGGTTACAGGAAACTACATTCAGGGACTTGGGGGGCGCCATTTTAGATCTCCCCGAGGGACTGTTGTTGGTGGGCGGTGATTTCAATTCAGTTGTCTCAGGGGAACTGGACCGTTTTCCTCCCAGGGATCTTCGCCCTTCCCAGTCTTGGATGTCTGATTTTGTATGTTCCATGGGGATGGTTGACTGTTGGCGTTTGCTCCACCCTACACAGCGACAGTATTCTTTTCTCTCGGGAGCTCACGGTAGCTTCTCCAGGCTGGACTACGTCCTGGCCCCGGCGGCCCAGGCGCAGTCCGTTTCCACCGCGCGCCTACTGGCCCGGGGTGTCTCGGACCACTCCCCAGTTTGGATCTCATTTGACTTTCAGGTCCCGGCGTCCTCGCGGGTGGCCCCAATCAACCCGTGGTATTTTCGTGATCCGAAGACTCGAGCTCTCCTAGCCAAAGCTATGGACCGGTACTTTGCTGAGAATGCTGGCTCCGTGGCCTCGGCCGTTACGTTGTGGGAGGCCTTTAAAACTGTGCTCCGTGGCGAGGCCTTCTCCCTGATTGCGGAGGCGCGCCGCCGCCGCGATGTAGATGTGGTACGACTGGAGTCTGAACTTGCTGACTTAAACGCACAGCTGGAGCTGGGCCCGTCGCCCGACTTGGTCCATGCCCTCTCGCTTAAGCAGTCCGAACTCCGAGCCACGGCTACTGATGCAGCTAAGGCCTTGAGCAGGGAACAGCAGGGAAGGATCTACGATTCCGGTGATAAGGCTGGGAAGCTCCTGGCCTGGTTGGACAAGAGGGAGTTGGCGTCCCGGGTGGTCCCGGAGTTGGTGGGTGAGGACGGCCTGACTTTGACGGACCCGGCGGCCATAGCTGAGTCCTTCGCTGGATACTTCGCGGGGGTCTACACCTCTGCTACCTCTCTCCCGGAGTCCGCTTCGGCCTCCTATTTGGAGGATATTGACCTCCCCTGTCTATCGGATCTTGACCGGGAGGACATGGACCGAGACCTGTCTGATGATGAGGTTGCCCTGGCGATTCGCTCGTTACGGTCCGGTAAGGCGCCGGGACCGAATGGTATCCCGGTGGAGCTGTATAAATTAAGGGCTGACGCGCTGGCCACACCGCTGCGCAAAATGTTCCTCGAGGCCCGTGAGCGGGGTGAACTCCCCCCTGACCAGAGACTAGCCACCGTAGTGGTGATCCACAAAGAAGGGAAGCCTCGGAATTTGCCCCGGTCCTACCGACCTATCTCATTGTTAAATGCGGAACCCAAAATCCTAGCGAAACTGCTAGCCAACCGGCTGGTGGGAGTGATCTCGGACTTGGTTCATCCGGACCAGTCTGGGTTCATCCCACACCGGAACACGGCGCTTAACCTGAGGAGACTCCACGCAGTATTGGCACGTGCTCACTTGCTCCGTGACCCGGCGGTTCTGGCTTCCCTTGACGCTACCATGGCTTTCGACTCCCTTGAGTGGAGTTACCTGTGGGCTGTCTTAGCTAAGCTGGGTTTCGGACCTTCCTATATTGGATGGGTCCGGCTGCTATATTCTGCTCCGCTGGCTAACGTCGCAGTTAACGGTAGACTCTCGGCTTCTTTCACGCTGCACAGAGGTACCAGACAGGGCTGCCCGCTTTCGCCGCTCCTGTTTGCGCTAGCGCTGGAGCCCCTGGCAGCAAGGATTAGGACACCCCCCGATGTTTCGGGCATCAAGTGGTCGCCTGGCTTCGAGGATCGAGTGTCACTTTACGCGGACGACATCCTTCTTTACCTTACCTCTCCCTGTCGCTCGCTCATCGTGGTCTTCGACCTACTGGGAGTCTTCGGGTCGTACTCGGGGTTAGTGATCAATTGGTCCAAATCCTCCCTATACACGGTGCGTGGAGATACCCCGCGCCTCCCCCGTGGGTGCTCGATTCAGGTAGCCCAACAGGGCTTCCGGTACTTGGGCATCTACGTGTCGCTAGACCCGCGTGCCCGCTACACGCACAATCTTTTGCCACCGTTGGAGCGCCTGAGGAGGGATGTCGAGATCTGGAAAAAGCTGCCTATCTCCTTGATGGGTAGGGCGGCGCTGTTTAAGATGATGGCGCTACCCCGCTTTCTCTACGCCCTGCAGAACTCGCAGGATCCGATTCCTGCCAAATATTTTGGTGCGATCGAGTCCCTGCAGAGGACGCTGCTGTGGGATGGACGGCCGAGGATATCGTTGCCTAAATTGACTATTCCCTGCTATGACGGTGGGATAGCGCTACCGGACATGCGAAGATATTACTGGGCATCCCAGCTTGCGGCGATCAACCATGGCTTTTATGGCCCAGCGATTAGTCCGGGCTATGCTATGGATCGCTGGCTGGTTGGAGACGGCAACTACTACAGGGCTCTTTACTCTAGGTCGCTGGACCGTCGATTGACGGGCCCAACCAGAACGATGGTACGTGTATGGCGCACGGTGACGGACACCCTGGGCTGGAAGGATAAGATCACTTTGGCTACTCCCCTGTATGATTCCGACGTGCTGGGGAAATTGTGGAAGACCAAAGGGTTTGACCGGTGGGACACCATAGGCATTTCCAAAGTGGGTGACATGATTGTGCGGGGCGGCATTAAATCGTTTGCCTCGATGCAACTCGAATACCAGCTGGCGCCGACGGAATTTTTCCGACACGCCCAGCTTAGCCACGCCCTCTCCCCTCACGTCACTGACGGTGACGCCATCCCTGAATCTTCCCCCCTGGAGGACCGGGTACTGGACGGCCATATGCCGGACAGTGCCATTTCCTTGACCTACAAGAAGCTGATCAACGTGAGGGTGGACTTGCTTGAACGGTTGCGAATGCACTGGGTGAATGACGGTATAGAACTGGATGATGAGGAGTGGCAGTCGGCGGCGTCTTCTCCCAGGGAGGTGGCCATATCGGCGAGACTACGTCTGGTCCAGCTGAAAATCCTTCATAGGGTATATGTTACCGGCCCCAGGCTCATTCATATGGGGCTTTCCACGGATGGCCTGTGTCGGCGGGGTTGCGGTCTGCTGGCTACCTTCCTCCACGTTCTCTGGGAGTGTCCTGGTGTGGCCCGGTATTGGAAGCGTGTGCATGATGTGATGGAGGAGGTGACGGGTGTGGCCCTGCCAGCCGAGGCTCGCCGTTGCCTCCTCAATGTGTGGTGTCCGAATGACTACAGTGTAGCCCAGACTCGGTGGGTAACCTTAGGTAATATGGTGGCCAAGAGGGACATTGCCCAGAAATGGGGCGCTCCCGCACCCCCGTCCCTTACCCTTTGGATGAATAACATGGACTGGTGCATGGTGCGGGAGAAAACGGTGTATGTGGCCAGGGGCAAGCCCAGAGCGTGGAGATCTGTGTGGGGCGCCTGGAACTCTTACCGGGGCGATTTATGCGAACCCCCGCCTGACCCGGAGGTGGACGTCCCACCCTCCCCATAGAATGCTACCCTTCCCGTGCTTCCAGGCAGGTCGTCCTGAAGTGAGAGCCCCCCCATCGTAATCTCGTGCTGCACATATATACCTGAGTTGAGTTGGATGTGCGGCCCCCGACCCCCTCCCACGGTGCCCCTTTACTATGCTTGCTCTGTCCTCAGCCACTTCTCTTCTTACTTTTTCTTCTTTCTAACTCCCCTGTGCTCCGGCACTTCCTTTTCGTGGCCTCTCGAGGCCCTTCCCTTTCTCCAGGTTCCTATATTGTTCCTCATTATAAAATTAAACCTGATTGCTTCTGCGTGTTGTTGTGTACACGACCTTCTGTGCTATCTTAATGCTGCCTGGCCTCCGGGATGTACGGCTGAATAGCGGTGTACTTTTTCTACAAATAAAGGTTTTTTCAAAAAAAAAAAAAAAAAAAAAAAAGTGAGTAATGCTTCCTCTGACCCGGAGCCTCCAAAGGTCTAACTTAATACTTAGCTGTAGTCGTTTCCCCCCCTGTCGGCTTCAACCATGCCGGCACCAGTTAGCTCTTTTACCCTTCTTCCCTCCCCTCGCCACCTCTCCATCCTCCCAGGACGAACACACAACCTAGTTACACCCATAAACTCATGAGGTCAGATCGACTTTTAATTCCCCTCGCCCCCACACGTAGGTACAATCAGTTTGAAACTCACTGTCCACAAATTGTCTAATTGCACTAATGTGAATACAAAACCACAGCCAGCTTTATTAGATCATCAAGGCGTTTCTTCTGGTGCACAACAGACGCTACTGTGTTCAAAGTTGTGTTAATAGTGTTATATGGAACTACAGAAGATCACAGCAACATCACTATTAATCTTATGACTGTGTCAGATGCATCAGTTGTTATATTGTAATATGATGTGGCACAATTATTCTGTATCACTCCCATTGTTTTTGGGGCTGTGTAAACTAAATTGAAAATAAATAAACACTATTAAAAAAAGTGTGAATTTAGGAACAACTTAGCAGAGTACCTAAGGAACTGGGGATTGTAAAAGAAATTGCTTAGTTTGGGAACTGAAAATAGAACACAAAAAGGAGACTTCAGAGATCAATCCAATCAACAGAGCAAAGTTTGGGCCTTTAATTCAAAGTGATAAAAGTGAATAGGATTTTCACATTTTGGCCCTTAATAGAGCATGTGAAGAGCATATATTTGAGGCTCTATGCAACTACTGGAGGCATGATAGGAGATTTTAAACAGGAGTGTGCCTACCTATGCTCCCCAAACTAACATAGAATAGAAAATGAATTAGTTCATTTTAATGATTCAAAACCAAGACCATCTACTGTATTACCATTGATCATGTTTTTTATTTCAAGAAAACCCTTAACTACCACAAGGCAGAGATATTAGAGAGTCAACTTGTTACCCACCATCTCTCTGGAGTGCCGTGATAGGGCCAAAGCTTTTTAGTAGGAAGGTGACAATTTATCTAGAACATTACCCATATAGTTCAGAATGAAAAGGGATCTCAAATATCTGTCTGAATGCTGAAATGTAAACCACAGCTCTGCTTTTCAAAACGACCATGAAAAAGAAGCAAATGTAATATATTATTGGCTTGGTGGTATATATGTAAAAAAGAGCAGAACTACATTGCTGAGATTCCAACTCTGGAAATAGGATATTTAGGTGGATATTGCAGATATTGAAATAACTTTCATGTGATTTTATACAAATTTAAATAAGGAAACCCTCAAATGTTCATGAAAAGCTGTATAGGATGTTCTAGGAAACATAGCCATTACAGCACTTTCCTTGATCTATTAAGAACATTTTGTTTTAGTGTTATGAAAAAACAAACAAGACGTAATCAAGCAAATGTATAGGGGAAATGGATTTGCTAATATATTTTATAAGAATTTTGTTGCATTCCTGATCCCGAGATTATGATTAATCTATAACGAAATAATGTAATGCTAAGCACCATTCTCAACTTTTGTTTTTCAGTGAAAGCTGACACTTTGAAAATAATGGATGATTGTGTGCCTTGTATAGACTGAAGACTTAACTACAAATTTGTAATGAAAATATAGTCTTAAGAGTTTGCATCCTTTATTCATTCCATCGCTGACCTAGAGCAGACCAGGCACATGCCGGGGGGCGTCCTTGCCTGAAATACTCACTATACAGTTTAGGCTATATTGAATCCGGTCAGACACCATTAGCTGTGAAGAAGGCATTATTGTACTGTAAATCAGATGACTTAGTGATATCCCAGCTATGGCTATATGAGCAATAGAGGTAAATACATGTTTCCAAAACATTGATTGCTTTGAGTGATATACATCTTTTGGGGAAAAGACTGCAAAAATAGTCAGGTCATGTAGAATAATCCAAATCTTCACAAACAAAAACTAGGGCTACTGTTCCAAAAGAGAAAGAGACACCGACAGGTTGTGCAGGACTCAGGTATATGCACAGTGGCAGTCAACAGGAATGTTTCATGTTGCCCTCACACATCCCAAAGGGATATCATGCTTCATCATAGGGCTATTGCTTCTCATTGGGCCGACGCTGTAATGTCCAACGGGTCTCCTGAAGGGCAACTTTAGCGGAGATCTGTTATTGGTATGCTGCATGATGAATGAAACGTAGAGTCTAGGTGGGGTGGTATCTCATGTGTGATGATGTGGGTTAAAACTGGTCAGGCAGGCCACCAACTTTTTTCAATAACTGGACCACCCTGTCAGATTAAAACGCTTTATAGGTAAATGCTACCAATGGGGTCATAAAGTACCCTGATAGTCTGATGTGAGTTACCTCTTTAGGGTCCAACTCTAGTCAGTCAACATGTTTCGCGCCCCTAGTGGTCAGGAGGATCTGTGGCGCTTTGTCAGGACAGGAATAGTGAGTGAATCTTCCTACCCCACAAATGTGTCAAAAGTGGTGCCCTTTGAGTGGTACCTACGTTTTGATGTTGGCTTTCCAACCTGCCACGAGAGAAAAAGGAGACAGAATTATCATGTTCCTGGCATGAGCGTCTTATTGACCAGGATGTCCATTATTGTGGACCAAAATGTCCGTCTGGTGCTGGAGTGGCGTCCAGACACTTAAATACATATACAAGACACACACAACATAAAAATTGGTAGGGTGACGAGTCAATCTATGAGAGTAGCTCACATTTTAAATTTCTTTCAGCGAAGTTCCCATAAGAGAGTAATGGAAACACAACCACGTTCCTGTTTATAATAATGTGACCATTGTTATCACTGTGACCACTTATGAGATAGCAGCATGCATTATGGTTATCTCTCTTGTGTGTATAAAAAAGGTAGCTGCTACACTGGCAATCTACACTCTTTGCACAGTGGCATCACATTTATGAAAGCTTGTGCCACTTACACAATGAAATTTCCTTTTCTCATACTACATGCCATGTATTATTGTGATCTGCAGCAATTTTGTTGTTACGGGGGTACCAGCCTTGGATTCTTTAGACTGGGAACTTTGCTGAATCTCCTCTTTCTCTTTAGGAACAGTAGCCCTAATTTTTGTTATTGGCATAAACCAAGGAGAACGGGCACTGGCCATCTCATCCAACTCCTAGTCACCCACCTCCTCTCTCTAGGAAATCCTTTGATACATAATCCAAATCTTCATAAGAAAATAACATGCAGTTAGGAAGCTTGGAAAGAGAGCGGCGTTATTGAATGAAACAGCTACAGATGGAGCGACATCTGTTTTCTTTTTCTTTGAACAAGAGTTGACTTATCAGTGGGAAGTAGTTTCTTTATGGTCATCTTTTCTAGACAAACCGATTCCAGAGGACGAATGTTGTGGAAACATAGGTTCTTTAATTATATTTGTAGGATTGAATGTGGTGAAAGACAGGCAGCCCGAGCACATCCGAGAAATAGCAAGGGATGGTGACAAAGGTGAAAAAGATCCAGTTAGCTTCTAATGTAAAGCAGATAGGATATTTTTGTTTATGTTAGTTACATATCGTGCCAGAAGTCATTAAGTAGGATTTCTCCAACACATTATAGCAACTGTGGGCAGGGGATTGGTACCGCGAAGTATATGTTTTGGCTCAGCCCCTGCATGTCTCTCCTTTGGAAGTTAATCTTATTTATGAATAACTGTGGTTCCCGATAAAAGAATTGAGAGGACTGGTATAAGGAGTCATAACAACGAAGGTTACTCAGAATTAAATTTCCGTAGGCTCTTTGACTGCTGGAAAAATTATTACACAAAATTGGAACTCAGAAAAAGAGTAGATGGTTCGAATTCGAGTAAAAGATGAAATACACATGCACAGTGAGCAATTATTCTTTAAAAGAAAAGGATTTGGTTTAGATTTTAAAATATTCGAAGACAGATTTATGATAATATCAATTCTGTGACGTAGAAGACACTTGCACTTGTTTTATTCCTTATTATAGTTTTATAAAAGGAGGAGTTTGTTAGTAAAGAAACACAGGCGATTGTAATAGATGAATATTTTATCTCTTGTGCCTTTTTTTGCTGCAAAAAAGTATGTTATGTATTTAAAGTATGGCGTCTCACTTTAGTTTAACTATCCCTATAGTTGTCTCAATTTATCTTAACCACATTCAGAGTTCTAAATCACATTTCAGGAGACTCCAAAATCACACTTTGGCCTGTTCCAAATCCGCTCTTTCCAACTCCCATATCGCGCAGTGCCAGACTCACTGTCCTCAATGTCCTATTAGGTGGCAGAAGTAGCAAAGATTCTAACAAGGCCTTTAACTAATCACATAGGAAGGGCTTGTGTGATATTTAGCAGTATATTATTTATATACCAACAAAAGCAACATACTTCCGTCAAAGAAAATTTACCAAAATACGTTTGGCTTGGGTTAAAAATGAAAATGCTTGCATATATTTATCAATAGAGGACATTGCAACTACTTGTTGAGACTTTAAAAGATGCTTATAAGGGAATCGAGGACTGGTGTGGGAGACTTTACACAGTAAAGAATGGTGATGGACCGGCTGCTTTGTGTATCCGTTGTGTATTGGCGTGTTCAAGATTGGCACTCTCTTCTTGCAGGAACTCTAAATAAGGAGAGTTACGCGAAGGTTTCTGAAAACTGTGTGGATGATTCAGAACATATGCTGCTAAGAATAAATACTCTTTTGAACAATACAAGGGAACCCAGGGCGCAATGAGCTAAGGACCGTGGGTAGATACTTATTTTAAAAAAACAGAGGTCCTTAGTAAAGAAGGGGAAATTCAGATAATAAATATAGACTAAATAGAACTATATTTTTAAGAATGCCCAGCTGGACACTTTAATTTCTTGATAGCAATAATACAAAACAGAGGGAATAAAACACAAAGTGTGATGAACGTGGGACACCAGCCGATGTCCGGCTAACACACTTGGGGAACAAAGACAAGGGAAGGAATATTCAGGCAAAATCGGGTTATCTGACGATCAAAATTACAAAAAGATAATCCTCAGTATACACATATGAATGTTCAAGTTGTGTGTTAACTATGCATTTAGTGCACTTGTTGTCGACGACGTTTCGAACCTCACAAATTATTGGTTCATCCTCAGGACAAAAATGATTGCCTAAAGAGTTGACAATTAAGCTTGAAACCACAGTCAGGATAAGCGGAAAATCACTTTAACAAGGGTGGGTAATATTTCCAGTGAATTTCTAGGGGTAGAATCTACGTGAATGCAAAGAGATCAAGGGGAACGTTGCCCTGGTCCAAGGATCTGGAGTCAAGGAGGTGCAGGTCCACAATGGGGGTCCTTGCACAGCATGAGGCAGCCTTCACGCTGTGCAAGGACCCCCATTGTGGACCTGCACCTCCTTGACTCCAGATCCTTGGACCAGGGCAACGTTCCCCTTAATCTCTTTGCATTCACGTAGATTCTACCCCTAGAAATTCACTGGAAATATTACCCACCCTTGTTAAAGTGATTTTCTGCTTATCCTTACTGTGGTTTCAAGCTTAATTGTCAACTCTTTAGGCAATCATTTTTGTCCTGAGGATGAACCAATAATTTGTGAGGTTCGAAACGTCGTCGACAACAAGTGCACTAAATGCATAGTTAACACACAACTTGAACATGCATATGTGTATACTGAGGATTATCTTTTTGTAATTTTGATCGTCAGATAACCCGATTTTGCCTGAATATTCCTTCCCTTGTCTTTGTTCCCCAAGTGTGTTAGCCGGACATCGGCTGGTGTCCCACGTTCATCACACTTTGTGTTTTATTCCCTCTGTTTTGTATTATTGCTATCAAGAAATTAGTGTGTCCGGCTGGGCATTCTTAAAAATATAGTTCTATTTAGGCTAAGAATAAATACTTCAGTATTAATAAATGCACAAACACGTATCAATCTTACCTCGTGGTTCTTCAAATAGATTACTTCTGCAGAATTCAATACTGAAAAACAAACAACAATTTTCTAACTTGTGTATTACATCAGTGTTGAATCAAGATTGTAGACAAATGTAAACGCATGCAGCATAATAAAATCCCTACAAGCAGCGAAAGGAAGCATGTTAAATTGTCAACAACATAAGCACAAAATCCATCCACCAGTACCCACCTACCAACCAAAAACATCCATCCATCAATGCTCTTCAAAGGTGGCGTCTGTCTGTGCACAGGTACCTGTAGCTATGCTTAGTGTGTGTACTGTTCCTACCTGAATGGAAACTTGCATCTGTGGTGTCTATATTTGTGTGTGTGTGTGCTCATGTTTGTTTGTTCTGTGGGCATGCACTCACTACGCAAAGGACAAACTTATTTTCCATTAGATTGACTTTCCAATTGGATAGTCGAAGGAATTCCATTGTGGAAAACTAGTGTTTACCAAAAGAAAAAGCTGTGCTGTTCCTAAGCTTAAGGAATGTACGTGTCCCTGTGGTGTGAAGGATGTTGTAGGGCCTCATAGAGTCCTACGGTTGGGCATCTATTTTGTTGGATGTAATGCCCTCACACACCCTTTCAGGTGTCATGCTTCATCATCTGGGCTTGCTCTTCGTTGGGTCGGCGGTGCAATACCCAAAGGGCGACACCTCAAAGAGGGGCTCTTTGGCGGAGATCTTTTATCCAACTGCCGTTTAGAGGAAGTGCTGGTGTGGGGCCAGAAGTGCATAGACGTGTGAGTGTGGGTTAAAATAAAGCTAGGAGTACCAGGAATGACTTTATTCTGGGGGTCCCCTGCTCTAATTAAAATTAAAAACTATCCGGTACTAGCTGGAATGTTATGCTTCCGGTTCACGAGTTACAGTTTAGTGTGTGCTATAGTCGGTCAACATGTTTCTCGCTCTAGTGCAATGGCTAGCGATTCTTCAGGACCTATCAGTAGAAAGTATATCTATGGTATCGACTGTCTGCATCAGTATGGTTAATGTGTAATATTTAGAAAACATTCGAGTGTAATACGCTCACAGAAAAATAGGTGCTTCCTGCTTGATACCTGTGCTGGGCGGTGCTGTGCTGCGTGCCCCGGGTATCGGTTGACTGGCTAAAACCGTGACCCACTATCTCTGCAGGGTGCGGTGGGTGTCGCGGTGATGCCCGGTAGCGTGTTGTTATAGTAATGTGTTGACAGCAGTTTAAGAAGCACATACCCCGTGGCGTACTGCCCGGTGTAATGCGGATGTCCTCCCTTACGTTATTATCCCCATGGTATAAATATCGCCTACAATAGCCGGGCTCAGTTCGCTGGCATCGGGAGAGAATGTCACTCGTGTCTATGAACCGGCCCGTAGTGGAAGATTGTCCCCAAGTGTGCTGTCAAAGAACCGCTATGTGCCCCGATGTCGGTGGTCTCGGAAGCTGAGCCCCATGGAACTCAAAGCGCTACCTCATAGTAGGTCCCCCACCCCTCTAGAGAGATAACTAGGAGCAGGAGTTAAGAAGGAGGGTCCGTGGTGCCTACTGCCTAGGGGCTCGGTCAGGATGGACTTATGGCACTTACTTGGTTATTCCCGTGTCGTCTCTTCTGTCACCTACCCCTCGCCGCCGGATCCGGGGCACCGCCGACCCAACGAGGAGCAAGCCCAGATGATGAAGCATGACACCTGAAAGGGTGTGTGAGGGCATTACATCCAACAAAATGGATGCCCAACCGTAGGACTCTACGAGGCCCTACAACATCCTTCATACCACGGGGACACATACTTTCCTTAAGCTTAGGAACAGCCCAGTTTTTTTTGGTAATCACTCATAATCTGAGGGCACGACGGAGGCTGGACCTCCCACTCACTTGGAGTGGTGATTGCCCTTCTTCTAACAGACTTCTCCCTCTTGTTGTAAATTATTGTGGAAAACTAGTCTCTGTTATTGATGGGCCCTCTCATTTTCTTTTAACTGTAATCTTCCCTGTAATCCCAGTAGTCTGATTTAACTCACTATATTTCTCCATCCTAACACTACCCAGATAATGAACGTCCAGGAAAGACCTAGCCAAATATACAGTTATAATTACAATCTTGTGTAAAACAAGCACAAGTACTTGTGGACCAGATCGGTTACTTCATATCACTTCTTGTTCCCAAAAGGACAGATTCTGACATGAGTTGTTGAACAAATATCAGAGGCCTGGTTACTTTTTTCATTTTTATTGAATTCTCAGCATCTCTTTGGCCCTTGGTTCTCTATTAGATGGAGGTGTCGTCTCGCATTCCTCCTCCATGTAGGAAAAGTGAAATCATGTTTAAAGGTTGTTCTTGATGTGTAGTGTATCACAGCCAAGGACAACATTTTATCTATGGCTGCAAAATTTTCAAAATTCCTGAAATGCATGGTGTGCAACATTTGATTTCTCAAAATGTCTCCCTATGCAAGATACAGACAAACCACATTTCACACTGAAAGCATAATATTGTGAAATTGTCATGGAATTTCAGAATTTGAAACAGTTTCACACATACTCACGTATATACTCCAATCTTACACAAAAGGCAACTCCTTGCTTATTGGGAGACTAACATTAGCTTGTTTTGACAGATAATTGGTCTTTCAAATATGTGCTGAGCATTATTATTCCCATACTCGACATGACTTTATAAACTATGTCTTCCTGCTTTTTCGAAGGGGATTAAAGCCCGTAACACCCTGCATGAATACATGGAGAAAGCCATAACCGAAAAACTGCAGAAAAGTGAGTCTGAAGAGTACAGCGATGCTCTGGATTTTATGATCAACAGCGCCAAGGAACAAGGAAAAGAATTTACCATGCAAGAGTTAAAGGTAAACCAGTAAATCACAAGCAAAACATCTCAATGTACTACTCTTGATTATAAAAACATGCAAAGCAGGAAGTTATAAAACTTAAAGGCGATCTGGTGAATGATGTCATAGAAAGTCTCTAAAGCCAAGTAGACATCCTCAAACAAAAGAACATTCAAGAAGGTCTATTGTGCCTAATATTTAAGGATGCAGGACAGGGTAAAGAGATTTTTTTCCACACTTGATGCCGCCTTTAAAGAAAATTCCTTATTTAGTTTCAGGTAGATGGACAGAATTTCAGGAAAATGTAAGAATGCCTCGTCTGGTGTCTCACAGAGTTTTTGTGGTTTTTATTTTTGTAACCATCTAATGATGGGATAGCTCAATTTATGTTTTCATTGAATATGCTCGTTTGCCATTTCAAATACGAAGCTCTGACCTCCAATAGAGCAATTAAAATTGAAGTCAGGTCATTAGAAAAGCTGTCAACTCAATATGGGAGCTCAGAGGGGAAATAGGACAGGGTCGCCCTCCACTCAATCGTAAACCAACAACAAAAACCCTGTACAAAGGGCGAACACTTGTGTCAGTTACTACACTAATAGACCAGTCCAAACGCACTGATAACTATTGCACACCCCCTCAGTTTTGAGGGGAAGAATTCACTGCACTTCGTCCAAAAAGTTTCCAAGTTCAGATTAAAAAAGGCCAATCTTCCTTGACAGGTACACAGAACAACACGCTGTCTGACACATCCAGGTCAGTATCAGGAACCCACACCGTCAGTGTTGGACAAGGTTCTACTTTAAAAAAATGTGCGAGAACGGAATGACACCCCACGGAAACACCACCAACAGGGTAACTGGTATGTAATGTCCAGACAAGCCCCTGTCACATCATCGGTAGCCACTCGATTTTCAAAGAAAGAAAGAAAATAGTGTCCAAAATAAACAATCAAAACGTGTAACAAACAGTGGAAGCAGAGAACATCTGCTAGTGACAAACATTCAACATAGAAAAGTGCATAAAACACAGCATCCAATTCCCTTCACAAACTTTATTCATAGGGAAATGAATGTCTGTTAACAGGATAAAAAGGCTGGTAGCTATTCATGCATACCTTTACCTATTGCCAATGCCGACATGTTTCACTGCCACAGTGATTTTGACAGTTTCATCAGGGCTGCACTATATGCTGCCACTCCACTATTAGACACTTGTTCTGTGTTTAACCAGAGGCAGCCTGTTTGGTCATACCAGCCGCCTGGGGGTGGGGAGGGATGCAGAAATACTCCAACCGTGAGTCTCTGCCTTCACTCAGCTTTAAACAATCGTCAGCTCAAGTAATGAGCACTTCGTCTCCTTCTCTTAGAAAAGCTGCCCAGCAAACATGAAGGTATATATATATATATCTTTCACAACATCCTTTGCGTTGTTTCTCTGCCTCTTAGCGGTGGCGGGCTGCCAGCAAGGTCGCGACCCTTACTACTCCAAACGATCAATCTCTCAGCAAAAAGATTGCGCCGAGCCCCAATTTCATTTCAGCGTGCTTTATTTCATTCAAAAGCTGTGGCAAGCATTACCCCGGCGCGTTTCGGAACCTGGGTTCCTTGTTCATGAGTCAAAGAACGTTTGACATATGTCACATAATATAGTGTGCACAAATTCAACACAATCAACAAAGGACTACATAACTGCAAGGTTTTGTGACTAGCATAGCCACCATTTTGTAATGGTTATTTCACCTCAACAAATACCTATTAAGTCCACTGTTAGAACTGGCTATTTCTGGCTGGCTAGGGCTGACGCCAAAACCAGGCAGAAACCACCATTCTAGTCAGGGCAAGGTAGTCACACGCCAAGATAACCCCTGCTCACCCCCTTGGTAGCTTGGCATGAGCAGACAGGCTTATCCCGGAGGTAATGTGTAAAGCATTTGCGCACGCACACAACAGCAACAACATCCTAGGCACACCACAAAAGGAACTCCACACAAGGTTATATAAAAATAACTTTTGTAAAATGTCAAAACACATCAGATAGTAATCACACAATATACATGGTGCCAACTGGCAAGGGCAATATTCACAAGGGATTATTTACACAGGACAGGGCCACGTGGGCGCCTGTCAGAATCAGCACTTAGTAGAAATAGCACTTCTAGAACATAGAATATAGGGTATAAAATCACTGTAGCACTAATTAGCAAATATAGCACATACCAGTAACCACTGGTAACAGGTAAGTACCACCTACGCAACCCTAACCACCTTAGGAGAATGTCGCGCAGGGAACCAGGAGCTCACTAGGACCACCTGTACTAGAAAGAACAACCACCTAAGTATCACAATACAATTAGGGCTTTAAGCAAGAACATATTACACATGATGCATCACAACATTCAAAGGTGTAGGGAAGGAAAACACATGATGCATAAAACATACATTCAGCGGTGTAAGAACATGCAACATGATGCATCAAAAACACATTCAGAGGTGCAGGGAAGGAAAACACATGATGCATAAAACATACATTCAGCGGTGTAAGAACAAGGCACATGATGCATCAAAAACACATTCAGAGGTGAAATAAAACCATACAATCGCGCAAAACTTACATAAGCCACCACCTGTGGCAGTCCCTAGGCCAACTGGCCTTGTTGGGGCTAGGACTCCCTGTGTCCCAATAGTCAGGCAGGCTGCGCAGGCAGCCAAGAACACAAGCCTAAACGTGGCAACTGCCCCCGAAGTGCTGGGCAGTTGAAAAACACTGATGATGCCAACGTTGGAGCCTCGTGGGCTCAAGAACACAACACTCGTGTCCCCCAAGAACCTCACTGGGCTCTAAACATCATGTGGGCGGTGAGCCCCTCTGGACTCTAAATATAAAATGCCCTCAAGAGCCTCACTGGGCTCCAAATCTAAGTAATGCCTGAGCCCCTCATGGGCTCCTTCACAAATGTAGTGCCTGAGCCCCTCGTGGACTCCTCACCAACTTTGGTGCCTGAGCCCCTCGTGGGCTCCTCGACAAATGGGGCACTGTGAGCCTCTCGGGGCTCGTGAAACAAAGGTGCAGCTTGAGCCTCTCGGGGCTCTCACAAATATGGCCGGTCGGTGGAGTCCCCCCCTCTGGGGGACTCGAGAACAGATATGCCCCCTGAGCCTCCTGGCTCAAACCACCAAGGCCCTCACGCTGGAGGGGAGAGGCGGGCACCGGCAATGTGCCCCGACGTCCTCCTCCTTAGGAATGGACCCCCCAGGCCCCACTCACCGGCTGCTCAGGGGCGCTTGCGGGGATCCGGGTTTTCCAGCAGGCCCCTCTTCTTCTGGGCGGCGGAGCTTCTCCTCATCGCGGGACTCCTCAGGGGCAGCAGGCGGGGCTCCTCTTCCCTCGCAGGAGCCTCGCTAGGACGTCGCCTCTCTGCCTCTTCCCCCGGGTCTTGACTTGCGGCGGGGGCGGGCACCGGCAATGTGCCCCACGCCCCCTCCGCCACTGCTCAGCTCCGTCTCTTCTCCTCCGGGGCTCCCTCAGCACAGGGAAGCCCCGCTACAGGCTGCAACACCCCGGGCCCATCTCCGGTCTCCCTCCATCGCATGGGAGACCGGCAACGTCGCCCAGGCTTCCTTCTCCGGCCGGTGGGCGGGACTTCTGGTCCTTCTCCTGGGCCGTGATTGGCCGGCCAGCAAGCTACTTCCAGGTCATCGCGGGCAGCGCGGCGGCCCATCCAGGCACTGAAGGCGGGGCTGAATTAACCAAGGGGTGGGCTCCCTCGAGTTAAATAATAAAGAAAAATGAAGCGAGGTGGGTACTCGCGTTTCCTCACGCAATCCTGGGCAAGTGTCAGGTGGGCACCGACCTCCAGCAAACAAAGCGCTCCCAAGCGCTATAATCAGGAATAAAGTGCTCCTAGCGCTAAAGGCAGAAATAAAGCGTCACCAGGCGCTAGGGGTGAAAGCAAAGCTCTCCCAGCGCTAGGGACAAGGCAGAGCGCTCCCAAGCGCCACAGGGAACAAAAAGTCCAGCAAAGTCCTTCAGGAGTCCAGGGGCTGGGCAGGGCCCAGAGAGGCAAGCCTTCCCCTGGGACCAAGCAGCAGCACGCCCCTGGTAGCATTCAAGTTAAGAACAAGAACATTTTTTAAGGGGACACAGCACCTTTTTATACTGTCAAATCCCTTTGTCTAGCAGGGTGCAGGCAATGTGAGAACCAGCTACAACTGGTTATAGGGAACTCCTTTCACAGGCCAGGCTAGGGACATCAGACGCACCACAGGGGGTGGAGCCAGCATTGTGTGGGGACAACCCAGCCCCATTCACTACCAGGTGCTATCTCCTCCCACAACTCTAGTTGCAGATGCAGTCATTCAACCAAGGGCTGACTCAGACAACCTCCTGGGGGCTCCCCAGCCCCTGTCACCCTGAAAACAGGCAGTCAATCCACAAGCAGGCCCAGGCACCCTCCTGGAGCCAGGCTACAGCCAATCACACGCCTGGCACAAATTACACAAATATGCTAACTTCTAGAAGTGGCACTTCTACACTAGACACAATCATGCCGCATATATCACTGCGCAGCATTCAATCTCACGAGTTCGCACATACCAAACTCGACCCTGCACTCCCCACACATCAGGAACTACCATGGTCACACATATTCCCCATGCATTCCTATGGGAGGGCAGGTCACTCACCACACATACACAGAGAGCTCACGCACTTTACACTGTACCACAGTGAAAAAGTGCGCAGAGGCCTAAAATCACCAACACCAGGTCACAGAAACAGGCTAGGAAAAAGCAAAAAGTCTCGGGGTGAACCTGCCAAAAGGGCCGGGTCCAACATCCACGTATTGAGCATTTTTAAAATAAAGATGCAACAAGTCACTACTGTAATGAAATTTAAATCAAAACAGTTGCCTTTGAATGGAATTAATAAACATTGAAAAGAAATTCCAAAATATAATACGAAATATACTTAATTTGTATATACAATTTATATTCTCAAAAAGTCCAAAATGGACGTGACTCACATTGATCAATATATATTGTAAGCTCATGGTGAACTTTACGAAAAAGTGAGACTGTTCCGCCCAAGTGGGCAAATAGTTACAATCTCCTAATTTATCAACTCTGACAATTATGCCCCAGTGGGCTAATCTCAAACAAAAAAATTGGGCATTCCAAATATGAACAATTACACCATATCATGTGGTTAGATCTGCAATTCTTCACAACCAGGAATAAGGTCCGTCTCCTATGAAAAAAAGGCCAAATGCACATATCAATAAAATGGTGTCTTACCGAGGATTAAAAACTACACAAACATCTTTTTTTCAGAGGCAACATGATAAATTCAATTAATAGAAAGTTTCTTAACATTTTTTGGGTCAGGCTGGATTTCATCTCAGCCAAGATGAACCGATAGCTCCTCATCTTTGTTGATGCCACCCAGATACATGGTTTTGTACTTAATTATCAAGCTTGATTCTAATGTTCGCAATTCTTGAATCCGTTCGTCCCCACTCAGAGATAGGAATCCTGTCAAGGGCACAAAATCTTAACACACTGGCGTCTTTATTGTGACATTCAGCAAAGTGGCGAGCGATGGGATACTGTCTTACGGGGACAAACACAGAAAAAGCCAGGACTGTCCATGGAATTACAAGACATCTGCAGTGCCCAATTTGAGCCAGTGGTTTCCGGTGCTCAGCACCGGCACTTAATCATCAAAACAGGCGCTTTTCATGAGCACCAGTTAAGGACCCATTAATTTACGGGGAGATTAAATGATTTGCCCAGAATCACAGGAGCAGAGACTCGAACATGGTTCCCCAGCTCCGAAGTCTGCCACCCTGGCCATTACGGCACACCCACTCCCCACTCTCATGGTTAGCAGTTGGTTCTGTTTTAAGTGGCACTAACAGGAGAAATGGGCTGGTTTAACAAATTAACCGCAGGACATCTGTGCACCCTACATCATGACCACATTTTAGCTTCTGTGGGATTTTATTGTAAACCTAGTTAGAGAGCTGCAAAGCTCTGCTTACTAACATCTACCATAAGCAACTGCCACTTAATTTTTTTAATGATTGCTGAAGGGTGTATGCTATATTTTATTAACATGATCACACAACACATTGCCTATTGTTAATGCCAAGCTTGTGCACACTGGAATCTCTGTCAAACTCTGTCTCCTGTGTCATTCCCCTCAAAGTGGTATGGCTCTATTCGCCAAGTGCCTTTTCCCACTCCAGCAATTCTTTCTGCCTCCATTCTCAACATATCATTTCCTGCTCAGTTCATGAACGCTCACCTTCTCTTAAGGGCAATGGAGGTATCTTTCCATAAATGGCTCCCAGGTCTCCTTTTCTTCCTATACTCCCTGGTCAATGCCACCTTATGTCCTTGCATGTATAGAAAAGAGGTCGCGAGTGCCTTCTCCTGCAGATGCATGGACCGTGCCCTCATGCTATGCTGGAAGACAGTACAGGTCTGCATGGCTGCTTATGCTGTGATTCCATTTGGTGGAAGATGATCTGATTCAAAGCTTTTCCAGTGTAATAATACTACTTGACTGTATGCTGGCTTTTCTGGGCTAAAAAAACTGTCTGTCTTTAACCTGCCGTACTAGCTTCTACTTAAGGGCCGTCTACCCAACTTGTTTCATCTAAATATTCCAAAATCTTTGAATCCCTGCAAGATTTGTGCTATTTTGCTTGTGAAAATAGTAAGCATGACAAAAATGTGACCTATTGATAGAATGTGGAATAACATCTCTTGACACTAACACATGGGCATTTCCTTGCAGGAGTCTGCTATTGAACTTATATTTGCGGCTTTCTTCACCACTGCCAGTGCCAGCACCTCCCTGATTCTTCTTCTTTTGAAGCACCCCACAGCTATAGCCCAAATCAGAGAGGAGCTGGTTTCTCATGGATTAAGCAGGCAGTGTCCGTGCCATGTTTCCCCAGTTAGCCCTAAAGGTTCGGCTTACATTCAACCATCGCAAGGAACTGGTTTGAGTGTAGCACAAGACGTGGTAACGGGCGACCACCATCAACCTTCCCTTTTGCATCTGGAAGGGACTCCGATAGAGCAGCCTGAGAAGAACATATCGTGCAATAACGGGGGAAGTCATCTGCAACCTATGGTCAGTGAAAATTTTTTAGCTCCAAAGGAAGAGGAGGAAACAAACAGGAATAATAACTGTAATCAACAGAACAGTGGGCAAGATGGATCAATGCAGTTTTCCAACAGGCAGGAAAGCCTTGCTGTGGCCGAGACATGTGGGCCATCATGCAGATGCCATCTTAGTTTGAGCCTCGAGCAAATAAGCAGCTTGCGTTATCTGGACCATGTAGTGAAAGAAGTCCTTCGGCTGCTCCCGCCAGTCTCAGGAGGCTACAGGACTGCACTGCAGACCTTTGAACTAGATGTAAGTATATTTACCTGGCTTCAGACGTAGACAATTTTTAGGTTTTCATGAAATGTCCATAGTATTCGACTTATGTTCTTGCCTTTTGTGTTTAATTATTTTCAATTTTGTTTCAGGAGTTCCAAGTAGCATTTTTCAGTCCACTTGTTTTTTATTTAAAAAGTAAAGATTGAGAAACGGTATGAACACACCGTAGACATCCACCACCTTCTGGAAAATTTCCTATAACGTTGTTACCACCCATGTAAAAGATGTGAAGTAACATAAACAATGCAGTCTTTGGCACACAGTAACTCTTTTGGCTGCGCTATTTTGCATAAAACTCCTATGTTTTTCTTGAAGTTGTAAAATACACTTAGATCTTTTAATGTGCATGCAGCGATATACATTAATGTGTTTCCCATACCAGAGCACATAAAGGATCAAACAGACACTATATGTATAAGGAGGACATTCAAATAAAGAAAAATGCTACCTACCTGTAGAAACTGTGGCGGCTTAAGACAAGCCACTGCTTTGCTTGTCATTGATGTCTGAACAGTTCAGAAAATGGAAATTGTAAATTGCGACGGAACCAGAGATGGGGATTATACTAAATTGCATTTAGAACGCATATCAAACATGCCTTACTTTTCCATTGCTTTTGGAAATGCCTTGGATAGGTTTCCTGGTGCATTGATTGAGACTGAGCTTCCCTAAGTCGAATGAAGGGCTCATCATCTCATAGGTGATTGAATAGGTAATAAACTCACAGCCCTTATATTCCTTTTTATTCTTGATAGGAATGACATCCAGTGGAGAAGTGCGGCTCACCGGTTAGAGGAGGCAGTCCTTGATGCAGAAGTCAGACCCGGGACCAGGGTTCAATCCCCGACGCAGCAGGGCCTTGAGCTCAAAATGTCCACGGACTCGATAATTCTCGCCTCGGTGCCTACTCGAATTGTGGGTTCACACTCTGGGCAATAGCTTGCTTAATCTCCACTATGGCCCCACCACGATGGGATGCCTGGCCTTCACCTTGGGGATGCCCAGTAGGGGCAATCTCGCAGGGAAAGGCCAGGACGGGTTCCCAAAGCAAGCGCCTTGAGACCTTACGGTGAAAGGCGCTATATAAGAACGTATGATTTACGATTTACGATTTACATAAGAAGAGACCTTGCGGAAAGAACAACGTTGTTTTTCTGCTGTGCCATATTATCGGAGACAGCCTCTCTCCAGGGTTGTAACGCAAAATCCTCCCCCCCCCCCCCCCTCCAGAATGTGATCAGGGGCCCCGGAGTCCCCCATATCTCACAGATATTCATTGACCCTGGCCTAAATTAGGTGCAAATAAAGTGTAGGAGGCCTCTAAAGAGGTAATAGTGGTTGCCCCCCTGCAACGCTGGGAATGCAGGGGCTTGTTACGCCCCTCTCGCTCCCTCTCCGACTCTCCTCTGGCCACTCCTCTTTAAAAGAGATTCCAAGACAAGCCCCAAAACGACTGCCCTGTCATTGGATTGATGGAAGGGGAAGGTAGAAGTAGATTTAAAAAATATATAATTTATGATGTTTTTTTGCACAGATAACCAAACAGCCAGGTGCCTCATTAATAGGCAGAGTAAAGGTTGCACAGTGATGACATTGCTGCTATGTAATGTGCAAGATAAAAAAAATCTAATGGGACTGCATTCGTGTTATTAGTGATCATTCCAGGCATTTATCTCTGTGCTGCACATCATATAGTTTGTGCGGTATACAGAAAAGCTGAAAGGACCACCAGTCCTTAGCCAGATATTCACAGGTGACTCTCATGATCAGCAGAGTTTGGGAAATGAACGAAGCATACATTCTCATATTTACCATACACAGCATGACTCACATGCAAGGAAGAAACAAGATCAAACTGCTCTATGCGTTATTTGACATATAAAGTTTACAGGAACGGCTTGGGGCAGATTACTAAATTGTACATATATTGGTCTCTTAAATAGTACACTGCAATATTCCCATCTGTCATCTTTAGTAGGTCTATTATGGTGCTTTTCAGTTACTTTCAGTAGTACGGTGTCTTGCACTGCCAAACTTGCAGCCCCCGGCAGTCAAAGAGAGCAGTGCAACCGCCTCTGCACCATTGGAGAATTTGTTTTTCCACTAGGCCAACTGTGGATCATCTGAAGACTTCCACATCAAGGCGAGCTCTCTTTGAGCTAATGCTAATACCAGATCTGCAAATCTACATAATTGTAGTTTTCTTTTATTCCGAACATCAGACCTAGTAAGCAGAATTTAAGAGTACAGACTATAACACATCCTGTCAAATGACAAAACAAATCAGTACTTTAGGCACAAAACCCTGTAAAGGAAAGATCTGACCATAGTATGTGCATTGAGTCGCCTCCGTCAGCTTGAAATTTCAGGCATGCGTAGGAAACCGACAGAAACTACATGTGGAGGTGGCTCACCGTGAAGGGAGTGTAGAGTAGAAGATTGTGTAGAATACATGTAAACCTAGTATTTCTGGGTCACATTCTTGGGTACCCCACAACTAGCTGCTGGACAAATAATCACCAAAAGCTTCCACTCAAACCTGCATAAGTGCTTCCAGCGTGACCTCAGTCATATTGAACAAGGCGTGATACAGCTGGGATAACAGCCTTCTTTCCAGAATCCAGTTGTATCAATAAGGTAAATGCTTCATTAATTTGAGGCTCACCAGAAACACAATCCCAAACCTTCTTCTATGTTTTAATCAGTCAACCACAAACCGTGAATTGCCTAGGTGGAATGGCATACGTCTGGTGCACACTCTAAAATGTAGGTAATGTATTGCCCTATACCAAGTATTCCAGTGTTCTTATTACTGTTCATGGCCATGTAATTGCATCTGTTGATTTAACCACTGTATAAAAATCAGTCAAACACCATCGTTGGCAGCCAGTTGTATGTTCTATATTAATATCTGTACGGGTCAGAACCACATCCAGTAGTTGGGGAAGTGGTAGCATTTGCATTCAATTGTGTCCGTATTCAGTTGCCCCTCAATATATACAGACCCTTCGGGGTATCTGTCTCAGCTATCCACCTGGCCACTGACTGATGCTGCGTAGCTAAATTATAGAGCTCCGTGGCTCCCAGTACACCCTCCAGTGGTAAGTGGAGTTTGCATGGAGGACACAGACACCCTGTGTCTGCATCTTCCCCAGAGGAGATTAGTCAATACAGCATCTAAATCTCATCACAAATATTTTGGTAGACTGCTAAATATATATACAAATAAATAGGGGAAGCTGAAATGAGAATATGTCTCCAGAAAGCTCACACTACTGCTAACACCTCCATGAAATTACTAATAATAAGACCAGAATTCATATGGAATATCTGAATACCTAAGCAGTGGTGGGTAGTCTGATCCAAGTTCAGGGTTAAAATAGGCGGTTCACAAATACTGTGTTCTACCAGTGTGATTAAAGAAGACAGAGAAACTATTTCTTTAGTGTGATCCTCATGCATAAGATGTTACCAAATTGAGTGAGAGTATTCATCAATGGTGTTATGTGCTTATCTACATTCCCCAGATATATTAATACATCGTCCACATACAGAGAAATCATATGAATAAATTCTTATATCCAAAATCTCCTATGAACTCCTTCCTGGTAGAGAATGGATGCCAGGGACTCCATCACCGAAGCGAATAGGATCGGACACAAGGGACACCCCGGATGGGCTCTATGACTCATTGACCAAGAGTCTGTTATAGCTTTTCCAGTTCTCAGCCTTGCTATTGGGTTAGTGTACAACAGTCAGATCCATACCACTGTTCCCACTCTGAATTCCAGCATCTTCAATATTTACAGTATTTACAGTTTAAAGTATCAAATCCCTTTTCCATTTCAATAGACACCACAGCCGGAAGGTGTTCTTCAGATGTCATGTCATTCATTACATGAAAAAGATGCATAACATTAGCAAATTTGTCTATGAGACACAAATCCTAATTGGTTTGTGTGAACCAAGCGAGATGATAAATGGGAAATCCTATTTGCTAGTAATTTCCCTAATATCTTACATTATAAATTCAACATCAAGAGCAACTGATATGACATCTGTAAGGGGGGTTTGATATGGTTTAAGGTGAGCTACTATTATATCCTCTCTACTAGTGGGAGATAAGGTAAATGTTCCTGCGCCTCGACAAATATTGACAGCAAACGAGGAGACCTATAAGTGACATAATATTCTGTGGGAAGTCCATCACTGGTAGGACTTTTTCCCAGTGTCTGGTCCCCAATCACCTGTTGGATTTCAGTCAATGTTTTCGGGCATGTCCAGAACATCTAACTGCACATCTGATGATCTGTTCAGTCCCTTCTCAAAAATATTTCATTTCCTTCAGACCCAACAAACCCTCGGGTCATATATCACCATCTTGCCTACTGAATCTTCAGTTGATTCCAATATAGCTGACCATGCGATCAAGGGAGGGGGATGCTTTCGATGTTTTTAAAACTTCTTAATGTTCATAAATCTGTAAACAGCTGGGGTAACTTTTTAAATCCATTCATTCTGTTTTTATGCAAACAAACAGTGACACAGGCGTGATGGGATTTAATCTCGATCATATGATACTCCTTAACAATATCATGATAAACTCTGATAAGATGAACAGTATCTGCATATTAAAGTCTTAAATGTGTCCCTTTCAAAAGCATCCTGGTAAAAAAATCAGCAAATGATAGTGGCACATTTTCATGCAGACTGATGATATAATGTAGCCAGTATCATGGCGTCCATTTTCAAAATAGTGCCAATGTTACTTAACAAACAGCGATTACGGGTAACATGTGTAACAGCAAAGAGGTTTAGTTAAAGGGCTTTCACAGTGAATACCCTCATTTGGCATCTCCCTTGCCCTCATTTGCCTTTCTCACAGTGTTACAGAGAATGTGTCACAGAGAATAACTGCTTTTTTATGGATCCCAGGAGATGCAATCCTTCTTGTCAAACGTAAATCACAATTTAGCTGGTTGTAACAGTCCTGCCTTCACACCTTGTAACCGAAATTTCATCTTAACATGAATCAAAGCTTAGCTCTTTTTTTAGAGTTAATGGTACCATGTGTAGGAACATCAAGTTTTCATGACCATTGAACAGGAGGTTATATTTCCCCCTAAATCCTAGGTGAATCAGTAAATATTAATTTTGATCCAGTACCATTCCTCTCAGGCCCCAGAGGAAAACATTCTTTTGTCCACATATATTGGATTGTTTTTACTATCCAATTCTAGTGTATCCATTATCCAGTTGGCAAAAAAGGGCCAGGATCATCTCTTTCTACCCTTTATTTTGTTTTGACATTCAGCATTTTCTAAGGCTTCTTTCCTGAACGAGAAGGTTTTGTTTACTTTTATCAATTGCTGCATCTTCTTGTTGACATTATTAAGCATGGAGGACACCACGGCTGTTGTCTGACAATATCCTCCTCCACACTGTCATTGATGTTTTATTGTCACTAGTCACATCTCTTCCACTAGGTTTATCAAACTTCCCTTGCAGCCTAAAGAAAGATTTTCTAATCTGCCCCAGCCCTGCCAGAATCAAGTCGATGAAGGCAGGTGTTACTGGGGAATGCTCTATCATTCTGAGTTTGCCATTATTTCCTCATGGGACAAAATTATCTGCCTCTGCTCACTTCCCTCTGCTCCACAATGTTGTCATTTTTCACACCAATGAACCATTCATCACTCATCTTCAAACACTGAGTCTAAAAGGGGCGCAGGTGTGGATGCCTGTCTCTGCTAATGTCTTATGGCTGAACGTACTTCATTAGCACCCATCAAGTCAAGGCCAAGAACTTCCATTGCATGTAGTCTCTCTGTCCTACTACCTTTTGAACCACTAGGATTCTCTCCCTTGTAAATCTATATTTCACCTCCACTTTTTCACCACTAGTGGTCACTGTGAGGTTTAGTAAAATGGGCACTGCCTGGCCCGAGATATCCAGCTAACCCTCATATTCTTCTTTTGTGTTTATAAGGGTCCAGTAGCTCTTCTTCTTCATGGCAAAGTAGTTACACTGTGATTCTGGTCTTTTCTGATAACTGAACTTCAGAAGCGCTACCTCCACATCCGCTTTCTGTGCCTCTGGTCTTATCAGGACAGTTCCACTGTAAAATAGGCACAGAGCACAGTAACCCCAGCAAGGCAGATAGGTTCCCTCCCCTCACTCATCATTCTTACAGGTTATTGGTAAATGCCGGCAGACCTCATCCTCTCCATCTAATTTTGTTTCCTGTGCAATCTACCTCCAACAGGTTCGGTATCACATGATTTAGTATATCACCACTGATTCATAATGACTCCACGGGTTCCCACAAAACCACTGAAAGTAACACATTATTACTAATTGAGATACAAGGGTTAAAAAATGCAGCAATCTTTGCGGATAATAGGCCACCCAAACCACTGCCCCCTATTCCCGTAGTGCTTTTTAAAATGCGGTTAGTGGAGTTCTAATCTAAATTGATTTGGGAAAAAAATCAACAGCTTTTTAAGGTGTGTTAATGCTTTGGAAAACATTGTTTTATTTTTTATTTTTATGGGCTTTTCTTTAAAAGTATCATCCTAGCACATTGAAAGATATGGAGAATCTAAACACTGCACTTTCTCCAGAGAGACATCATGAATTGCAATAAATGCAGTGAGCCTATTGACAGAACGGGTAATTCTTTCCTAACTCCTTGTACCCAGTTTATTGGACCCCTTAAAGGTAAAAAAAGATTTTGGATGAGGTGGTGTCACACATGTATTGGGGCAAGCTTCATCATTGGCTACCTCATCCCGCCATGGTAAGATGGTACTACTGGGCGGACTCAACCTTATTAAGATATATTCTTTTCGTGGCTAGTTCAGGGATCCAATTTACCTTAAACATACTTTAAGGTATACTACAGGTATATTCTGCATCATGTAGTACATCAGGTATGATTAACATGTAAATAAATAAATTACTTGAATTTTAGGGGTACCATGTCCCCATCAACCTTTGAAATTGGCAACATGTTTCTGCCAGCTCTAAGAGTCAGATAACTGGTTAGGGGCATTGCTCATGGCAAAAAGGACTCCTCATTCTAATTATATGAGTGTATGTTAGTATAAATATGTATATATTGGAAAGACTGCAATTTCCTACCGTTCTTTATTTCAATTTTAAGACTTAGGGTACAAACACACAAATGTTTAGACAATAAGATACCATCCATCATGCCCGGGATGGTGGTGATTCGTGGAAAAAGCGTTCAATGACACAGCTTACGTGATACAGTGTTACTGTAATTCACAAGCACAAACAAAATATGCTTATCATATGTGCAGCTTTGTGACAGTCATCATGCATGCCAGTTGTCTTTGCTCACCCTATTTAAGGCTACTCTTTGCTTCATGATCTGGCAGGGGTGGGCCGCTCCCATAGCCACACACTTATATATGGATTATTATGGGTTACCCTCTATTTGTGGAAACATTACAAACTGTGTGCCACCTTTATTTGAAAGAAAACGTATGTTACTAAATCTATAGTCACAAATTGAAATAGCCATAGTCAACAATCCATACGCTACATTTTCTGGTAGCACAGGTACGATTTATCATTAATGCCAGAATACATCCAGCTGATCTAGTGCAGCAATCTGGAGGATCTCAGAATCAGTTTAGAAGTCAAGTACTTACTTCGTCAAGGAGAATGGTCCTGCATAAATACCTATTATCTCCCCTTGTGCCAGCCGACCTCCTGCGTGCTCGAGACGAGGTGCTACTGACAATTGTATGCTTGCGGTGTGATATTTGTGCAGAACTCCATCTATCACAGTGTTACCAATGTGTAGTGTCCGCATTATAAGTCCATTGTCTTTGATTGAGATAATTTTCCAAAGTTGATTTGAGTTCAGTTTACAGTTACTATTTGTGGGTATTAAGAAATAAACCCTAAAAAGGTATTCGTGCCCACAATCTTATATATAAAACACTGGTGCAGATTTTAAACTTACACCGTAAGCTAACATTTGTTAAACCATTTGAGAGGTAAATGAGTATTAGCAAAGCTAGTAGATCTGGCTTTAATGTACTAGTAGATGTAAACACAGATATGCACAAATGTGTACAGACTATTTGTGCCACACCTCTCTTCAACCTGCCTCTTTCTGGACCACCTATGTCTGTACCATATTGCTTTATTCCCTACACTGTTCTGCATGGCATTAGCAGCAGAAGCTTGGTGAATAAAAAAAAAAACAAAGCAACCAGTTTCTCAAGAAGTTTGTATCAAAGGCAACTCTGTGTATTTGTACAGAACAAAAACTCTTGGATATGCCATACCCAAAAATCAAATGATTACAGTGCTCTGTTAACAAATATCTTTGTAGTCCAGTATCCTAATTAAGTTGGAAGCTTGTGTAAATTCTGTCTTATTTAATCAGGCTACCCGGTTATAATTGTTAATTAGTCCAATTGTCTTTAAAATTATGAAATCGACTGAAGAAATCCATTGTCTGATTCAAGCAATCATATATTGCTTTCTAGAAGGCATTTGCTAAAACACATACCTTTCTGCAAGCACAACATTTATAACTAATGTACAAGTACAAAATCTATCATTAACATATATTTCAAAATTGTTTTTTTACAGTAAAGAAACATTAGACAAGATAGCATCATATGTTCATTCGTTTTCATCTAGTTTGAGCGAATGTGCAATTCTTCTCTTGCCTAAAACATGAATTTCATGAACTATCTTAGTCTCTTTATCGGGAGATCCCTATCAAATAAATTTGCGCCCCTGCAGATTTGCAGACTCCCCATATGAAGACCATGAAGTTTTTTCACTCAAATACAACTGGTCCCCTGCACTTAACTCACAAAGTCATTGTTTGTATCTGCAATAACCAATGTCCACAAAGCCATAGATGCACGTCTCTTCGTCAAACTGAGTATCGACTAGCATTTTTAAAATGGTCTTGATATCTTATTACTAATTTCATAATATCAATGGCCGACAATCAATATCCTGGCTGCCTTCTTTAACTCAAAAGAAAAAGCCAATATTTGAAATATAATGTAATATTCCAGCGGTAGCCAATCCAGTGCCATTCTTATTGCCTCACATGTCAAAACACTGCTCAAAGATAACGACTTCTTCAAATCCTTACTTTCAACTTTTGCTCCTTAAATAATCTTTAACCCCTTCGTTGCTGATGACGAGCTCAGCTAATCATCAGCCACGGGGGCGTGTGCGGATGATGAGCTGAGCTCGTCATCTAACGTGGCTTTTAGAAAAAAGCTGCGTAGCGCGAAAATAACCGCCGCAGCGATGCGAATAAACCACAGATTGAAGCCTCATAGATCGCTATTAGAAACTATTTTTGCATGGCAGACATCAAAAAGTGTTTCAATTAAGTGGCCCACAAACTTTTAATTACACTTTGTCAAAGAAGGTATATTCAATGCTATCTTTATTGTCACATGGTCTTTCTGGTACCTCCAAGTCAAATTAGTATCATAAGTACAGATACAATTCTACAGTCACTAATTCTTTATCTGCAGTCCTGCAGGCAAGCAATCCTGTGCCAGTCCAGCCACTTGTTAAACCTTGTGGAGGCACTTATCTTAGAGAAGAGAATGTAAAAACCTGCCATGCCCAAGGGGTGGTTAGCTGATTCTTTGTTATACCATATTCTTACACCTGGTATCGAACTACAAAGAGCAGTAGTTAGGCGTAATCCTGGAACAAGCTTTAACTCCTGTTACTCATACAGATCATTCTACTTCCACTACCCTCAAGCTGTAACCTTTTAACCAGTGATAGCCAAAATCTTTTTCTTCCACCCCCCAGATCTTTTGCATCCATATTTAAGCTGTAAATTATCAACCTCAACCAGTTCACGTACTTCAGTGGGAATTGCTTAGCCACTTCTTGCGTATTTCCCTTCGGCCCAAGAGGATCATATAGAACAACAATTTTGATAAATCTTTGTTCAAACTACCCTTGCCTTCCAGTGTTCCAAAGATGATAAGGCTGAGGCTTACTTGGATATTCATAGTAAAATTCTCATTCATAGACTTACATACTTCTTCCCAGAAGCTCTGGATACCCAGACATTCCACAAACATATGGATGTTATTTGCATTTGCAAGCCCACACTTAACGCAACTCATTACACCGCCTCTTCCCATCTTCCAATCTATAGGGTGTCCAATATGCTCTGTGAAGGGAAAAGAGATGGTTCCTTTTTAAACATGCACGCTTGACAGTGCTGTACAAAAGAATAATAGAAGCTTGCCATATATCTCTTATCTGCATCCCAGGCAAGTGCTCTCCCCTTCTCCGGTAATGTGAAATCTCCATTGGCTAGGCCGATCAGCAACCAGTACCATCTTGACACTTCCTTATGTTTTAATCTTCCCTTGGATTAAAAATTCTTCCCGTTCATTCAAGACACTTATCTCCATAGCTGGGCTCCGAGACCAGCTTTTAAGTTGAAAGTATTTAAACTTTGAGATTTTGCCATGCCCCAGTTTCCAGAGCTTGTCTCATGCTATCAACGTACCATCCTTAAATAACTGACCCCACCATTGCAGACCTGCCTCCTTAACGGGGAAAGCCAGTTTGTCCTTAAGGCAGTCAGGGGACCCTGGGGAATCCCAAATGGGTGCAACTGGAGATTAGGAGTAGTTTTGACGTCAAAAGGAGATTTGAGGAGAGTGTGACATTTTGGAGAAAAAGTTGGATGACTTGGCAAGTAGGATTGCCACCCTGAGGGAGTGCTGAAAGAATTGCAGTCTGCAGTCAAAGCGAATAAAGAACGCATCTGTCTCTTGAAGGCAAATGAAGAGGGGTGTCAGGAAAAATGTGTGTATTTGGAAAGTAATCAAAGGAGGAATAACCTGAGGATGTTAAATGTCCTGGAGGGGGAGGATCTGGAAGCCTTTGTGGTAAGATTAATCAAAGGAGGGGGATTCATAACAGGCTATCCTGAATGATATCCAAAAGTGCCTAGTGAGCCTTCAGAAAGAATCCTAATAGAACCAAACCCAAGAAGATTCTGGTAAATTTTCAGACCTACAATGTCAAGAAACACATTATTTCGAGTGTGCTGAAACAGAAGTTGTTGAAAGTAGAGGGGGGGGGGATAATTATGACATGGTATCCCCCATAAGAATCCTATCATGGAACATAAAAGGTCTGCGAGTGAAAGGCAGACAAGAACGATTGCTTCAATATTTAAGGGACTCCCTAGCCCATATTATTGTCCTTCAAGAGACACACTTATGACCAAAGAAGAGTGTATCAATCTATTTTAATGAAGGAAATAAGTACAACAATTGGTTTGTATGAGCCACAGTGTTATCACGAAAGGTGTGGCTATCCTAATAAAGAACCACCCGTAAGTCTCCATCAAGGAGAGTGTGACGGACACTTACCAAACTTTTGATTTTAGTTTTGCCACAGTGGGCAGACAAGCAAGCTGCACGTCTCAGAAAAGTGAAGCAAAGCTTAAATAGAAGTTTGGATGGTGTCTTCACAAAAGCACATTGTCGCTAGCATAGTATAATTTGTATTTGATAGAAAACTCACCTTGTGAGCATTTAAATGAGTCTACATTATTACATTTTTCATATCAGCAGTGTAAAACTAGGTCTCCTCATTTAAGCCTTTAACTGGTGTAGATCTTTTGAGAGATTTCACCAGTTCGGCATTCTGTGTATACTCTGCTATCCAGGTTTATGTACGCAGTTGATTAATTAGGGCAATAGACCAAGTTTCAGCACCTTACTGCCACACTTGGCCCAAAACATGATGTCAGTCTCTATGTCAGAGAAGTTCTGAAATAGTTAAAAAGGCTAAATAAGTGCCCTTGACTCAACTGGAGTACCCATTAAGTCAACTGATATATGAGTATATATATATCACTTTAGTATGTCACAGTAAAGAAACATTTTCTGAACCCTGTCGGGGATTAAGGTAGTACAGCGTTCTTGGTAGCCTTCTTTTGAATGTACATTGATAAAAAAAGAAAAACTAGCATTTAATTTTCAAGCTGTGCCCAAAATAGCGTACAAGTGGTAATTCCGAGGGAGCGATCATCACTCTTTTACAAAAATAGGAGATTACAAATTATCTTTCCATGAGATTGGCAGCAAGAAATACTGCAAAACTGAATTGAAAGAGGGAACTCTTGATTAGGTCATCTTTGTCTGCGACATTAGCCACATTAATGTTTTTTTACACTTATTTGCAAATGTATTTTTTTCTTTATCATTTCATTATCGGTTCATGAATGATTACACCTCCTAATTTAACTCGGAGCAACTTGTTTTTTATTTGTATTTTTAAGATGAACTAAATGTACAATATAGTCAGTCAATCTATTGAAATCCTATAATAAGGAAATAAACCAATTGGGAAGTAAAATAAATTGCACATGTACTCACAGCACCTCAGCCATCACTCAAACAAGCTAGCACGATCATGTTCCTACCATTTCATCGCTAAACTACTACTGCCTAGTTATCCAACTCATTTATTATTGAACTATGCTCAGCAAAGCTTATCAATGGGCTTTCGGTCATTTCCATGCTCACACATGGTAGGTAGCCAGCTCTTACTTCATAAATAATGAATGAACCTATAACTATTGATGATGCAAGCGAAACTCACATAATTTCATGAGGATATGGCAAATAAGGAAACAATGATGGATGGTGTGCAGGGCCACTGAAAATATGCGGCATGGGAGCACCAAATTATGCGGCAGGATTGACTAAAATATGCAGCAAGAAAAGGCAAATTATGTGGCATAATGCGGCACATTTATATACAGAATTACTTTATTATGTTGTAATATCACTTGGTAATACTGTCTGGGCAAAGATTTCACCTCAGAAGTACCAGTTTACCAGCCAAATACAGAAATAAGCAACTAAAAGAAGACCAGTTAACCTTTGAGAAGGGCCTTCCACTGCATGTGCACTCATGTCACAGTGCTTTTAGTAACTTTGATCTGTTTGACCTAGAAGCATTTTTGGTGGTTAAAATCTGTTTATTATGCAGCAGATGATGGATTATGTGGCAAATGTGACAAACCATAAGCATGCAAAAAATGCTGCGGCCACGGAAACGTTTAAACTCAAATGCATTACACACCACCAGGGCCACTAAAATTAACTCAAGACAAAATATATTGATGTATCAGTAATTCTAAAACAAAAGAGAACATTAATTAGATTAAGGCTCTGCTTGTTCTCAATTAGAGGCTTTCAATACAGCAGAGTAAAGGGTGAAATGGACTCTAAACATTGCTCATGCTTTGCCAGAGGAGTCTATTATTCATATAAAGTGCCTACATAAAGAACTGACTATACTGAGGAGGCAATTAAGACCAATGTTTTTACGCTTAAATTTACAGAAA
This sequence comes from Lissotriton vulgaris, assembly GCF_964263255.1. Classification (NCBI taxonomy): domain Eukaryota; kingdom Metazoa; phylum Chordata; class Amphibia; order Caudata; family Salamandridae; genus Lissotriton; species Lissotriton vulgaris. The sequence continues at coordinate 895,684,783 of NC_141693.1, read as the reverse complement.
TGTCTTGAAGCGTTTATAGCATGTTTACCTGGTTTTGAACCCCAATTACCTGGATTTGGTTTTATTTATGTTGATTATTATTAGTTTGATACAGCCACATGATCCCAATATTTCTAAGTGAACTTGAAATCGTTTTGTGTATTGGTTTTACAGTATAATGATATGGTATATGTAGTATTCTAATGATTTAAACTAATTGTACAATAGATTAACTTTGCTTAGTAATGTATTTTAGGATCGAACTTTGTAACCATGTTCTGAAACAATGCGTCTTCTTCATGTAAAGCGCTCTGATACCTCCGGGTCTAGCCAGCGCTTTATAAAACTTTTAAAATAAATAAATCATAGAAGTATAGTAATGAAATCTCTTTTGAAAAATCTGCTTTAGATCTAAATGATGTGGACAATTTTCGGTAAATATTTCAAGTGCCTTATCATTTTAAGCCCCTGGTACCAGCAGCAACAACACATTTTCAGACTCATGTTGAGGACTGCAATACTGTAGACCCATTCCAAACCAGTTTCCAGCCTGCTATTAGCATTGAACTGAAGGTCCTATCAGTTCTTGACGACCTATGGCTGGAGGTGGAAGGCAGCAGTATTGGCAATATGCGATTTTGCTTAATTTGTTGGCAGCAGTCAATACATTCAGTCATCTCCTGTATTTGATTGCCTGGCCCAGGCTGGAACGCAGGGGCTTTCATTCACAAAGATACATCTTTTTATTCAACCACTCTCACCAGTAGTGTTTCCTCCTTTTCAAGCAGCCTGGATGTATAAACTGTTGCATGCAGAGGGGTCTGTATTGACACCAATGTATTATAATTACTACATGAATCCATTGGTGAACTTTTTGCATAAATGCAAGTCACTCTTTTCAGCTATAGGAAGACCAAACCTTTTGATTTTACTAAAATTATACATATATGACCAACGTAGAAGGGTTGCCAGCCAGCCCACATTTCCATTGATCTTTTGTTGTGTCATTCACATTGTATTCCATCTCACTATGGCATACAGCATGGCACAATGGGTTAGCCCACTAAAGCCATTGGCTAACTTTGCTGTGAGTGACAGAATTCTGCTCCTTCACAAATAACACATCCACACACAAACTAATTTGCTTTAGTCCAGAGACTGCTATGGGAATGTGTGCTTTTTGAGTCCAAACAATTTTTTAGCTTTTAGCCCATTTTTTTTTATATATTTCGTGGGTCCAGCAGCGCCACAAACAATATAGATTTACCAAAACTTTACAAAGCAAGCATTGACTAAGCCAAAAGTATCGCAGACAACACCAGACATATTGTCTTTACCAGTGCTTGTTTATTTCTGTAAACTATATACAAAGCCAAATACATTTAAAAGAACCAACTATTTATACATCTGCTACTTCCATCTGTTCATTTGTGCAACTGATATAGCAGCAGATCTCAACAAATGCTTTTAAATATTACTCCAATACTGATAGTTTTTTCCAGTGTGCGCCCCTGATCTTTGGCCCATGAAAATGGGCACAGATACATTTTGGTGTAATGGTGAATATCACTTTATGTTTAGATAGCCAAATTGTTCCTGTCTCTAAGAACAGTTTTTATCATTACAGAATTTGTAAATGGAGCATGCCTTTTCCAGCAGACAATTATTATTTAATATATATTCGACCATTGAAATAGTCTTTATTTCCATGAGTATCCTTTCACTTCACTTAATTAAAAAGTAAAATTAAATAATTTTTTGAACGGTCATTTCTCTTCCCTGTCTGCTTAAGCTGTTTCCCTTGCCTGTTTAGTGAGGTAATAATTTGTCTGTACTCCTCTGGCTAATGGTAACATATATCCAGACCACAATGTTCATCTGAACCTTTATAGGTCTCGCCACAGACTTCTTTAGTTGTGTGGGAGGTCTCATGCTACCTATACACTACATACAGTTCAAAACTGTGTGCATAGGCATCCAGAGAGAGAGAGTAGACTTAGGGTCAGTGTTGTCCAACTCACTCTTATGTGTGTGTCATGCTTTTTGCATTTAATCAATAGGCTGTCCATTTAACCCATCTAAACCCAAGCATAGGGATTCCCTCAGAGAGAGCCATTAGCCTCTGCTCTCTTGGCAAAATACAATTTCAAAGATTTTTTTAAAAATTATATTCATACAAATGTATTGTTACTGTTTTAAAATAACAGTGGTAAGATAATAACAAGAACAGCATAGGTTAATGGCTCTCTCTGAGACAGTGGCGGCTCTTCCACTAAGGCAGAGTAGTGTTGCCCTACTGCTTTTTTGCAGTGAAAGACAGAGAATTTTTTTTATAATAACTTGCGTTATTATCTTTTTATTTTCTCCTACTTCCGCCCACAGCTTTGCTTGAGAGGGCAGGGGAGGAGTGGTAGCACCCTCCTAAAGTGTGCTATGACTGCTTGGACGGCCCTTTCGGGCCGCCCAGTACAGTCTTGCACACTTTGCATGTTCTCCATGCAGGCTGGTTCGCAGCCTACGTGGAGAACATGCCCAGGCCTCCATTCAGCGTCAAGAGTGCACAAAACAGCGCTCAGACCAATCACAATGCCGTTAAGGCAGAGTTGTGATTGGTTGACTGGGAGCCTGGGTGTGCTTACTGTGGCAGAGTGAGGGAGGACAACAGAGAACAGATGGGCGAAGAAGCGGCGAAAAGGTACGTTTAAAATTTTAAATTTAATGTATTCCTTAATTCCCCGCGTCCTCCACTGTCCTCCCCTCTACCTTCGCGGTCCCCTCCCGCCTACACCTCCTACCTCAGATTGGTGCCGGCCACACCTACCCGAGGGACTGGATATGCTTTAGGTTTAGATTACATACCCAGATTCCCAAGTATACAGGGTTGCTCCTTAACTATTTCAGGTCCATTAAGACAATGGCGTTTTGTGGAAAGTTATGTTGTCCCCATTACCTTTTGCATTTCGTTTCAAGAGGTTGTCTCGCACTTGACTCCATTGCTCCCGTCTTTTTGTTTCTCAGACCTGGGTTCCTGCCTCCCTCAGTCCCCGTCTTCCTTGCTTTACGCTCGCTTATCTTCCATCACACTGCGCCCATCTGCCTCCCTCACTACTAGCTACACCTCCCTCACCCCCTTGTTCACCTACATCAGGCTTCTTCAAAGAGTAGCTCACAAGCTACCGGTAGCTTTCCAGCTACCAATAAGTAGTTCACCTTTGGGCATTCAGCCTACTAATTTAAAAGCTTTTTCTTTGTTGAATTAATATATGTGTACAAAAAAGGAAAAGTGTGAATTTATGGTGAAAATGTGATTTTTACAGAACTCATAATGTTATGTTTGAAGCAAAACGGTTGAATTTTAAAAATATATTTAAAGTTCATATTTGAGTGGTAAATAATGCATAGTTGGATGCCATAGGCATTGCAGCTGAGGTTGTTATCTCTTACACACATTAAGGCTATCTAAGTTGATAAAGCCTTTTATACATTACTGCATGCAATACTGACTGATGCAATGAAGTGAACTCTGCTAACAGTTTTACATAGAGTGGCCTCTCATGCAAAGTTGCTTGTGTGGAAGAGGTATGGCGCAGCGGCCAGGGTGACTGACTACTGGGGGCTCACGGTTCGAGCCCCGGCTTCGGCGGCAGGTTAGCCCAGCACCATGTGACTCTGGGCTTGCTTAATCTTCCTGACGGCACACAGCGCCTAGAGACCCTTACGGGTGATTGTTCGCGCTTTACAAATGTGGATTATTATTATTGTGTGGTTATGTTATGGTATAATATGTTACTATTCAATTTGGATCTAGTTATTAGTAGACACCATAATCCGTCCTTATTTCATGCCTGATTTTCCTACCTGGCTTTATGAAGCAAGTGGCTCATTAATTATCAATCACTTAAAAAAATGATCATTTGTGACTTCAACTATAAGGCTTATGATTCAAGCGAGGGGCCTCAGAGCTTGAGTTTATGGAGCTAATGAACTCCTTACAACTACGCCAGCACATTAAAATCCAACTCATTGCAGAGGCCATGCACTGAGCATGATTCGGAAAATTAACGGTGACATTGCCAACATTGATATATCGCCTTTGTGTGGTCAGACCACTCTCTTATTACATTTGAACAAGCCACGCAGGATTTGTCCCATAAGTGTCACTCCGAATTCAGAACTATTCGCTAATGGCGATGGGTACATAAGGAAAGCTTTCTTTGAACGTCGACAGATAAGGCTGGAAAAGAATTCCTGCTGAGGATAACCGAGGCTGGCAATTTATATGCACCAAAAGTAAGAACCTGGGTAACTCAGAGAGAGGCTTCGGCCCTTTGGTTCACTCGTGAACTAGTAAAGGGCATACTACAGTTAAGACACTGTCGGCCATATGTATCAAGCAAAATTGCATTCGCAAACGCCAAAATTCTGCGAATTTCGGCGTTTGCGAATGCAATTTTGCCAAATGGTATGTAATAAGGCAAAATTAGGAATCGCTAAATTTGCAATTCCTTATTTTGCAATTGCATTTAAGGAATCGCAAATTTTGCGATTCCTTAAATGCAATGTAAAAAGAACCAAAAAAGTGCAAATTGCCATTAAGGAATCGCAAATTATCACCAACTTCAAGTTGGTGGTAATTTGCGATTTCTTGGAAAAATGCACTTTTTTGCATTTTTCAAAGTGCAATGTGAAGCAAATACATGCCCTTAGGACATGTATGTGCGCCACATGTGCACCCATGCTTATTTCAGGGTTGCAACAGGGTGTCCTTTTGAAACCCCTGCACCCTTGAAATTGCATTCTCAATTTGCGATTCGCTAATTGCTAATCGCAAATTGAGAATGTCTTCCCAGTCATTCCTATGGGCCTCTAGGCCCATAGGAATGAATGGGGAGGTAACCCTTAATTGTGAATCACAATTTGCAATTCGCAATTAAGGAATATGTAGGATTCGCAAAATGTATTGCAAATCCTACATACATAGCATATTGCGATTCTCAAACAGCGATTCGCAAAAAATCGCTATTTGAGAATCGCAAAATGACTTTTTGATACATATGGCCCTTAGTAAGTCAATGGCGCAGAAATTATGTTGAACAAAGTAGACAGGTATGGAGCAGTATAAAAATCAGTTTTACAAACAAACATTTAATTTTATTCTAAAAAAGTTTGTGATGCTCAAACCCCATCAAAAGACTTTTTTTTCAATTATGCATCAACTCTCCTCTACAGATAGGATTAATCGACTTCTAAAACCCTCGCACGTACGCTTTAACACATTTAATCTGTTTTTATTGATAAAATAAAAAAAGCCCAATCAACGAAAAACTGCTAAAAGTACATAAACACTAGTTGCCTCTCTTAATAATGACCTGTATTTGGTTAAATACACTGAGTTCAAACTTACTGACAAGGAGCTCTTGGAGAGATGAATAACCAAGTTTAAATCAGAGTCTCCTCTCGATCCATGTTCACCAGAAGTAATGAAGTGGATTGCGCTGTTCATTATGGAACCCCTGCTCTCAAACCTCCAAACTTCTCTCATCCTCGGCTTAGTGCCTGGGGACTCTAAAAGAGCTATCGTGATCCCCTTATTAAAAAAAAAAACTAGCAATACCTATACTACTCTGAAAAACTATCGCCTAATTTCCTTGTTGCCTTATTGTGCAAAACTACAGGAAGGGCATGTGCCACAAAAAATTAGCACACATTTGTATGGCTCAACTATATATACACCCGTTAGAAGCTGGGTTTTGAACAGGCTAAAACACTGGGACTTTTATATTGTCAGTTATTGACAATCTCAGAGCTGATTTTGATAAGGGACGAACTTCTGGCCTTGATTAGTTCACAGTATTTGACACAGTAGATCACATCTTGCTGCAACGTACCCAGGCTGCAGAAATAACTGGGTGTTGCTATGTATGGTTGCAATACCATTTAAAAGAAAGAACTTAAGCAGTCCAATTCGCACAAAGTTCTTCTGTGAGAAGCGAAGTCTTTCAGGGATCTGCGCTATCTCCTCATCTATTTAACATTTATATCAGGCCTTTGATAAGAAAGTTGGTTGTGAGAGGATGCCAGGTATATAATTATGCAGATAACTCAGATACTTGCACGGTTTGGGTGGCAACAACGTCACTCAACAAAAGTTCCAGGATGCCATGAGATTAATCTGTGGTTGTAGGAGGAATAACTACTTAAGACTGAACACACACAAGACAGAAATAGTAGTGATGAATAAAGAATCCTGATCTACCCATTATTATTGGCCTGCGGAGATGGGATCACTCTCAAGTCCTAAGGAAATCTGTGAAAGGTGTGTGAATACTTGTCGATCAACAGCTGTTTATGAAACCCCAGATCTATTCCGTAGGCTCAAAATGTATCCTTCTTCTGTGGATAACAAGAATTTACTCCCTTGCTTTTCACTTGATGCATGCAAAGCAATCATGGTAGCCATGTTGGCTCTCAATTGGATTATGCAAATGTTAACTATGTTGAACTTCCGAAAGGTGCTTTATCTATAATAAAACTAGCACAGAATGCAGCAGTAACAACTTTCTTGGTTGCCTTTCAAACAAAGAATACAAATCTGATAGAGACTTCTAGCCGCAGATTCCTTAACTTAGAATAATACTCAGGCATCAGACTGGATCCAGATTTTTTTTCGTGAGCAGTACCCCTGCGTGCCAGTAGGTAGTGTTGTTCGACTCTGCATCACGTCATCCGTCCCAGAAGTGACGAGTGCGGTGCATATATCGGAGCCACCCAGCACGCTGATGCCAAGTATTTTCTTTCCACACCAGTTAGTGCAGATCAAAAGAAGAGCTACCCCTAGTCACTTTTTTACCCTTTTGTCAAATATTTTTGAGACTTTTACTCCTAATGTGAAGAATGTCCATCAGAAAGGCAGGTTTTAAGCAATTGGGCACCTGTCATCGACAGATGTTCGTAATGGACCTGTATTTGTTCAGTGCCTGGTGTCATGAGCGAGACCACAACGCCAAGACATGCGAGGACTGCATCTCCATGCACCCCAAGATGCTGAGGGAGCAGTCGCTCAAGCTCCTCGCTGCCCGATGTCGATCAACTTCACAACAGTCATAGTTTTGGTCACAAGGAAGGTCCCAGGATCGCTCACGAAGTTGGACCCAACAATCGTTGTCCCACTCCAAGTCGTCAGGGAAGTTGGGTAAGACCCCCAAGAAGGAGAAGCTGAAGAGGTCTTTGACTTCCACCCACAAGTCTTGGGATGGGTCGCAAGGCCGTCAGCTCTCAGGGCCTAGCTCTGAGGTGGAGCCTGCGCCTTGGCTGTGTCTGCGCCTTCCTGAATTTTTAGAAGCCCAGTGACCCCTGCTGAGCTCAAAGAATTTTATGAGGCCATGTACCTCGTGTTTGGGTGTCCGACCCCTCTGGAGGGTCCTAGGGCCCTAAGGTTCTGGGAAGGGCCCCTACTGGTCTTCTGCTGGTGGGTTCTCTCTCAGCACCAGTCAAGTCCCAAGGATCCATTGACGGAGCGGTGCCAGTCCAGTAACCTCGACCTTCCCCGGCACCCCCTTCTTTGCCGCTGCCACTGATGCCCAGTGGTAGCACTGCCCCATCATCATTCTTGATTCCGATACAGAGCTGAATCCGGGGCATACTCCCCATATTGCCTTATTCATATGACAGGCCTGGTTGATGATTGAGAGGGGTCCGCAGAATCTTATGGATATCAATTAGAATATTCCGAGGACTACTGGTTTGAAGATCTGGCAGACGCCAGTGGACTGGACACCTTCCCAGACACTGGCCTGGTCTCTCCCCCTACCGTCGCTACCGAGGTGAGTACCACATTGACAATGGTGGTGTGGAGGGTGCCCGAGGTCCTAGACCTTACGCTACCCTCAGTGTGGCAGTAAAGACAAACATCTTGAAGGAGGGGCTTAAGCCGGGAGTCGCCCATATGGAATTTTAAGCTCTTTCTGATGTCCTACTCAGGCCTACTCCAAGCCCTGCACAGAGGCTATTGTGCATAGAACAATTGCCCGCCACCATCACCCCATCTCGGGGACCCCGATTTTCTCACCCAGCCCCCAACCCAGAGAGCTTGGAGGTCCAGTCCTCCAGCTCCAAAGGCAACCCCGGTACTTTCTCTAGCACTCCACTGGAATGGGAATCCAACAGGCTGAATGCCTTTGGGAAGAGGATATTCTCTTCTGTTGTCCTGGCACTGCTTTCGGTGAACATCGCATGCTTTTTTGGGTGATACTGCCATACAATCTGGGACTCAGTTGCGCAAGGGCTGCCCATAGCACGTAGGAGGCCTGAGCCATACTTTCTCAAGCAATTGTTGATGTGAGGGATGCAACCAGGTTCATCATACAATGTGGGCTGGACACGACCGGCTCACTGGGCATAGAAATTTACTCATTGGTGGCTCTTAGGTGCCATGCCTGGACACTGGCTTTTCAGGTGATGTCCAAGCATCGATCATGGGCGGTATTCACCTGTTACAACGCATTTTTTACTCCGCACTACCACTACAACGCGGGCATTACAACGCATACCGTTACAACGCATTGCGCTGGGGGGCGCTCTAGGATAAGAGGTAAGTTTAATTTACTATCCAACACCTTCCCTAGGGTCCACGGGGACTGGAGTTAGAATAGTAAATTATACTTACCACTATCCAGCACCCCAAAGCGCTATGCGTTGTAGCGGTATGCGTTGTAAATACCGCGTTGTAATGGTACGCGGAGTAAAAGTATGCGTTGTAACGACATACATCCATCATGGGCATGCCCTTTAATGGCTCTCATTTGTTTGGAGAGAAGGCTGACTTAGCACTAGAGAGCTTTAAGGATCTATGGCCAGGGCCTTGGGCCTTTCCATGGCCCCTTGCCAACCCCAGTCCACCTTCTGCCCTTTTCGTGGCCAGGGGATGGGCTTCCAACTGCATCTTTACACACCCAGCCACCTTGGCCAGCAAACTAAACAATCTTTTCAGAGGCGATGACATGGTTCCCACAGACCGCACAGACCTACACTCTCCCCTTTGTGACCACCCCATGCCATTTACTTATGACAAGTTGATGGAGGACCACCTCTCCTTGCTCTGTCAGGAGGTGTTAGCTCTCTTGGCCAAGGGAGCTATAGAGAAGGTGGTAACATCAGAAGTAGGGTGTGGTTGTTATTCCCGCCACTTTCTGATGGCGAAGAAGGATGGAGGCCATCGTCCTTTCCTAGAGCTGCGCCTTCTCAATCTCTTTCTGAAAAAGGAGAAATTCAGTATATTCACATTTGCCCAAGACCTGTCTGCCTTGGACCCTGGAGACTGGATGGTATTGCTAGACTTACAGGATGCTTATTTTCCCATCCCTGTCCTGCCTGTTCACAGATTTTATCTGTGGTTCACGGTCAGCCAAAAGCACTTTCAGTTTTCTGTGCTTTCCTTTGGCTTTACCAGCACCCCTCAGGTGTTCACAAAAGTGACGGCAGTGGTTGTAGCTCATCTGCTGAGGTCAGGAATTCCAGTCTTTCCCTATCTCCATGATTGGCTGTTGAAGGCCGGCTCGCCCCAGGCAGTCGTCTTCCACTTTCAGACTGCGGCAAACCATCTGCGCTTGATGGGTTCACTATTCACATGCTGAGGTCACACCTGACTCCTTCTCAGATGCTCCCTTTCATCGGAGCTGTTCTGGAAACAGTGCAGTTTTGGGCTATCCTCCAGAGTAGCGAGTCCAGGATATTCAGGCTATTATACTGATGTTTCGGCCTCTATCCTGGATTTCAGTAAGACTGACTTTGAGGCTGTTGGGTCTCATGGCCTCCTGCATCCTTCTTGTGATGCATGCCATTTGGTATATGAAGGCTCTGCAGTAGGACTCGAAGTTCCAGTGGGCACAGCATCAGGGGACTCTCTCTGACATGGTCCAGGTCTCTAGGGAACTGCAAAGGGCCTACATTGATAGCTAAAGAATCATGATTCAGTCAGTGGCAGACACCTCTCTCTCCCCCAACAAGAGCTAACTGTAGTAAGAGAAGCGTAATTTTGGACTGGTGTGGCCATCTAGGAGAGGTAGAGATCAGAGGCTCTGGTCTCCAGCAGAATCAAAACTCTACATCAACCTGTTGGAGCTCTGATCAATCCAGATGGCATGGAAGGCCTTTCTTCCTTCAAACAGTGGAAAGCTGGTTCAGGTATTCATGGACAACACCACCTCCATGTGGTATTACAACAAACAGGGCGGGCGGGGTGGTAGATCCTTAGTCAAGAGGAACTGTGCCACTGGACAGCTGGAATGTCAGGGCATATCCCTGGTGGTACAGCAACTGGTGGGGTCTCTGAACACCAGGGCAGACAAATTCAGCCGTCAATATCTAGCGGATCACGAATGGAGTCTCAATGTGGAGGTGGCACAAAGTCTCTTCCAAGAAAGTGGAGAGCCATTGTTAGATCTGTTTGCTTCATTCTAGAACGTGCAATGTCAGCAGTTTTGCATACTGGAGTTTCGACGGCTGCTCTCGCTCAGAGACACTTTTCATCTTGAGTAGATCTCAGGCCTACTGTACACCTTTTCGCCAATACAATACTTGTCCAGAGTTCCAAGAAGGTTGGGAACAACTGGGGCCAAGTCCTTCTTGTGGCTCTGGATTGAGCACGGAGAGTCTGGTATCACAAGCTATTGGGCAGGAGTAGGGGTCTTCCAATGAGGCTGCTTCTTCGGGAGAATCTTCTGTTGCAGCAGCAGGGCAGGGTTCTGCACCCAAACCTGGAAACACTCTGTCTTCTTGCATGGAGATTGAGCCATGACAGTTGACAGCTTTTGGTCTTCCCCCAAAGTCTGTAATGTTATCTTGGCAGCCAGGCTTCCCTCGCCAAAACGGTATGCCTGCCATTGGAGAAAGTTCATGGCATGGTGTACAGACGGACAGATTGACCCTCTTTCTGCACCCCTTTCCCAGGTTCTGTTCATTCTTACATTAGCCCAGCAGGGCTCTGCTTTGGCACACTGAAAGGCTATTTTTCTGCCATCTTGGCAATTCTGCAGTTGCCAGATCAGCCATCCCTGTACAAATCCTCTATTCTACATAGGTTTTTGAAAGGTCTCCAACCCGTTTCACCTGCACCCTTCTAATGTGTGCTCCTTTCGAGCCTCTATTTAACTGCCCGCTCAGGCTTCTCACAAAAAATGTCCTTTTTAGTGGTGATAGTATCTGCCTGGAGGGTCAGTGAGCTACTGGTACTATCAGCACCTCCTCTGTACCGTATCATCTATCCAGACAAAATGGTCCTTCACATTAGATTATTCTTCCTACCAAAAGTGGTAAACCCCTTTCATGTAGGCTAGTCTGTCACTCTGCCCACCTATTATGCTCTGCTTTACCTCTCTAAAGAAGAGGAGAGACTCCATCGGCTGAACCCAAAAAGTGCAATGTCAGTCTACCTTGACTGCACAAAACAGTTTTGGGTGGATGATCAACTCTTCGTGAGCTACTTTGAAGCCAAGAAAGGGAAGACAATGCAGAAACAGTGAATAGTGATCTGCATCAAGTTCTGCTACACATTAATCAAAAAGTAACCTCCTGAAGGCTTGCAAACTCATTCTGTCAGAGCCAAGGCTGCGATTACTGTGTTAGCTTGCAGAGTTCCTGACCTGAATATCTGCCATAAAAAGCAAGTAGGTGTGGCGTTCCTATTGAAAGGTAGGTCAGTAAATTCCTGAATGGTTAGGTCCGAGGGATCTGATCCTTCAGGAGCTAAAGCCCGCACACACCCCAAGGGGTGTCATGCTTCATCATCGGGCAGCTCCTTGTTGGGCAGGCACTGCAATGCCCAATGGGCCCCGCGAGGGGGCTCTTTGCCGGAGTTCTTTTCAAACTCCGTTTGTGAAGTGAGAGTGGTGGTGAGGGAGTAGAGTGTGAGTAGAGTGCTAAGGATTAAAAATAACTCTTAGGGATTTGAAGATTAAGTTTAATGTGTTAAACCCTAGGTTATGTTAAAAACGAATATATGACGTAATCCCGCATACCATCAGTCCGCAAAAATAATCCTGCATATACTATTAGGCCGCAAAATAAAAGAACTAAAACTTTTAGAACGAATATGCCTTTAGCACGCATGCCTTTACAACGAAAAGGCATGCATGTTAAAGGTATACTCATTGTAAAAGTTGTAAAGGTAAGTAAAAGTACACTACCCTACCCTACACTACCCTACACTCTAATGTAATACCCAGCACGACCCCCCAACACTACCATAAAGTACCTCTACTTTCCTACACAAACACTACAACAGTACCTTAATACACTTCCCCAGCATGACCCTACACAAACACTACAATACTACACTAAACCACTACACCCCCTAAACCCTAAAACACTACCCCCAGCATGACCCTACACTACAACACTACCCAAACCCTAAACCACTACACCCCAGCATGACCCTACACTACACAAACACTACAACACTACCCTAAACCCTAAACCACTACACCCCAGCATGACCCTACACTACACAAACACTACAACACTACCCTAAACCCTAAAACACTACCCCTGCATGACCCTACACTACAACACTACCCAAAACCCTAAAACACTACACCCCAGCATGACCCTACACTACGCAAACACTACAACACTACCCTAAACCCTAAAACACTACCCCCAGCATGACCCTACACTACGCAAACACTACAACACTACCCTAAACCCCAAAACACTACCCCCAGCATGACCCTACATTACGCAAACACTACAACACTACCCTAAACCCTAAAACACTACCCCCAGCATGACCCTACACTACACAAACACTACTACACTACCCTAAACCCTAAACCACTACCCCCAGCATGACCCTACACTACGCAAACACTACAACACTACCCTAAACCCTAAAACACTACCCCCAGCATGACCCTACACTACAAAAACACTACAACACTACCCTAAACCCTAAAACACTACCCCCAGCATGACCCTACACTACACAAACACTACAAGACTACCCTAAACCCTAAAACACTACCCCCAGCATGACCCTACACTACGCAAACACTACAACACTACCCTAAACCCTAAAACACTACCACCAGCATAACCCTACACTACGCAAACACTACAACACTACCCTAAACCCTAAAACACTACCCCCAGCATGACCCTACAATACACAAACACTACAACACTACCCTAAACCCTAAAACACTACACCCAGCATGACCCTACACTACGCAAACACTACAACACAACCCTAAACCCTATAACACTTCCCCCAGCACGACCCTACACTAAACGACCACCACAACTCTACACTACACTACACAACACTACACTACAAAATCACTAACCCACTTACCTCTCTCGTCATCGTGGTTTTCACAACGCAAATGCATTTACCATACATGCCTTTAAAACGTAATTTGTTGTAAAGGCATGCGCGATAAATGCACATGCGTTTTGAAAAAATTCAGGATAATGGTATGCGAGGTCAATGACCTTGCGGGATAAGGGTATGCGGACTGAAAGTCCGCGTGATAAAAAATGCGGGATAATGGCTGCAAACCGTTAAAAACAAGTGTAGGCCAAGGTGGGTATAATGGTCCAATTTAGCTCAAGGTATAGGTAGTGGTTAACATGTTTCTTGCCATTTAAGTTGTGAAGGATCAAGGCAATTCGTCAGGACTGTCAAAAACAAAAAAACTAAACTACTCCTAATGAAACAATCTGAGGTACATATCTTGTCTTGTGCCCTGCTGTCCCACACGCAAAATGATATAGAGTATACCTTTTTTTTTTGTAATCAACAAATATACAGACCGCTAGATACAAGGGGCAATGCTCCAATGAGCATGAGCGGAGTTGTGCAAAGTGTTGTCCCGCGGTTCCGGATCGCCACAGCCTGCGTGTGACCTACCCGTTGCTCTGCAGGTGCTCGAGTGTCCCTCGGACCTGACCACTCTAGAATTTACTGACCTACCTTTCAATAGGAACAGCACACCTACTTGCTTCTCAGTTCTCCTTGTGTGCTGCACCTTTTTTTAGCCCCCTGTCCCTCCTTATGATTTTGCTGGATATCTGTCAGGCAGCAACATGAGGATACTAAAATAGGTGAAACCGCGGACGAGACCTTCGCACCAATATGTGACTTAAAAGAGCCCCCCCCCCAGGACCAGATGTGAGAACCCCAAATACAATTACTTTATTTACCAAAATGCGAGGACCCACACACGGTCAGTCTTTCCTGCATATACAGTACTCCTTAGCGCGAGTACTAAAAATGCTTTAACACGTGGTAGCTATTTTTACCACTCACTTTACATGTCACTCCCTTTATTTGAGAGGTCCTGAAGAAAGCCCCAATATATTTTCAAGTGGGCTGAAACATGTCGACCTTCATAGGGTAATATCAGGCTTCACATAGTATCCCCAGCTTATTATCCTCTCTCTTGCTTTTAAACACACCCCGGATCACCAGAAAGAAATTAACAGGTAGAATCCTGGAGGTATTTTTACATTTACACTCACTTAATCACATTCCCTTACACCTCAACCCGCTCTACTGTAAACAAGTGTCGCAGCACAGCTGGGTAGCATTCGGCTACTCATCTGGGACCCGATGATTAAGTATGACACCACCAGGTTGGTGTGTGAGGGTTTTCTTAACAAACCTCTGAGGTGCCAGACACTCTAGTGTCAGACAGTCATTTATTGTGGCCGTCTTAGTTGGTTACAAGTTACAAAGTACTACTGCCTGGACAGCCAGTATGACGGTTACTTGGCCCTTCCGGTCCTAGAGGACTTTCCAGTCTAATCCATCCCGCTGGCCCAACTCCAGAGAAGTATTGTATGGGTATCTATTCTAAGGTAAGGAATCTGCAGCTAGAAGTATCCATCAGTTGAACAAGTTACTTATCTTTGGTATTTACAGGGATATATGTATGATTCAGTACCCTGAATGTGTGGCACACGCTAAGGTGCTCTATGTGTGAGAGGTGTTTCCTCTCAGTTCGTACTCCTATCTACAGGGGACAAACTCCCAGGGTCTCCTGCCGGTAGGTCGGGACTCCATGCACTTTGCTATGGTCTCCTGACCCGCTGAAACACCTGTCGTCCGGCCGAGGGATCCTATGGATCCTAACACCTCTCACACATAGAGCACCTTAGTGTGTGCCACACATTCAGGGTACTGAATCATATATATCCCTGTAAATACACCCACACATAAAAGGTCCTGATGAAAGCCAGTTTAAATAGAAGGCCTGGCTGAAACTAGTCGACCACACTGGACGTGGTAGACCATAAGTCTACCCCTACACGTCCTTAGCCTTTGTTTTTATTTTCTGACTGGGGCCCACCAATAAACTTACTGCTTTGGGACCCCAAGGACAGCATTTTAAACCTCATGCAGCACATCAGCACAGCACACTCACGTTCCAAAAACCCGCTCCGCAGTAGCCTGGCGTCGCAGCACACCTGAGGCGCACTCTGTACCTCGGGTGGGGCCCGATGATGAAGCATGCCACCAACTAGGCTGGTGGGTGAGGACCTTCCTAACAAACCAAATGGTTTCCCATACTAAACACATAGTACGCAAACACTACCCTAATAGCTAGTTCTTGTTGTTTATTCATTTCACCCCAGGGGAAACGAACTAGCTGTTCTAGTTCCTCTCTCTCTTTTTGATTGCAAGACAACAGTTCTTGGCTGTATCATTTGTGCAATTTTCGCTGTGAAGATCTCTGTCTCCGAATTTATATTTGTACCACCTTGTGCCTTTTATTTTTTTATTAAAGCAATATGTCAGTCTTTTGTGCATTATGAGCTCTATTTAACAAATCAAATACAGAAATAAATAAATACAATTTCTTCTCTTAATAAAAAGCAATTTCTAGATGGTAAAGAATCCAAAATGCTTCAGACCTGAAAAATGAACCTTGTCCCAGGAGCATTTATATCCCACTGTTTCCAGTAGTTAAAATTTATTGTTTTTAAACCAATATGCATAACATCTAAGATCTGATCTTTTACAGGATCCCTCTAGTTTTCTTATATGTAACTACGTAGGCTTTTAGACCCTGGATCAATTGTGTGAAAGCTAGAGGAAATGCTTTTCTACTCCAAATCTAAAGCAAGCATTGGCATAGCCAATATGTCTCAGCTTTTGAACATTGTAAGTGTGTAACTATGCAGCAGATTATCCTGGGTGCTGTGCCGCCAGGGGTTGAAGAGTTATACAATTACTACACACTGTGTTTTTTACAGTGTGTGTTAAAGTGCGCTATTCCAGTGTGTGTGGCCAATCCCTGACCGCACCAAGAGCACCCTATGAATAATGCATTGTTCACAGTCTCTGTCTGACTGCCCTGAGCTCACGATACACTATTTAGAGTGTTATTTATGTATGCTGTGAGCACATGATACCAATTGTGCAGGAGTAATTATTCTAGCGGCTACACCGAGCTGACAATGCATATCTTCATCATGAAAACAGAGAAATACCTATTAGCTTTGTCAGTGCCCAGCCTCTTGGTGCAAACATAAACATAGTGAAAGATGCAGTTCGTAATGTAGTGAAAGGTTTACAGTCAGATATTCAGGAGGAAGGGTGTGCCTTGCTAAAGTGACTCAGGGAAGTATCGAATTGTATCTGCGAGCCAAAGATGGGGGAGCTGGGAGGAGCTGGAAGGAGCATTTATTGTTGGTGGGCCTTGAAATGCCATGATGGGCAAAACTGAACACTACACTAGTATGAGTGCAGGAGCCAAATCTGTCTACAGTGTCTGCATCCAGTGCCACAAAAAAATGTCAGAGGCAGATGAAGTGGGGGCATTGCCAGCTTTGTGGTCTTAGTCACAAAACCCTGTGTGACAAGCGTCACACAGGATAAGGAACCCGATGTTGGTAGCATGGAATTGGCGGGGTACGTGGCCACTTATCAATCAATCAGGGGTTGTAAAGCATGCTACTCGCCCTTGAGTGTCTCAAGGCGCTGGAGGGGAAGGGGGAGGGGGAAGCGGCTCCGGATCAGTTGAACAGCCAGGTCTTGAGGCTCTTCCTGAACTTGTGCAGGGTCGGGAAGTATCTGATGTTCACAGGGAGCTTGTTCCAGGTTCTGGCCGTGATGTAGGAGAAAGCTCTCCCACCGGTTCTGATTCTGCGGATGCGGGGAACATCTGCCAGGGCGAGGTCAGCGGAGCGGAGGTTCCTCTTGGGTACATGGAAGGATATTCTCTCATTGAGGTATTTGGGTCCGATGTTGTTGAGGGATTTGTAGGCGTGGGTGAGGAGTTTTAAGGTGACCTTCTTCTCAATGGGGAGCCAGTGGAGGCCTCCTAGGTGTTGGGTCATGTGCTTATGACACGGTGTCCCGATGACGAGTCTGGCTGCAGCGTTCTGGATGGTTTGAGTTCTATTGATTCCGGCGTAGAGGGCTTTGCCATAGTCCAGTCTGCTGGTTATGAGTGCGTGGGTGACGGTCCTTCTGCAGTCGGGGGGGGATCCATTTGAAGATCTTACAGAGGATGCGAAGGCAGTTGAAGCTAGAGGAGGCGACTGCGTTGATCTGGCAGTTAATGGAGAGTGAGGAGTCAAGGATGATGCTGAGGTTCCGAGTGTGGTCTGTAGGGTTCGGTGGGTTGTAGAGGGCAGAGGGCCACCAGGTGTTGTCCTAGGTGGAGGTGCAGGGTCCGAGGATGAGGACATCTGTCTTCTCTGAGTTGAGCTTCAAGCAGCTGTCCTTCATCCAGCCTGCCACGTTCTTCATTCCTTCCTCCACGCTACTCCCTGCCCTGCGAGACTGTGTTTGGTATCGTAGCGCCCACACGCCTGCCAGACTTCTGCCTGCATTGAATAATACTGCATTGCTCGTTGTGCCAGATCGCCTTAATTAATTCCTCTACTGTTTTGAGCTGCTCTGCCGATTTCACGAGCGCCCATTAGCATAATATCGCGGCGCTAGTCTGCCAAAACGTGCTGCTACGCTCTGATTAATTGTGCTGCCTGTGCATTGAATTTTTGTGCCTGATTGTGCCTTGTGCCGGTTCCACTGACTTAGTGATAGCGTTTTTATGCTCATAGTGTGCCCCAACCCGTTTTCGATTTTGGGCTGACTGCAATTTTGTGTCTTCTTCTTGTTGTTGTTTGTGCCTCCCTGCCCTGATCTCCGCCCCGCTCCCGCCTCCCAGCTGCTCCTCCCTCCCACTGTTGGTCAGGCTGCGCTCTACCAATCGACCTCCGTGACCGTCCTGATTCCATCGGATGCGGTCGCTCCTCCACGCTACTCCCTGCCCTGCGAGACTGTGTTTGGTATCGTAGCGCCCACAAGCCTGCCAGATTTCTGCCTGCATTGAATAATACTGCATTGCTCGTTGTGACAGATCGCCTTAATTAATTGCTCTACTGTTTTGAGCTGCTCTGCCGATTTCACGAGCGCTCATTAGCATAATATCGCGGCGCTAGTCTGCCAAAACGCGCTGCTACGCTCTGATTAATTGTGCTGCCTGTGCATTTAATTTTTGTGCCTGATTGTGCCTTGTGCCGGTTCCACTGACTTAGTGATAGCGTTTTTATGCTCATAGTGTGCCCCAACCCGTTTTCGATTTTGGGCTGACTGCCATTTTGTGTCTTCTTCTTGTTGTTGTTTGTGCCTCCCTGCCCTGATCTCCGCCCCACTCCTGCCTCCCAGCTGCTCCTCCCTCGCCCCTCCCCCTCTACGATCCGCTTATGTCAGATGCATTTTCGCGCAGCGATAACGCGCAGCGTTCGCGCCCCATGCGCGCCGAAGGTGCGCCAAAGGAAAGCCCGTCTACGCCCGTTCGCGCCTGGACCGCGCCCAGCGCCAGACCCCCTGGTCCCCACCGTACCCAGCCCACTAGATCCACCTATGATGCCGCTACTCTTCTCGCGCTCAACCTCGGACGCACTCCTCAATGCTGTGAAGCTACCCCAGGACGTACCCACGGCCCATTCGCCTGCCTCTCCTGCAAGTTCAACTGCATCAGGACCCTCACCAAACCCACTTCCTCCATACACAGCCCCAACTCTAACCGCCTGAAGTGCATCCTGGTCAACACCCGCTCGGTACACAGACACGCAACGGAACTCTGGGACCTTCTCGACACTGCGTCACCGGACATCGCCTTCCTGACAGAAACATGGATGAACACATCATCAGCACCCGACATCGCCATAGCCATACCGGACGCTTACAAGATTACCCGCAAAGACCGCTCCAACCAAACAGGAGGAGGCATCGCCATCGTCCATAAGAACACCATCAAAATCACGACCAGCTCCGATGATAATCTTACAACCGCCGAACATCTACACTTTCAGATCAACACCGACCCTAGGACCACACTTAGAGGCACCCTCTTCTACAGGCCTCCAGGCACCCGCACTCAATTCAGCGATGACATCACAGACTTCATCAGCCCACATGCCCTCGCCTCCGAGAACTACATTCTTCTAGGAGACTTCAATTACCACCTTGAAAACAAACACGACAGCAACACCATCACCCTTCTGGACAACCTGGCCAATCTCGGACTCAAACAACTTGTTGACACCCCCACCCATGTAGCCGGACACACGCTCGACCCTATCTTCACCTCCAGCAAGCACATCTCCTTCGATCGCACCACAGCCCTCCACTGGACGGACCACAGCTGTGTTCACTTCAGCTACAAAACCACCATGACCCACAACCGTCCAAAACCTATCCTTCGGAGAAACTGGAACAAAATCACTTCCGACCAACTCCTCACATCACTCAACCAAAACCCTCCCACCCTCTCATTGGACCCAAACCAAGCGGCCACCAACCTCAAGCAATGGATTACCCACAGTGCTGACGAATTAGCACCCTTGAAAAAGCACCAGATCAAATCAGCCAGCAAAAAAGCTCCCTGGTTCAATGATGACCTTAAAAAATCCAAGAAATTATGCCGCACCCTGGAGAAAACATGGAGAAAAAACCCGACCACAGACAACATGTCCACCCTCAAGGCAGCCACCCGCAAACACCACCAACTGATTCGTTCCGCCAAGAAATCAGCATTCAAGGATCGTCTCGACAACAACACTCACAACAGCAAGGAACTTTTTAACATTGTCAAAGAATTCACCAACCCCACCGCAGCATCCAACGACATCACTCCCTCCCAAGACCTCTGCGATGCGCTATCCTCCTTCTTCTACAACATAATTGCCGACATCCACAACAGCTTCGAGAACACTCCCAACGTTCAACCCTCCCCACCCCCCTCAGATCCTACTCCGCCAACTAACATCCTTAGCGCCTGGAACCCAATCACCACTGAAGACACCATCCGCCTAATGAACTCAATCCACTCTGGCTCCCCAACCGACCCCTGCCTCCACCACATCTTCAACAAAGCGGACTCCATCATCGCACCCCATCTCCGTGATATCATCAACTGCTCGTTCAACTCTGCCATCTTTCCAGAAAGCTGGAAACACGCCGAACTCAGCGCCCTTTTGAAGAAACCCACAGCAGACCCCTCTGAACTGAAAAACTACCGACCCATATCCCTCCTCCCATTTCCGGCCAAAGTCATCGAGAAAGCCGTCAACAGCCAGCTCGCCGCCTTCCTTGAATCCAACAACTCCCTTGATCCTTCTCAATCCGGATTCAGAGCCAAACACAGCACCGAAACTGCCCTCATTGCAGCCACTGACGACATCCGAACACTACTGGACAACGGTGAAACAGTGGCCCTCATTCTACTCGACCTCTCCGCCGCTTTCGACACAGTCTGCCACAGTACCCTTATACAACGGCTCAGCAACATCGGAATACAAGGAAAAGCCTTGGACTGGATCATCTCGTTCCTCGCTGGGAGAACTCAGAGTCCGACTTCCCCCATTCAACTCCGAGGCCACTGAAGTCATCTGCGGCGTACCACAAGGATCTTCACTCAGTCCCACCCTCTTCAACGTCTACATGAGGCCACTTGCCTCCATCGCATGTCAACACAACCTCAACATCATCTCTTACGCCGACGACACCCAGTTAATCCTCTTCCTCACCAAAGACCCTAACACCGCCAAAACCAATCTTCACGAAGGCATGAAAGAAGTAGCCGAATGGATGAAACACAGCCGCCTAAAACTCAACTCAGACAAAACGGAAGTGCTCATCCTAGGATCTTCCCCCTCTGCTTGCGACGACTCTTGGTGGCCTTCCGCTCTGGGCTCAGCACCCACACCCACAGACCAGGCACGCAACCTTGGCTTCATCCTAGACTCCTCTCTCTCAATGTCCAGACAAGTCAACGCAGTCTCATCCTCTTGCTTCAACGTACTTCGCATTCTCAAAAAGATCTTCCGTTGGATCCCCCTCGAGACAAGAAAGACTGTCACCCACGCACTGGTCACGAGTCGACTGGATTATGGTAACACACTATACGCCGGAATCACAGCAAAATTATAGAAAAAACTCCAACGCATCCAGAACGCATCAGCGAGACTCATATTAGACCTCCCTCGCCAAGATCACATCACCGAACACCTAAGAGACCTCCACTGGCTTCCCGTCAACAAAAGAATTACATTCCGCCTTCTCACCCACGCACACAAGGCCCTCTACAATCTAGGACCCGAATGCCTCAACACTCGCCTGTCCTTCTACAAACCCACCCGCCAACTAAGATCGTCCAATCAAGCCGTTGCCGCTGTCCCGCGCATCCGAAAATCCACCATGGACGGCAGATCCTTCTCCTTCCTTGCCGCCAAGACGTGGAACTCACTCCCCACTCACCTCCGCCTTACTCAAAACCACATCTCCTTCAGAAAAGATCTCAAAACCTGGCTATTCGACAAATAATGAACCCCTTCCCCAAGCGCCTTGAGACCCTCTGGGTGAGCAGTGCGCTATACAAATGCCCGAACTTGAACTCTTCGGGATTCTTAGTGAGTGAGACGATGAGCTGGGTGTGTCGGCGTAGTACACGATGCAAAGGCCATGCTGTCTGACGATGAAGGCGAGGGGGGCCATGTAGATGTTCAAGAGCTTGGGGCTGAGTGATGATCTCTGAGGTACTCCGCAGTTGATTTCCGTGGGTACGTAGAGGAAGGGAAGGAGTCGATTCCTTTGGGTTCTGCCGGAGAGGAAGGATTGGATCCTGTCGAGGGCAGCTCCTTGTATCCCCACGTCATGAAGTCTGGCTGTGAGCGTGCGATGTTAGACGGTGTCGAAGGCCGCGGAGAGGCCTAGAAGGATGAGGGCCGCAGTGTGTCTCTGGTCTAGTAGTATGCGGATGTCGTCAGTAGCGGCAAGGAGGGCGGTCTCGGTGCTGTGGTTGCTGCCGAATCCAGACTAGGAGGAGTCTAGGATAGAGTTCTCCTCAATGAAGGTGGTCAGCTGGGCGTTCACGAGTCTCTCAGTGACTTTGGCCGCGAAGGAGGAGGAGAGAGATGGGCCGGTAGTTTTTCATGTCTGTTGGGTCGGCCGTAGGCTTCTTGAGGAGGGGTTTCACTTCCGCCCGTTTCCAGTCGTCAGGGCAAATGCCAAATCTGAGGGAGACGTTGCTCGTCTGTCCTAGTCGGGTGTGATGACTTACTGCTTTTTGGTGCCACAAAATGCATAAAGATAATTTGCTGAGTCGATGCTTCCGCTCCAGAGACTAATGTATAGTGCCATCGTTTTTTCTGTCATGCATTGCTCAATACGGGGAGTGAGAGAGGTGGAGAAACACACCTGTAACTTGTACTTTAGCCCGGTTGTCAATTGATTTTGTAATATTTTCTAATAGCAGAGCTGTGCCCCCAGGTTCAGAATGAGTTTAAATATATACTGTAAGTAATCACCCTCTTGCAACAAGTTTATGTGACACCATCGAATAGTCTTGACTTTTTAGCCAAAAGAACATTTGGATTCTGAGGGGACTTGTAGTTTTGGTTTGCTTGTCCTAGGTACGCCCAGTATGCTGAGTGTTAGCTAAAAATACTGGCTGAACTAGTCCACATGACAGCTTGGCAGGTATGCTGCCTTGGAGGGGTTATGAGCGAGCACCCCTTGTTTCCACAAGTGATACGAAACTGCTGATCTGTGGCAGCAAGCCCTATGAATAAAAAATAGGAGCACAAGATTTTTTAGGCTTTTACCAGCACAATGCTTGATCAATGCCATAAAATTGAATGCAGCCATACTCTGGTGAGGTTACTATGTCTATGAGCTTTATTAGTGATCTCCACTAGTTCTGTAGTTTGCAGAACAGTTTATTTCCATGTGTGTCACTGAAGTGGCCTCATGTACAGCCATGTTCCTCCTGTTGCTCATGAGTCAAAGAGAGATGTTATTGTCTGGGAAGAGGAGCTGCAGGATCGGAACGTGGGAATGGGTTTGTGAGACAGTGCCAAGAACATGAGGAGAGTAAAAAAAATGAGAAGCATAATTCTCGGATGCCAGGGGGCAGGCAGCACATGATGCAGGGCCAGCACAAGGTTGAGGTGTGGCCGCATTTCTCCATGATGCGCCAGCCATTAAATATAAATCAAGCTCTGCCAGTTCCTGCCTGTGAGGAAGCCTCTGCTTGGCGAAGGGAAGAAAGCCAGCCATATATGCTGGCCCTGAAATGTCTGCCACTTGCCAGGGAGGGGAGGCATATGCTCTTTGCAAGTAAAAGGGCTTAAGCGGAAGGGGGAGAATAAACAGACACGAGGACGGGTGGAACAGGGACAGGGTGGGAGATGAAACAGGGATTGGGGAGGGTATGGGAGGAGGAGAGGTGGTGGAAGGCAGTTTCACAGAGATGGTGATCGAAAGGAAACAAAACTTTTTTAAAACACTTTGCAAACACACGCTCACATAATGACGTAACGAAAAAAATACAAAGTAGAGTCACAATGCCTTTAAACTTCCATGAGGAACCCATCAAAAGGAAAGCTTT
Source organism: Lissotriton vulgaris (assembly GCF_964263255.1). NCBI lineage: Eukaryota > Metazoa > Chordata > Amphibia > Caudata > Salamandridae > Lissotriton > Lissotriton vulgaris. The sequence goes on along the minus strand of NC_141693.1, from coordinate 895,660,901 downwards.
GACAAAGACTAGCAGGAAACAAAGAAAATAGTGCGCAGACATGCACACATAAGCATCAAAGTGAAAAGATACCAGTAGTTAGGGGCTGCTCTGTGGCAGGAAACAACTGACAACAAGGAGGGACAAAGAGGAAAGATTAACCACTAGTAAGCAGACCTTTTTAAAGGACAATCAAACTCAAAAATAAAAAGCAATGGACGGAATGTAAGCTCACAAAATGTATACAACATGTCTCAAAGAGACAGTGCAAACGCTGCCTAGGCTCCACCTAAAAGGGCAGTCCACCACCCCATGCTGTGAGTTAGTAATCACTTTAAATTGATTCCATTTCCAAAATCTTCTTCATTTTTGCGTAAAACCGATTCTAGCAACAGCTAGGCAGTGTCTTTCTGTTTCAGTGTCAATACGGGGCGGGTGTGTGGCGATTCGCCAAGGTCGAGGAGGTGAAACGGTAGAGAACGGTTTCCTAAGATTTCTTCTGGCTCTCCCGCAGGGTACGTCGACCTATGCATGTCACTTGGAATTGGGTTTGTCCTACATAACAGACCTGATAAGGATTGAACCTCTACTTTTGTGGCACCGCATATGGTTGTCTAGTGAAACCACTCTCTGCCGGGGATTCATAGAAGACTGTATCTCTCTCGATGAGGCACATAAGACCGCCTGGATTGCCTATATCAGGAAATTCCTTAGCGACCTGGGAATGCTTCAGTATTACTCTTCCCCTATTTTAATTGCTGCAATCCCAAGGAAGCAATTTAAAAAGGCTTGCTTGGCTCACCTAGAATCTCTACGACTGTCTAGTGAGGTCTCTAAAGTGTTAGCTAAAAATACTGGCTGAACTAGTCCACATGACAGCTTGGCAGGTATGCTGCCTTGGAGGGGTTATGAGCGAGCACCCCTTGTTTCCACAAGTGATACGAAACTGCTGATCTGTGGCAGCAAGCCCTATGAATAAAAAATAGGAGCACAAGATTTTTTAGGCTTTTACCAGCACAATGCTTGATCAATGCCATAAAATTGAATGCAGCCATACTCTGGTGAGGTTACTATGTCTATGAGCTTTATTAGTGATCTCCACTAGTTCTGTAGTTTGCAGAACAGTTTATTTCCATGTATGTCACTGAAGTGGCCTCATGTACAGCCATGTTCCTCCTGTTGCTCATGAGTCAAAGAGAGATGTTATTGTCTGGGAAGAGGAGCTGCAGGATCGGAACGTGGGAATGGGTTTGTGAGACAGTGCCAAGAACATGAGGAGAGTAAAAAAAATGAGAAGCATAATTCTCGGATGCCAGGGGGCAGGCAGCACATGATGCAGGGCCAGCACAAGGTTGAGGTGTGGCCGCATTTCTCCGTGATGCGCCAGCCATTAAATATAAATCAAGCTCTGCCAGTTCCTGCCTGTGAGGAAGCCTCCGCTTGGCGAAGGGAAGAAAGCCAGCCATATATGCTGGCCCTGAAATGTCTGCCACTTGCCAGGGAGGGGAGGCATATGCTCTTTGCAAGTAAAAGGGCTTAAGCGGAAGGGGGAGAATAAACAGACACGAGGACGGGTGGAACAGGGACAGGGTGGGAGATGAAACAGGGATTGGGGAGGGTATGGGAGGAGGAGAGGTGGTGGAAGGCAGTTTCACAGAGATGGTGATCGAAAGGAAACAAAACTTTTTTAAAACACTTTGCAAACACACGCTCACATAATGACGTAACGAAAAAAATACAAAGTAGAGTCACAATGCCTTTAAACTTCCATGAGGAACCCATCAAAAGGAAAGCTTTGACAAAGCTTAGCAGGAAACAAAGAAAATAGTGCGCAGACATGCACACATAAGCATCAAAGTGAAAAGATACCAGTAGTTAGGGGCTGCTCTGTGGCAGGAAACAACTGACAACAAGGAGGGACAAAGAGGAAAGATTAACCACTAGTAAGCAGACCTTTTTAAAGGACAATCAAACTCAAAAATAAAAGGCAATGGACGGAATGTAAGCTCACAAAATGTATACAACATGTCTCAAAGAGACAGTGCAAACGCTGCCTAGGCTCCACCTAAAAGGGCAGTCCACCACCCCATGCTGTGAGTTAGTAATCACTTTAAATTGATTCCATTTCCAAAATCTTCTTCATTTTTGCGTAAAACCGATTCTAGCAACAGCTAGGCAGTGTCTTTCTGTTTCAGTGTCAATACGGGGCGGGTGTGTGGCGATTCGCCAAGGTCGAGGAGGTGAAACGGTAGAGAACGGTTTCCTAAGATTTCTTCTGGCTCTCCCGCAGGGTACGTCGACCTATGCATGTCACTTGGAATTGGGTTTGTCCTACATAACAGACCTGATAAGGATTGAACCTCTACTTTTGTGGCACCGCATATGGTTGTCTAGTGAAACCACTCTCTGCCGGGGATTCATAGAAGACTGTATCTCTCTCGATGAGGCACATAAGACCGCCTGGATTGCCTATATCAGGAAATTCCTTAGCGACCTGGGAATGCTTCAGTATTACTCTTCCCCTATTTTAATTGCTGCAATCACAAGGAAGCAATTTAAAAAGGCTTGCTTGGCTCACCTAGAATCTCTACGACTGTCTAGTGAGGTCTCTAAAGTCACTGTGCAACACTCACTACGAATTCAAACATCAATGACGGTCCAGCCCTATTTAACTTTTAATCTTTCGGGCTACGAAAGATTATTGTTAACTAGGCTCAAACTAAACATTTTTCACCATCTGGTCACTTTTCCCAAAACGAACACCTGGGAAAAATCTCCTCAACCTTGCCCTTGCGATGACATTTCTTCCCAAACAACGATCCATACAATAATGTTTTGTAAATTCTATCAGGATCCGAGGAAGCAGTGGCTTATTCCCATTTTAAAAGTCATGGGCCTACGTAGGTGTCGCCCAGCATTTCTCGCCCTTCAATTTCTAGATACTGAACCTTTTGCCAAATCCATAGCAAATTTTTTGAAACTGCTGATTAAGCACAGGCAGAACTTGGAGTAAAATTGGGTCGCACCTCTCCCGACTAAAAATGCCGGTTTAATACCCCTAATTCGCTGCGTTTTTGCACCAATGTTGGTTGATTGAATTCTTATATTCTCTGTTTTAATTCGTCGGTAGTTTAAGTTTATTGTATTGATTATCTGTGTAGGTATACCGCATTTTTTACTCCATCTGTCGTAGCTTTCATGTTAGGAGTTAAAACTGCTTTTTTTATTGGAGGAACTGAATATTGAGAAAACTCAATGCTGCTAATAAAATTCTGTTATTATTATGATATTTTATGACTTTTGTTACATCTTTTTTAATTGTAATTCCTTTTATCTATATGTAAATATACTGTGCTTTTATGGATGTTTTTCTCTACAACCGAATAAAGCTCGATTTGATTTGATTTGATCAGTGTCAATAAACCTTGGTGAAAAATGAGGGTCAGGCCTGTAGGAGGTGGACCCATTGTGCTCTTCTCATTCGTGCCATGATACGAGGGTGCAAATACGCAAACATTTGTTATCGCCTGACATTGGTGGTCTCCATCCGTACTATTTATTTATTTATTTATTTATGGTTTTGTATAGCGCTAGAATCACTCCATCAGGCGTATCTCTGCGCTTTTGACCGGTAACTCCACGAACTTATTGATATACTGAGAGATGTTTAGATTTGATTTTTGAATAAAATGGTTTTTAGTTGCTTACGAAATGTTAAATGTTCATTACATTGTCGTAAGGTCAGAGGCAGTTTGTTCCACATCTTTGGTCCTAGAGTGGATAGAGCTCTACCTCCATGCCTGGCCTTTTTGACCTGGGGGACCACAAGTAAAGAGTTGGTACTAGATCTGAGGGACCGCGCTGGGACATAAGAAACAAATCTCCGTTCGAGATAAGTAGGTCCCTGTCCGTTCAGACACTTGTGGATTAAACAGCAAATTTTAAATTTGGCCCTTTGTCTGACTGGGAGCCAATGCAGTTGCTCAAGAAGGGGTTTGGAGGGAGTTCTCGGAGGAGCATTCAGAACAAGGCGAGCTGCCGTGTTCTGGATGACCTGCAATTTGTCTAGCACTCCTTCATTGGCTGAGATTAACAGACCATTGCAGTAGTCTATCCGACTCAGTACAAGTGCTTGCACCAAGGTTTTCCTCACTGAGTTAGGTAGAAGCGGGAAGACCTTGCGAAGCAGGCCGATGGTGTGGAAGCATATCCCTGCTATGTAACTGGTATGCTGTTTAAGAGACAGGTCTTGGTCCAGTCGAATGCCCAAGTTCTTCACAATCTTCTTGGGTTCAGGGACAGCCCCCAGCTCAGCAGGCCACCAATCCGGAGTCCAGAGTATCTTAGCTTCTCCAAACAGCATGATCTCTGTCTTGCTGACATTGCATTGGAGGTAGTTGGAGGACATCCAATGTGCTACTGCTTTCATGCCAGCTGAAAAAGAGTTCTTAACTTCGGCGGAAAGAGATTTGAAGGGAAACAGGAGTTGAGTGTCATCTGCGTAGGATACGGGGACAAATCCGTATCTACGCAGCACTCCTGCCAGGGGGGCCACGTAGATATTGAAGAGTGTAGGGCTCAGACATGAGCCCTGTGGCACCCCCTTAGAAATCTCAATTTCCGCCGAGCGATATGTGCCCATGGTGACTCTCTGGGTACGATCAGCTAAGAAACTCTTTAGCCATTCCAGGGCTTTGTTCTTAAGGCCAGCGCTCGACAACCGTTGAATTAAGATGGAATGAGATACGGTGTCGAACGCTGCCGATAGATCTAATAGAACCAAGATGACTGATAGGCCCTTGTCCTGGTAGGCATGGAGATCATCAGTAACAGACAGCAAGGTGGATTCAGTACTGTATTTGGGGCGGAATCCAGATTGGGACTCATCCAAGGCATGAACTTGTTCAATATGTCTAGATAGATGTTGATTGACATATTTTTCTGTGACTTTCCCCAAGAAAGGAAGCAGAGAGATGGGTCTTAAATTTGTCAAGTCAGACCATGGTAGGGCGGTGTTCTTCCTCAAAGGTCTGACAAGAGCTCGCTTCCATTCTTTGGGGACAGTGCCTGAGATGAGTGAAAGGTTCACTAGTTCTGTGATCAGTAGGCTAAGGTGTTCATCCAAAGTGGGTATTAGTCTGGCTGGTATAGCATCCTCTGGGCTGCCACTTTTGATTTGTTTTATAAGTCGCGATATTTCTTGAGATGAAACAGGGGGAAAGATATCCAGAGATTGTGAGTCTGGTGTAGAGTCAGGGAGGGTAGGTAATGGGTTCACCGGAGTAATAGTTGAAGCCTGATTAGTATATAAAATCTTATCGTAGATTTTATCTATTTTGTTGGTGAAGAAACATGAAATCTCATCACACAACTGTTGGGACGAAGTATCAGGAGCTTCACATGCTGTTGGTTTAGCAAATGTCTGTACTATTTGAAAAAGAACTCGAGGGGAGTTCCCAGCTTCTTGTATTTGGGTAGCAATATGTGCTTTACGCGCGCAACGAATTGCTTTATGATAGGAGGATAGAGCGCTCCAATATTTTTCTTTGTCTCCTAGAAGATGGGATGTTCTCCAAATTTTCTCTAATTTCCTGGCACCTTGTTTGAGAGTTCTTAGTTCATCGGAGAACCAGACTTCTTGCTTCCTAATTGGCTTGGATTTAAAAAGTTTTAATGGAGCAATTCTGTCTATAGTTTTCCTGATTTCATCATCAACTTTCTTGAGAGCTGCTTCAGTGTCATTTAAATGTCGTATTGTGGGAGGGTTAAAATTATCTTTAAAAGTGGATTTAGTGACTTTGTGCCACTGTCTACGGATGCAAGGTAGTGTGCTGTGGTGCGTGGGTTTATGCGCCTGGGGGGGGGTTGTAAATTCCACAACGAAATGATCGGTCCAGCTCACCTGAGTGGCAGGCGGGCATGAAATCGCGTGAACATTCGAAAAAACTAAGTCCAAGGTATGACCAGCCTGATGCGTGGGTCCTTTGTTCTTTAATGTCAGACCTAGCATTGATAGGTCTGTTATCAGTGATTGAGCATCATTGCAGTCAAGTTTCTCACCATGGACGTTAAAATCTCCAACTAATGTGAACTCCCCATCATTATGTATATGTGGGGCAAGTAATTCAATTAAAACGTTGGAGAAATTTTTGTAGGTGCCAGGTGGCCTGTAAACTAGGGCACCTTTATAGTTTTCCTTAGAGGACTGTATCTTAAAAATCAGGATTTCTATGTCAAGGGAACAAAACGCTTCTAAGATTGTTGCTTTTATTTCATCTTTGTGTGCTACAGCGATTCCGCCACCAATTTTTATAGGGCGGTCCAGTCGCAGTAATTTGTAGTTACATGGAATTGCAAGGGTGATGGCCGGTGTGCAATGTGGTTTGAGCCATGTTTCAGTAAGAAAACACAGCTCCGGTTGACTAGAGGATATCATATCCCATACCTCCACCGTGTGTTTTGATAGGGACCTTATATTACATAGGATATTTTTCCTCCCTCGCGGGGTGGTAACTACAGCAGGCGATGGCATGGGTGTCAACAGATCCTCACAATGTATACGCGGAGTCACAGCCATATTAGTGTTGCCATCAGTGACGGTAATGGTGCTTTCTACTCATGGGGCTTCGGTTTAATTAACAAGCCCTGTCAACATGGTAAGTACAACTAACGGCCACCCACATTCACACATACAGGTCGAAGCCAGAAATTAGGAGTGAAACAGGCACAGTAGATGAGAAAAATCTTAAATTGGGAGAATCCGCTAGAAATATGGGCTCTCAATTATGCATTAATTAACAAACGGAGCTGACAAACAGCATATTATCAAGGGGGTTTATCTCCGCTTTTTTGGCTTTAAAAGCCAAGAAAGTGGAGATAAAATTATCTCCCTATTACCTAGCTGTCCCTAACACCAGTTAGCGACAGCTAGTATGAGATAGCGACCATCTCGGGCCCCACTTTGCATGTCAGTGATATTTATCACTAATGACATGCAAAGTGGGCGTGCCAAGATGTTAGCGACTGGAAACAGTCTCTAACATCGCTATCTCCTATTACCAACTATTGGAGATATTCGCGCTAAGCGCGAATATCTCCAAAAGCTAACACCTGCCCTGAGCAGTTCTTAGCCATGTTATCCATTGGGAGGTGGATAACATGGCTAAGAGCATTAGCTCGGTAATGCATGAATATCGCTGACTTTTCAGCGATATTCATGCATTGCGGCAGATTTTTATCGCCTTTGCGATAAACCTTGGTAATACCAAGGTTTATCTGCGATAAAAATCGCCGCAGCTCTGCGGTAAATTTTTGTTTCTAACCAAGCAATAGCGATAATTATCGCTATTGCTTGGTAATATGCCCCTCAGTTCTTCTTAGCTCAATTTAAAAGAATAGAACTTAAGGGTAAAGTTTGCAGGCTTGGGAAACACGGATGGTCCCAGACATAAGGAGGGTGTACTAATCCCAGTAGTCAAACTTTAAATTGCTTTCAAATATTTCCCAAGCCAGTCATGAAGTGGCACTTTTCTAACTTTGCAGGAATTGTGAAGGACAGAAGAGTACAAAGGAGCAGAAGGTGTGTTTAGTTATTCTAATGAAAAGGATATTGCAGAGCTTAGTTAACAATTACACACAACAAAGAATCTAGTAATCAAATGCTTGTGGCAAAACGTTCAAAAACAAAAATGACACATTTTGTTTAGTGAAAGAAAATAGTCCACGATGTAAATAGGGGAACAGGAGAGCATATGATTTTACTTGCCGGTTATTAATACCTTTTGGAAAGAGGCCTTCCCAGGCAATTAGTATGCTTCTAAAGCTGGGGTGTACTTGCATCCAACAATACTGTGCTCTGCGTCAGCGACCTAGCATTGGGGCTGTAATACCAATCTTGAGTATTTACAGTGACATTATTCGTTGCCAAGCTGAACTCAGAGACCACTTCTTTTAGCTACAAAATTATAAGAACCATGATCATGTTAGGTACTTTTTATTCAATGCATATTAGAAGGAATAGATGTTTGAGTATGTGGCCAAAATTCACATTTGCCCAGCTTCCTGTTGCAGCTCAGAGGACTACATGATGTGAAAACCCCCACTTTCAGTGTGACGAGAAGGTGAAAACCGCTGAATATTTAATCTAGTTCTGCCCACAAAGCTCTGCCCAAGTACTTAAAGCCCATGTTCACTGAAGAAAACCTTCATACGTCCTGTTATATCTGATCCTCAGGGGACCCAAAGATTTGGTTTAAAATTATTTTCTGAACATCTTCACTTAACATTCGACTTATAAACCTGATATTATAGAGAGGATGCTATTGTTTTAATGCCTATCGTGGAATGATATACACGCCACATGATGCTATTATGTATATGATTGCTGTTTATGCATACATGCGTACATGTTACTCATTCATATTTTTCTCCTGTAGGGTTATCAGGTCCCAAAAGGCTGGAGCGTGATGTACAGTATACGAGACACCCACGAGACTGCACCAGTTTTCCAGAACCCCGAAATGTTCGACCCAGACCGATTTGGTTCAGACAGAGATGAGGGCAGAGCAGGACGCTTCAATTACATCCCTTTTGGAGGCGGTGCCAGAAGCTGCATTGGCAAGGAGCTAGCACAGGTCATCCTCAAATTACTTGCCATTGAACTGGTAACCACTGCCAGGTGGGAACTGGCTACTGCCAGCTTTCCTAAAATGCAGACTGTCCCCATTGTACACCCCGTTGATGGACTTCACCTTTACTTCCACTTTCTAGGCAGCAGCAAAACCAAGCGGGCAGCACAGAAAGAAACCTAATTTGCCAAAGAACCTTCTCCCCAACTGTAGGCACTAGAGATCTTTCAAACCTTGCTTCATTTTTGTTCATGTTAAGTTATTGTACATAAGGAAGCACTATAGTTTTCTGCGATGTGTATTATTTGTGAACCGGAAACTAATTATAGGAAAGACCAAACAGCTATTTATAATTGACTATTTATATGTATCCACATGTAAAGTGATGGACAGTGTTTATTCTCATAAGCTCTTTTAGTGATAAGTTCTGTACGCGAATGTGTTCAAATATGTGTACTCTGTATAGTAACTATCTGTGAAATAAAAAAATTCAAAATATTTGACATGTTGTGCAATTACACATTTCTGCAAATACTTTCTAAACTTTTGCAATCTAAGGTGGATTTGTAGAGCATTGTTTGTCACCCATGAGGTTATCCAGGTGCTGAATATGTGAGAGTAAGCATGTGGTGATGCATGGCCTAAGTAAAGGCAGTCTCGATGGTCCAGCAAGAAAACAAATTGCAAAGCCAGGTTTTCAGCTTATTGCAGAATTCAAGAAGTGAAGAGGCGGCCCTGATGTGTTGGGGGAGGCTGTATGAGCATTTGACGGCTTAGTAGAACAAGGTTAGACCCCCCCGTTGTGCCTCTGTTGATGTGAGGTGTCTGCGAAAGTGAGAGAGATGCTGAGCAAAGTTGCCTGGGGGGTTGCTAGAAATGAAGCCAGTTATTGAGGTATGCGGGTACCATGTTGAGTTGTGACTTGAATGCATGTTTGAGAAGTTTGAACTGGCAGCACTTTTAGATGGGGAGCTCGTAGAGCCCTCTGAGGAGTGGTGTGTTGTGGGATTGGAGCAGATGGTTCAGGACGAGTAGGTGGTGGCGATTTGGATGGTGTGAAGTCTGTAAAGAAGATGAGTTGGGATGCCAGCATAGAGTACATTGCCGTAGTCCAATCTGCTTGTATTTAGGGCCTGTGTGATGGTACATCTAATGTCCAGTGGGAGCCACTTTTTAAAAAAAAATATCTTTATTGCATTTTTCTTTTTCTGGTGCTTTAATTCAAAAGCATCTGTACGTGGCATCACATCAATGGAATCACTTGTAACATAATGTACACAGGTCAAACAGTTCCTTCACATTACTGTCTCACCAACCACTTCTGGGTGGGGTGGGGTCCCATGTACATTTCCAGGTCTCCTTGGGCTCCTTAGGCTGCTTAGGCCCGCACAGTCTGTCGTCTCCAGTGGAGGGCTGGGGCAAAGGTACTACATTCGCCTCTTCTTATCAGCGATGGTAAGTTGTAAGAACATCATTACGCACAGATGGGTAAATATCGCAGTGAGATCTCACTCTGGATTTGTATCAAATTACATGTCACAAATAGTTAGATCATTGTACCTGCCAACATCAACTATGTACATCAGATATTTTTTGTGTTTTTCCGTTCAACATAATAACAATACAACCTCATTCAACTACCGCAAATAATAATTCAAAACAAAAAAAGAGAGACGTCAGTTGAGCGAGTGTGGTTGTTTCAAGTGCCTAGAGTGCCTTCTGGGTGTAGGTATTGCTAGACGAGCGTGTGAGCATGGTGTGTGAGCTGTTATTCTAATTATCTGTATGATTCCGTGGTCGTGGGGGCAATTTTTTAAATTTTATTTGTTCCTCCCCCCTTTTTTTTTTGTTTGTCCCCCTTGAAGGAGTGTGAGGTTCCTGCCCAGCTCAATGATATTAGTCGGGGCAGCATGTAAGCACAGCGCAGTGTCGGCGGTTAGGTGGCACATCAAGTATCCGGTCTCGTTCGATATGTCGGAGGCTAATGTCTAGTGGGAGCCACTTGAACATTTTGCATAACATGTGAAGGATGTGAAAGAATGAGGAGATGAGGTCATTGACCTGGGACTTCATGGTGAGGTTGGTGTCAAGGATGAGGCCTAAGTTCCTAGAGTGGCCAGTTGGGGTGGGTGTGAGTTTAGTAAGTCACCAAGTGGAGTCCCAAGTTAAGCTCTCATTCCCGAAGATCAGCACTTCTGTTTTGTCGTTTTTGAGCTTGAGGCCGTTTTCTTTCATCCAATTGGCCAAGCTGGTCATGCATTGTTTGAAGTTTCTCTTGGTGGTGACGGTATTGTCTGAGAGAGAAAAAATGAGCTGGGTATTGTCATTGTAGGAGATGATGTTGATTCTGTGGTATCTGATGATGCTGGCCAGAGAAGTCATGTACATGTTGTAAAGTGAGGGGCAGATTGATGATTCCTGTAGGACTCCACACAAGAGGTTCTTTGGTTCGGATGTGAACTGTGTGACCCAGACTCGTTGTGTTTTTCCGGAGAGGAAGGAATCTATCCACATGAGTACCAGTTCTTGTGTTCCTGATCCGTGTCCCAAATCTCGGTGGAGTGCTCATCAAGTAAGCGTGTGCTGGGAAGCATTCATGTGAGTGAGTATTGTGCAGGGGGTGTGGGTGATGCTGTATGAGTGCGGGTCTTGAGTTCTGACTATATGAGCAGTGCGGAGTGTGTGGGCAGTGGGAGCAAGTGAGTGGAAGCATGTGATGTGGCAATTTGAACAGGCAAAGGGGCCCACTGTGGACTGAGGAGCCGCTCGGCAACAGCATTTGTGGCGGCATCCAGGGTTGACCATATGGAGTTTGTTGGTGGTGTAGTTGAGGGAGGCAGTTGGTCCAGGGTACCTGGCGCTGGGCATTGTCCAGATGTAGGCCATGGTCCAGGCGCAGATGGACGCAGAAGTGTCCTTTGGCACGTCCACTCTGCAGCCTCCATTAAGTGGCGCTTTGGAGAATGGGAGCAGCACATGGGGTGGTGGGCGGGCTCAGCAAGAGCAGGAAAGTCGAGCGGGAGCGGCAAGGCGAGAAAAATTGATCGATAGAAGAAGTTAGTGGGCAAAAACTGACAGAAGAGACCAAGATGCAAAACGGAGCAGTAAGAGGAACAAAGGATGCAAAAAGGAGCAGTTAAGCAGAGAAGGGGCAGATAGGACACACGGCACAAACAAACAAAGAGTAGTTACTGAGTCTGAAACAGAACATTCAGCTAACAGGAAATAAACGGCAGCAGACAGGCACCAAAACGAATCAGAAGGGCAAGGCAAGGGTAAGGTCGCACTATAGCAGAAGAGAGATGTCTGGGGATCTTCTCCAGTTAAGGACATTTCAGAATTAAGGAAATCACAGAATGATACTTAAGATGTCTACTGTGAGCAATGAATGCAATCTAAACTGGAATCAATAATTCCTTAGTTTAAATAACTTAAGTGTCTGCCAAAAAGGAGGATTCTAACACTGAAAATAATCCATGTTACTATTTCCACACTCAATGTTTCTTATTCTATCAACTACGGAATGAAGAAAAACTGAGACCACCATCCTGGATTCGACCCTGTGGCTTTAGGTTGAAGTTCATTTTGTGCTTTTGGAAATTTCTCTATATGTACAAATTCCAAAATATCTATTTTTACTGATTAATGCAATCCACTGTATTCTTCAGTTATATTGTAAGTGAGACAGAATAACATTAATTAAGATGCTTCATATACATTAATTGCTACACCATATCAAAATATTGCATTTAGTGATACTGCATTAAAAATGAGACTAATGAATTCACATCTACAAGCACCCCTTCAATACATATAAAACAAATGCACAATACCACTGACATCGAACTGGGAGCCATATATATATATTTTTTTTTTCTTGCTTCAATTATTTTCTTTATTTTGCTATAATAAAATACAGTATATTCATAATAAATATAATATAATATAATAATACACTTTAAGCATGAAGTAACCATCTTAACAAAATGCCAGTTACTTTGGGCAGCTGGTTTGCCCATAAATATAGTGCAAGAGATTCTATAATTCATCAAACGATAATAGAGGTTGTAACTAATGCTTAAAATCCATCCCATTAATAATGACTATAAATCTACACGTTCCATTGATAATTCAATGTGGGAAATAGTGAAGTATTGCAAAAACGTCAAACATTTGCCACAGTATAGAAAAAACGCTTTTATATAAAGTGAGTTTATTATTATTGGTGTTATTATTAGACTTGGAACTGATGTTATTATTTTTAAGTCGAGCCTATAGTGGCAGCGCGCATGCACTGCTCGCTTTGCGAGGCATGGAGTATTCAGTATGGAGTGGAATCTCCCCCCACTCTTCTTCTAAAGGTGCGGGATAAGGAATCCTATACATAGAAATGCAAGCGCCCTTATATAGGACTTCCAACTATGGCATTCATGCATTTTACATGAGTACATGGTTCTCAGGATATGCATCAATAGGGAACGAGCAAGAAGAAACATTTTACTACAGAATACATTCAAAGTTTCTCTCATGGTAATAATACATTCAGTTTGTGGTAATTTCATGTTTTATTCAAGCATTCAAATTGATACACTGTATAACGATAGCCTGGGACACTTGAAACGTCATTGGTTAGGTGCAGTGAGGGAAACCCTCTTGAGACATTCGCTGTTAGTTAGAGTGAATCTCACAATTCTTTATTTAGAACAAGAAGAACGGCAGCAGTTACCACATGAAATATTGTGACATTGGTGCAAAATGGAGGACAGTGTAAACACAGCCTATGTGTTTTTTTACATAGAAAAACCACTCTCATATGCAAAACCGAATTCCCCAAGTTTTAGGTGGAGATTATTTACTTTATATGGACTCTTCCATAACACCACCAACACCATAAATCTGCTCCTCTTAAAATGTATGTTTTTCTGGTTTTACTACCCCTTTTCTGCCACCACGCTTCTACAGAATATTAACCAGCATTTGCAATGCAATAGGTCTCGCATTTACACAAGTTTAAGCTATTGCCATTGTAAATGACAATGTCTTTTATTTATGTTTTAAAAACCGAAAAAAAATAAAAGGCATAGCCATTTACAATGCCAATAGCTCAAACTTGCGTAACTGCAAGACCTATTGCATTGCAAATGCTTGTTATTAGTATTAAGAGATACGTTGATGATGATGCTTTCCACATTTGCCCAGGATTTAATGCACATGTTGCTATTTTAGTTTACAAATTGCCCCCACTCTTCTCTGTAAAGCATACATCACAACGTCATTATTCACCTTTCCAGATCATATAAAGAACTCATTGCCTTGACAGTATCCAAATTGCCATGTATGTAACAACACACTGTCATGCACATTAACGCATTGCCCCCTGTATAATGCACCACTGACATGCATATTTCCCTCTTTGTAAATCATAAAGTTCCACCAGCTCTCAAATTGTTCCATGCCATACCTGAGTGGCTTTCCGCTTACTTCTGGGCATTCAAATACTTTTAGTTACAATTTTTCCCCTAAAAAATGAGGCGGTTCAATTGCACACTTCTAACACAGGACAACTGAGGGTTACTAATTGCCATGCCATTTTTCACAATGGCCTATTTGCACAGCAATATTGCTATTCATATTTTAAAATTGTGATTTATTTAAAGCATTTTTGGCACACATTATCTGATGGAGACTTGAGCAGTACCTCTGCCTGCAGGTAGGTGGCACAGATCAGCCCCAAGTTGGCACCATCTGCACTGGAATTGACGTGCGGTGCCTATATAGGTGCTACCTCGGCCAGCTAGCATCTGTTCCTTCTTTTCCATGCCAGCAGCATAGATCTGAAGAGCTGCCTTTTTCGATGTTTTATCAATGCTTTTTTGATTTGCTCCCAGTGTGCTTTATGGATGTCCTCTAAAAAAAAAACCTGTGGGTTTCAAACCTTTTGGGGCCTCTCACAGGCACAGATCCCCACCTGGTTTGTTTGTGGTGCCTGGAGCCAGACTGTGACTCCAAAGCCTGCTTGGACTGTCGGACAACGCACCGAATGCAATTAAGGAGTGTGCTATGAAACTCCTAGCTGCTCACCATCAGACGACTCCACCCTTCTCCAAGTCCAGGTCACATGAAAGGTCTCAACCCTGCTCTCAGAGTTGCTCCTCTCATTCATCATTGAGGTCCCAAACAGGATAAGTCCCACTAAAAGAAATCCAAGAAGCTGAGAGCTCTTTGAATTTGCTCACCAGCCCAAATCATGGGACAAGGCGCAGGAAGGACGCAATATGTTAAGGCCCTACTCCGACATTTCCCCAGCCGAGCCCGAGTCTGGGTTTGCTCAGCAGCTCCTCGCGTGCCACAGAGCTGGAGCGAACCCACGCCTAGGTAAAGGAATTCTATGAGGCCATGCAACTCATCTTTGGGCAACTGGACCCCTATGGAACAATGTTGGGTCCTCTAGATATGGACTGACCATGTTTGAGAATCCATGACCTTTACCTGGGTTCAGTCCTGTGCCATTGTTCCTGGCATCACTGTCGCCTTTCAGTGGAGATTAACCCATCATAATACCTGACTCTGACATGGAGCTGGATCGGCGTTGCCCGACAACTGGATCCAGACCTTATGGATCAGAGATAGCACCCCCTTTTTTACTGGCCATGTGAAAATTATGAATGGAGGGGATCTGAGAATCCTTATGATTCCACCTTGAGGAATCCTTGGCTGAGAGTAAAGGATATGAGAAGCTGGCTGGTGCCAGTGGCCTGGACACCTCGCCAAACACTGGTCTCTTCTCTCCTTCTAGTATGGCTATGGAGGAAGTAGCTTCCTTTGCTATGAGAGTGCAGAGGGCAGCTGAGGTCTTGAACCTAATGCTGCCCTTGGTGGAAGTCAAAACTAATGTCTTGATAGATATGCTTCAGCCCAGGTTATCCCCGACAGAACCCTTACAACCCTTCAATGAAGATGCACCAATGTCCTTCTTGGAGCCTGAGCCAATCCCTGCCTAGGCACTCCAGAGCACAGGACTGCTGCCTAGTACCACCACTCCCATGCTCCTGGGGATCCAGCTTTCCTCACCCAGCAACCCGGTCGTCCAGGCCTCCATGTCTAAGGTAAACCCTGACGAGTTCTCTACCACACTGCCGGGTAGGGAATCCAAGAGGATGGGCACCTTTGGGAAGAGGATTGTTTTCTTCCACTAGCCTTGCACTGCGGTCAGTGAACATTGTATATCTCATACAGTACGAGACTCATTGCTCAATTGCTGCCCATGGTCTCGGAGGACACCCTAGCCATCCTGATCCAAGTTATTGCTGATGGCAGGGACACAGCAAAGTTCACAATCTGCTGCGGACCGAACTCACCAGGCAGAGCCATTGCTTCCTCACCAACACCAAATATAGCTGAGATCTACTTGCTTCTTGGGGGATGTCCAGGCATCCCTTATGGACATGCCCTTTGACGGCAGTCCACTGTTTAAGGCAGATTCTGCACTTGAGCGCTTTAGGACAGCAGGGCTGGAGCCACATTGCTGGGACTCTCCATGCCCCACAACAACTGCACCCCACCTTTTGCTCCTTCAGTTACTACAGTAGGGGCTACCAGCTGCCTCCTATTTCACTCAGCCAGTAGACAACCCAGTCCTTTTATGGCTGCGGCTTCCACGGGCAAGTGATTGGCAGCAGTATCAGGCTCCAATTGCCCCACTGGCAAGCCATCACTATGGACGAGTGGGTGCACCAAATTGTTCAGCAGAGTTACACCCTTCCATTCAGGGAAACCCCGCCATCTATGCAACCATCCTCAATTCATGTGAGGGAGGACTACTTCTCACTGTTACATCAGGAAGTGCAGGCTTATTTGGGCCAAAAGAGCCCTCGAGAGTGTGCCGACATCAGAAGTAGTTTGTGCTTGCTACTCCTTCTACTTTATGGTGCCAAACAGGGACAGAGGCCTCAGTCCTGTTCTAGATCTGTGCCCCATCAATGACTTCCTAAAGAAAGGTCCTGTCTGGGTTAGACCTTGCAGACTGGATGGTAGGGTTGGCCCTACAGGATGCCTATTTTAATAGGCGTTACACACAGTTCATGGTGGGCCATAAGCAGTTTGCTTAGCTCCCCTTTGGTTTTATCTGTGTCCCGCGGGTGTTCATTAACCCTTTCGATGCTCATGACGAGCTCAGCTCGTCATGATGCACAGTTGAGCTGTGCTGATGACGAGCTGAGCTCGTCATGACACCAGCAAAATGGCAATTTCCAGCACAGGGGGGGGGGGAAACGCCTAGCAGCCAAGGTGTTAAAGTGATGGTGGTGGTTGCAGCCCATCTACAGAGATCAGGGATTTCATTCTTCTCCGACCTTGATGACTGGTTGTTGAAAACAGCTTGTTCTGGCAGTCGTCACCAACCTACCAACTATGGCGGATCTCCTGCATTTGCTCCGGTTAACTATAAATATGTCAAAGTCACACCAGACTCCCTCTCCAACTTACCTTTTATTGGAGCTGTTCTGGACACAGTGCAATTCGGCACCCGTCCTCCACAGTGGCGAGTCCAGAATATTTAGGCTATGATTCGGATGTTTCAGCCTCTTCCCTGGATTTTGGTGATACGGACCCTGAGGCTGCTGGGTCTCATGGCCTCCTGCATCCTGCTGGTGAAGAATGCTCACTGGCATGTGACAACTATGCAGTTTGACCTGACGTCTCAATGGGTACAGCATCAGGGGAATCTGTCTGACCTGGTCCAGAAATCAAAGGGAACTGTTCAAAACCTGAGAGTGTGGTAGCTGATGAACGCAATTGGGACAGTGGCAGACCTAGAGCTAATTGTGGTGACAGATGCCTCACTTCTGGGCTGGGGCGGCCACCAATTGATTTTATCCACACTATGTGTGGAGGGTATACTCAGACGTGAGTCCCTAGCTCATTGCACCATCAGGATTCAAGCAAGCCGGGCCGACGAGGCTGAAATGCCAGAAACCGGTCCCCGGTAGCTTGTCTCCTTCCCAGTATAAGAATTGGCTTGGTAGTTTGGTTTGCCCTGTTCCCATCATGCACTGGGACAGGAACAGACTAATTTGCATATAGCCAGGTTCTGAAGCTGGGATGGTGCAGTGAGCTAAAAAACAATGATGGATCAAGCCCTGATCTCTTGACTGGGTAGGAGTATTCTGCATCATTGAGAAGCTCTGTCCATCGTCTTTTCCAAAATTGATTTTATCCACACTATGTGTGGGAGGGTATACTCAGACGTGAGTCCCTAGCTCATTGCACCATCAGGATTCAAGCAAGCCGGGCCGACGAGGCTGAAATGCCAGAAACCGGTCCCCGGTAGCTTGTCTCCTTCCCAGTATAAGAATTGGCTTGGTAGTTTGGTTTGCCCTGTTCCCATCATGCACTGGGACAGGAACAGACTAATTTGCATATAGCCAGGTTCTGAAGCTGGGATGGTGCAGTGAGCTAAAAAACGATGATGGATCAAGCCCTGATCTCTTGACTGGGTAGGAGTATTCTGCATCATTGAGAAACTCTGTCCATCGTCTTTTCCAAAATTGAAGAATGCTCACTGGCATGTGACAACTATGCAGTTTGACCTGACGTCTCAATGGGTACAGCATCAGGGGAATCTGTCTGACCTGGTCCAGAAATCAAAGGGAACTGTTCAAAACCTGAGTTGTGTGGTAGCTGATGAACGCAATTGGGACAGTGGCAGACCTAGAGCTAATTGTGGTGACAGATGCCTCACTTCTGGGCTGGGCGGCCACCTGGGCGAGGTGGAGATCAGAGGACTCTGGTCTCCAGCGGAGTCTCTGTTCCACAGCAACCTGTTGGAGTTGAGAGCAATTCAATTGTCAATGAAAGCCTTCCTTCCTTCCCGCATGGGACAGTTGATTCAGGTGTACACGGACAACTGTGTGTTTATTTTTTTAAATTGTGAAACTTTAATTTGGTGTGTTACCTGTAGCCCTTTGATCACTTAGGCCACATTCAGTCGCTGCCTTCTCTTTGCCTGTGTGCACCCTCAGCTGTGCTCTCCTGCACACTCGAGCTCCTCCCAAATCACCAGCACTTGCACTTCCGCTACAGCAACGCAGTCTAGTTCTCAAGGGGGATATCAGCTGTTGCACAGCAGGGCTGATTGGTGGGGTGCACGGAAGGAACAGTATAATTGCCGCGCTGGAGTGGTTGCACAGCGGGCGCACCGCTGGCACGCCAAAGGCAAGCCCGTCTGTGCCCGTCCGTGCCCGACCAAGTCCAGGGTCCAGGACCCCTGGTCATTTTCTGACCTACTCAGCAAAAGACATTGATCTCCGGGGAGCACCCACTGAACAAATGGGTGGAGGACACACTGAGGTCAGAAAATATTCTGAGGAAACAAGGAGGAGGTTGGGTCATGGCCACACTGCCACTTCCCCACCAAAACGCAGAACTAGGCAGTCCATTAGGACTAAAGGTTTGCTGTTCTAAACACTCGCTCACTGCAGAAACACAGCCTAGAGATTTTCTCGCTCCTCCAGGATGGCACTATGGATATCCTGGCAGTAAAAGAAACCTGGCTTGAGGACACATCAACCCCGGACATTGTGCCTGCCCTCTACGTGGAATGCGATGTCCTTTGGCATAACAGGCAGGGAAGGACAAGAGGAGGGGGAGTAGCCATATTTTATAATAAACGGCTAGCTATAGATAAACTAGCTGCAGAGAGCATTGAAAATGCGGAAATTTTAGGGGTAAAAATCTGCTTCAAATCCTCCTGCTTAGTACTCCTGGTGGTGTATCGCCCTCCCCGATTGACCCCCAAGTTCAATGAGCTACTCACAGAACTTGTCAGTGATTTACGCTCACGGTACCAACGACTCCTGGTGGTGGGGGATTTTGATTACCACTGGGACAAGGCGCCCAGAGAGTTGCTTGCCAGTCAACTGGGAAGTTATGACTACGATGGGGCTTCAACAACTGGTTGACTCCCCAACCCACGACAAGGGACATACCCTCGACCTCATTTGGACCACCCAGCCGCCGCATAGCCTGAAAGACAGTACTTTGCATAGTAGCCCACCTAAACGACACATGAAAGGGAACCTTGACCAGGAGAGTGAGGTCCTCACCCACAAACTGAGAGAGGCCACAGATAAGGTGGCACCTGCCCGGAGGAAAAGATTTAGCTACAAGGGCAAAGGGGACCCCCGGTTCAATGAGGACCTGAGAGGAAGGAAGAAAACCCTTCGCCAACGTGAAAGGCTATGGCGCAAATCATACAATCCAACTGCACTCGAAAGCAACAAAACCATGCTGGCCACATACAAAAAGCCATCATGACCAGGAAGGCTGAATATTATGAGGCGAGAATCACGGACGCCGCTAATAAACAGAAAGATACTTTCAATATCCTGAAAGAACTTAGCCAGAAACTAGAGCAGAAATTCACTCCCAGTCCAGTAGATTGTAATAAGTTTCAGTCCTTCTTACTTCACTAAGTCACAGACATTTTAACTGACATTCACAATCATCAACTAATCAGTGCCCCCTGGAACTGGATCTAGCCCCTTGCGCCCCCGGTAAGCAGCTCACCTCCCTCCCAAGTCTGGGCCAAGACTCCTTGTCCCTCCTGATGGACAGTGTCAAGTCAGGCTCACTAGCGGACCCCTGCCCATCAAGGGTGTTCCGAATGGCCCTACCTGGAATAGAGAGGGAGATCCTTGACCTGCTTAACCAATCTCTGGAGACGGGTCGTGTTCCCGCTGACCTTAAAGAAGCCAGGGTCACCCCCATATTGAAAAACCTGGGGCAGATGCAGCCAATCTCAAGAACTGTAGGCCCATCTCCCAGCTCCCCTTCCTGGTGAAAGTGTAGAACAACATGTTCTCAAAATACTGTCGCTCTTTATTGAAGAACAACAGCTTCTCCAGGCACGGCAGACAGGCTTTAGGGCCCATTACAGCACATTGCTGGACGAACACAGACTCATTGCCAACAACAGGAAGCAGAGCGCCCTGGTTCTACTGGACCTATTAGCGGCGTTCAACGTGGTCAATCACGCACAGCCTCTGGCCCGGACCTCAGAATTGGGCATCCATGGGCTGGCACAACAATGGATTGCGTCTTTCCTGTCAGGTCGGTCCAAAAGGGTCCAACTGGGTGAGCGGGTGTCTAATATCCGTGCACTTACCTGCAGTGTTCCAGATCGTTCAGCGCTGTCTCCTCTCCTTTTCAACATGTACCTCCAGCCACTTGTGGCCGCGTTGGCCTGCATGGACTGCCAAGTGTTTAACTATGCGGACGACACACAATGAATCCTTTAGATTGACAATTCTTCCCAGGCCCAGGCACGCGTGCAAAACATACTTAGATACACGGTCAACTGGATGACAGACAATTCGCTTAAAATCAATCCCAATAAAACCAAGGTCCTCTCTATTACTACCAAAATCAACCCCTGGTATGACCTCTTCTGGCTACAAGAGCTGGGCACTACTCCAACGCCAGTACCGGTTGTAAAAAGCGCAGGCATCAAAATTGATGTCAAATGTTCCATGTCAAACCAAGTTTCCACCGTGGTTGAGACCTGTGTGAGCTTACTAACACAACTGCCGAAACTGGCTGCCCTCCTCTCATTTGCCACACTACGGATGGTTGTGTCAGCAGTGACTGTGTCGCGGCTGGATTATGGCAATGCATTATACATTGGTCTCCCCGATAAACAGATCAGTAAACTACAAGTGGCCATGAACAATGCAGCTAGGCTGATCTTCAAGCTCCCAAGACGGGTGCGCTCTACTCCTTGAATACAGCAGCCGCACTGGCTCCTCATTAAACAGAGAGCGAGTTTCAAAGGCCTCTGCATCGCCCACAAAGCCATTCATGGCCAGGCCCCAGTATATATCTGGGAGCGCCTAAGGAGCTATGTGCCGGGATGTGCCCTCTGGTCGTCAGAGGCAGGCCTACTGGCCTGTTCCCTGCTCAAAACAACATCTAAAGATGGCAGAGCCTTTTCTGTGTTGATCCCTAAACTATGGAATCGGCTACCTGAGAGCTTACGCAAGCAACCTGCACTCCTCCCTTTTAGAAAAATATTCAAGACTCTTCTGTTCATGGAGGCTCTGGGCACAGAATAAGCCCCTCCGAGTATTGTACATATGACAATTGGCGGGGTTTAGCCACTGTCTCGCAGCGCTAAAAGACCTGCTGGTGATTACGCGCTCTATAAATCCCAGTTAATATAACATAACAACAACACTGCCATGTAGTACTGCAACCAGCACGTTGCGTTGGGGTCTTGGACCTTGTGCCAGGAGGCTTTATGTCTCTGGACATGGCTGGAACCCCAGAAAATGTTCTTGGTTGTACAACACCTGGGGGATCTTTAAATGCCAGGATGGAAAAGGTTAGCTGGGGATGCCTTGAACATCATGAATGGCATCTACATCTACAAGTGGTAAAAGGTCTCTTCCGAGACCAGAGAGAACCTTGGATATATATATTTGCCTCCTTCGAGAAGTGCAATATCTGCACTTCTGTTTCCAAAGTTGCTATAGCTCGGAGACGCATTTTGTCTCGACTGAAGCTCAGGACTCCTGTACTCCTTCCTGTCAGTACCACTCCTGCCCCAAGTTCTGAAGTTCAGGAAAGATTGGGCCCAAGTCATCTTAGTGGCTCTGGATTGGGTGCTTAGAATCTGTTAGCCCGAACTCCTGAGCATGAGCATCAGTCCTCCGATCATGCTGCCCCTTCAAGGGGATCTTCTGTCACAGCAACAGGGCAGGGTTCTTGGAAATTCAACAGTGGCAGCTCAGGATCTTTGATCACCCTTCCGAAATCTGTGAGGTCATCTTATGGCAGCTAGGCGCCCATGGACAAAGACTGTAAATGCCTGCTGTTTGTGGCTTGGTGCACTGATAAATATGTTGACCCTCTTTCAGCCCTCTTGTCTGCAGTTTTGAGGTCTGTATTGTCCCTCTCCCAGCAAGTCCTTGCTCTGGGCTCAGTTAAAGGGTACCTGTCAGCCATCTCAACTTTTTCCAGTTGTCGGATCAACCCTCAATCTTAAATTCACCCCTTGTAACATGTTTTTTAAGGGTCTCCAGCATATGTTTCCCTCTAAACCCTTCATCATGGGACCTTAATTTGCTTTGAACTTTTTTGATGTGTTCACCGGCTGTCCTTTAAGACTCAAAACAATCAAAACTGTTTCTTGGTGGGCATTACTTTGGAGAGGAGGGTTAGTGAGATGCATGCTTTCTGATAAACCTCCTACATTAACTTCTTCCCAAACAAACTGGACCTTTACACCTGTGCCGCCTCTCTGCCGAAAGTGGTGACACCCTTCCATGTCGGCCAAAGCATCGCACTGCCACCTTTCTCTGTTCTGCCTCACTCTATGCCGGTGTCAAGGTGATTTGAAAGTACTGTGTACTTGATGTTCCATATTTTCTGATAGTAGCATCTTAGGGCTGTTTTGAAGATGTCTTTATCTGTGGTGTCTTGACTTAATCTTCATTTGTGTTACAGATTCATGCAATGGTATTTCGTTAGCCAGAGTCTCTCTGTGTACCATTTGGGCTATGGTTGGGATTTTGTCATTGGGTTTCACTTAAGGGAAACCTGTGTGTTGGCACTTTTGGTGATCCAGCTGTTGAGGTTCTGACGGCTTTCATCAATGTGCTGGGGTGCTCAGACGGATGCTCAGAGAGGGCGGAGGCCGGTGGTGGTAAGTTTGTGGTTGTGTGGGTATGCTTAAACTGACACGGGTTTGGTCTGTCAAGGGCATAGTTGCTGGATTTTCGACTGTGATGTTGCTGATTGAGGAGAAAATCTGGTCCAATAGGTTTCTGGCAGTGTGGGTGGGCTCGTTAACATGCTGGGCAAGTCAGAGGTTTTCTCAAATGGCCATAAAGTTTTGGCCTTTGCAGTATTCTAGGTGATGAAAGTGGAGGTCTCTGAGGAGGGTGAAGGTACTGGGATTGAAGATGAGGGGTGTGACGAAATCCATGATGTCACTAGCGACATTGGTGCAGAGTCCTGGTGGTCTGTATACGAGGGGTCCACCCAGGGAGAAGATGGCTGTGATGCGTATCTTGAACGTGAAGTGTTCAATGTAGCTGGTTGAGGTGTCCATGCAGTGGTGCAGCTGACAGCATTTTTGAATATGATGGTAACTCACCTCTGGACTTGTGCTGATGTGATATGCATGGTTTTTGCACCTAAAAGCATTATAATAAAGAAGGAACCACAGGTGCTTGCTGTGTTCTTTCTGTAATATCACTCATGCTGGCACATCTTATGCATCCGCGCCCTGAAAAGTGGGTGTTTCCTCACTTGCCTGGGGACATGGCCCGACGCACATGAAGGAACACATTTGCCCCTGCACAATATTGTTAACTATGTTCTTAAGCAGTAGGGCACCAGGCCACAGTCTGCACAGGTGCATCCAATCAGGTTGTGCCATGGCTCAGATGAGGCCTATGCACCAGTTTAATTAATACAATGCTAAGTGGTTTTTACCTTGAGCTGAATGAAACACACACATTGCCACAGACTTTTTTATTGCCCCCTCAGTTTCTCCAATTCATTGTTTTCAGTTATCCTTCCAGTTTTGGCAAGCACTGTACATGGGTAAAATAGTTGCTTCATGTTACAATACAGCTTTGTGATGAAGCATCGGTCCACAGAGTTATATTACTGAACTATGAATCGTGCAAATCAATGATTACCAGTAAGATCAATTAAAGAATAGTTGATGTGGTAGTTGCTTGTCTTTTTATCAACATTGTTCGGTGGCTGTCTGGATGGTAAGTTGCAGGTACCATAAGCGGGCACAAATTTCTTGAAGTATATGTATCAGGCGGATTTATTTCCACAATGTTTGGCTCTAGATGGCCCTCAAAGCTGTTCAGCAATCAAAATAAGACATCTTCGTTTAGGGATCTTCTGTATGATGTTAGTGCATACATGCTAACATTTTAAAACATAAAAGTGGGAGAATTTGAAATATAAATTGGAAGAATTTATTCTAGCCTTTGACCAGAGGCGATTTTAGGCGGGAGACGTCATAAATAAAGCCATTTAAGATTCTAAAATCGTGTATCTCCCACATTAATCTGTTCTGTTGGCATGCATGTTAGTGTGCATTGAGGGTAAATGAAACGATGCAAGATAGTAGTAGGTGGTGGCTGTTCCTACGATTCCGCTGAACGCTGAGGGGCAGACTGCGAGGCACTTATTGTAATGATTAAGATCACTGTGTACTCTTCTGCTTTACTGATCACCTAGTTGCTTGTTTTTACAATTTTCGATCGCATTTTTAAATCAATTTTTCAACTGTTCCAATTGTTGCTACAACACCATTTTAGATTTCCCTTTCCTACCTGGTGCGAGGTGTGCTCCCCCTGCCCTGGTCCATCGCAGCTGCATTGCCGTTTGTGTGGAGGGCAGGGCGCCATCTTGGGTCAGTCCCGGAGCCCGGCAGGACCAGAGGTTGCGGTCTAGCTGGAGGAGGGGCTTGACTATATCTTGGCTGACAGAACGAAGCACGAGGCGGTAGTAGTAGGTGGTGGCAGCTCCTACGATTCAGCTGAACGCTGAGGGGCAGACTGCGAGGCACTGATTGTAATGATTAAGATTACTGTGTACTCCTATGCTTTACTGATCGTCTAATTGCTCATTTTTACAATTTTCGATCGCATTTTTAAATCAATTTTTTAACTGTTCCAATTGCTGCTACAACACCATTTTAGAATTCCTTTCCTACCTGGTGCGGGGTGTGCTCCCCCTGCCCTGTGCCATTGCGGCTGCATTGCCGTTTGTGTGGAGGGCAGGCCGCCATCTTAGGTCAGTCCCGGAGCCCGGCAGGACCAGAGGTTGCAGTCTAGCTGGAGGAGGGGCTGGACTATATCTTGCACATGATATACCGGACGGGCAGTGGACGCCCGCAGCGGGCACGCTCAAGCCGCGCCAATGGGAAGCCAATCTGCGCCCTTCCGCACCTGGATCGCGCCTAGGGCCACATCCCCTGGCCCTTCGAGACCCCTAATTGGAAATAAGGTAATAACGTACACTAGCTCCGAACTTATGGATTTTAGGAACACCACCTGCATTTCTCGCTGCCCCCATTTTAAATCCGACTCCCTCTTTAACCTATTATCTACACAGTGTCCCAACTGTTCCTATAAAATGATCCTACCTTTCCGCCAACAAACGGATAACTTATCTACAGGAGCAAATGATGTCAAATACATTCAATGCTTGCTCATCAACGCTCGTTCACTTGTAAAGCATAAATATGAAATCTTTGAAATGATAACCAGTCATAACATTGATCTCCTTTTTATAACAGAAACCTGGGCAGACCAAACATCCAGCCCAGACTTCTGCATCGCCACCCCCGATGGCTACCAAGTAGTCAGACAGGACAGATCCTCAAATAAAAAAGGTGGTGGTATAGCAATTATATATAGGAAAAATTTGGTAACTAAAATAGAATCTATTGACTTCCCATTTGCTGAAGCTCTAACCTTCTCAATCATGCTTTCTCACTCTCAATCCTTTAAAGGAACCCTTCTCTATCGTCCACCTAATCCCCGGACTGAATTCCTTGCAGCCCTTAATAGCTTATTAGAACCTGTTGCCGCTACTCTAGATTACACTATACTAGGAGATTTTGATTTCCACTTAGAAAACACCACTGACAAAGACAGCTTAGTTTTAAACTCAGACCTTCTATCAGCAGGTCTTCGACAATTGATCACAGGACCCACTCATCAAGCGGGACACACCCTTGATGGTTTATTTACCAATAACTCCCATATTACTTCTTCAACAGTTATACCACTAACCTGGACAGATCACTCAGAAGTTATGTTTACCATCATGACAACTAATCATAAAAACTCAAATGTCACTCTTCGGTCCCCTGTTCAATTTCGAGACTGGAAGAACATTGATGTCTCAACCCTACAGACAACCCTCTCATCCACTCAACCAGATGACATAACAGACCCACATATAGCCTCCAACAATTATTGTCGTTGGCTACATAACGCCTTAACACTTTAGCACCTTCTAAGAATATGCTGCCTAACCGGACTTCACCATCTGCCCTCTGGTTCTCGGAAACCCTTAGACAGGAAAGGCAACGTTGTCGAAATCTAGAAAGGCGATGGCGCAAACATTATGATAACAACGATAGAGATGTGTATAAAAGAGCACTGGCCACATATAGAAAGCTCCTAATCACAGAAAAAAACAACTTTTATCTTACACAAATAGAATCAACTCAAAATTCCCCCAAACAACTTTATCAAGTAGTAACAAAACTATCCATTCCACTGGCAAGTGCAACCACAGAACCTTCTCAAAATCTCTGTAATTCCCTGGCTGACTTTTTCAAGGAAAAGGTCAATGACATTTATTCCAATTTCGCATCCAAGGTTGTCAATGATCATCCTAGTCGCGACACTAGTTCCAGCTCCCCGTCCATCTCTTTTTGCGAATTTAGTAAAATCTCTCCAACTCAGACAGCAGAACTAATGGCAACCATTAAATCAAGATCCCCCCTCGACCCTTGCCCACCTTCCATCCTCAAGCCGGTTTCTAATCTTATAGGACCCGCCCTCACTAAAATATGCAACTCCATGTTCCTCTCAAGTTCCTATCCATCCATTTGAAAAAAAAGCCATCATTAAGCCCTTATTTAAAAAAAACAATCTTGACCCCGCAGAACCTAAAAGCTACAGACCGATTGCATCTCTCCCCTTCCCATCCAAAATATTTGAAAAAATCATGAATACCCAGTTGTCCCATTATATTGACCAGAACAATTGGGATGATACCCAATTTGGATTTAGGAAGGGTCATGGGACAGAAACTGCACTGATAAAGGCATCGGACGAAATTAGAATGATCATTGATCAAGGCGGCGCGGCAGTCCTTATATTATTGGACTTGTCCACAGCGTTTGACACGGTCGATCACACTATCTTGATCGACCGTGTATCCTCTATTGGTATCCATCATAAGGCGAAATCTCTTCTGACCTCTTTTTTTATCTGACCGTAAACAGTCAGTCAAACTTGGTGGCTACTACTCCCTGGTCTTTACCCTTTCTTGTGGAGTTCCTCAAGGATCCTCGCTAAGTCCGACATTATTCAACATCTATGTGTCGGACTTGGCGAGGGTCATCAAATCACATGGAATAGGGCTAACATCATACGCCGATGACACCCAGTTGGTGTTGGCTATACATAATGATGGAGGAGCAGTTGCTGTCAACTTTCAAGAAGGTATGATGGCCATTAGTTTTGGGATGGAATGTAATTGCTTAAAACTTAACTCCGACAAAACGGAGGTCATGATTTTTGGCAGCCTCACCCCTTCTTGGTCCCCAACATGGTGGCCTTCTGATTTGGGTTCCCCTCCACTACCTGTGACCAAAGCCAGGAACTTAGGGGTAATATTTGATGACAAGCTTTCTTTTGTCAGCCACGCGAATGCTGTTGTCTCCTCTTCTTTTTACACCCTTGGTTAGAAAACTCCTGCCTTTCCTTCCTCCTAGTGCTGGCAAGACCCTCATGTGTACCTTGGTATTATCTAAGGTTGATTACTGCAATGGGCTTCTATTAAATGCACAAGAGAAAGTCCTGAATAAAATGCAGCTAATCCAGAACGCGGCAGCAAGAATTTTGACCCGTACCCCAAAGTTTACCTCAATATCTCCCATCATTCGTCAACTTCACTGGCTTCCGGTCAGAATCCGCACTAAATTCAAGGCTCTGTGCATCGCTTATAAAGCTATGAACAATATAGGGCCGGAGTTTAAAAAAAAGCTTTGTGCATTTATACTCCCAAAAGATCCCTACATTCATCCACGCCCCACCTGCTCCCAATCCCGCGTACAAAAAAAGTGGCCTGGGGAGACAGACGATTCATAGTGGCCGTATCCAGATTGTGGAATACCCTGCCCTTCACATTATAAACAGTCCATCCTTGATGGTATTCCGAAAACAAATAAAAACATGGCTCTTCAATCAGTAATTCCATCTAGCGTCTCTTCAGCCACGTTCAGCGCCGAGACACCCCAGGGTATTTGCACGCTATATAAATCGTATAAATAAATAAATAAATAAATATGACTACAGGAACATTTCCCCATCAGATGTGCATGATTCCTGAACCACCCGCAATTAGGGTCTTTTCCAGTAGGAATTCCAACGAAGGGTGAGAGCCTTAGGCCTCATAATTAAGCATGGAACAAATGAGTAGATAGGTAGGGTTGTCTTCAGCCCTGACAAAGGCCTTAGACCTATATGGGCTTCAAATGGTGGTCAAAACATGTTGCCATAAACAGGTGATTGAGTAATTGATACTAATACAGGTCCCATGAACTGTTTTTTCTGTGTCCAGGGTACCCAACTAATAAAGGGAATTTCCTTGGGTGTATCCTGAGACATTTTTACTGTTTTTTCTTCTGGATCACTGCTCAGGAATCACAATTTAAATAAGAAAGCTCAACCTTTGTAGAACTCCTACCATGGTGTGGATAGGTGTTGATGATGAAGCATGCCACTATTTAGTGGGCAGAGCATCTACTCCAAAATCTCAGGATTTCCCTCTAGGACCTCACCTTGACAATTCAGCCTAGTTGCTCATATGTGTATAACATTTTATCAACATATATTTAATTCATCAAAAAATGTCATCTAAGAGTTTAGTGATACTTGGCAAACCGAAGACTAGTCAAATATACAAATACTAGATTGCACGTTTCATGAATAAAGAAAAAAGGGATATTTTGTTTAATCTTTTTTAAATAAAGCACACACTCCTCCAAATTAATTTTTCTTTATGACTTTCACCCTATTATACTATACTATATTATACTGTACTATAGATTTTGTAAAGCGCATGGCAACCCAAAGGTATCCCAGCGCTAGTATATATGCACCATATAGAATGGTGAAGACATCTTAGGGCAGTTACTAATTAAATAGTCCGGTTTTAAGGGCTTTTCGAAAGCATAGCTCTTTATTTTTCACTCAGATAGCTATAGAGAGGCTATTCCAGAGCTTGGCTACATTGATGCTGAAGGACTGTCCTCCTCTACTAGCTCTTTTGAGAATGGGGGCAGTCACCAACTGGAGGTTCTAGGATTGAAATGGTCTATTGGGGATGTAGGGGGAGGCAAACTGATGTACAATCGGTGGGTCTTGCCCATGTAAAGCACGGTGGAAAATGCACAGCGACTTGAATTGAATTGCTTGGGTGATGGGGAGCCAGTAAAGTTCTCTCAAGCCCTGTCTAACTGAATGTGATCTAGAGATTCCAAGTATTGTGCATGCAGCCATATTTTGCAAGATGATTTTTCTGTATCACTCCTTTGGGGGACCCCAGGTACAGGGAGTTGTTATAGTCTAAGTGGGAAAGAACAAGGGCCTGTACCACCACCTATCTCGAGTTCTCTGTCAGCAAAGGCAGAATCTTATGCAGCATCATTAACACTCCAAAGCAGATACTTTGGTAGGCTGGGCTTCCATTGTTACAGTGTTTTCTAGCCACATTCCTAGACTTTTTATGACCACCTTAGAGACTGGGGCAAGGCTGAGGCTAGAAGGCCAGCCTAGGACTTGTTGAGTGGTGATGTTGTATCCAAAAATCATTATTTCTGTTTTAGCTCTATTGAGCTTAAGGCACGACTTGTTCATCCAGCTGGCCACCTGCTCGAGGCAAAGGTCTAAGGGTGAAAAAAGAAGGATCCAAGTCTGGGGCAAGAGAGAAAACCAGCTGGGTGTCATCTGCATAGAAAACTAAAGAGATTCCATAGGGGGCTATAAGGCCTGCCAAAGGTTGCAGGTATATATTAAAAAGTGTCAGACTAAGAGAGGACCCCTGCAGGACCCTACAAATGACAGGCATAGTTTCCAATGAGACACCCAGCCAGAAGAGCAGAAAATAAATAGATTAAATCATAAAGGCCCAAAAACCACCAACAGAAGAAAATCATTGCTTGTTTTTTAAAAGGAAATTGCAATATTCATTGATCAACATTCAGTGAGCTGCAAAGGCACCTTTTGAGGCATACTGCATGGATTTTAGAAAGTTTTTTTCTTGAAAACATGTATTTGAAGAGATTTTTTTAATCAGTCATAAAGGTTGACGTCACAGGTTACAGTGAGGAGATATATCACAAGGGAAACAGCCTTTACAACTGATGCATTACCAAACAATGCTTTCACCACACATCATTTACCCTGCAAATGTTTACCACGCATATGCCTTTACCACTCATAGAAAGAATAGATAAGGTAAGGATATGTGTGTGTAGTGTTATGTAAACAGTGATATTGCAGGGGCATAATTTATAGTTAGCTCAGGTAACTATAACTGACGAATTTCAATAGTTTTGAACAAGTGAAATATGAGCCTAACTATAATGTCCCTGTAACTTTTGTTTTTTTTCTGTGAATTTCTAAGGTTTTTTCATTCTATTTCCTAACTATAACATCCCTGTAACCTTTGGCTTTTTCAGTGAATTTCTAAGGGTTTTAAAAAAAAATGTATTTACTAACTATAACGTCCCAGTAACTTTTGTTTTTTTCTGTGAATTTCTAAGGTTTTTTTATTTAAATATTCATAACTGTATCTTTTGACAGTGGTGTGTATGCAGCTGTGTGGTTCTGTGAGTGGGTGTATGAGTGTCGGTGTGGGAGTTTCTCAGTGGCTGTATAGGTCTATGAGTGGCTGTGTAATTAATTTCTGAGTGGGCCTATGAGTGTGTGCATGAGTCTCTGAGTGGGGCTGTGGGTGGGTGTTTCAGTCTCTGGATGAGTCTGTGCATGAGTATCTGAGTGAGTCTGTGAGTGGCTGTGTAAGCCTTTGAGTGGATTTATTTATAAAGTTTTATATAGCGCGAACAAGATCCCAAAGGATATCAGAGCTCTTTACAAAGGATGGAAGGCAGGACATAAATCAAAATAACGACATCAAGTAAGAACACACCATAAGAATAATAGCATAATTCCCAGACAGAAGAATCAAGGATGTGAGTGGATGCATGAGTGTCTGAGTGGGTGCCTCTGAGTAGTTGAGTGTTAGAAATGGGTAGCGTGGTGCAGAGCTGGTGGGCCAAACTCCAGAGGAAATGTGTAAAGCATCCACGCAGCACACACAGGCGGAACACAAGGTACACTAGAAAAAGAGACTCCACACCAGGTTGGGTGAAAAACAGTATATGTATTGTAGAATGAACACATCAGAACGTAATCACAGTTGCATATACAATGTGCCAACTGGCACTAGGTAGCAAGTTACACATGGACTATTTACAGGGCAGTGCCAATCGGGCCGCTGCCAGAACCATCGCTCGTACAGTTAGGATAAATGTAAGTGTGAAGAATAAAGGTAAAGTCCATCACTAAATGCATAACAGCCAGCACCTTCTGGCACGATCATGACCTGGGCGACCTGGTTATAAGTATCAGGCCTAAACATAAGGCATCCTCATTAGCATGAAGCATGAACAATGGCCTAGAAAAACATGTCAGGTCGGCATATAAACACATCATGCGCAAGCCTGGAAGGAAAACATTAGGCACATGACACATGGTCATGGAGGCACACACATATTTGCATAAACCATGGTAACCTCACATTAAACATGCACATTGGCATTGGCATCATCATAAGCATAAAAGCAGTAACATATGAGAGCAGGCGTAATCTAAAACATCCTATTAGGTATCTCATTCGCCTAACCAACCTTCACAATGGGCATAACCATCAAACATCATGGTAATACCGTTAGGCAAAAGTTGCATGAGGCATCTCAATATGCATAAACAACATGAATAACCCATGAAGCAGGAAATCTTTAAGGGAAAACCACTAAGCATCGACCTATGGGCATAAACTTAGTAGGCATGAAGCATTCTCATCAATGTAAACCATGTTATGCCTACATCAGGGTAAAAACGCTAGGCAACATCACATTAG
This sequence comes from Lissotriton vulgaris, assembly GCF_964263255.1. Lineage (NCBI taxonomy): Eukaryota > Metazoa > Chordata > Amphibia > Caudata > Salamandridae > Lissotriton > Lissotriton vulgaris. The sequence goes on along the minus strand of NC_141693.1, from coordinate 895,628,319 downwards.
GCATACACATATGCATAAACCACCTCCTGCGGTTCATGGGGCCGAATCATATTAGAATGGGGCATACAAATGAGGCATTTCATATTTTCACACCTTAGGACAGAACATTAGCAGAATGGTGCATCCATGGTAACCACCAAACATCCTGTAAGCATTAGGGGGAAAGAAACCATTAGCGATATAACCACATGCATTAGGCATAAGCAACATTGACAGTACATTTTATGTAGATACACCTGGAATAGATGCCCCCAAAGTTGCAGATTAGCTTCTGGCGCTACTGCGCCCAGGAAGCCCCTCTTCTGGGACTCTCAGATTAATACTGCCCCAAAAGGTCCCAAAGCGTTGCAGCAGCCCGCTTATGCGGGGCCGCTGGGTGTCCCACAAAAATAATGGCCCAACTGGAGCCCTTCACGGGTCCCACACACAGGTAGCTGCTCGCTGCAGCTGCCCGCTGCCAGGCAGGGCAGCTGGGGGAACAAGCATATCCTCTCCAGTTCCATGAGAAGGACCAAAAGGGGGTGCGGGCATCGACACTGTGCCCCGTTGCCACCCCTCCACCACCAGTCCCCCGCTGAGCCCCTCACTCAACGGGCTCCTCTTACCTTCACTGGAGGGCTCTGGCAGATTCTTCCAACATGCAGGGCTCTCCTCGTTCATGGGGAGCCCTGCCGACGACAGCGACTCCCTCGGCTTCACCTGGGGCCCCTCCTGGGACCTGGAACTATGGCGTGGAGCCCACGAGGCTACAGACGTCTTCTTCTCCCCAGCTGGCTTCCTGCGTGGCTTCCTGGGGGCGCGGCAGTGGGAGCTAATGAGGGTGCAGCTTCTGGGGGGGCGTGACCGATAACGCGGCCAGCGCCCCGGTCGCCTGGCAATGTTCCTCCTGCACCCATGGGACAGGTGGGTCCCTCGCTGAAGCCGCAGCGGCCCTTCCTGGTCTTTGGAGGCCGCGGCGGGGCTCCCCACCAGATCGCTTCTCCTTCCTTTGAGCCCGGGCGGCAGCGGTGATCCTGGGACACAGCAGTGACGGTTCTTCTTGTACTCGGGCCGCAGCGGTAATTTCGGCAATCCAGAGGTGCGGGGTGGCCTCCCACCTTCTGTAAATAAGCAGCTCTCTCTCTGACCGCACGTGGGGTAGGCACCCGCTCACGAATATTGGCAGACGCGGGGTGGGCACCCGCGGGAGAGTGCATGCACGCGGGGTGGGCACCAGCTGCTATAATATGCATGAAGCGGGATCGTCTCCTGCTGGACCGGCAAAACGTGGGGTAGGCACCCGCTGAATTTGCAAGGCATGCAAGGTACACGTGGTGGGCAACCGTGGGTCCAATTCAAAGCACAAATCGGCACACACGAGGCGGCGGCAACCATGCAGCACTCACCAAGCACTAAGTTGCAGGCAGGGAGATAAAGTCAAGCCAGATATAGCACTCCCCAAGGCGCTAGGTCGCACCAGGAGCTTCAGGGACACAAGACAGCTCTCCTCTTCTTTTTGGGACAGGGCCATATAGAGCTTTTCTTCTTGTAATCAAGCGAATAGTCCCACTAGGCGCTAGGGTACAGGTAGGGCACATTTGTAGTGCTTATGAGGCGCTAGGTAGGAGAGCAGCAGGCACTACTGGGCAAGATCAGCGGTCAGTGGGCATTCACCAGAACAGGGCTGTAGGTTCTAGGAACCATCATCCTCTGCAAAGTGGCACTCCTCCTGATACACCAGCCTTTACTCCAGCAGCGGGGCTCTCACTAGCCCTGTGGACAGCAGAGGAGTACAGTTGGGCACAGGGGCCAGCACACAGGCCCATGTGGCGGTACCTCCTGACAGTAGTCCCCACTCATTCAAGTCCACGCTCTGTCTGAGCACATGGCACCCCAGCTCCGCTACTTATATGCGCCTCACCCCACCTACCAGAAAGGGTTGGAAGCTTCTGGAAGGTTCCCTGTGGAACTGGTCCCAACTGGTTTAGGGGGAGGTGTAGAGCACCCTGGGTGCCAGGCTTCCCTCCAAAAGCTGGGGTTGCTGGGAAACAACAACTAGACTGGTAACCCAACTCAAGGCCTCATTAGGATGGTGGATGGACCTGCGTCCATCCGCCACCCCAGAGTAGGAGGGACCCTCCGCAGGGGCAGCGGCGGTCTCTCCGTGCAGATTAGGATGTGACCACCACCCTGGCGGTCACGTCCTGTATATTTAACATTGTGGCAGGTGCTGCTTGAAGCAGCACACGCCGCAATGTTAAATAAAGCATGTATACCTTTGCGTGCACGAAGCTGCAGGCACCGTGTGGTGCCTGCTGCTTCGTGCACGCAAAGGCAGGGGGTACCATAGATACCCCCATGTGCACCCCCCACCCCCTCTTCACCCCTGGGGCCTCACAACGGGCCCCCAAAGAAAAGTCTGTATGCCTTTCCACGGCAGAAATGCCGCCGTGGAAAGGCATAGGACCGCCGTCATCCTAATATGGCTGGCGGTGTCTGATAGACACCGCCAGCCATGTTAGAGCTTTTCCGCCGCGGTCAGAAGGCGACCGTGGCGGAAAAGCGGCAGACGGAAAAAAGATCCCCCAGCCATCCTAATCTGGTGGGGGGTCTTTTTTCTGTCCGCAGCGGTTAATCCGCATCCTCCGGGCCAACGGTGTCTGAGTGAGTCTGTGAGTGGTTGTAGGAGTCTGTGGGTGCTTGCATGAGTCACTCAGTGGATCTTGTGAGTGGGTGTAGGGGTCTCTGATTGGGTCTGTGAGTGTGTGCATGAGTATCTGAGTGGGTCAGTGAGTGTGCATGAGACTCTGATTGGCCTGTGAGTGTTTGAATGGGTCTGTGAGTGGGTGCATGAGTGACTAAGTAAGTCAGTGAGTGGGTGCATGAGTATGTGAGTGAGTCTGTGAGTGGTTGCAATGGATGTCTGAGTAGGTGCATGAGTTTCTTTGGAGGGCTCTGAGAGAGTGAATGAGTGTCTGAGATGGTCTACCATTGTGTTCATAAGTGCTTCAGTGAATCTGTCAGTGAGTGCCTTAGTGTAAAAAAAAATGTATATATATATATATATATATATATATATATATATATATATCGAAACAAAGGTAACCCCTCGGTTGTCCTGTCCTCATGGAAAGAGCCACTCAGCAGGTAAGTGTAATCTTTGCATTTATTAATGAAAGCTGCAGCATTGCATCTGAAAACCGCATTCAAGTGTCAAACAAGTCCATACGCCGACGCGTTTTGTGCGCTGTGGGCACTTCTTCATAGGCGGACTTTTGAAATGGCGCCCAGCATTCCACTGCACCTGAGCTAATTATTACACTCGCTAAGTTGAGCAGAGACACCTCGCACTGTCTTCTGGTCAATTGAGTGCAGTAGAAAATAAAGTTGCTGATGCGTTGTCCTGTTATAGTAAATTCCACAGTGGGTTGATGCAAGTTTATCTTCTGGGAGGCTGCACTGTAAAACTTACACTTAGCTCTTATCTGCAGCTTCAGCTAGTGTAGTTTGAAGCCAGCCTGGACCGTGAAACACAGTGGGGCTCTTTCCGTGGCTGGACTAGCCGCTGCATATCCATCGAAACAAAGGTAACCCCTCGGTTGTCCTCATGGAAAGAGCCACTCAGCAGGTAAGTTTAATCTTTGCATTTATTAATGAAAGCTGCAGCATCGCATCTGAAAACCGCATTCAAGTGTCAAACAATTCCATACGCCGACGCGTTTCGTGCGCTGTGCGCACTTCTTCATAGGCGGACTTTTTAAATGGCGCCCAGCATTCCACGGCACCTGAGCTAATTATGACACTCGCTAAGTTGGGCGGAGACAGCTCGCACTGTCTTCTGGTCAATTGAGTGCAGTGGAAAATAAAGTTGCTGATGCGTTGTCATGTTATAGTAAATTCCACAGTGGGTTGATGCAAGCTTATCTTTTGGGAGGCTGCACTGTAAAACTTCCACTTAGCTCTCACCTGCACCTTCAGCTAGCGTAGTTTGACACCAGCCTGGACCGTGAAACACAGTTGGGCTCTTTCCGCGGCTGGACTAGCTGCTGCATATCCATCGAAACAAAGGTAACCCCTTGGTTGTCCTCATGGAAAGAGCCACTCAGCAGGTAAGTGTAATCTTTGCATTTATTAATGAAAGCTGCAGCATCGAATCAGAAAACCGCATTCAAGTGTCAAACAAGTCCATACGCCGACGCGTTTCGTGCGCTGTCCGCACTTCTTCATAGGCGGACTTTTAAAATGGCGCTCAGCATTCCACGGCACCTGAGCTAATTATGACACTCGCTAAGTTGGGCACAGACAGCTCGCACTGTCTTCTGATCAAATGAGTGCAGTGTAAAATAAAGTTGCTGATGCGTTGTCATGTTATAGTAAATTCCACAGTGGGTTGATGCAACTTTATCTTCTGGGAGGCTGCACTGTAAAACTTCCACTTAGCTCTCACCTGCACCTTCAGCTAGCGTAGTTTGACGCCAGCCTGGACCGTGAAACACAGTGGGGCCCTTTCCGCGGCTGGACTAAGCATGGGCGAATTTTGCGGATCCCGCGTTCGCGAATTTTGCGGATTTGCGAACTCGCAATCCGCAAAATCCGCGAATTCCCGCGAATTTGCGGATTTTTTTTTTTTGTGTTCGCCCGTGTTTCTGCCAGTTCGCGAGGGTTTTTACAATTTCGCAATTTGCGAACTTACCTGTCGGGTCGCAAGTTTCGCGAACTTGTTGTTTCTACGTGTCCAGCCTGTTTGGGACACTCTTCTTCATCACTGCCACTCTCTGTCACCACTGCCACTCTCTGACTACTCATGCCACCCTCTGGCCCACCCATGCCACCCTCTGTTTCATCACAGCACCCTCTGGTTGTCCAGTCAGTGTACATTATTGTGGCAACGCAAGCACACCTTCCCTGCCTCAAGTGACCTGAATTAATTTGGGGCTGATTAATGTGTCACAGAATATTTTTTTAGCTGGCACCTGCTTCCTTAGTGCTTCCTGATTAGTGAACTTTTGCACTTGCTAAGTGCTTTCATTGTTGCAAAATTAGTTACAACACCTGCCCTGCCCCAACTGACAATAATGAATTAGGAGCTGATTAATGGATTTGAACTGCCAGCCTGGCTCCTGCTTGTCTCCCTTAGCTGTAATTCAGGACCTTTGTGGCATATGTGTAACTATTCTGAGGTTCAGAGCAGGGTCACATAATAGTTGCAACTGGCAACTGAACTCTGGAGGGGCCCCTCAGCAAGCACTACAGGAAATGGCTACTAATGATGAGCCTGAACTTTTGAACCTGGTAAGTAGTTTCAGTTTTGATTAGATCGTATTTCTGCAATTTGGCACTTATTCGCGGGGCGCGAAGTTGTACTGGGAAGCCGCGAACTCACGCGAACAGTGCGAGCAGTGCGAGCAAAATCCGCTGCTCGCGGATTTGCGGATTTTGCGGGAGATTCGCGAATCTCGCGGATTGCGAATTTACCGAAAATCCGCTAAATCCGCGAGCGAAACGGATTTTCCGCCCATGCCTAGGCTGGACTAGCCGCTGCATATCCATCGAAACAAAGGTAACCCCTTGTTGTCCTCATGGAAAGAGCCACTCAGCAGGTAAGAGTAATCTTTCAATTTATTAATGAAGGCTGCAGCATCGCATCTGAAAACCGCATTCAAGTGTCAAACAAGTCCATACGCCAACGCGTTTCATGCGCTGTGCGCACTTCCTCATAGGCGGACTTTTGAAATGGCGCCCAGCATTCCACTGCACCTGAGCTAATTATGACAGTCGCTAAGTTGGGCAGAGACAGCTCGCACTGTCTTCTGGTCAATTGAGTGCAGTGGAAAATAAAGTTGCCGATGCGTTGTCATGTTATAGTAAATTCCACAGTGGGTTGATGCAAGTTTATCTTCTGGGAGGCTGCACTGTAAAACTTCCACTTAGCTCTCACCTGCACCTTCAGCTAGCGTACTTTGACGCCAGCCTGGACCGTGAAACACAGTGGAGCCCTTTCCGCGGCAGGACTAGCCGCTGCATATCCATCCAAACAAAGGTAACCCCTCGTTGTCCTCATGGAAAGAGCCCCTCAGCAGGTAAGAGTAATCTTTCAATTTATTAATAAAAGCTGCAGCATCGCATCTGAAAACCGCATTCAAGTGTCAAACACGTCAATACGCCGACGCGTTCATGCGCTGTGGGCACTTCCCCATAGGCGGACATTTGAAATGGCGCCCAGCATTCCACGGCACCTGAGCTAATTATGACACTCGCTAAGTTGGGCGGAGACAGCTTGCACTGTCTTCTGGTCAGTTGGGTGCAGTGGAAAATAAAGTTGCAGATGCGTTGTCATGTTATAGTAAATTCCACAGTGGGTTGATGCAAGTTTATCTTCTGGGAGGCTGCACTGTAAAACTTCCACTTAGCTCTCACCTGCACCTTCAGCTAGCGTAGTTTGACGCCAGCCTGGATCGTGAAACACAGTGGGGCTCTTTCCGCGGCTGAACTAGCCGCTGTATATCCATCGAAACAAAGGTAACCCCTCGGTTGTCCTCATGGAAAGAGCCACTCAGCAGGTAAGTGTAATCTTTGCATTTATTAAGGAAAGCTGCAGCATCGCATCTGAAAACTGCATTCAAGTGTCAAACAAGTCCATACACCGACGCATTTCGTGCGCTGCGCTGTGTTTCGTCCTACTCGCGGGCTCGGCAGTTGGTAGATATAGTTAGGACCTAGTTTCCATAGGAAATCCACAATATTCTATTTGGAATAACTTTGGCGCCGGTTTACGAATCTTAGCGAAATTCTCCAAGAAAATGGCCTGCTCCGCTCCTTCCCTGAAAGTTTGGGGGTGATTCGTCAAGTGGGGGGCGAGAAAAAAGGGGAGCCCCACAACATGTTTTCCCCATGCAATTTTCCATAGGGACCTTTAGCCAGGGCTACAGCCCGAACGGCTGAACGGAATTACACCAAATTTGGCAAAAAGGTAGAGTTCGGTTCGCAGATTGTGCTTTTTGTTAAATGGTGTAAATCTGTTCAGTAGAGTACCTGAGAAAATCAAAAGTAAAATCATAGTGATATCTAGAGACGAAGTACCGTACACTCCGAACCAGGAAGTGTTAGCAGCCATCTTGTGACTCGGTTCTACCGACAGGGAAACAAAGGTGAAAACAAAGAAAAGGGGGCAGGGTAGAAACACCCTGACCTCCTAGGCCTGCTCATACGCATATGGTACACGTACACTGCCGATCCCCCCCAAACAAATTAAGGCACCACTCTGCAAATGCGCCCCCTGGCGCATTTACAGAGGGGCAACTAATTCCCCTTGAATACTGGGGGTCCCTGGGGGCCAAGTAGCCCACCAACAACCTCCAGTATGCGCCAGGGGGCTGCCTTGCAGAGACGTGTAAAGAGGACACACCCCTTTTTACACCTCTCTACAACGCAGCCCCCTGGCACATACTGGAGGTTCTTGGTGGGCTAGTTGGCCCGCAGGGACCCCCAGTATTCAAGCAGAATTAGTTCCCCCTCTGCAAATGCACCAGGGGGCTGCCTTGCAGAGAAGTGTAAAGAGGCCAGGCCCCTTTTTACACCTCTCTGCAATGCAGCCCCCTGGCGCATACTGGAGGTTTCCGGATGGGTTAGTTGGCCCCCAGGGACCCCTAGTATTCAAGGGGAATTAGTTCCCTCTCTGCAAATGCGCCAGGGGGATGCCTTGCAGAGACGTGTAAAGAGGTCACACCCCTTTTTACACCTCTCTGCAAGGCAGCCCCCTGGCGCATACTGGAGGTTCCTGGTGGGCTAGTTGGCCTCCAGGGACCCCCAGTATTCAAGGGGAATTAGTTCCCCATCTTCAAATGCGCCAGGGGCGCATTTGCAGAGTGGTGCAATCCGTCACCTCAAGCTCTTCCCCCCTCCCTGCACCACTCTGTAAACACGCCCCCTGGCGCGTTTGCAGAGGGGAAAGTAATTTCCCTTGAATACTGGGGGACCCTGGGGGCCAACTAGCTCACCAGGTACCTCCAGTAAGCGCCAGGGAGCTGCCTTGCAGAGTGTTGTAAAAAGGGGCGTGGCCTCATTACACCTCTCTGCAATGCAGCTCTCTGGCACATACTGGAGGTTCCTGGTGGGCTAGTTGGCCCCCAGGGACCCTCAAAAAGCAAGTAGAATTAGTTCCCCTTCTGTAAATGTGCCAGGGGGCTGCGTTGCAGAGAGGTGTAAAAAGGGGCATGGCCTCAGAACACCTCTCTGCAAATGAGCCCCCTGGCGCATACTGGAAGTTCCTGCTGGGTTAGTTAACCCCCAGGGTCCACCAGTATGCAAGGGGAATTAGTTCCCCCTCTGCAAACATGCCAGGGGGCTGCCTTGCAGAGAGGTGTAAAAAGGGGCGGGGCCTCATTACACCTCTCTGCAACGCAGCCCCCTGGCGCATACTGGAGGTTCCTGGTGGGCTAGTTGGCCCCAGGGACCATCAATATGCAAGGGGAATTAGTTCCCCCTCTGTCAAGTCAAGTCAAGTTGATTTATATAGCGCGCTACATACCCAGAGGGTCTCAAGGCGCTTGAGGAAGGGTGGGGAATTACTTGTCAAATATCCAAGTTTTAAGTTGCTTTCTGAATGCTAGGTGGTTCTGAGTGAGACGAAGGTGAGTGAAGAGTGAGTTCCAGGTTTTAGCTGCCAGGTAGGAGAAGGATCTACCTCCCATGGTGGTTTTATTGATGCGAGGTACGGTAGCAAGGGCTTGGTTGGAGGATCGTAGCTGGCGGGGGGGGGGGTGTAGAAGGAAAGTCGTGTGTTGAGGCAGTCAGGTCCAAGTTCGTAAAGTGCTTTGTGTGCGTGGGTTAGGAGGCGGAAAGTAATCCTCTTATTGACGGGCAGTCAGTGGAGTTTTTTCAGGTGGCTGGAGATGTGGTCTTTACGCAGGATGTCTAGTATGAGTCTGGCTGATGCTTTCTGGATGCGTTGGAGTTTTTTCTGGAGTTTTGCGGTGGTACCGATGTATAGGGTGTTTCCGTAGTCCAGGCGGCTTGTAACCAGTGCATGGGTGACCGTTTTTCTGGTTTCGGTGGGGATCCAGCGAAATGTTTTTTTGAGCATGCGAAGAATGTTGAAGCAAGATGATGAGACGGCGCTGACCTGTCTGGTCATCGAGAGTGAGGAGTCTAGGATGACGCCCAGGTTCCGTGCGTGGTCCGTCGGGATGGGTGCTTTTCCAAGGGCCTCTGGCCACCAAGAGTCATCCCAGGCGGAGGGGGAGGTTCCTAAGATAAGGACTTCTGTTTTGTCTGAGTTCAGTTTCAGACGGCTGTGCTTCATCCACTCGGCTACTTCTTTCATTCCTTCATGTAGGTTGGTTTTGGCGGTGTTAGGGTCTTTGGTGAGTGAGAGGATCAGTTGAGTGTCATCAGCGTAGGAGATGATGTTGAGGTTGTGTTGGCGTGCGATGGCTGCGAGGGGGCTCATGTATACGTTGAAGAGGGTGGGGCTGAGTGAGGATCCTTGTGGTACGCCGCAGATGACTTCAGTGGCCTCTGACTTGAATGGTGGGAGGCGGACTCTCTGGGTTCTTCCGGTGAGGAACGAGGTGATCCACTCCAGTGCTTTTCCTTGGATTCCGATGTTGTAGGAGGGTGCTGTGACAGACAGTGTCGAAGGCGGCGGAGAGGTCGAGTAGAATGAGGGCCACTGTTTCTCCGTTGTCCAGTAGAGTTCGAATGTCGTCTGTTGCTGCGATGAGGGCGGTCTCCGTGCTGTGTTTGGCCCGGAAGCCGGACTGTGAGGAGTCGAGGGATTTGTTGGTTTCGAGGAAGGCGGCGAGCTGGTTGTTGACAGCTTTCTCTATGACTTTGGCTGGGAATGGAAGGAGCGAGATGGGGCGGTAGTTTTTGAGTTCAGTGGGGTCAGCTGTGGGTTTTTTCAGAAGGGCGCTGAGTTCGGCGTGTTTCCAGCTTTCCGGGAAGGTGGCGGAGTTGAGGGAGCAGTTGATGACGTCTCGGAGGTGCGGTGCTATGATGGAGTCTGCTTTGTTGAAGATGTGGTGAGGGCATGGGTCTGTGGGGGATCCTGAGTGGATGGAGTTCATCAGGCGGATGGTGTCCTCAGTGGAGATTGGGTTCCAGTTGTTAAGGATGTTCAAGGGGGGTGCCAGGGGGCTGCGTTGCAGAGAGGTGTAATGAGGCCCTCCCCTTTTTACACTTCTCCGCAAGGCAGCCCTCTGGCACATTTGCAGAGAGGGAACTAATTCCCCTTGAATACTGGGGGTCACTGGGGGCCAAGTAGCCCACCAACAACAGCCTTGCAGAGACATGTAAAGAGGACACACCCCTTTTTACACCTCTCTGCAAGGCAGCCCCCTGGCGCATACTGGTGGTTCCTTGTGGGCTAGTTGGCCCCCAGTATTCAAGGTTAATTATTTTCCCCTCTGCAAATGCGCCAAGGGGTTGCCTTGCAGAGACGTGTAAAGAGGCCACGCCCCTTTTTACACTTCTCTGCAAGGCAGCCCCCTGGCGCATACTGGAGGTTCCTGACCACCTAGGCCTGCTCAGGGGGTCAGGCCCAAAAAAAAAATAATATATTTTTTTAAATCCCGGGATGCGCGCAGAGTACACGTACTCTGCCGATCCCCCAAAAAACCATTAAGGCACCACTCTGCAAACGCGCCCCCTGGCGCATTTGCTGAGGGGAAATAATTCCCCTTGAATACTGGGGGTCCCTGGGGGCCAAGTAGCCCACCAGGAACCTCCAGTGTGGCTAGGGGGCTGCCTTGCAGAGACTTGTAAAGAGGCCACACCCCTTTTTACACCTCTCTGCAAGGCAGCCCCTGGCGCATACTTGAGGTTCCTGGTGGGCTAGTTGGCCTCCAGGGACCCCCAGTATTCAAGGGGAATTAATGCCCCCTCTGCAAATGCACCAGGGGGCGCGTTTGTAGAGTGGTGTAATCCATCACCTCAAGCCCTGCCCCCTCCCTGCACCTCTCTGCAAACGCGCCGGGGGGGAAGTAATTTCCCTAGAATACTGGGGGGTCCCTGGGGGCCAACTAGCTCACCAGGTACCTCCAGTAAGTGCCACGGAGCTGCTTTACGGAGTGTTGTAAAAAGGGGCGTGGCCTCATTACACCTCTCTGCAATGCAGCTCCCTGGCGTATACTGGAGGTTCCTGGTGGGCTAGTTGGCCCCCAGGGACCCCCAATATGCAAGGGGAATTAGTTCCCCTTCTGTAAACGTGCCATGGGGCTGCGTTGCAGAGAGGTGTAAAAAGGGGCGTGGCCTCAAAACACCTCTCTGCAACGCAGCCCCCTGGGCCATACTGGAGGTTCCTGCTGGGCTAGTTGAACCCCATGGTCCACCAGTATGCAAAGGGAATTAGGTCCCCCTCTGCAAACACGCCAGGGGGCTGCCTTGCAGAGAGGTGTAAAAAGGGGCGGGGCTCTTTACACCTCTCTGCAACGCAGCCCCCTGGCGCATACTGGAGGTTCCAGGTGGGCTAGTTGTCCCCCAGGGCTCACCAATATGCAAGGGGAATTAGTTCCCCCTCTGTAAACGTGCCAGGGGGCTGCGTTGCAGAGAGGTGTAAAAAGGGGCGTGACCTCAGAACACATCTCTCCAACACAGCCCCCTGGCGCATACTGGAGGTTCCTGCTGGGCTAGTTGGCCCCCAGGGTCCACCAGTGTGCAAGGGGAATTAGTTCCCCCTCTGCAAAGGTGCCAGGGGGCTGCCTTGCAGAGAGGTGTAAAAAGGGCTGGGCCTGATTACACCTCTGTTCAACGCAGCCCCTTGGCGCATACTGGAGGTTCCTGGTGGGCTAGTTGGCCCCCAGGGACCCCCCAGTATGCAATGAGGCCACGCCCCTTTTTACACCTCTCTGCAACACAGCCCCCTGGCGCATACTGGAGGTTCCTGGTGGGCTAGTTGGCCTCCAGGGACCCCCAGTATGCAAGGGGACTTAATCCCCCAACTTAGAACGTCTACGGGGCGCGTTTGCACAGTGGTGAAGGTTGGGGGCGGGCTTGAGGTGATATGTGTGCAAACATGCCCTGTGGGGCGTTTTAAGTTGGGGAATTAATTCCTCTTCAATCCAGAGGTCCCCTAGGGGCCAACTAGTCCACCAGGTACCTCCATTAAGCACCACAGAGCTGCGTTGCAGAGTGTTGTAAAAGGGGGGCGTGCACTCTGAACACCTCTCTGCAACACAGCTCCCTGGCGCATACTGGAGGTACCTGGTGGGCTAGTTGGCTCACAGGGGACCTCAGGATTGAAGAGGAATTAATTCCCCAATCTAAAACGCGCCACAGTGCGTGTTTGCACAAGTCACCTTAGGCCCCGCCCCCTTCCTTCACTATTGAAGACAATATTCCTCTAAAATCAGCGAAACTACGAATTCCGATTTACTCACTGTTATCACGGGAGAGGTTGGTGCTGCATCTTTGAGCCCAGTACGGACCCTGAAAAGTAAATCTAAGCGTACTTACCAGTAACTTGTACTTCCTTCCATAGGAATCTATTGTGGGGTTTTCACCAGAAAAGTTTCTAAGTGTCTATTTTAAACGTACACATATTCCTTTAAAATCAGCTGAACTACGAATTCCGATTTACTCACCTGTTATCCGGAGAGACCTCAGTGCTGCATCTTTCAGCCCACTACTGATCCTGAAAAGTAATTCTAACCATACTTACAGTAACTTGAATTTCCTTCCATAAGCCAACATTGACTGGTTTCACTTGGAAATTCTTCTAAGTGTGGAGTTTTGGAACTTTAAAAAATTCCTCTAAAAGCAGCCGAACTGTGAATTTCGATTTACTCACCTGTTATCAGGAGAGACCTCAGTGCTGCATCTTTCAGTTCAGTACTGATACTGAAAAGTAATTCTAACCATACTTACCAGTAACTTGAATTTCCTTCCATAGGAATCAATTGTCTGGTTTTCACCAGAAAAGTTTCTGTGTCTATTTTCACAAACTAAAAACATTCCTAAAAAATCGCCTGTATGACTTAAATACATTCTTTCAACTGTTTACAGGAGATGCACCAGTGCTGGAACCAAGATCCACCACTGAGTAAGAAAAAGTAATGATAACACTACTTACCTGCTAAGTGAATTTCCTCCCATAGGATAAAATTGGTGATTCTATGTGAAAAAGTGTCAAATTTTAAAATACAATAATATTCCTTAAAAATCACTACTATAACTAAAACACTTTTACGCAACCGTTTACAGGAGATGTACAAGGACTGAATCTAGGATCCAATCCTGTGGTTAGAAAAGTAATCCATTAAGTAACTAATTGCATTTAGCTAGAAAAACACATTGAGGTCAATGTTACATTGTGTTTGAAATTGTGTTGCCCATTGCAACAACTGTAACTATTGTACTTAAAAGTCTATTGCCTATTTGCAAAGTATTTAAACCACAGTAATTCATTCTGAGAAAGTATATTTTGTAATGTAATGTATAATGTAATTACAATGTAATTTAAAAAATAAAATATCTAAAAATAAATAGTTTAAAAAATGGTGTAAATCAGTATAAAAAAATATAAAAACATTAATACATTTAAAAATAGTCATTTACAAAACCTTCGAAATTCACTGAAAAAAACAAAGGTTTCAGGCCTGATTTAGTTAGGAATTAGCATTTAAAAAACCTTTGAAATTCACTGAAAAAAACATAGGTTTCAGGCCTGATATAGTTAGGAATTAGCATTTAAACAACCTTTGAAATTCACTGAAAAAACCATAGGTTTCAGGCCTAATATAGTTAGTGATGGAGCAAGGTAAAGAACAAAATGTTGTTCAAACTTGTGAAGTTAATCTCTCATAACAAAGTAATCAGATTAATAAGCTTGTGGTGAAATTATTAATCAACTTAGTTTAAGAATGCATCTATCATTACATGTGGGAAAAACAAATGTGCTTTTTGTTGCATACGCAAAGAGAAATAATAAACTAACCTTGTCTATTGTCTTTGTCAGTATTAAATGCGGCAGTTAAATTAATGGCATGTGCTTATTTTATGTGCTTATGTTATGTCTCTCTGTGATAAAAAGCTCATGTAGTTCCTGCGGTTCGAAAAAGGAGAAGTAACTATAATGCTGCCTTTATGTGCTTCTGCTAGGTAACATAATTAACAGGATTTATTAGTAAAGGGGGAGGGTAACAGAATGGGTCTCAATTCTTTAATTAATTGATGTCTTGTGTTTGTTTAATAATAGTTTCCAAAGTGAGACCTTAAGTTGGTTCTGAAAACATGGCTGACAGAGCTGCAGACGCGAAACCTTGTCCAGAGTGGAACAATTGCACATGCGCAGCAGTGAAGATTTTATTTACTGCGATGACACTGTGAATTAAAGATCAACTCTGGGGTCGCGTTGAACGTGCTCGTGAAGAGATAGCTCAAGGACAGGAATTTGATGTGTCTGCCAAGGTTAGGAAGTAAACGTCCGAGGCTCGAGTAAAGTATCATTCTTGAGGAAATCGAAGACGTGGAAATGAAAGACAATGGGCCTTATATGAAGCCCGGACTTGGTCAAGAGTTGGTGGTGACATAACCATTCTTAATCATGGACTGACACTGGACAGCCAATGAGAATCATGGAATTGTCGAAAAGAATGTAAAATGTAGAAAGTTTAGTTAGAGAGAAAGGTATAAAGTCTGACACTCTGGGCAAGGAAACAACTCTTACTTTCGGATTCCTGAGTGTCGAGACATGCTGATGGACCTTTGGCACATGTAAGGACAGCAGACTTTAAACGATTTTTTCCTTTTTAGGTGAAGCAAGAAATAGATAGGGAAATAGATTTTAGGGAATGGGAACTGTTATTTTGCTAATATTTCATGATTCTGAGCTTACCTTTGAATGTCAGTTTTTAATTCATTTCCTTATTAAAATGCTGCTTTCTTAATTACTTATGAAATAAAGATTTAAAACGTTAATGCCTTTTTCTTTATAAAAAATAAAAGCTAATAAAATTAGATTTGAAGAAGACAAGCTGGTCTTGTTTATTCATGGTCTAGTTGCCATTAGTTGATCCAATCGCCTTAGTGATCTGCTTAATAAATAATTAATATTTAAAACCATGGTAAAGATGATAAACTGCAGTTGTATATAATAGTGTAAATAATTAGAGAGTAAATTTATTAATCAGACCACCTGATTCAGTTGCTCAGAAATTGTCTCATTGGTATTATGGGCCTTTATATGTGTTTTGTGATTAATGGTGAGTATTGAGGTGTTAGGTAGTGTTTATGAGACAGTTTTTCAATAGGAGCGCTGGATCAATTACTTGGTAGCAGAGTTATGGTTTCTATGGTAACTAGCATGCTACATGGTAATTACATAGGATTGATGTCTAAAACATGTTAAGTTTGTTTAGTTGTTATATGTAGTCGAAAGGTTTTGTCCAGCAGTGTGAAAATTCCTAGTTATTGTGCCGGCATGAGAAGTGTGACAGGTAAAGTTACACAGTGCATTTGTTCTGTTTCAAAATAGTGGTATTGTTGTATATCACTAGTGTTGTGGTCGTACAGCACAAGTTTAGGGATCTTAGGTGTGTAAGGAAGAATGTATAGTGAGGATTGTCTATGAAATTGTAACTTTCGAGTATAGGGACTTATGTCCAGTTTTAAAACTCATATGTGAAAAGAGTAGTAGAATCTATCTAAACTTGAGTGAAGGGTAAGGAAGCGTTGTCTATCTTACTGATGTGTGAGGATTTCTATTGGTGGGTTAAAGTCCTACTGAAGATTTATGTATGCATGGTTAGGGATTTTTCCGTATGAATGTGTGTAAATGAATTTGTAATTTACTATTGAGTGGAACTCTAAATTGTCTCTAAGGAGGTGTAAAAATCTCTGTATGTGCATTTAGAGAGAAACAAATTCATTATTATTTGCTAGAAGGGTAAATTAGCCTTACTTTATCGACGAATTTATATATTCTGTGAGAATAGCGTTGCCTATTTCATGCGAAAAGAATACCTGAATGTTTGAGAAAACTATCGCTTTATTTTAGCGAAACAGACAAATGGTTTGTTTTTGTGGAGTTGTTAACTGGATTTAATTGAAAGTTTTGTAAATATGGCGCTGTGAAATTTTTTTGTAAAGGAGGGGTCAGTTTAAGGAGTGAGAGACAGAGAAGCTGCAGCGGTAGCATACGTCACTAGTGTCGCGCTGTGATTGGTTAACATACGTCAGAGTATTCGCGCAGCTGATTGGCTTATCCTGAAAAACAGTAATTCTATTGGTTGAGCAATATAGTGACGAAGCTTAACCTGATTGGTTTGTTGGTGAGTTTCGCGCACGGATTGGTTGGTGTTGCGGAAAAACAAGGAAGTTGTTACAATCTTTTCTGACGTAAGGGAAAGAGTTTAAAAACATGGATTACTATTTTATGAAAGAGAAAAAGAAGCTTTCATGGTTTCAGAAACTGAAAAATAAATTTAAACCTGATAAAGAAATTTCAACGCGAGGCGGAAGATTAATTCATAAGTACAAAACACTTGCAGCTTATATGTTGGGTGAATATGGTTATCATACCTGTCTTTGGATTGAGAATTGGATGAAATATACTGAAAATGATGGTGTATTAGCGTGGCCAGAAGATGGATCATTTAACATAGCGGTTTTGATAAATTTAAGAGATAGAATGATGAAGCTTGTACCAAGGCCTAGACCTACACAATTTGAATCTTTAGTTGAATGGGAAGATGAAATGCATGAATTAGAGCGAGAGAGCAGAGGAGTATTGAGAGGAACAAGATTAAGTCTTGATAGAGAAACACATCAGGATAGAATGCGTCGATGGAGAAGCGCAGACATGTGTGATGGCTTGTATCCAGTGAGACTAATTGATGAAGTAATTGGACGAAAGTGTACCAAAAAGACAAATAGAATTAGTGAAGAAAGTGATTCAGAGGATGCGGTATTAGAAGACATTTATACTAAGAAACCGCCACCTTATCAACCAGTTTGTACATGGACTTCTCCAAGTGCCCCACAAAGAGAAATTATTGATGAGGCATCCCCTGAAACAAATCCGAATAACAGAAAGACACCTGAAAGAGTAGAAACAGGACGTAATTCAAATATATCAGGAGAAAATAGTAATTTTACTGAAACTCCAGTTCAAAGAAATGAAACCCCAAGAAGTGGAATCAGAGCAGAAAGGTATGAGGGATTACCATTAGCAGATACCTCTGAATATATTCGTTCAGCAAATGAATTAATACAGCAATTAACTAAAAGCATGGAAGCAGTAACAGTACCTGTAACGATTGGACCTGTTCTTCCGGTGTTTGATCAAAAAGAAATTAGACATTCAGCTTTAACTGTTCCATTAAATTCAGAAATACAGAAAGTGACAGAAAAATTTTATTCGGACTTGACTGAAATACATCAAGAGAAAATGATGATGCCTGACTTAACTTTTAATCAAAGTTTGTCATGTAAAACTTCAACTGGTGCAGATTCTGATTCTGGTTCTCCAGAAAAGAGTTTGAGTAAAATAGATTTAACGCAAACCCCAGAATGTAAATTACTTGATGTTGGAAAATTGAAAGAAGATTTAGAGGAATTATTAATTGGTACAATTGGAACTGACAGTTTGAAGGCATATCAGGATGATGAATTATTATGTATTTGCAAAAGCATAACGTGGAAAACAAAAAACAAATATGATCAATTAGAAGATATGGCTTCTGAATTAGAAGTGGATTTAAGTAAGCAGAAGAATCTGCAGAAAAATTGTAGGGTGGATTTCTCTGAAAAAGACATTGAAAATATGAATACCTCAGGAAGAATCACTCATATAAAAGATTTAATCATAATTTTGAGAAAATTGGGTGAATTAAGTAAATGGAGAGCGAAATGGACTAAGAAAAGAGATGAAGACAGAACAAGTTTAGCCTTTCCTGTCAGAGAAAAGGAAAAAGTAGTAACTGAGTTCCCAATGAGAGAAATAGCAGGAGGAGGGTATGTACATGTCCCTTGGACAAGACAGGACATTTTGCTGTTCACAAATGATTTTCCAAGATTAAGAGAAAAACCTGTGGAATGGTATCGACAGGTAGAAAGATTTGTGAAAGTTTCAAAAGTTTTGTGGGTTGATCTCGATGGTTTATTTGACATAGTTGTTCCATCAGATCTTTGGACAGAATGTAAAACTGCTATAGATTGGCCTAGTGAAGAATATGAACGAGATAAAGTAACAGGTACTCCTTCTGCAGAAGTAATGAGAAAGTACGAACAAGTAATTGTTTTTTGAAAAATAAGATTCCTCCAAAAGAGATAGATTGGGTTAAAATTGACAGAACAATCCAAGAATCGAAAGAATCAGTACATTCATTTAATGAAAGAATACTGCTGGTATTTAAACAATACAGTGGTTATGAACATTTAAGTGAGAAGGACATGAGCCATTTTATATACAGATTTGTATATGGCTTGAGACCTGAAATTAGTGAAATGGTAAGAACTGGAATAGTTGGTTGGCAATCACACACAGTAGATGATATTTTGAGAAAAGCAAAATACTGTAGTGATGGGATAGAAGCTAAACAAAAGAAGCTGAAAGAAACAGCTATGTGGGCACAGGTGAAAGTGGCTGAACAACAAATAGCAACTTTGGGAAATAAAAATGATGAACAGAATCAAGGAAAATGTAAAGGTAATTATAATAAACCAAAAGTGATGGGAAATATAGAAGAGTTAAAACAGAAACTCCCATGTTTTAATTGCGGCGAAATTGGACACTGGAAGCGTGAGTGTAAGAATCCGCCCAGAATTCATTTAAAAAATACATTATTAAATCCACAGATGCAGAATGAGATAAATGAGCAGGAACAGCTACAGCGACAGGTAGTGATTCAGCAAAGTCAGTTACCACAACCGCCACTTCCAAACTGTGTAAATGTGCAGAGATACAGTGCAGAAACAGGATTCAGCAGAGGTGAATAGGTAAACAGATCACTAAGAGTGAATGTGTCGAATGTGTCTCAACAATATTGGTTGAAAGAAGATGGAGGGAGTGAATCTGAAGATTACTTCTGAAGGTGCCTGAGAGAGGAGGAAGAGTGTGTGCTTGGAGCCACTCTTGAGGTAGATCAATCTGGTCCATTTGTAAATGGTAAAGTGAATGATGTAGAAATTACTTTCCTAGTGGATACAGGTGCTACCCGTTCCACTGTTAGATCAGTGGAAATAGAAAACCTTCCTCTCTCTGGTGAAAAAATCCAAGTAGTAGGTGTAGCTAATCAGCAAATAAAAACAGATTTAACTGAACCAGTTGAAGTTGAAATAGGTAAATTTAAAGACATGCACAGATTCGTAGTTTGTGATAGCAGTCCTGTAAATATTTTAGGAAGGGATATTCTTTGTAAAATGAACTGTGCAATATATTGCTCACCGGAGGGTATAGAGCTTCAAACTCCAGAAGAAGATGGCCTTTACAAATTAACAATGTCAATGGTTGAGGCAGAAGAAAGCAAATTATTTCCTGTGTTTGATAAAAATAATTTACCTGAAGAATTAAAGGACACAGTGAAT
This sequence comes from Lissotriton vulgaris, assembly GCF_964263255.1. Classification (NCBI taxonomy): domain Eukaryota; kingdom Metazoa; phylum Chordata; class Amphibia; order Caudata; family Salamandridae; genus Lissotriton; species Lissotriton vulgaris. Next base: position 895,608,816 of record NC_141693.1, on the reverse strand, counting down.
GAAAAATTTGGGATTTTACTGGAGATGAAATGGACCTGGTGAAAAATGTAGATCCAGTACAAAAAACAGTAAAACAAGTAGCAGATTATCCAAACATTCCTCAGTATAAAATGAAAGCAGAAGTGATTGAGAGTAATTCCTGTGATAGACAAATTCATAAAATAAGGTGTTTTAAAAGAAATCGAGAGTAGCCCATGTAATTCACCAATTATGGGGATCAAAAAGCCAAATGGAACTTTCAGAATTGTTCAAGACCTGAGAAAGGTTAATAAAATTGTTGTTCCATGTTGACCGGTTGTACCAACCCCAGCGGTAATTTTATATCAGATTCCGCATAATGCAGAATGGTACACAGTTATTGATCTATGTAATGCATTCTTTACTGTTCCATTGCATCCAGAGAGCCAACAAAGTTTTGCATTCCGGTTCCAAGAGCGTATTCTAGCATGGTGTAGAATCCCTCAAGGGTACACCGAAAGTCCATCTATTTTTAATCAATTGCTAAAGAAATCATTGGAGAATCTAGATTTACCTGGAAAATCTATGCTAGTGCAGTATATTGATGATCTCCTTATAGCTGCAAAAACAAGAGATAATTGTGTAACAGATACTATTACTCTTGTAAATCATTTGGCAGATGAGGGACATAAAGTATCACCTGCAAAATTACAGTTTTGCAAACAAGAAGTAAAATATCTTGGTACAGAATTGCAAAAGGAATCAGACAAGTGACAACAGAAAGAATAAAAATGATTCAAGCAATGCAACCTCCAAAAACACAGAGACAGGTTAGAATGTTTCTAGGAATGGTAGGTTATTGTTGTCAATGGATTAGTGGATTTTCAGTAATTGCAAAGCCACTGCAGAGACTGACAAAAGCAGACATAAAAGACCCAATTAGCCTAACAGAAACTGAATTAGAAGCTTTTGAACAGTTAAAGAAAAGTTTGTGTGAAGCTCCAGCATTGGGAATGCCTGATTATGAAAAAGAATTTGAGCTGTATTGCAGTGAAAGAGAAGGATGTGCATTATCAGTTCTGATTCAAAGACATGGAAGACTGAGAAAGCCAATAGCATATTTCTCAGCTGTTCTTGATCCTGTTGCAAAAGCATTACCAGGTTGCTTAAAAGCAGTAGCTGCAACAAGTGTAAGTCTGGAACAAAGTGAAGGAATAATTATGGGATTTCCTGTAAAAGTATATGTACCACACTCAGTTGAAATTCTTCTCACTAGAAGCAAAACACAGCATTTGACAAGCAATAGATTGATGAAATATGAAAAGGTTATACTTGGATCAGACAATGTTTCAATTGCAAGATGTGTGAATTTAAACCCTTCTACATTATTACCTGACACATCTGAAATAGAAATCAGGGATGAGGTTGATCATGAATGCCTGGATGTATTAGAATATTGCACTAAACCAAGACAGGACATTAAAGATGTCCCTTTGTCTGAATCAGATTATGTTTTATTTGTTGATGGTTCATGCTTAAGAACAGATTAAGGTGTTCTAAGTGCAGCATATTCAGTGTGCACAGTTGCAGATGTGATTGAAGCTTCCTCTCTCCAAGGAATTCGTTCAGCTCAAGTAGCAGAATTAATTGCTTTGATTTGTGCATGTGAATTGGGAAAAGAGCAAAAGATTACCATAGTGACTGATAGTCAATATGGTTATGGTGTAGTCCATAACTATGGCCAGCTCTGTTCTCAAAGAGGTTACTTAACTTCTGCGGGATCACCAATAAGAAATGCTCAATTAATCAAAAGATTGATTGACGGAATTCAGTTACCAGAAAAAATTGCAGTAGTTAAATGTACAGCTCACAAGAAAGAAGAGGATTACATAACAAAAGGAAACTCATATGCTGACTCAATTGCAAAATTCTGTGCAAAACATAATGTGTCAGTTAATCGGAAAAAAGAAAATTAACATGTTTTGAACTCACTTATGCTAATATCTGTAGTTGAGACTTGGCAGGGAGTAAAACAATTGCAAGATGAAGCAAGTGACGAGGAGAAAGACTTTGGTTAAAAGCAGGATGCAGACAAAGAGAAGAGGATGAGGTTTGGGTTTACAAAGATGACAGAGCAGTTATGCCAGACAGTATGATTTCTGACATGGCACACATGTACCATGGTCCAGGACATATTGGAAGAGATTCCATGATCAGGTTATTTAGGCAAATATGGTAAAATCCAAAATTCTGAATAATTGCAGAGTCCCTTTGTCAGAGATGTCTTATCTGCCAGCAGATCAATCCAAACAGAAAAACTGTTGTGAGCATGGGAACCATAGGACGGGAGGGTGGTCCATTTACCAGAATACAGCTTGATTTCATTGACATGCCGCCGCATAACAAACTCAGATATGTCTTGGTGATAATCTGTTTGTTTTCAAGATGGGTAGAAGCGTTTCCAACACGTCACAATGATTCAGTTGCTGTGGCAAAATTGCTTTTGAGAGAAATCATACCAAGGTATGGTTTCCCAGTGACGGTTGAAACAGATCGCGGCACACATTTTGAAAACAGATTGCTAAAATTGATTTGTGAAGCATTGGATATGAAACAAAAATTACATTGTGCTTACAGACCAGAAGTATCGGGTGTTGTTGAGCAAGTGAATGGTACAATAAAAAACAGAATAGCTAAGATGAGCTTAACAACAGGAATGAAGTGGACAGATGCACTTCCACTTGTTTTGATGTCTTTGAGAACATTCCAGATAGAAAATCAGGATTAAGCCCCCATGAGCTTGTAATGGGCAGGGTCATGAGGCAAGCATTTGTTCCAGTTGATAAATTACTGAGCATAAATGATAGCGTCATTATGGATTACTGCAAAAATCTATCTGACGTGGTGACTTCTGTGTTCCATCATGTAGGAACTGAAGTATTTTCAAAAGAGAAAGAACAATCTCATGATCTGTTACCAGGAGACTGGGTAAGCACAAAAGTTCATCGAAGAAGAAATTGCCTAGTACCAACGTGGCAGAAGGCAAGACAGGTGATATTAGTCACAAGAAATGCAGTAAAGTGTAAGAGATTGAAAAGATGGATTCATGCTAGTCATACCATACGTGTTTCAGCACCTGAGAATCCCGACGAAGGTGATGCAACAGCTGATTCAGATTCAGAAGAAGAACCTGAAAGAAATCCAGATCCTGAAGATCAACAAGAAAGTCGACATCTGGAGAATTCAAATGAAAATGAAGCACTGAATGAAGAAAACGAAGAGATTGTAATACAAGACTCTGAAGAGGAAAATGGCAAAAATGTGCTAGATCAAATAGCAGAAGAGGAAACTGAACAAGAAGTGATTCAAGATCAAGATCAGGAGAATATTGAAAAGCAGATTGGAAGCTTTGGAAGAAGGTGAATTGGAAGTAATAGAAGAAGAAGAAGAAGAAATTCCAGGTACCAGCTATAAGGATGTTGTTCCTAACAAAGTGAAACTGCAGAGTAAAGAAGTACCTGAATCTGAAGGAGAAGATTCTGACACAGTAAAACTGATTATTGATGAATCAGCTGATAACACAGAAAGTGAAACAGATGAAAGTGGAGACGAATTGAAAGTGAAAAGATCAAGGAAAAGAGCTTGGAGAGTGGAATATAATTTACCGGAACCAAAAAGGAAGTTAACAAGAAAAGGAGACAATTGGCCAAAAGAAACTGAAGGCCTAAAATTTAAATTAGTGAAAAAAGCAAAAGAGCAGGTGAGTGAGATCACAAGTCAAAAAGAAGAAGACTTAAATAAGAAACAACAAGTAGAAAAGAAAATAGAAGTGATAAACAGCAGAGCAAAGAGAATATTAAGGCCAAATCAGAAGTACAAATCACTTATATAATTATACCACCAGTAGTAGAAGTAAATAGTAGTCAAGAAAATTTTGATGATGAAAGTGATAACGATTGAATTTATTGATTAGGTGACACAAGGTTGAAGAAATTGTGTTAGGAGACACAAGGTCGAAGAAATTGTGTTAGCTGGAAAACACATTGATGTATGACATAAGGTCGAAGAAAAACGGTTAGAAAATAAAGTTATCTGTTAAAAGAAAAAAAAGAGGGGAGTATAATGGTAATTTTTAATTTTTGTTTAAAGCTAAAGATGCCTTATACAAATAATAATTCGAGATGCTCAATTCTTAAAAGATGTTGCAAATTGTCTTCAATATGTGCAATTATGATAATTTTAGTTTGGTTAATTTTAGCTGTCATTTTTCCTTTTGGAATAGACAAAGAAATATATTAAGTTAATATGACTAGCAAAGTTGTAGTGAATCAAGAAAAAGATGTTAAGACTAATAAAATTATTGTGCATAAACCAGAGATTCATCAAGATAGATCTGTGCGAGATTTTTTTAGCAATACCTTTTCAAGGCTTTTATCTGAATATGTTAAGGTGATGGACGCAAAAGATTGCTATATTTGTGTGAAGTTACCTACTTCTGTGTCTGAAGGTATCACATATAATATGCTTCCACTTACTTATGGTGTAACCTGTAGTGTAATAGACAGTTCATTTTATAAAACCGGGCGTTTGGGGTATTTTTACTCTGATTTTGATGAGATTTTTGCAAATTTAAAAGTTGAAAATAATTTGAATAAAGTGAGACCTGCTAAAAAGAGAGGGAGTTTTTCCTACCGACTAGTGAACTTACTTATGAGTATGCTTTTAGAATTAATTTAACATGTAAATTGAGAACAGAAGAGAAAACGTTCTTAAATATGGTGGAAGAGTGAAGGGCTATTTACAAGCGGAATGAGATGTTGAAAACTACTAAGTCAAAATTTTGGCAGATTGAAGATGAAAAGCTCAATGTTGTATAAGAAGAGATAATACTTTATATGATAATTATTTTGTAGGTGCAAGTCAATGTGAAGATACTTATCGTATTATAGGAGGTTGGGGATTTAAAGAGGCAAGGATCCAATTTTTCCTGGAATTTATTTTGTTTGTGGGAATAAAGCCTATTACAATCTCCCAGACCACTGGTAAGGGACGTGTTATGTAGGTTTAGTCTTTCCAAAGATTTTTCATGTAGATAGAAATGCAAAAGGATCATTTGAAATTGGCAATCATTTGAATAGATTTAGAAGGGAAAGCTTTTCAGAAATTTTGGGAGACATATTTGGTGCACTAATACCTATGGTAGGAATAGCCCTGAATGCAAGAAAAATCAGAAAAATGTCCACAATTGTTGATAGATTATCAACAGATACTGCAAATGGATTTCAATTAGTGAACACAGAACTTGTTGCCATGAGAACCATGGTAGAATCGTCTTGCACTAGACATTCTGCTGGCAAAAGAGGGTGGAGTCTGTGGAATTTTGCATATTCAACATTGTTGCACCTACATACCTGACAAATGTCAGAATATAGAGTTGTACATAAAAAATATTACCGAATTACATGAGGAGGTAGAACTTTTAGAAGATGAGAGTTTTTCAGAACGCTTATGTAAAAGATTTGAAGTAATTAAGCACTGGTTTCAAGAGATTGGTAGTTCAATTATAGGCAAAATAGTTTTTCCTTTAATAATCATAGCTATAGTGATACTTTTGTTAAAAATTAGTTGCATGATACACAAGAGAAGAAAACATGTAATAGAAAAGAAAAGAATTTTTCAAACTAAGAAAGGAAAAAGATAAAGCGATTGAATTAGAAGAGTTTCAGAGAACTCAATATGAGAAATACAGAAAAACAGGTGAATCTAAAGTTTAGAAATACTAATATTAAGAAAGTCCAAAACATGTTCAAGGGTTGAAAATGTATACATTTTGGGGTATTATTTGGAGATTTAGAAATCACCAGATGAGGGAGTTGATGGAGCAAGGCAAAGAACAAAATTTTGTTCAAACTTGTGAAGTTAATCTCTCATAACAAAGTAATCAGATTAATAAGCTTGTGGTGAAATTATTAATCAACTTAGTTTAAGAATGCATCTATCATTACATGTGGGAAAAACTAATGTGCTTTTTGTTGCATACGCAAAGAGAAATAATAAACTAATCTTGTCTATTGTCTTTGTCAGTATTAAATGCGGCAGTTAAATTAATTGCATGTGCTTATTTTATGTACTTATGTTATGTCTCTCTGTGATAAAAAGCTCATGGAGTTCCTGTGGTTCGAAAAAGGAGAAGTAACTATAATGCTGCCTTTATGTGCTTCTGCTAGGTAACATAATTAACAGGATTAATTAGTAAAGGGAGAGGGTAACAGAATGGGTCTCAATTCTTTAATTAATTGATGTCTTGTGTTTGTTTAATAATAGTTTCCAAAGTGAGGCCTAAAGTTGGTTCTGAAAACATGGCTGACAGAGCTGCAGACGCGAAACCTTGTCCAGAGTGGAACAATTGCACATGCGCAGCAGTGAAGATTTTATTTACTGCAATGACACTGTGAATTAAAGAACAACTCTGTGGTCGCGTTGAACGTACTCGTGAAGAGATAGCTCAAGGACAGGAATTTGATGTGTCTGCCAAGGTTAGGAAGTAAACGTCCGAGGCTCGAGTAAAGTATCATTCTTGAAGAAATCGAAGACATGGAAATGAGAGACAATGGGCCTTATATGAAGCCCGGACTTGGTCAAGAGTCGGTGGTGACATAACCATTCTTAATCATGGACTGACACTGGACAGCCAATGAGAATCATGGATTTGTCGAAAAGAATGTAAAATGTATAAAGTTTAGCTAGAGAGAAAGGTATAAAGTCTGACACTATGCGCAAGGAAAAAACTCTTACTTTCGGATTCCTGAGTGTCGAGACATGCTGATGGACCTTTGGCACATGTAAGGCCAGCAGACTTTAAATGATTTTTTCCTTTTTAGGTGAAGCAAGAAATAGATAGGGAAATAGATTTTAGGGAATGGGAACTGTTATTTTGCTAATATTTCATGATTCTGAGCTTACCTTTGAATGTCAGTTTTTAATTCATTTCCTTATTAAAATGCTGCTTTCTTAATTGCTTATGAAATCCAGATTTAAAACGTTAATGTCTTTTTCTTTATGAAAAATAAAAGCTAATAAAATTAGATTTGAAGAAGACAAGCTGGTCTTGTTTATTCATGGTCTAGTTACCATTAGTTGATCCAATCGCCTTAGTGATCTGCTTAATAAATATTACATGTTTAAAACCATGGTGAAGATGATAAACTGCAGTTGTATATAATAGTGTAAATAATAAGAGAGTATATTTATTAATCAGACCACCTGATTCAGTTGCTCAGAAATTGTCTCATTGGTATTATGGGCCTTTATATGTGTTTTGTGATTAATGGTGAGTTTTGAGGTGTTAGGTGGTGTTTATGAGACAGTTTTTCAATAGGAGCGCTGGATCATTAGGAATTAGCATTTAAAAAACCTTGGAAATTCCTTGAAAAACTGTAGGTTTTAGGGGTGTTATAGTTAGCTGGACATTTCACTCGTACAAAACCATTGAAATTCCTCCGATATAGTTAGTTGTACTAACTATATCTTGCGCGCCTGCAATCCACTGCTGATGATGTCACATATTACATCATTCATGACATGGTCAGTGACATCACTGATGACATCTCAAATGACATCACCAATGACATCACCAATGACATCACTGATGACATCACTGATGACATCATCCACGTGACGATACACCTCATCATACACTAGTATAACCTTTCATCACTCACTGTAAAATACAGAGTAGCATATTTGAATCCATTGACACACCAATACAAGTTTCTAAAAACCCACTCATTGATTCCTAGATCTATACACACATCTAATCACTTACCTACAGATTAACTCATACATGCAGTCAATGATCAATAGAACACTATCAAATATACTTATACACCTATATCGACATTACACACCAGCACACATCCTATTCACTTATAAAGTCATCCTATAACTTATGCAAACAATGGATCATACTTACATTTACTTAGCTATACACTTATACAAACACCACTTTATCTATTCATATTGACAGTAAATTATACTTAGTGTCTTAAAAAATCACTATTCCAAGTATACAGTTATCCATACAGTCATGCATACAATCACTGAGTCTTATGTATACTTGTTTATAAACAGCAACTGACACATACATTGCCTTTTATTTTTCTACTTTGTTGGACATGTACCATTAAGAGAGATATTTGCTCATCACCACACCCATAAAGATATTCACTCACCCAAACAACTGTTATAACATGTAGTCTTAACGTCATATACCTACTAAATCAACTATTCATACATCTTTGGGCAGCTCCCACTGAACCACATACACATTCACTCTCCCATACAAATACTCAGTTAACTAATCAATAACTAATATAGACTTTCAAATAGCTAGTAACCAACTGGAGAAGTAGTTTTTACAACAACTGACAAAGTGATACAGTAGTTCACACAGTTTAGTCACTATCCAATATATTTAGAGAGACACTTTAAATTAGTCAAGTAAACGGTCAATCACACTGCTATCAAATCCTCCATCCAGATATTTATATTTATATATCCACTCATTCTTCAATCCAAATTGCTATATATATATATATAATACATATTTACAATACGAAGCAAACCACATTCACTGGATGATGTCCTCAGTGATGTCATCAGTGATGTCATTTGAGATGTCATCAGTGATGTCACTGACCATGTCATGAATGATGTAATATGTGACATCATGATGAGCATGGATTGCGGGCGCGCGAGATATAGTTAGTACAACTAACTATATCGGAGGAATTTCAATGGTTTTGTACGAGTGAAATGTCCAGCTAACTATAACACCCCTAAAACCTACCGTTTTTTCAGTGATTTTCTAAGGTTTTTTAAATGCTAATTCCTAACTATATTAGGCCTGAAACCTATGGTTTTTTCAGTGATTTTCAAAGGTTTTTTAAATGCTAATTCCTAACTATGTTAGGCCTGAAACCTATGGTTTTTTCAGTGAATATATATATATACATATACATATTTTTCGGCGGTCTTCGTGAATTCGTCACAACGTTACATGGGGCCAGCGCTGAGCATTGCAGTGAATTCATGAATATCGCATGTGGCACAAAAAAACATTTTCTTCTACCCCTTATGCCAGTTTCTGTCATTTTATTTGAGCACCAGGGACTAATCTGATAAACTAAAATGATGACTGCAACTCTCTACTCAGGTTGCGGCTAGCCAATCACGACTTTCTTGTTGGCATGCACATTCGCGAATCATCGCAAAATTGTAGTGGGCACGAATATACAAATTTGGATTTCCTCGAATTTCCCAAATACTACTGAACAGATTTACACCAAATAAATGAAAGAGTGATCTGAGGATCCACATCTAGCTTCCTGCCAAATTCGGTGTAATTTCGTCCAGCGTTTCGGCTGTAGTTGTGTTCAAAACTCCTATCAAAATTAATATCGGAGATACACTTTTTTACCCCCTTTTTTCTTTGCCCCAGCTTGACGATCATCCCCAGACTGTCCATGGACAACAAAAACCACTGGGTCACTTTTTTTGGAACATATTGTGAAGATTCATCAAACTGTGCCAAAGTTATAGTTAAGTCAAAAAACGCTTAGTATACAGTAGTATACACATAAATATACATATATACACACACACACACGTGTGCATGCACGCATACACACATTCACACACATGCACACAAACATGCATACATATATACCTACAATACTTAGTGGAGATCGCCACTAGGTAGTTATAGTTAGGTCTGCTTTTCCATAGAAACAGCGTTTTTTGGTTTGCTAATAACCTTGGCCCTGTTTGACACATCTTCACAAAACTTTCCATCCACCACATCTCCTTCCTGGAAAGTATTGTGGTGATCCATCAAGCAGGGGCTGAGAAAAAAGAAGAGGCTCCAAAACTCAAAATCCCCATGCATTTTCCATAGACTTCGTTAGGACGGGCTACAGCAAAAAATGTAGAACGGAATTTCACCAAATTTGGCAGGAAGCTAGATCTCCCTCCACAGAGTTTGATTTAAAAAAATTTATCTTATGCCGTCAGGTACATCATAAAGAGCAAAGAAAAAGAATTTACACCTCTAAATTCATACATTATATTGCAGTATACTCTTGAAGTTCTCAAATGGCACTGGAAAAGGAAAGGAGAGAAAGAAAAACAAAAGAGAAACAACAAACACAGATTAACCAATTCCTGTTCTACTTGCAGGCTCCCCTTGATTTCCTTTGAGCCAGTCTGTCATGGGTGCCCTGATCTTATCCCTTTTCGCTCTAGCTCGGTGGCCCTTGTTCTTATAAAGAGCCATTCGAGAACATGCATATTCAATAACTGATGTAGCCAAGCAGTATATACAGGGGGTTCAGAATCCTTCCATGCAGTAGCTATTAATATTCTTGCTACCACAATTGTAACAAACACAAAGTCCTGATGTGCTGATAATAACCTAATTCAGCTATCATATCCAAATAGCATCAGCGGCGAACTAATAATAATCACATAGTTAATTGATTTTTCACAGAATTTCTCTATACCCTTTTTTAATGAAATCAGGGATTTACATGCGTAAAACATATGTATAGTATCGGCAGGGCTATGCTGACATCTAGGGCATTGATCAGTCTATCATTTCCCTCAGCTAAAAAGTTTTGCTGGGGTATAATATAAATTAAACAGGGTTTTGTAGTGTTGCGTTTTAAGGTTTGCTGCCAAAAATATATTTTTCCCTAATTCTAATGACATATCCAGGTCTATGCCATTATCCCCTATTTTTGACACCCACCTTGTCTCAGTTTTACTTAAATTGTCAGGTATTATTTCCATCAGTATATTATTGTAGTCCCCGATCCGCCCATCCCCCTGATATAGATTGTCCATAACGGGTATTGATCGAAGGTTATCAAGTCTAACAGCTGAATTTTTTAAACATCCCCTTATTTGATTATATTTAAAATAAGATCTGCTGTTAATCCCAAATTTTAAAACTACTTCCGGGAAAGATAGTATTTCTAACTTATCACTGAGCAAACTCGCTACCTGATGGATACCAGCCTGTGCCTAATCTCTTGACATGCCATCTGATAACTCCGCTGGGAAAAACGAAGATCCCCATAAGGTGTATATCTATTATATTTGGGGATTTTCATAATCTTACTTACTTTAATCCATACCATTCTAGCTGCTTTCAAGCACTTAAAGCAAACCTTTTTATAATAGCAGGGCTCGAGTTGTTTTAGAAAAAGTCCTGTTGTTTCCTCCCCAATAGGTAGATGGAATATAAATGGTAAGCCGTCTTCCAGTGCAGAGCTATCTGCTCCCAGCAGGACACCCACTTGTTGCAGAAAAGCTGCCCAATAATAAAAAAGTAAATTTGGAGCAGCCTAACCACCTCTCTCTCGCGGAAGGGTTAATGTTCTTAAAGCACATCTAGTTTTTGATAATTCCATATACATTTTTTACCAGACAGTTCTAAGGGGATGGAGCGAAATAGGTTTTAAATTCTGAGAAAGATCTTAATTTTTAAAACATTTACTCTACCCAATATCGTTAAGTGCATCTTATCCAACCATCAAAGCTCGAGGTAACCTCCTCCAACACTAGATCAAGATTATTTGCCCACAACATATCTAGATCTGTCCTTTCCTTACCCCCAAGTATGTTGCTGATTCCGTCTGTCACTGATCTTGTAGATTACACAGTTCTGTACAGATTATCTGCGTCTTTCCCTTGTTCAAACAGTAGCCTGATCTATTCACAAATTTCTCTGCCATACTCTCAAATTTTAATATTGCCGTTGCTGGGTTCAACGTAACCACAGCGATATCATCCGAGTATGCGAGTACCTTTGTCTCATAGCCATTTGTTTTAAAAGGTTTGATTGCAGAGTTCTGAATTATCTGGTTAAGGAACGGATCAAGATGTATGGCAAAGAGAATGGGGGAGCACGGATATCCTTGTCTGGTACCTCTTGCCACCACTATTGGGTCTGATGTCTTCCCCATCACCTGTAATCTGGCATAGGGTTTATGGTACATCACCTGAATAGCTGTAATCATTTTAGGGCCAAACCCTCTCTCCACTAAGGCTCCCCACAAATATTGCCATGCCACCCTATTGAAGGCCTTCTCGGCATCCAAGAGGATCACACCCGGTCCATCCCCCCATGGCCCCGGCTAAATCCAACAGAGAAACCACCCGTCGTATATGGTCCGTAGTTCCCCTGCTGGGTACGAAGCCATGCTGCCATGGCGAAACCAATCTGGCTATGACCATCTGAAGCCGAGTCACTGAAATTTTGGAATACACCTTCACATTTGAATTTATCAAAGAAATAGGGCGATATGAGCCAGGCAGTGTCGATGGTATCCCCTTTATATGAAATATTATTGTGTCTGTTTCCTGCCAAGACTTGGGAGGGATTCCTCGATATTGAACATCTAAAAAAAGATCATGGAGAAATACAGCCAGATCAGCTTGGAGTATTTTGTAAATCTCCACTGGGATTTTATCTGATCCTGCGGTTTTCCCAGAGGAAAGGGAGTTTAAAGCCGACGCAGTTTCTTCCAGCGTGAACTCTTCCAGCTCAGAACATACAGCAGGATCTAATCTGCTAAACTGTGGGTACTCCTCTATGGTAACTGGTTGATTATAACTGGGATCCAATTGATACAACGTATTATAAAACTGTTCAAAAACCCCCATTATCTTGGCAGTAGTAGTTTCCATATAGCCCTAGGAATTTATTATTGCGAGAGACCTTTTGTCTAATTCAAAGGCCAAAAGTCTACCCGTATTTTCCTCATATTCATGCAGCTCTCTACAATGTGTTTGATATGCCTGAGCAACTTGAATCTGAAAAAAACTATTTAGCTCTGTTTTAACAATGATTATCTGGTTCTGAACCACAGTTAGTCTGGTTGGTTCCCCCTGATTTAGCAAATTGACGTGTTCTGTCTCTAGCTGTGCCAGTTTGGTCATAAAGGAAGTACGGTAATCTGACTTCTCCGTAACTTCCGCTGCTGGCCTATATAGCTTACTATTTCCCCCCTTTAACACCCTTTATACGTATCCCACACAATCGCGAGGGAATTACTATATCGATTAATTTAAAAAAACTAACTAGACCACTTTTTAATATATTTAATAAAATCCTCATCTACTAACAGTTTCCTATCAAAAGACAAGGTTCAGAATTCCCTTTCCATACCTTGACGAGTTATTTCTAGCAAAAGTGGGTTGTGGTCTGAAAAGATTTGCGGCATCATTATTATCTCAACCGCCCCCAGAATACTAGCTGAAGCCAAAAAGTAGTCTAAACGAACATATTTTTGATGGGGGCATGAAAAATATGTATAGCCTGGATCAATATTGTGCTTGACTGCCCACACTTCTACCAGACCATGACTAGTTTTAAAGTAATTTATGGCCAGATTGACCCGGGGTTTTCTCCCCTTATATTTCTGCCCCGTCTCACTTGAAATCCAGAGGTTTAAATTATCCACATACTATTAGAGGGGTTGGCCATGCAGCAAGCTCCAACTCTAATTCTTCCCAGATCTATGGATCCTCCTGGTTTAAAGCATACATTACCCCAACCGTCAACCCCGTATTTAACGTAACAATTGCCCATCCACCCCATTTATCCGCCAGAGTGCATTTACGAATACCCGCTTGCCTTTTGATAAATATGGCTACTCCCCTAATCATGGAGATCTGTGTGGAGCAAACTACAAAATCGCATCCTGTTATTTGGAGGATGCTCCTATTATTCCATGGGATATGGGTCTCCTGTAAGCAAATAATTTCGGGGTTAATGAAGCACAGGATCTCGAATATCTTAGCTCTTTTTACTTTGTCATTCAGGCCTGCCACATTGACTGAACAAATCTGTAGTTTATCCATATTCTTCTTCTAAAATGAGCCATCTGTTTAGCCTACCATTCAATTTTTTGATGCACCTAAGCTGGCTTTTCTTCACCTTGCTCTGAGTTCTACCCCTCCCCTCCTTCCCCCCACCCATCCTTCACCCCTCCCTTGAAAGCTACCAGACCAATGGTTTAGTTCGGATGATGAGGCTCTTTGCATGATCCGTGAGTTCCCTCCCCTTTTTTTCCATTAATAAATCCAAAAACAACAATACATCCCCTCTTCATATAATAAAATATATCTTAAATCACACGCCTATATCATAAAACACCCACCGTCCTGCTACTCACTATCACCACTACTAATCAAATGCAAAAACAGAAAACACAGCCAGCATGCCCACTAGCCATATCCACAAAAAAAGAGAAAGAGGGAGAGAAAAAGAGGTCTCCTAGTAGTCTCACATTCAGTTTCATGAAACCTATACAGGCCCAGCCTCTTTAACCTTTCCTATTTAATTCATCCAGAAATTCTTTTGCTTTAATTTCTGATGTGAAGTAGCAGACATTATCCCCAATTACAACATTTAGTTCTGCGGGTTTCAAGGGGTAGGCCTGGGCTCCCTTTTCTTGAAAAGAGATTATCATCTGCCGTAACCTCCATCGCCTTTCCACCGTCACATGACAAATGGCAGGTCTTGTAAAGAACTCGACATCATGCAGCCGGCGTTTGCAATCTGGTCTGGCCTTTTCAAAAATAAGCTGACGAAGAAGATAGTTTCCAAAAAACATGAGTACTGCTCAAGGTCTGGCATCAGTACCTGCCTACTGTTTCATCACCAAGGGGACCCGGTGTGCTTGTTGGATGCAGAGTGTGATTTGATGTAAATCCATTCAGTAGATTTGAGAAATTAAGGGTAAAAATGTTTTATAATTTGGCAGATGGGTCTCCGAGACTCTTGAGAGACTCTCGCGGGAGCGCTACATAAAAATGAAGCATTCTGATTGGCCCAGTGACCTTTAATTCCCTTGGGCCATCGTGCTCCCACAGGAGTCAAATTCCCTGAAAGAGAGCGCTCTTTTTGTCTATGAGCAACATGGGAACTATGTAGCTGGCAGCCATTGCAGGACTCAGGGGCTTAGCCCCGTGTCCTGAACTTAAAAATATATATATTATAAAAGGGCAGGAAAGAAATACCCTGACACAGTGGCAGCCATGGGTGGGGGTCCTAGAGAGATCCAACCCCAGGCCAAAATAGACAAAAAATGCAGTGATCCTGTGAGACTTTCACAGGATCCCAAAAAAAATTGCAACCTGCCAACATTCACTGGTTTATGCCCTGGCGAGCACACCTTGGGCTGAATTATAAAGGGGAGTGGGCCACATGGTCTGACCTCGCCGAGCTGCCAGAGGCCCTGGGGAGCTCACCCCGGGTTGAAATTATCTTTCATGCGGAAGGGGTCTGTGCCTTATAATTATTTGTGTTCTCTGTTCCGCTATTGGTGATCGTAGGCGATTTGTCTAAGGAATTCAGTTCCGAAGTGCCGCATCATTGGCAGTGTTTATAGTGTCTACTCGTAACCTTTATGCCGCGATTTAGTGCTTATTGGAATTAAGTTCCGTCACATGTACATTCTAGTCGGCGCCTGTCCTTAAACTCTATGCTACGGTTTAAAAAATGAGGCTTGCACTACTCGCTCTTCCAGTGTAACTTACTTTAAGAAGGTGGTTCCGCTCGCCCGGCGGTGTAATCTCCGACTCGTAAATGGTAAAGCAAAGTAAACAATCATACATGTATGATTGTTTACTTTCATTTACCATTGTATATATCTCATTATGAGCTAAGAACAGAGGACAACACTGAGTAGCACATAGACACTCTAAAATGGCGTTCACTTTCAGTAACATAGTCCTACTACTATGTTTATGTAGTAGGAAGTACACAACTATCACCCGTGAGATTGGTAGAGAATCCAACCCACACCGATACGAGTCGGAGAATGAAGCGTCTTTACTGCTATCATACATACAACCAACATAGGCAAAGCAAGCTTGTGTTACTTCCAACATTATCCCAATACTATACTCTGCATGAGTAGCCGAGTTCATGTTGACTTTTAGCCACAGATGAAAGTGTAACCTATCCTGCACACAGTGTTCAATCTGTATACAACTGTTCAGGGAAAACCATGTTTTTTTCAGAAGCTCAAGCACAGTTACATAACCAATGCCCTATTAAGGACAGCTTTACCTGTACCAAACCCATTACAGTCACTGAGCCTACATTGAGAAATGAAATAGAAATGAGTAGAAAAGTGGGTACTGTTAACTCTACTCTATTGAGAGATTTTACTCTGCACCACATTATTTGCAGCCAGTGAAACTCTCATGAGAAATACACCACAGAGTATACTAAAAAGAGTCTACTAAGAACTGTGTACTCTATGCAAAACGTGTCCTAAGAATGACTATTCACTTAAATTAACCAAGCTCTGAAGGTGCTAAAGATCATACTACTTGCAGCCTTCATACTGTGGTAAACACTTTACAGATAGGCCATCTTCTGAAGCAAAACATGTACATAGGTTAGTACCTGATGCATACAGTCTTCTATGTTAAGTAGAACGTGTCATGCTGAGACGATTCTGTCCAATAACTTAAGGATGCTTACAATACTTAGTATGCAGAATCTTTGCCCTGATGAATCTATTTTTGCAGTGCCAAAAACCTTGAGTAGAACATAATGAACACAAGTCAACTGTCACCTGCACACAGAGTTACTCTTCAATCCAAAGATTTAGAACGTGTTCAATACCTCTACACACCTATGCTGCATTAGGAGCACATGTTTTGTAAACACTTATACTGATTAGCTGGACACAGGCTGTACAAAATTAGGCAGAAAAGTAATATGGTAGTTACTCACCACTATGTAAACTATAAAACAAACACACTCATTGGATGATGTCATCAGTAATGGCATCAATGATGTCATTCGAGATGTCCCCAGTGATGCCATAAATCATGTCATAGAACATGTCATGAATGATGTCATATGTGACGACATAAGCAGTGCATGGTAGGGGCGCAAGTTAGAGTTCACGCTGCTAACTATAACAGGTGAATTTCTGTGTTTTATTTTTAGTTTAAAACGTAAATGTTGTCACTGACAAGTTCACCTAACTGTAACTTTACTTTAACCTTTGTTTTTGTTTGTTTGTTTTTTTAGGGGCGCTAGAGGACGTGCTGCGGAATGGTTGCACATTAGTGCTGCTCGATCAGCCGGAACAAATATTCGACCAAAAATGGCGCATTCGGCTATAATGGATCCAGCAAAAGCACAAATATCGGCGTCGGAACACAAAAGCTAGCAGGAGATACTCTTAGACTGTGAAATGGAGGTGTGAATCCAAAGAAAATAAACTTGAAAAAACCTGGCTCCTGACTTCTCGGCCGTGACAAAATGGCAGTGTGGTGCATCACTTGAGCTGTGACGGCGCTGATCCTGCCAAATTCCGTCAGTGCCTGCAGCGAGATTGGATGTGCCTTCACCACCCGGCGCAGGAAATGGGCTCACCTGTGTCCCGCACCAAAAAACAACTAAACAAAAAAAAAACAGCAAAAAAAAAGATAAGTATTCCCTAATAGTGCGTTAGCATATAAAGCCATAATTGCAATGAGCTACATGTAATGTACCTGCAAGGTGCACTAACCGGAGGCCCAATAAGTGCGCTACATCAAGCTCACGTACACCTGTACCTATCGATTCAACAGGGTGATTGGATAGGTAGGACGGCGAGAATGAATGTGGACATGGCATGATAGCGAGGTTTTTGATGTGTAAAACCACCCCTGGAGTGCCCTTCCCCTAGACTGGGCCCTATTTCATATACTGTGACGCAGCGAGAAATCAGCAACAGTGTGCACAGGGCCACCCAAGACAACGTCGCTATGACATAAAACTGTGTTGCGCAGCTGACCGATACGAAGGCAGACGGTAAGAAATAAATTGCACACCACTGCAGCCCAGAGGGCAACTTGAAGACTATAATTACTGTGGGTATGTGAATTCTTCTATGCGTGAGAGTACTGATTCAACATTACCTGGAAAGCTCCCACCTAAAAGCAGTGACTCATTAATTCAGTAAGCTTAGCGGTGGAAACTATACTACATGCATGCTGCAAATGTACCCAATGCACACTGTGACACGGAGAACGTAGACACAAGACAGATTTACTGTACGACATTAAGAGAGCCACATTGCACGAATTTGCGCAAGTAGCGATATAACTGCACAGAATACGTACTCATCCATGTGCAATACAAAATAGATCTAGGATAATGGGCAAAACTGACAAGCAACAACCAAAACTTTCATTCTTCGCCTGCCAAACATAGAAGGCAACGTCCGCACACTCGGATACCGAACTGGATACGACACACGTCAAAGACTCAAATATGGAAGCTGCCCTGCATGCCATTCAACAAAGTCTACAAGCCATACTGTCCGTGTCGATAACATGGCGGACAAAATCGATAAATAAGGAGAATGCCTGGACGCCGCTGAATTTTTGAATTTCTGCGGTAGAAGATGAGTCAGGAGCAACAGCAAAACAATGTGCGGATATGGAGAAGTTGTTAGAGAGCATCAAACATAAGAACGAAGACTTGAAGAGAGATCTCGCCGACATAATATACGTATTATGGGAGTACCTGAAAGCACAAATACTGGACGACTAGAGAACTATGTGGAAGACATGTTACGGGACGTGATCAGAGCAGATACGTTTTCCCCTGTCTTAATCATTGAACGTGAACACAGGTCACTGGCGCCAAAACCTCATCCCCCGGGGCCCAGCCTGTAGTGTGGGTGCCATGGTCCCAACCCAGGGCACCCACATTTTCCATGTTGCGGACTGCGGGGGGAGCCTCAAATCCCTGATGGTCCCTGCCGACTCCTCGCCTCCTGCGAGAGCTGGCATAGCTTTGGGATCCAGGGAGCAACTGACATGCAGCTTCCTAGATCCCAAAGCAATGTCTATTTTCCTCCTTGCTTCACAGCGGGCAGGGAAACAGACACTGCTCTGCTTTCTGCATGTGAAACCATTTTGGCTCTTGCTTGCTGAAAGCAGAGCAGGTATGCTATGGTTTGGTGCAGGTGGTGCTCCCGCCAAGCCATAGCAAACTGGGACATTGTTGGAGCCAGCCCTGGGGGGTGGTGGTCACCAGGGCCATCTAGGGCTCCTGGAGGGAGGCTGCACCCCCCCTCCTTTGTGAATGAAGCCCTGTTGAGCTAATAGTGTGCCTTGGTGAGGTGGTGGTCTCCTGGAGCTGCGTGGGGGATAGGAGGCGCCCAAGCATAATTATATAGCGTAGCCCTGGGGAGGTGGCGGTCCCCAGAGTGCGGGGCCGCATTCCTCCCCGCATTTCTTTTGTCTTCAGCCCCGGGGAGTTGGTGGTCCCCGGTACTGGTAAGTTGCCTGCACGGGACCTCCCCTCATTATTTGTAAATGCCCCCAGAACCTGGCCTAATTTAAACAAAGCGTGGGAATCCTCCTTTGGTTTTTTATCATTTTTGTTGGGAATCGCGAGCCCAATGCGACTTTTGTCAAATTAATTTTTATTAAAACATTTTTTTTGCTCCTGGAAGGTCACATGGGACCCCCACCCAAGAGGCCTGGGGGGTCAGGGTGTTTCTACCCTGCCCCATTTTCTTTTTTTGTAATCTTTTTTCTTGTGACTCATTTCAACCGAGTCACAAGATGGCTGCCATAACGTCCTGGTTTGAAGTATTGGCAGCTAATCAGATCTCACACATGAGATCGGAAGGGGTGGCGTGTCAACCGCAGCCTCAGGTGTATAACTGAGAAATCTTTAAATTTCTCAGCAACTACAGAACAGATTTACACCATTTAACAAAAAGAGTTTTGGGACCCCCCATTTCTCTGCCCCTGCTTGATGAGTCACCCAGATTTTGTGAAGATTTGCCGGTTGTGACGTTCTGTAGAGATTTAGGGGCATATTTATCAATGTGCTGCGTTGCCCTTGCACCCAAGGGCGACGCAACACTAAAGTTTGATTTATCACGCACGCAAGGCCACCATGTGTGTCCCTGCACAGCATGATAAATCTAAAGTAAAGCAACACAGCGCAAATCTCTGTGTTGCATTACTCTGCCCCAGAGAGGAGTTTCATGGGTGTAGTAGGGTTGTTCCCGTGCATCCACCCATAGATTTTGGCATATTCTTAGATTTACCAACAATGCTAAACCTGGGAATGCGTCAAAATGCCCCCCAGGGGAAGCGTAATGAGCAGAAATATTTTAATTTTTCCTTATTGTTTCCTGTTTCTAAGTGTGCTAAATTCTGCAGTACACTTAGAAAGAGGAAAATGCCTATACGGATATCCTGCCTACAATGCACCACTGCGCAAGGGTGCCTGCATTGCCGCTAGAAAGACGAAAGGGCACCAGGGTGAGGAAAGGACAGGAATGTGCTGTATAATGTTAAATACAGCGCATTCCTGCCCATTCACACAACTCAAAAAGGTGGCTTGCTGCTCTGCGTGAAGGTTTAATAAATATGCCCCACATTGTTTATAATACGCATAGGGACATTCACTTATCTTCCCTACTAGTGTCATGCTGTTATGTCACTACATACCTACAATAAGAACATAACTTCACTATTCATCCACAATAACAATTACAGTTGAGTTCTGAGCTTGAGCCAGCATTGTACGATATAAATTGGGGTGCAATACACAGATAATTTCCATTAACGTAATTTCATGACTTTTCAGAAAAAGCACTCAAATTTATGTGAAATGCATATCTCACATTTTGAGCTATATTTCAGAGCAAAATATGTCCTTGCATCCATTTTGGAATTGAAATGCATTTCGTGCAAAAAAAAAAAACAAAGTCACATATTTATAGGCCCCTTTGCATTGCTCTTGCGCCACGCAACGTGGTGCAAGAAAGACGAAAACGTAAAATGAAATTTATGAAGCCATGCAAGGCCACCTTGGTGGCCCTGCGTGGGTTCATAATTCTTGTGTATAGTAACACAGCCCAAATCGCTGCGTTGCATTACTTTGTGCCAGGGAGGCGTTTCCATGGGTGTTGCATGTGTGTTCCCACGCAACATGAATGATTTTGACAATTTACAAGCACAGGTAAACCTGGGAATGTGCTAAAAAGATGGAGAGGCGTAACGAGGAGGAATATCTTTATGTAGGAATTCCATTCTGCAGCACACATAGGGCCACATTTTTCATTCATTTTACTGGTCGCAAATGGCTCAATTCGCAGAACAGGGCTGTTTGTGACTGGTAAAATGCTTTATGGTGTGTATGAATTCCAATTTGCGATTCGGTAACAAGTTATTGAATTGCAATTTTGAATTGCGAATACATTCCGATTCTGTATTGGGAATGGGCGTTTTCAGGGCGTCTCTTCCTAATACTGAATCCCAGTGGTAAGTAGGAATGTTTTGTTACCTAAATGCGGACGCAAAACATTCGCATTTTTCCACAAAATAGGTGGTAACCCAATTTGCAAATGGTAAAGGGTCCCTGAAGGAACCCCTTCCGCTTTGGGAATCTTAGCGAAAACATTTTTTAAGACCAGGCAGTGGTTCCACGGACTACTACCTACTCTTAAAAAATGAAAGAAAACTTTTGATTTTGATTTTTGTAATGCAGCCTGTTTTGGGGAAAACTGGCTCCATTACAAAAAAAAAAGCATTCATTAAAAAGCAATCACAAACATGGTGGTCTGCTTACCCCAGCAGTGCACCATCCCTGTGATTGTAGCCATTCCCAATGGGTCGCAAATTGTGACCTGCCTCATGAATATTGATGAGGCAGGTCCATTTGCGACCCTTTGAGAATGGCAAACATTGTCTGAGACACTGTTGCATAGCTGTTTGCGATTTCCTAATTGCGAATCGCAAAAATTCGCAATTAGGAAATCGCACACATATTTTTTTGTACATCTGGCCATGAGAAAGAGGAAAACGCCTCTCAGGATTACTTTTGTGCATCAACGTGCCCATTTCCTGTACAAAAACAATCCTGCCTACAACACAGACACCCTTGCACCATGATTTTAGCGGGCCTTCATTGGCGCTAGGCAGCCAAAACATCACCAGCGCAAGGGAAAAGTACAGGAATGTGCCATAATAGATAAATATGGTACATTTATTTATTTCCTGCAAGGTGACTTGCTGTGCTGCCCATTGCCACAAAAGTCAGACGTATGCCCCCAAGTGCCCAGAACAACAGCCAGTCATGTTCAGTCGGTCATGTTGTTCCTGTGCTCCTGCAACAGAATTTTTACCTGAATGGACTTGAAATTACAGGACATGGAGTAATGGCATAGTCTTGGGAATTTCATGTAATGAGCGTAACGGGAAATGCAGGAATTTACGTGAGATTATGCTGGCATATCAGACCTAGTTAAAACAGCTGCCTCAATAACAGCTGATAATCAATCAAAAAGAGGACTCTCCTTTCAGAATCATTTTTGTGACTCTGTCATTGTTGCCTAAGGACACATGTCTGGGCTTCTGTTTATTTATGTGCTGCTGGCGGTTAGGACAGGAGGGCAGATATCTATTTGTGTGTTGCCTCAAATGCCATAAAAAGCCTTGAAAGGAATTGAAACATTTGGCTTCCACATTTACAAGCCGCGTTTTGTTTTATTGAATTTTCAGTATTGATGAGCCATCTGCCTTTCCTAAATAGCTCGCAGTGATTGAGTTTGTGCTTCAGATGGAGCATTATGCAACAAGAATTCAAATCGGGTGAACCAGGGAGAGCATGTACTATAAGGAATATAAGGAATAAAGTGCCCCCTACGGTATGTAAAAAGGGCCTGCAAGGCATCCTTGCGTTCCATGACCACCTAACAGAACTCAACAATTGGTCTGTTTCCGGTTTCTGGGCGCATAACTAACTGTTCCGCGGTATTTTATAACAAAATTAACGAACTACACATATGTAACGACTGCATATATTCGTACAATAAATGCAATACTTTTTGAGGAAATTAAAAAATTACGCGATCCACTTAAAGAGGATCGTTTTTTGATGTAAATAGTGTATTCACATATTCACATCTTGTTCATAGCGCTCAAACTCTAGGCCTGCCTGATGAATGGATAATCCCAAACACTGGGGGCGGGGTGGGGTCTGTTTCAGGGCATTGCATATGGTTTTAATATACAATACTGAAATTACAGAGAGGAATTAAAGGATCTGTTATCTATCCTGGGGGTGGGGAAGATTCCTTGGCTTACGTAAGTTAGACATCTTTGCTACGCAATAGGGAGAGCAGACATCTGGCTTCTACCAGAATAAACTTGTCCCCTTATCTCTAAAAATTCTCTTGCATCTGTCCTCAAGGATTATCACTTGGCTAGCTTATTACGAAATAGCACTCTAGGCGTACTGAGTTCTAGATTCCTGGAGGTTAAGTTCAATTTTCGTTTTGAGCAGTTCTTGGACTATAAACAGCCCCTTCGAGCAAAAAAATGATATCTGCAATTCAGATATGGAACACTTCCAGTAAGGGCTTACACTAACAAGTGGATAGGTGCACTCACTACTGCCCAGGGTTGTCCAGGGTGCGCTACCAGTGTAGAGTCCGATTTGCATGTCCTTTTATTCTGCCCTTTATATAAAAAGGCCAGAGCTAAATGGATTGTTCAATTATGTAAGAATCTGGGTCTTAGGAACTATTTGGAAGTGTACAGAATCCTAAAATATGATACATCTTTTTTGATGGTATTTGTCACCTCCAGGTTCCTATTTTCTATGTGGTGTACTAGAAGTGCAAAGATTAAATCAATGGAATTAGCCCTGCTGGATTCACAAAAGGATGATGGGGATTAATGTGTAACGAACGTGCATGTGATCGTTGATAAGCGAATTGTGTTGTGAACGATTATCCGTATAGCTGGTATTGTGCTGTGATGTGTGTATTTGAAATGTGCCCACACCAACTGAAGAGGGAAGGGGTGGATCCAAGGGGTTAGTTGGGAGTAAACATGGAGACATATTTGATGGATATAGGTGATGTGATATACATTTTGGTCAGTATGGTGATAAAATATTAATAAAATATGTTTTCCAAAAAAAAATAATGAAATCAATGGAATTAGGGAGACGCGTGGCTGTGGTCTCTCCATCACATATTTGAATTGTGGGATGAATATTGGTCCTAATTAGAAGGTCAGGGTCTTAGCCTAGCACAATTGTATCTACTTGATTTTTCAATTGTAGTGCCTTTCTCTTTTTTTTAACTGATTTTATACTAACTTATTTGATTGTTTTAACTTCATAATTTAAGTATTGTAGACTCAATTGTGATACCATATTTATGCTAATGCTGTTTTATAACTATGAAGGTCATGGATCATCGTGAATGTCGCTTTTTATCTATTCAGTTGTATTGCTTTTATGGCCTTACTGCCGATAATAAAGCTTGTTTGACTGACTGACAATACTGAAATACAGGAGTAAAGATGAGCCTTAATAATATTTTTATTTTTTGGGAACTTTTTCAAGTATGCGGAAATGTGCTTAATGAAGCGCTGTCATGTATATCCATGTTGTTAACACTAAAGTGCTGTGACATATGGACGAGTTAGAGGACATCATTTACAATTAATTATCTTAGTAGTATGTTGTTTATGGGCACGTTTTCTACCAGCATGTAGAGAGTCTCTCTTCACTAAGCTTTTGAGCACTGAACAACAGCGACACGAGCATGGATTGTTATGTTGGGTTAACAAATTCTCTGACATTTGTTGATATAATGGACAAATACGTAGACTGAATCTTTGAGAATTCTCTCATTTTATGAATCAAAAAAGATGAACGGTCAAATGATGAAAAGCCACGAGGTTGCCATATTACAGATTTTTTTATGGTAGAATACAAACGGTTAATATGTAATATAACACTCAGTATAACATAAAGATCATTAAACACCTTAATAATTAGTGCATAGTTGCAACATTTTTTATCTGTAAACCTCGCAAAGGCTCAAGAGAAACTTTGCAAACGTAACAAAAATTGCTAATATTTTTTGCTTGAATTTTCCAAGTGAAAACCAGGGATTTCGCAGAACTTTTGATCAGCATATATAATAATTTTCTACTAAAGTAGTTGCCAAAGAGCCTGTGCTGGATAGGTCACAAACAGCCTTCCTTTTAAAATATCCTACAGGGTTAAGACACCTACTGCAGTGATGTGTATGTGCCCAGCCTTTTTAACAAGAGGATAATAAAGGTACAGTAACTCTGGTGGTTACTAGAGGTACTGGAGAGATGTCAGTTTTGTCTGGTCACAGTTTCACCCATCATAAATTAGCACTGAGGGCTACTGTGATTGCTGCAAAGCACAACGTGAAAATGCGCTTTACAAATACACATGATATATATATATATATATATCCAAGAATCTTTCCCAAAAAGAAAGTCTGAGGCCACTTAGGGGGAGTACATGGAGAAACTTTATTGCAGCAAAATGTGAAGCCCCGGGCGGGCGTATGCATTTCAGCCGTGTGGCCTCCTCAGCGCCCAGCATGTGACACAGGAGATGGATGCGCCGCTCAAACAGTTCTGCCCCACTCAGTTCAAATATATGTTGTGGTTAGCTCCTCCCCAAAGCCGTAATCAATGTCACCTGCTCGGGTTCTCAATCCTGATGAGGAACTACCGGTTCCAGCATGCAGTAGTGTGCCGGGATCACCATGTTGTTGCTGGAAAAAGCAGGACTGTCAGGCAGCTTACTCCTCAAGTCCTGCACTGCCTGCCACAGCAAAAGTACTCCTTGTGTCCGCCGTAACTGCAAACCACCACGTTCAGGCATGTTTGTCCCCGGGGGCAAGTGCGACAGTGCGCCGAGCCCAATGCAGAGTTCAGTGACCCCAACACCGCTTTAATTCTTCCCGTTTGTGGTGGTGAGCTTGATCTGTTCCGATACCTCGAACTTGAAGAAAGGTTGCGCTGAAGTACAACACTGCCAGTGAAGATCAAGCCGACTTCTGTGCAGGGGCCCCAGTAGCACTGTGCTGGCTTGTAGTGCGAATTATATCCAAGAATCTTTCCCAAAAAGAAAGTCTGAGGCCACTTAGGGGGGGTACATGGAGAAACTTTATTGCAGCAAAATGTGAAGCCCCGGGCGGGCGTATGCATTTCAGCCGTGTGGCCTCCTCAGTGCCCAGCATGTGACACAGGAGATGGATGCGCCGCTCAAATAGTTCTGCCCCACTCAGTTCAAATATATGTTGTGGTTAGCTCCTCCCCCAAGCCGTAATCAATGTCACCTGCTCGGGTTCTCAATCCTGATGAGGAACTACCGGTCCCAGCATGCAGTAGTGTGCCGGGATCACCATGTTGTTGCTGGAAAAAGCAGGACTGTCAGGCAGCTTACTCCTCAAGTCCCGCACTGCCTGCCACAGCAAAAGTACTCCTTGTGTCCCCCGTAACTGCAAACCACCACGTTCAGGCATGTTTGTCCGCAGGGGCAAGTGCGACAGTGCGCCGAGCCCAATGCAGAGTTAAGTGACCCCAACACCGCTTTAATTCTTCCCGTTTGTGGTGGTGGGCTTGATCTGTTCCGATACCTCGGACTTGAAGAAAGGTTGCGCCGAAGTACAACACTGCCAGTGAAGATCAAGCCGACTTCTTTGCAGGGGCCCCAGTAGCACTGTGCTGGCTTGTAGTGCGAATTATATCCAAGAATCTTTCCCAAAAAGAAAGTCTGAGGCCACTTAGGGGGAGTACATGGAGAAACTTTATTGCAGCAAAAAGTGAAGGTGCGGGCGGGCGTATGCATTTCAGCCGTGTGGCCTCCTCAGCGCCCAGCATGTGACACATGAGATGGATGCGCCGCTCAAACAGTTCTGCCCCACTCAGTTCAAATATATGTTGTGGTTAGCTCCTCCGCCAAGC
The DNA here is from genome assembly GCF_964263255.1 of Lissotriton vulgaris. NCBI lineage: Eukaryota > Metazoa > Chordata > Amphibia > Caudata > Salamandridae > Lissotriton > Lissotriton vulgaris. The sequence goes on along the minus strand of NC_141693.1, from coordinate 895,582,002 downwards.
CGTAATCAATGTCACCTGCTCGGGTCCACAATCCTGATGAGGAACTACCGGTCCCAGCATGCAGTAGTGTGCCGGGATCACCATGTTGTTGCTGGAAAAAGCAGGACTGTCAGGCAGCTTACTCCTCAAGTCCCGCACTGCCTGCCACAGCAAAAGTACTCCTTGCGTCCCCCGTAACTGCAAACCACCACGTTCAGGCATGTTTGTCCGCGGGGGCAAGTGCGACAGTGCGCCGAGCCCAATGCAGAGTTCAGTGACCCCAACACCGCTTTAATTCTTCCCGTTTGTGGTGGTGGGCTTGATCTGTTCCGATACCTCGGACTTGAAGAAAGGTTGCGGCGAAGTACAACACTGCCATTGAAGATCAAGCCGACTTCTGTGCAGGGGCCCCAGTAGCACTGTGCTGGCTTGTAGTGCGAATTATATCCAAGAATCTTTCCCAAAAAGAAAGTCTGAGGCCACTTAGGGGGAGTACATGGAGAAACTTTATTGCAGCAAAATGTGAAGGCGCGGGCGGGAGTATGCATTTCAGCCGTGTGGCCTCCTCAGCGCCCAGCATGTGACACAGGAAATGGATGCGCCGCTCAAACAGTTCTGCCCCACTCAGTTCAAATATATGTTGTGGTTAGCTCCTCCCCCAAGCCGTAATCAATGTCACCTGCTCGGGTTCTCAATCCTGATGAGGAACTACAGGTCCCAGCATGCAGTAGTGTGCCGGGATCACCATGTTGTTGCTGGAAAAAGCAGGACTGTCAGGCAGCTTACTCCTCAAGTCCCGCACTGCCTGCCACAGCAAAAGTACTCCTTGTGTCCCCCGTAACTGCAAACCACCACTTTCATGCATGTTTGTCCGCGGGGCAAGTGCGACAGTGCGCCGAGCCCAATGCAGAGTTCAGTGACCCCAACACCGCTTTAATTCTTCCCGTTTGTGGTGGTGGGATTGATCTGTTCCGATACCTCAGACTTGAAGAAAGGTTGCGCCGAAGTACAACACTGCCAGTGAAGATCATGCCGACTTCTGTGCAAGGGCCCCAGTAGCACTGTGCTGGCTTGTAGTGCGAATTATATCCAAGAATCTTTCCCAAAATGAAAGTCTGAGGCCACTTAGGGGGAGTACATGGAGAAACTTTATTGCAGCAAAATGTGAAGGCGCGGGCGGGCGTATGCATTTCAGCCGTGTGGCCTCCTCAGCGCCCAGCATGTGACACAGGAGATGGATGCGCCGCTCAAACAGTTCTGCCCAACTCAGTTAAAATATATGTTGTGGTTAGCTCCTCCCCCAAGCCGTAATCATTGTCACCTGCTCGGGTTCTCAATCCTGATGAGGAACTACCGGTTCCAGCATGCAGTAGTGTGCCGGGATCACCATGTTGTTGCTGGAAAAAGCAGGACTGTCAGGCAGCTTACTCCTCAAGTCCCGCACTGCCTGCCACAGCAAAAGTACTCATTGCGTCCCCCGTAACTGCAAACCACCACGTTCAGGCATGTTTGTCCGCGGGGGCAAGTGCGACAGTGCGCCGAGCCCAATGCAGAGTTCAGTGACCCCAACACCGCTTTAATTCTTCCCGTTTGTGGTGGTGGGCTTGATCTGTTCCGATACCTCGGACTTGAAGAAAGGTTGCGGCGAAGTACAACACTGCCATTGAAGATCAAGCCGACTTCTGTGCAGGGGCCCCAGTAGCACTGTGCTGGCTTGTAGTGCGAATTATATCCAAGAATCTTTCCCAAAAAGAAAGTCTGAGGCCACTTAGGGGGAGTACATGGAGAAACTTTATTGCAGGAAATTGTGAAGGCGCGGGCGGGCGTATGCATTTCAGCCGTGTGGCCTCCTCAGCGCCCAGCATGTGACACAGGAGATGGATGCGCCGCTCAAACAGTTCTGCCCAACTCAGTTAAAATATATGTTGTGGTTAGCTCCTCCCCCAAGCCGTAATCATTGTCACCTGCTCGGGTTCTCAATCCTGATGAGGAACTACCGGTTCCAGCATGCAGTAGTGTGCCGGGATCACCATGTTGTTGCTGGAAAAAGCAGGACTTTCAGGCAGCTTACTCCTCAAGTCCCGCACTGCCTGCCACAGCAAAAGTACTCCTTGTGTCCCCGTAACTGCAAACCACCACGTTCAGGCATGTTTGTCCGCGGGGGCAAGTGCAACAGTGCGCCAAGCCCAATGCAGAGTTCAGTGACCCCAACACTGCTTTAATTCTTCCCGTTTGTGGTGGTGGGCTTGATCTGTTCCGATACCTCGGACTTGAAGAAAGGTTGCGCCGAAGTACAACACTGCCAGTGAAGATCAAGCCGACTTCTCTGCAGGGGCCCCAGTAGCACTGTGCTGGCTTGTAGTGCGAATTATATCTAAAAATCTTTCCCAAAAAGAAAGTCTGAGGCCACTTAGGGGGAGTACATGGAGAAACTTTATTGCAGCAAAATGTGAAGGCGCGGGCGGGCATATGCATTTCAGTCGTGTGGCCTCCTCAGCCCCCAGCATGTGACACAGGAGATGGATGCGCCACTCAAACAGTTCTCCCCCACTCAGTTCAAATATATGTTGTGGTTAACTCCTCCCCCAAGCCGTAATCAATGTCACCTGCTCGGGTTCTCAATCCTGATGAGGAACTACCGGTCCCAGCATGCAGTAGTGTGCCGGGATCACCATGTTGTTGCTGGAAAAAGCCTTCCTTTTAAAATATCCTACGGGGTTAAGACACCTACTGCAGTGATGTGTGTGTGCCCAGCCTTTTTCATTGTCTGGTCACAGTTTTACCCATCATAAATTAGCACTGAGGGCTAATGTGATTGCTGCAAAGCACAACGTGAAAATATATATATATATATATATATATATATATATATATATATATATATATATATATATATATATATATATATATATATATATATATATATATATATATATATATATATATATACCTACTGAGGCAAACAGTGAACTACTAAGACCAGCATGCCCCAAGAGACTGTGAGCCTTTCCAGGCGACCACCAGAGGGCCAGCACTCTTCAAAAGATCACAGGTGCTGGGGAACTGTTTGACCCTGTCTGCTGAGGCATCCCTTTCCTTTGAAAAAGGTCTATGAAAGACCGAAATGCATCAGGACACGCCGATAAATGCCTGCGCTGCTACTGGCAAATAAGTGCTGCTGAAATCACAGAAGGGCTGCGACTCATCCTTCTCTCCGGAGAAACTTGTGTTTATGTTAAGAGGCTTGGTTCTGCCTCGAGGAACGCACCTCTCACAAGAGCGCCGTATTGTCCGCACCTGAACCCACCCTTTGTTTTCATGCGTGGAGCATCAAGGACAGCGAGCAGCCTCCAAGGACTGGACCTTGGACGAGACCCCAGCTACCTGAAAGGCGGTATGCGGGGATTTTGTCACCTAACAGCGCAGCACTAACTACACGGCAGCAACAACATCGAGTGGGGAACACCTACTGAGGCAAACAGTGAACTACGAAGACCAGCATGCCCCTAGAGAATGTGAGCCTTTCAAGGCGACCACCAGAGGGCCAGAAACTCTTCAAAAGATCACAGGTGCTGGAGATCTGTTTGACCCTGTTTGCCGAGGCATCCCTTTCCTTTGAGAAACATATATATATATATATATATATATATATATATATATATATATACATATATATATATATATATATATATATATATATATATACGCTTCCAAAGTGCCCTGAGGCGAGAGAGCACTCCACTGCCAGCTTGTAGGTAAAAACGGCTTCAGTTGCGCCGATGCGTCTTCCAGCTCTGTCGTCTCTCAGTGCCTGACGCGTTTCAGTAAACCTTTCCTCAGAGGCTCAAGACGTGGATAATAGGTGCACAGCTGACGTAAGTCCTTTTATCCACATGACACGCCCAGAATGGGCTGCTTGGTTAAGTCGGTGCCTGCCGGGGCTTGTAGTCAGTTTTGTGTGCGAATGTTACTGGTGATAGATAAAAGCCCTGAATGGGCCTCAGCACACTGTCGCCATCATAGATCCTATGGTCAGTCCGCAACAACAACCCAGGTGGATCCCACATATGCGGTCCCCACATTACCGGGGTGGTGCTCTCTCGGCGGCCAGGCTGCCGCCCAAAATGTACGCTTCCAAAGTGCCCTGAGGCGAGAGAGCACTCCACTGCCAGCTTGTAGGTAAAAACGGCTTCAGTTGCGCCGATGCGTCTTCCAGCTCCGTCGTCTCTCAGTGCCTGACGCGTTTCAGTAAACCTTTCCTAAGAGGCTCAAGACGTGGAAAATAGGTGTACAGCTGACGTAAGTCCTGGTGCCTGCCGGGACTTGTAGTCAGTTTTGTGTGCAAATGTTACTGGTGATAGATAAAAGCCCTGAATGGGCCTCAGCATACTGTCGCCATCATAGATCCTATGGTCAGTCCGCAACAACAACCCAGGCGGATCCCAGATATGCGGTCCCCACATTACCGGGGTGATGATCTCTCTGCGGCCAGGCTACCGCCCAAAATGTACGCTTCCAAAGTGCCCTGAGGCGAGAGAGCACTCCACTGCCAGCTTGTAGGTAAAAACGGCTTCAGTTGCGCAGATGCGTCTTCCAGGAGTGGAATGGGCCTCACCTCCGGAATACATTGGGAGCAACACAGTGAACTTTTGGCTGGCCTCCACCCAATCGTGTTGACATTTTGACATTGTGAGGCACTGAATCCACTTGGTCATACAGGGAATGCGAGTTTAAGGCATATGGACTTCATTTACCAGAATGCTGTGCCTGCACATGCCTACATGGGCGTTGACTTCATCAACTAATAAATGTTCCTATTCTATTTCAGTGCCTCACTGTGCTGATTGCATGCCGTTGACAAAGGGCTTACGGCTTGAAACACGTTTGGCATATTGCAAGACGGAGGAAGCGAGTGCTTGCTGTGATTGCTGCTGCGGGGGGTGGTGTGCGGTAACTGTGCCACGAGTGATGCCTCCATGGGGACACCCTTGTTTTTCATATATATATATATATATATATATATATATATATATATATATATATATATATATATATATATATATATATATATATATATATATATATATATATATATATATATATATTAAAGCTCCAAAGTTACCCACGTGGCGGGAGTGCACTCAGGAAACAGCTAATGCTATGTAGTTGCCACCAGTTCAGGAAATGCAGCCTGACGCGTTTCGAGTAAAATCTCTTTTTCAAAGGCTGTTTATCTGCATCCCACGAACTGGTGGCAACTGCATAGCATTAGCTGTTTCCTGAGTGCACTCCCGCCACGTGGGTAACTTTGGAGCTTTAATCTGTACGCGGCATGCCCTGCCGCGGGGAGTGCACCACCGCTAGAAACGAAGCGGGAAAAGAGACCAGCGCTGGAACCCAGATGCCCCGGCTCAGGAGGCCCATCCAGGGCATGCATTTGTGACTCTGCACTCTTCGACACCCATCCAGGGTAAATGAATGCCACACTACAAGGACCACAATCCTGTGGGAGAAGCCAGCCTATCAGAAGGCTGCTGATCGTACTTCAAGGTGTGGCTGAGTCGTGGGATGCAGATAAACAGCCTTTGAAAAAGAGATTTTACTCGAAACGCGTCAGGCTGCATTTCCTGAACTGGTGGCAACTACATAGCATTAGCTGTTTCCTGAGTGCACTCCCGCCACGTGGGTAACTTTGGAGCTTTAATCTGTACGCGGCATGCCCTGCCGCGGGGAGTGCACCACCGCTAGAAACGAAGCGGGAAAAGAGACCAGCGCTGGGACCTAGATGCCCCGGCTCAGGAGGCCCATCCAGGGCATGCATTTGTGACTCTGCACTCTTCGACACCCATCCAGGGTAAATGAATGCCACACTACAAGGACCACAATCCTGTGGGACAAGCCAGCCTATCAGAAGGCTGCTGATCGTACTTCAAGGTGTGGCTGAGTCGTGGGATGCAGATAAACAGCCTTTGAAAAAGAGATTTTACACGAAACGCGTCAGGCTGCATTTCCTGAACAGGTGGCAACTACATAGCATTAGCTGTTTCCTGAGTGCACTCCCGCCACGTGGGTAACTTTGGAGCTTTAATCTGTACGCGGCATGCCCTGCCGCGGGGAGTGCACCACCGCTAGAAACGAAGTGGGAAAAGAGACCAGCGCTGGAACCCAGATGCCCCGGCTCAGGAGGCCCATCCAGGGCATGCATTTGTGACTCTGCACTCTTCGACACCCATCCAGGGTAAATGAATGCCACACTACAAGGACCACAATCCTGTGGGAGAAGCCAGCCTATCAGAAGGCTGCTGATCGTACTTCAAGGTGTGGCTGAGTCGTGGGATGCAGATAAACAGCCTTTGAAAAAGAGATTTTACTCGAAACGCGTCAGGCTGCATTTCCTGAACTGGTGGCAACTACATAGCATTAGCTGTTTCCTGAGTGCACTCCCGCCACGTGGGTAACTTTGGAGCTTTAATCTGTACACAGCATGCCCTGCCGCGGGGAGTGCACCACCGCTAGAAACGAAGTGGGAAAAGAGACCAGCGCTGGAACCCAGATGCCCCGGCTCAGGAGGCCCATCCAGGGCATGCATTTGTGACTCTGCACTCTTCGACACCCATCCAGGGTAAATGAATGCCACACTACAAGGACCACAATCCTGTGGGAGAAGCCAGCCTATCAGAAGGCTGCTGATCGTACTTCAAGGTGTGGCTGAGTCGTGGGATGCAGATAAACAGCCTTTGAAAAAGAGATTTTACTCGAAACGCGTCAGGCTGCATTTCCTGAACTGGTGGCAACTACATAGCATTAGCTGTTTCCTGAGTGCACTCCCGCCACGTGGGTAACTTTGGAGCTTTAATCTGTACGCGGCATGCCCTGCCGCGGGGAGTGCACCACCACTAGAAACGAAGCGGGAAAAGAGACCAGCGCTGGAACCCAGATGCCCCGGCTCAGGAGGCCCATCCAGGGCATGCATTTGTGACTCTGCACTCTTCGACACCCATCCAGGGTAAATGAATGCCACACTACAAGGACCACAATCCTGTGGGAGAAGCCAGCCTATCAGAAGGCTGCTGATCGTACTTCAAGGTGTGGCTGAGTCGTGGGATGCAGATAAACAGCCTTTGAAAAAGAGATTTTACTCGAAACGCGTCAGGCTGCATTTCCTGAACTGGTGGCAACTACATAGCATTAGCTGTTTCCTGAGTGCACTCCCGCCACGTGGGTAACTTTTGAGCTTTAATCTGTACGCGGCATGCCCTGCCGCGGGGAGTGCACCACCGCTAGAAACGAAGCGGGAAAAGAGACCAGCGCTGGAACCCAGATGCCCCGGCTCAGGAGGCCCATCCAGGGCATGCATTTGTGACTCTGCACTCTTCGACACCCATCCAGGGTAAATGAATGCCACACTACAAGGACCACAATCCTGTGGGAGAAGCCAGCCTATCAGAAGGCTGCTGATGGTACTTCAAGGTGTGGCTGAGTCGTGGGATGCAGAGAAACAGCCTTTGAAAAAGAGATTTTACTCGAAACGCGTCAGGCTGCATTTCCTGAACTGGTGGCAACTACATAGCATTAGCTGTTTCCTGAGTGCACTCCCGCCACGTGGGTAACTTTGGAACTTTAATCTGTACACGGCATGCCCTGCCGTGGGGAGTGCACCACCGCTAGAAACGAAGCGGGAAAAGAGACCAGCGCTGGAACCCAGATGCCCCGGCTCAGGAGGCCCATCCAGGGCATGCATTTGTGACTCTGCACTCTTCGACACCCATCCAGGGTAAATGAATGCCACACTACAAGGACCACAATCCTGTGGGAAAAGCCAGCCTATAAGAAGGCTGCTGATCGTACTTCAAGGTGTGGCTGAGTCGTGGGATGCAGATAAACAGCCTTTGAAAAAGAGATTTTACTCGAAACGCGTCAGGCTGCATTTCCTGAACTGGTGGCAACTACATAGCATTAGCTGTTTCCTGAGTGCACTCCCGCCACGTGGGTAACTTTGGAGCTTTAATCTGTACGCGGCATGCCCTGCCGCGGGGAGTGCACCACCGCTAGAAACGAAGCGGGAAAAGAGACCAGCGCTGGAACCCAGATGCCCCGGCTCAGGAGGCCCATCCAGGGCATGCATTTGTGACTCTGCACTCTTCGACACCCATCCAGGGTAAATGAATGCCACACTACAAGGACCACAAACAGCCTTTGAAAAAGAGATTTTACTCGAAATGCGTCAGGCTGCATTTCCTGAACTGGTGGCAACTACATAGCATTAGCCGTTTCCTGAGTGCACTCCCGCCACGTGGGTAACTTTGGAGCTTTAATATATATAATTTTTCAAAAGTTTATCAACTCTGATAAGTTATTTAATTATATATACAGAGGTGTGCACGTATTTTCTCAATGAAATACGTGTTTTTTCTATGTCTACACCTTTGTAACTCACGTCAATGGGTGGAGCATCACTAATAAGAGAAAAAAACTGTATAAATTTGTAACTGACCAGGTGCGCAGGGTGTGACCAAGAGCACGAGTTGCTCGAAACGCGTAACCGGAGAGGTTTGAAATAAAATCTCCTTGATTGCAACCTTGGGTCCGTGTCTTCGTTCCACAGAAGTGTGGTGTTTTTGAAGATTGTTTCTGTTCGTATTCTACGGGGAGCAGCTGTCCTCGTTTACGGAACCCACTCACCAGGAAGAGGTCGGGAGCACTTCAGCTGCTACAGCCACGTTTGTTTCCGAGGAGGAAAATTTGCACCCGAACCCCCTGAGCTGAAAGTAAGAGCCTTCGTGCATCGGACGGACTACCGCTTACAGACGGCAGGTCCTAGTGGCTAGCGGTTAGTGAGCAGTGTCCAACCACAGCGGGGCTTGTATTGAAGAATTCTCAGGTGGAGAGAATAGGTTTGCAGTCGAGAGACCGGCAGCGGCGCGAGCCGCCGTTTTTTTTCATCTTTGTTGAACGCGAAGCCTCTCCAGTCGCACCATGTCAGCTAGCTTGGAGAGAGAAAGGGAGGACGCCGCTGAAACACTTTTCAGCAATATACGGAAGAACATTCCATCAAACAGTGCGGCCACAAGTCAGCCCAACGAAACGCAACAGGATGCTAAACATCTATTAAAAATTTTGGAGAAGAAAACCAAATCGGAAATTACGAAGTGGCGGGAGCATAAGTCTCTCACCAAGTACGTCGAAGCCGGTCGAGTTCCGCGTGGTCTGCGGATCATGCTGGCACCTAGCTTCGAGGACCCCAACCCAGCAATGTTAAAGGAATGGGGCGAATTGAATTTGGATGCGTCAATGAACCTGGTAAGAGTGCTGATAAAATACGCGGTCATAGACCGCGATAAACTGCTTGAGGAAATTAAGGGCATTAATGAGCAGCTGGATGCGACCACTGACCCTGATACTAAGTTGCTGATTACAAACATGCGTAAAGAAATTAGTGAGAGACTGCACAAACATGAAGAGCGGATTAAAATCAGAAAAGTGCACAAATTCGCAAGGGACTTGAAGGACTACGAGACTGGGCAAATTTACACTTTTGCCAGAAAATATTACCGCGCAAAGCAAGCAAAATGGTCCAAACAAGCCGCGAAAGGTGGAGCCAGTAATAGCAACCTGGCAACAACGAGTCGACAAGATGAGGTAAACGAAAACTCTGATCCAGATACAGTCTCTCTGGCCAGCTCATCAAGCATGTCTCTCTCCGAGATCAGCAACACAGAAGTGCAACCGGGAAGAGTTCTAGAAATTGGGGAAGAGATGGATTTTTTAGTGGACGACCGGCTGCAAACTTTGCGTCCGAGGCACAAAAAGAACTACAACGCAAAAAGCGCAACGCAAGACGCCACGCAAGACGCAAAAGGCGGAAAGCAACATCAGCAGCCTCAACAACAGAAGAGAAAGAAGCAATGGTTCAACAAAAAGAAGTAATAAAAGATTGCACCATCACGAATCTCTCTGATGTCACCCTTACTACAGCAGAAGAGCAATTATTAGCTCTAGGATTGAACTTTTGTCCTGAAAGTTCATTTAATTACACAAACACGAGAGCGGATGTGTTTAAGTTCATTCGCAAGCTTAAGTTAAAAAAGTTTTTTGCATCCAAAAATTCAACTAAAAACATGGAGCGTACTACTACCACTGCCGTCGCCACAGTTCAAACAGTCCCGGCAGCAAGAGATGCCAGACTTATGCTCACGTTATGTGATCTGGGAAACACAGCAGCGGCCTCGACACAGGACAACGACGGTACTCAGAATACCCAAAGAGAACTGATGAATGTGGACATTCGCCAAAGAGGAGCGGGAGAAAGTCCGTTCAAACCAGTAAGTACCTTTTTACCCGTCATGCCGAAAGATGCAATCGATATTTATCATGAGTGCGTGACGGAAGATTTGAAAAGGCTTAACCGTGTGACACAGGCACAATCTAATAAGAACAATGCTAGGATCATACAATACAATACTCTAATGAAAAGACTCAGTCAAAATCAGGAAATTGTCATAAATAAATCGGACAAGGGGGGCAATATAGTCTTGTGGAGAAAGGAAGAGTATATGGCCGAAGCCATGAGACAGCTTAATGACCCCTCCTGCTACGAAAGATCAAATGGAATGGCCTATAAACGGGCCAAAGACAATTTGAAAAAACTGTTAATGTCTTACAAAAGAACCAATTTGATCTCCCAAGCAGAATTTGACTACCTTCATAGAGAACATCCGGTCATACCGATATTGTATTTGATCCCAAAAATTCATAAGCAGAAAATCCCCACCCCAGGCCGCCCTATCATAGCGGCCATCAACAGTGTGGGGGAAAACATCTCACATTATATAGACTTTTTTCTGCAGGACATTGTCAAAGAGTTGCCCAGTTATTTAAAAGACACAGGGGACTTTCTCAACAAACTCAATTCCATTCAATGGCGTGAAAACTGGTGTATTTTGACTCTAGACATAGAGTCCTTATACACCTCCATAGATCACACCAAAGGATTAGACGCTATCACACACTATCTTGGTTTTCGATCATGTGAATATTATGCACACAACAAGATGTTATGTGAACTGATAGATTGGTGTTTAAATAACAACTACTTTATGTTTGCTAAAAATGTCTGGAGACAGGTGCGAGGTGTGGCGATGGGATCGTGCTTCTCCCCCAGCTACGCATGTTTGCATGTGGGCTGGTGGGAGGAGCGCGGTCTCACCGGTACCCCCGGATTCGATAAGGTTAAATACTGGAAACGGTTTATTGATGACGTTTTTTGTATTTGGGAGGGGGATGAGGAAAGTGCGAAAGTTTTTGTTGATGCATTGAATCAGAATAATGACAACTTGTTCTTCACGGCCCACATCAGCAGGGAAAAAGCAGATTTCCTAGATGTTCATGTTACTGTTACCAACAACATTGTAGCTACGTCATTATATCGCAAACCGACGGCTGGCAATAGCATATTACATGCTAGTAGCAAACATCCCCAACACGTCATCACCAATATTCCTTATGGGGAGCTGCTTAGAGTTAAGAGAATTAGCAGCACTCCTGAAACCTTTGAACATGAAGCTCAGATCACTATAAACAGACTGAGAGCTAGGGGATACAACAACAAGGTCCTCAATAGCGCACTGAGACGATGTCGAGCTAAGTCTCGGGAATCTCTTCTGACTTCTGAATCCGTGGACATGGAATCAGAGAACCCTGCCCCTCGCCTTGTGCTAGCATTTAGCAAGCAAGAAAAACAAATAAGGTCCATTATGAGGAAGCACTGGTCCATTTTGCGCACTGACAGTATCCTGGGTGACATCATCCCCAGTACACCTGTCATTACGTACAAAAAAGCACCCAGTATGCACAACTGTCTGGTCAAGAACAGCCCTGAACTAGGAAATGGTAGCGCTTGGCTGAAACAAAAAGGTTTCTTTAAATGTTCCTCTTGTAGGGCATGTAAATTTGGTGTTAACACATCATATTATTTTACACCATTCAGCCCTAAGAGGAAAGTCATTCGGGGTTACTTTAATTGTCATAGTGAGTTTGCAATATATGTCCTGACGTGCACCTGTGGCCTACGATATGTGGGCAGTACTAAACTACAGGTGCACGCCAGGATTTTGCAACACTTGCGAGCAATTGTAAACAATGACAATACGTACCCTGTAGCACGTCATTTCAAGTCCACTCATAATAATGATTTGTCCAATCTATCATATTATGTTATTGATGTGGTTGCGCCACTTGTTAGAGGAGGTGACAGGGAAAAACTGCTACGAAAAAAGGAAACCGAATACATAATTGAACTAGACAGCAAGTACCCGAATGGGCTGAACACCACTGAAGACTTACATCATTTGTTATAGTCTCACTATTCCTAATGATCTCATATGGGGTTTTCTCTGTATTTTTCTCCTTAAGGTCCTTCTGAACACAACAACTGATACCAGATGGTGCCAGGCCTGGCACCACATGGGAATCTACAAAAGATTCATTTATCATACGGACCTTGATGTATATAGCTTTCCTGTATATAGCTTTACTCAATCCATTAATAGAATAATTTGGGGACTTATGATTTTCAGTCTACCTACAACATGTTTTTATGTTCACAAGGGTGCACGTTCACCAGATTTTTAATTTAGTTCACGTTAAGATTCATCACTAGTGAGTAACGTAATATCAGTCTTGATTTACTATTAGCACATGTATATATTGATTCATTTCGTTTTCCTGAAGCACACACATTGATATGTTTACTTTTCGAATATAATGTTATGCAAGTCGAAAAGGATGTACATTTTGTAAATAAGCAAATAGTGTATATTTTTGTAAGATATAAATATGTATATATGTACAGAAGTAGGTATATGTACACAATTTTGTATTTTTGTATATAGATAAAATATATATATTCATATATTTTTCTAAATGTACTTAGCAGGATTCGAATTCAATGGGAACATTTGTGTGTAGAATTGTTATATATATATTAAGGATGTTTTATACATGGCTATAGATCAATATGATATTGTAAATGCATTCATGCAGATATAATTTTTCAAAAGTTTATCAACTCTGATAAGTTATTTAATTATATATACAGAGGTGTGCACGTATTTTCTCAATGAAATACGTGTTTTTTCTATGTCTACACCTTTGTAACTCACGTCAATGGGTGGAGCATCACTAATAAGAGAAAAAAACTGTATAAATTTGTAACTGACCAGGTGCGCAGGGTGTGACCAAGAGCACGAGTTGCTCGAAACGCGTAACCGGAGAGGTTTGAAATAAAATCTCCTTGATTGCAACCTTGGGACCGTGTCTTCGTTCCACAGAAGTGTGGTGTTTTTGAAGATTGTTTCTGTTCATATATATATATATATATATATATATATATATATATTACCTACTGGCGGTCGCCAGTAGGTATATATAGTTAGGATTTTTTTGAATAGGGATTTCTGAAAATTCTATGTTGAATAACTTTGGCGTTGATGGACGGAATTGGCTAAAATTTTCAGGAAAATGGCACATTTTGTTTCTGAGCGTCCCCTGAAAGTTTGGGGGGTTTCGTCAAGCGGGGGCCGAGAAAAAAGGGGGGTCCCAAAATGTGTTTTTAACATTGAGTTTTCCATAGGGCGGTTGGACTCACTTTTAGCCCGAACGGCTGAATGGATTTCCACCAAACTTGGCAAAATTGTAGGGACTGGTACCCCGATGTGCCTTTGCTATGTCTCAAGATATATGCTCCAGTGGTTTTTCCAAAAATTAACTTTGAAAAATATATATTGGGCTACATTGGGCTATATATATGTTAGAGCCCAAATGTAGCCCAATGTAGCCCAATGTAGCCCAATGTAGCCCAAAGATGGCCACCAGAGACAAAAAAAAACAAATGTAGCCCAAATATCAGCCAGATGTAGCCCAACTATAGCTCAATGACAGAATGTCCCAGAGTGTCCTAAAGGACAACTAGAGCGCTAACAGTCTTACTTATGACAAAAGTATGGCACACCTGAAGTCATCTTGATTGGAATAAAGTGGTAACACTTAATACATTTAATTTGAAAAGGAACAAAATAAGGGGTGTCATTTTGCCATAGAAATTAATATATATATATATATATATATATATATATATATATATATATATATATATATATATATATATATATATATATATATATATATATATATTCAATGAAAAAACCATTGGTTTTAGGCCATATATAGTTAGGGATTTGCATTTACAAAACCTTATTTTACTCGCATAAAACCATTGAAATTCCATATATAGTTATAAGCGCTAACTATATATCGCGCACCCGCAATCCACTGCTGATGATGTCACATATTACATCATTCATGACATGGTTAGTGACATCACTGATGACATCACTGATGACATCTCAAATGACATCACTGATGACATCACTGATTACAACATCCAGTGACTGTATGTTTCTGTAAAGTTAAAATATGTTTTACATATTGAAGAATGAGTGGATATATAAGTGTCTGGATGAAGGATTTACTAGGTGCATGACTGACTGATTGAGTCAGTGATTAAATGTGTCTCACTGAGTGCATGGGTTAGTGACTAAACTGTTTTAATTTGTGCATCATTATATCTGTTGTTCTACAAACTGCTGCATATGTTGATCAGTAGCTATATGAGTAACTGTATGGGTTATTGATTGGTTGTCCAAGTATTTGTATGGGAAACTGAGTGTGTGTGTATGGGTGGCTGGAAGGTGTATGACTCTGTACATAGATGTGTGAGTAGTTGATTCACTATATGTATAGATTCAAAAGTGCATGTGCAAACAGCTGTATGGGTGGTTGACTGTGCATGAGTGTATTAGTGAGTGAATGGATATCTCAGTGCTACATGTCAAATTAAGTACATATGTAAAACACAGTACATGTGAGAGTTGACATCTATAAATAACTGTGCATAAGAGCCAGTGAATGTGTGAGTGGCTGTATGGATCATTGTGAACATGTATCAGAGATTGTATAAGAGAGTAAAGTAAATATGTGTTAGTATATGTTTGAATAAGTAAGGTGTGTATAACTGTATAGTTGAGAAAATGGAGGTGTGATTGATTTTTTGCATAACTGACTAGGTGTGTGAGTAACTCCATGGATGAGTGACAGTCTGTGACTGTCTGTTTACACTGATTGTATCTAAGGTTATATTAGAGTCTGAAGAGGTTCATGGTATTATCACATGAATGATATCATCAGTGATGTTATCAGTCATGTCAAATGAGATGTTTTCAGTGATGTCATCAGTGATGTCATTTGAGATGTCATCAGTGATGTCATCAGTGATGTCACTAACCATGTCATGAATGATGTAATATGTGACATCATCAGCAGTGGATTGCGGGTGCGCGATATATAGTTAGCGCTTATAACTATATATGGAATTTCAATGGTTTTATGCGAGTAAAATAAGGTTTTGTAAATGCAAATCCCTAACTATATATGGCCTAAAACCAATGGTTTTTTCATTGAATTTTCAAGGTTTTGTAAATGCAAATTCCTAACTATATATCCACTATAACCTATGGTTTTTTCTGTGAATTTCATTGGTTTTTTAATAGCAAATATGAAAAGCTTTAAAATGTCAAGTACGTGATAGATAAAAACATTTTCGTATTTATGCACGCTGATGTGCTTTGAACGCTGCCCCCCTCCCCTCTTTTCTCTTAGTAGTACTCTCTCTTTGCAGATAGTGAAGAGTAGTTAACGCAGGCCTTTACCCCCGTTGTAATCCGTCCTGCCTGCTTGTCTCTCCATTTGATTGATTATTATCCAAGCATTTACTGTTTTTCAATTCATTCTCTTTGGTTCATTCTCTATTTACAAACAAGCACAAAGTCGCAATACTCTGTTTAGTCTTTGCAGATCGTGAAAAATCTGTAAAAAAATAAAAGTAATCGAGCAAAATCAGTAGGCCACTAATTGGATCTCTTTTTGACCTCACTAAAATAGAAATATTATAAACAACCCTTCATGAGAAATACGAAAATAGTGAGATGAACTGAGCTCCACACCATGAGGGCTGCAAGACAGCTCGGCTCCGTCACCCACCCCGCCCAAAATAACGACAAACCCTATGCAAATATTAAAAATATAGACAACACACCAGCAAAGAAACAGGGTAAAACATTTTATTAAATAACTATTTACATAACGTTTGTTTATAAGATGATGTCAGTAGTGGACCGATGTGTGAATAGGTCGGAAGCAGCACAAGGCGCCAAGATCCGGATGGAAAGTCCTGGATGTTGGGTGCCATAGTTCAGAGTTCTGAGTTTGAGCCTTTTTCAATGCCTGTGCTTTGTTGTTTCCCCTCCATCAAAAACAAAAAAAATATATAAAACTGTGCAAAAATACAAAAAAATCAAAAAATGTTTACAAAAGCAGTGCTTGTAAGACTGTCTGAAGCTTATTTCCACCTACTGCAGCTTCACTATTCTCAAAGTAAGTGAGGGTCGTTTGTGGACCTGACTGCATTTGAAAACAATGTTATATGGTACCTCCCTAAACCGCTTGACGGAGGCCCCCGAGGGGCGGTGTGATGGCACGGACTCGGAGAAGACGCTTGGCTCCGACCCCCTCCCCAAGTCTTATAGCACTGGTGTAGCCTGAGATCGCCCCCGACATAGGCGGCCGGCTCCCGGGGTCCGGCGGAACTTTTTGCCTTTTGATGACTCTTCTATTCTGGACTTTGTCCCACAATCCGTTTGACCTGAAGACACGCTGTAGTGGGGCGCCCCTTTACCGTTTTAGTTGCCATTCCGCCCGCTTTTGCTACACTGTGCCTCTTCCGCCATTCAGCTGTTTACCGCCCGCTCTTGCGACTACAGCGTCTCGCTCACCATGTAGTTAAGTTGCTCCCGCTCTTGCGGTGCAGCGATAGGCGGCTGCCAGAGGACTCTCAAAATGGCGGCCGGCTCTTCGGTTTTGGGCCTGGTCCACTAAAATGGCCCTGGGACACCTTGGAACTCGGACGCTTCCCTGATAGGGCTTGGGTCCCATTCTCGAAAGCGTCCCCTCAGCCGTGAAGATTCTACAAAAGTCTTGGGGGCCCCCGACTCCCGCAGGCTTCTGGTGGGGAGCGGCTGCCATGTCTGCTCGTGGAATGGCCACGACGGAGCTACGAGATGGTAGTGCTCTCATGCTGACGCCAGCTTTAGTCTGAAACATCCAGAAACACTGTAGACTACCAATTCGATCAGTTCCGGTAGCGCCCCAACATGACCCGGAAGAGAAGAACTTGCCCTCCCCTGTTTGACTGATGGTTCTTGTTGCCTGTCCCCTCTGTTGTCATTTAACAGAACTCTTTGGACTGCTGAAAGGGGTTGTGTTCCGAACGCTGGTTGGTGGAGACATTTTGACTATATTCTTGACCTACGTTGTCGCGTAATGCGTTATATGACACGCCGCGTTAGCGCACCCGGAAGTGATCCGGGGCGCGGCGCGCAGCGCGTAACGTAAGCATAACAGGTCATGTGACTTGTTAATAAAACTTTTCATTGGTTCATTTTACTTTTGTTATTTTAATGATGAAAAGCTTGGTCATATGACCTAAAAATTACGCTTTTTATTGTTTTCGAACATTATTTTTTTAAAAACATATATGTTATAATATTCCAGGCTAATGTACTTTCCCGGAAAATTTACAACTGTCCTGCAAGTAAAATATATTCCTTTTTCGAGAAAAAGGGCGTTTCTTCGTTCCATGACGGAGCCGTTGAGTAAAAGAGACTCGGCCTGCTGTCTTAGTCGCCGATACGCCTGATTATCAGATTCTTATCGATCACTTTATGTTGCAGGAGTGGAAAACACAACTGCCCTTGACCATTTATCTTTACTACGTTCCTACATATTATACCTTTTATCCGTCATGTAATTGGACTGCTTTATTTCACTTGCCTTTTACTGATTCGAAAACAGTAACTAAAAGTAAAAACTTTACCAATGTAAATACTACTACCGTGTTTGATTTAAAAACCTTTATTGTGAAAATGTCAGTATACAAATACGGGCCTATAACCACCTGGGCCGGCCACGGAGCAAACTGAAATCGTATATGATGAGGAGACATTTACACTGTAGAGGAACGTAACGAGCGGGCCATTAGGTTGCAAGAACTAAGGTGTCTAACAGTTGCGGAATCGGTGGACGTACATTTTGTAATTAAAATAAGACAGGGCCACTTACAATAAAATTTTCTAGATATACATTTGCGGGCAAGGAGTTACGAGTCCCATTTATACCGGCGCCATTTTGGGCGAGGCCGGGCAGGTCCAAGATATAGTCAAAATGTCTCCACCAACAATCGGCCAGACCAGAACCCCTTTCGGCCCTTTATGCTACAAGATGGTGTCTTCCATTCAGAAAATATTGTTGGCAGCATTTTGAAAGGAAAGATAAACAGCCGTTCTCCTAGTGAGTCTCACATTGTTACATTTAGGAAGAATGTTGAAGAGTAATATGTGGAAAATCTGAAGCCATTTTTCTACAAACTCTCAATCAGCCTAAGTCATGGGCGATCTTTGTCCACACCAGGGCAATAGTGAAGCTGCAGCAGGTGCAAAAGAGCTTCAGACAGTCTTACAAGCACTGCTTTTCTAAACATTTTTTTGTATTTTTGCACAGTTTTATATTTTTTTTTTGTTTTTGATGGAGGGGAAACAACAAAAAACAGGCATTGAAAAAAGCTCAACAGTGCAGGGCGCCTTGTGCTGGTTCAGACCTATTCACACATCGGTCCACTACTGACATCACCTCATAAGCCAACGGGGCACCCCACACTGACTTTCGGCGCAGCATTGTAGGATGGCCACACCAGTGCGGCAACTTGCTGGACACCACCTCGGTGCCATCCGGATCTCGGAGCGTTCGAGTCACTGTACCGCAAGAGTGACCGGAACTCAGCTGGTCACGCCGTCTTTCGGCGCAGCATTGTAGGATGGCCATACCAGTGCGCCAACTTGCTGGACACCACCTCGGTGCCATCCGGATCTCGGCGCGTTCGAGTCACTGTACCGCAAGAGTGACCGGAACTCAGCTGAACACGCCGTCTTTCGGCGCAGCATTGTAGGATGGCCACACCAGTGCAGCAATTTGCTGGACACCACCTTGGGCAACAGTGAAGCTGCAGCAGGTGCAAATAAGCTTCAGATAGTCTTACAAGCACTGCTCAGAACTCTCAACTATGGCACTCAACATCCAGGACTTGCCATTCGGATCTTGGCGCCTTGTGCTGGTTCCGACCTATTCACACATCGGTCCACTACTGACATCACCTCATAAGCCAACGGGGCACCCCACGCCGACTTTCGGCACAGCATTGTAGGATGGCCACACCAGTGCGGCAACTTGCTGGACACAACCTCGGTGCCATCCGGATCTCGGCGCGTTCGACTCACTGTACCGCAAGAGTAACCGGAACTCAGCTGGACACGCCGTCTTTCGGCGCAGCATTGTAGGATGGCCACACCAGTGCGGCAATTTGCTGGACACCACCTCGGTGCCATCCGGATCTCAGCGCGTTGTGCTGCCTTCGGCCTATTCGCACATCGGTCCGCTACTGACACCGCCTCACGTGCCAACGGATTTTCTACGCTTTTTGTAGCCCTATGCCGCATAACAGGTCATGTGACTTGTTTATAAAACTTTTCATTGGTTCATTTTACTTTTGGTTTCCTAAAGATGGAAGGCTTGGTCATATGACCTAAAAATAACACTTTTCATTGGTTTAGAACATTTTTTTTTCCCAAACGATGAAAGCCCCACCTTGTTTCTGGATGTTTCAGACTAAAGCTGGCGTCAGCATGAGAGCACCACCATCTCGTAGCTCCGTCGTGGTCATTCCGCGAGCAATCATGGCAGCCGCTCCCCACCGGAAGCCTGCGGGAGTTGGGGGCCCCCAAGACTTTTGTAGAATCTTCACGGCTGAGGGGACGCTTTTCGAGAATGGAGCCCAAGCCCTAGCAGGCAAGCGTCCGAGTTCCAAGGTGTCCCAGGGCCATTTCAGTGGACCAGGCCCAAAACCGAAGAGCCGTCCGCCATTTTAAGAGTCATGTGGCAGCCGCCTATCGCTGCACTGCAAGAGTGGGAGCAACTCAACAACATGGTGAGCGAGACGCTGTAGCCGCAAGAGCGGGCGCAACTCAGCTGGATGGCCGCCACCTGGGGAGGCCCGTTCATGCCGCCTCCCCCACGCCCCCCCCCTCCGGGCCGCCCCACGCCAATTTTCGGAGCAGCATTGTAGGATACCAAAACCAGTGCGGCACCCAGGCGACATCACCTGGGTGCCGTCCAGAACTCAGCACGTTGTGCTGCCTTGGGACTATTCGCACAAAAGACAGCTTCTGACAATTGTTGCTTTTTTGGGTGAAAAATGTTTAAATGTTTTTACAGTTTTTGTTCCGTTCATTATAGTTAAAAGTTAATAAAGTTTTAAAATCTAACTTTGTTGGAGTGCTATATATGTTTAAAAAATCGGGTGAATGGGGCCTTGAATCGGGTTATTGTCATGTGTGGGCTTTGCAAGTGTACTGCTACAAGATCGGACATTTCAAACTCAAATGCACGTTCTTTTTCTTACCTTTCCGAAGCATGGAGCGCAATAGCAGGCAGAGAAAGGGTGATGCACGTGTTGAACACTGCCTGGCCTGGCAAGTTGCTAGCAGTGCCCCCCCCGCCCGCTCCTGAAAGAGGGCACACACACACCGCCACCCCGAGTACTTCACAAATCTTTAAAAGACCATGCGCTTGTTCATGAGGCTTAAATGGTTTATCACCCCTTCTAGAACCCCTGCATCGACCCTCTGACGTTTCCTGGAAGAATTAGCACGTAACACAATACCAAGCCCTGTCAGCTGAAACCCCCGAGAAATCATGGGGCATATTATCAAGGGGGTTTATTTCCGCTTTTTTGGCTTTAAAAGCCAAAAAAAAAAGAGATAAAATTATCTCCCTATTACCAAGCTGTCGCTAACACCAGTTAGTGACATCTAAAAGGAGATAGCGACCATCTTGGGCCCCGCTTTGCATATCAGTGATATTTATCACTAATGACATGCAAAGTGGGCGTGCCAAGATTTTAGCGACTGGAAACAGTCCCTAACCATCGCTATCTCCTATTACCAACTTTTGGAGATATTCGCGCTAAGCGCGAATATCTCCAAAACCTAACACCTGCCCTGAGCAGTTTTAGCCATGTTATCCAATGGGAAGTGGATAACATGGCTAAGAGCATTTGCTGGATAATGCATGAATATCGCTGACTTTTCAACGATATTCATGCATTGCGGCCGTTTTTTATCGCATTTGCGATAAACCTTGCTAATAGCAAGGTTTATGTGCGATAAAATTCGCCGATGTGCGGCGATAATTTTTGTCTCTAAACAAGTTAGAGACAAAAATTATCGCTAGTTGTTGGTAATATGCCCCCGGGTTTTTGCTTGCAGGAATCGGGAGGCGGGAGACTAGCACTGAAATCAGTAGTCTCACGCCTGAATCGGGAGGGTTGGCATGTCTGGATACTCTACAGCTGGGGCCATAAACTACATCCGCAGGGCTAGTTGATAGCCTAGGTCCGGCCTGGACAATCGGACACAGAGGAAGAGGAGTGTCAGAGGGTGCGGTAGTGAATAGGGTGAAAGGGAGGTGTCGGGCGGGCACAGGGTGTGATTCTCAGAGAAGAGCAGCGCAGATGGGGGGAAGTATATGGCCCATGCATGAGAGAAAGAGCGGGGGTGACCAGTGCGTGGGGGAGATGCTTGCGAGGGTGGGGAGCCATGCTGAGGATCGGCGGCGTGCAGAGAGTGGCCCTGGTCAAGGCATCTAAAATGGCTGCCGTGCACGACAAAATTGTGGCATTGGACAAAAACGCAAGATGGCGCAGACAATGTTTATCAATAAGGATTCATTTATAACAAAATATTTACTCGCAGTGACAAAATGGTGGTCAACACTTCCTGATTTCCATCGAATCGAACGTTAACAAACGTCACGCAGCAAAAAAAAAAAAAAAAGCTCACGCACAGAGCAGTTTTTAGCCATGTTATCCAATGGAAGGTGGATAACATGGCTAAGAGCATTTGCTGGATAATGCATGAATATTGCTGACTTTTCAGCGATATTCATGCATTGTGGCCGATGTGCGGCGATAATTTTTGTCTCTAAACAATTAAAACGAAGCACAAAATGGCGAATTCCCGTTTCGCTACCAGTTTGCGGCCCAGTTTGCGGCCCGTGAAGCGCTTCTACCGTGAAAAATCATTTTTTTTTTATTTTCCCCACGGGACCCTTTAATAACCCCAACAACATTCCTAGGGGGTCAAGAGGGGTATACCTTGCCCCCTTTCAATAAATTCCCCCTTCGTTTTTCACCTCTTCTTCTCTCTCGATCCTACCGAGAGATAAGATGGCGGCCGCTCCGGACTGTTTAGAATGTTGACAGACACCGGAGAGCCAATCAGCTTTCTGCGCGCAAAGTTCCGTTTCGCGAAAAGTAAGCGGACCGGATCGCTGCCCGGAGCGCTGTTACAGATATATATCTTGTTTTGAACGTTAATTTCTCAAAAACTACTGGAGCACATATATTGAGACCTAGCAAAGGCACATCGGGCTAACAGTCCCTACAATTTTGCCAAGTTTCGTGCAAATCCATTCAGCCGTTCGAGCTAAAAGTGAGGCCAACCGCCCGATGGAAATTAACATGGGGAAAACGCGTTTTGGGACCCCCCTTTTTTCTCAGCCCCCCCTTGACGAAACCCCCCCAAATTTTCAGGGGCTGCTCAGAAACAAAATGTGCCATTTTCCTGAAAATTTCAGCCGATTCCGTCCACAAACGCCAAAGTTATTAGACATAGAATTTTCAAAAATCCCATAGGGAAAAAATCCTAACTATATATACCTACTGGCGATAGCCAGTAGGTAATATATATATATATATATATATATATAACACCTACTGGCGGTCGCCCGTAGGTATATATAGTTAGGATTTTTTTTAATAGGGATTTCTGAAAATTCTATGTTGAATAACTTTGGCGTTTATGTACGGAATTGGCTGAAAATTTCAGGAAAATGGCACATCTTGTTTCTGAGCGTCCCCTGAAAGTTTGGGGGGGTTTTGTCAAGTGGGGGCCGAGAAAAAAGGGGGGTCCCAAAACGCGTTTTTAACATTGAGTTTTCCATAGGGCGGTTGGAATCACTTTTAGCTCGAACGGCTGAATGGATTTCCACCAAACTTGGCAAAATTGTAGGGACTGGTACCCCGATGTGCCTTTGCTATGTCTCAAGATATATGCTCCAGTGGTTTTTCCAAAAATTAACTTTGAAAAATATATATTGGGCTACATTGGGCTATATATATGTTAGAGCCCAAATGTAGCCCAATGTAGCCCAAAGATGGCCACCAGAGACAAAAAAAAACAAATTTAGCCCAAATATCAGCCAGATGTAGCCCAACTATAGCTCAATGACAGAATGTCCCAGAGTGTCCTAAAGAACAACTAGAGCGCTAACAGTCTTACTTATGACAAAAGTATGGCACACCTGAAGTCATCTTGATTGGAATAAAGTGTTAACACTTAAAACATTTAATTTGCAAAGGAACAAAATGAGGGGGTTCATTTTGCCATAGAAATTATGATTATTGCTGAAGAAAGAAAAATTAGGGCACATTTGGAGTGACTTCTCAAATCCTCTTATCAGAAAAAAATTCTTATATGCAGTCTCCCAAGATGCCCACCAGAGACAAAAGAGCCCAAATGTAGCCCAAATATCAGCCAGATGTAGCCCAACTATATCCCAATGACAGAATGTCCCAGAGTGTTCTAAAGAACAACTAGAACGCTAACAGTCTTACTTATGACAAAAGTATGGCACCCCTGAAGTCATCTTGATTGGAATAAAGTGGTAACACTTAATACATTTAATTTGAAAAGGAACAAAATGAGGGGTTTCATTTTGCCATAGAAATTATATATATATATATATATATATAAATATATATTACCTACTGGCGGTCGCCCGTAGGTATATATAGTTAGGATTTTTTTTAATAGGGATTTCTGAAAATTCTATGTTGAATAACTTTGGCGTTGATGGATGGAATTGGCTGAAAATTTCAGGAAAATGGCACATCTTGTTTCTGAGCGTCCCCTGAAAGTTTGGGAGGGTTTTGTCAAGCGGGGGCCGAGAAAAAAGGGGGGTCCCAAAACATGTTTTTAACATCGAGTTTTCCATAGGGCGGTTGGAATCACTTTTAGCTCGAACGGCTGAATGGATTTCTATGAAACTTGGCAAAATTGTAGAGACTGTTTGCCCGATGTGCCTTTGCTAGGTCTCAAGATATGTGCTCCAGTGGATTTTGAGAAATTAACGTTAAAAAAATATATATATATCTGTGACAGCGTCCCGGTTAGAGCCCCGGTTCGCGTACCAGACGCGTAACGGAACTTCGCGAGGAGAAGCGGATTGGCTCTCCGGTGACTGTCAACATTCTAAACAGTCCGGAGCGGCCGCCATCTTGTCTCTCGGTAGGATCGAGAGACAAGAGGTGGAAATAAACGAAGGGGGAAATGAATGAAAGGGGGCAAGGTAGACCCCTCCTGACCCCCTAGGATTGATGTGGGGGCTATTAAAGGGCCACACGGGGCAAACATTTTTTTTTTTTTAAAATCGATTTTTCGCGGTGGAAGCGCTACCCGGTACGTGAACCGGGTAGCTCACCAGTAGAGTAACGGGATTCCGCCATCTTGTGTTTCGGACGAATTTAGTCACAAGATGGAGGATAAACAATGTTGGGAATGGGTATAAAGGGGCACGGGAGACATATCCTTACCCCCTAGGTTTTCTGGGGGTGGCTGAGGAGGCCCATATATGTAAAAAAAAACCTGCTTTTTTTTCAAATTTTTGCACGGTTAGCGCCCGGTCCGCGCACCGGGTAGCGTTCCGGAAAGCGTAACAAGGGAAAAACCAAGGGAAACAGTAAAATAATATTGGTGGGTTATCCTGGAGGTGACGCACCTCAGCAACGCTATAATTGATTGGATGCCACCTCTGCATGTGGCGGTGCATAGTATAGTTTCCAAAACTATACTTTTTGTCTGTGCCTCGGGACAGAACTGCATCGCAATGAGGCATGTTACCAGCCGGGCATTGACCTTGTTTTGCCCTCCAGGGTAAGAAAAAAATTGCCATATAAAATGGTCTAAGCGGTGGGATTGCCGGGGCTCTTCACGCAAGAACTGCCTCGGCTCTACCTCCTCTTCCTCTTCTTCTTCCTCTTCCTCTGGGTTTGGAAGGAACTTTGCAGATGGTCCTTCCTTCCTAGGTGGTTGTGGTGGTGGTGGGGGTCCACCAGCTGCAGCTACTACAGATGCCATGACTGAACAAGCAGAAACAGGTGTTCCTCTCACAAAGATGAAAGTCAGAGTGAGGAAAAAAGGTGGGGGCTTTCATCATTTGGGAAAAAAAATGTTCTAAACCAATGAAAAGTGTTATTTTCAGGTCACATGACCTGTTACGCTTACGTTACGCGACCCACTCCGCGCCCGGAGTGCTTCCGGGGTGCTGCGCTTCGCGCCTCGGGTCGGGCTCTGGAGCACTTCCGAGTGCGCTAACGCGGCGCGTCATAAGACGCATTACGCGGCAACGCGATACGTCGCGCTTACGTGACGCATCACGATGTTGTTTTCGAATGCGGCATTTGCACTAACGGAACGTTTCCCGGTGCGCGGATTGGGTCGCGGCACCAAATTGAGCTAACGGGAAGCTACCCGGTGCGGGGACCGGTAGCGAAAAAAAAAAAAAAATTATATACATAAAAAAATTATATTAAATACATAAAAAATATATTTTTCCTTTAAAAGAAGAATACATTTTACAGCTTTTGATATTTGCAATTAAAAAACCATTGAAATTCACTGAAAAAAACCATAGGTTATAGACCATATATAGTTAGAAATTAGCATTTACAAAACCTTGAAAATTCACTGAAAAAACCATAGGTTATAGACCATATATAGTTAGGAATTCACATTTACAAAACCTTATTTTACTCACACAAAACCATTGAAATTCGCATATATAGTTAGTTGCACTAACTATATATCGTGCACCCGCAATCCACTGCTGATGATGTCACATATTACATCATTCATGACATGGTCAGTGACATCACTGATGACATCACTGATGACATCTCAAATGACATCACTGATGACATCTCAAATTACATCACTGATTACATCACTGATGACATCTCATTTGACATTACTGATCACATCACTGATGATATAATTCATGTGATAATACGATGAACCTCTTCAGACTCTAATATAACCTTAGATACAATCAGTGTAAACAGACACTCACAGACTGTCACTCATCCATGGAGTTACTCACACACCTAGTCAGTCATGCAAAGAATAAATCACACCTCCATTTCCTCAACTATACAGTTATACACACCTTACTTATTCAAACATATACTAACACATATTTACTCTCTTATACAATCCCTGATACAAGTTCACAATGATCCATACAGCCACTCACACATTCACTGGCTCTCATGCACAGTTATTTATATATGTCAACTCTCACATGTACTGTGTTTTACATATGTACTTACTTTGATATGTAGCACTGAGATAACCATTCACTCACCAATACACTCATGCACACAGTCAACCGCCCATACAGCTGTTTCCACATGCACTTTTGAACCCATACATCTAGTGAATCAACTGCTCACACATCTATGCACAGAGTCATACACCTCCCAGCCACCCACACACACACTCAGTCTCCCATACAAATACTTGGGCAACCAATCAATAACCCATATAGTTACTCATATAGCTACTGATCAACACATGCAGCAGTTTACAGAACAACAGACATACTGATGCACAGATTAAGACAGTTTAGTCACTAACCCATGCACTCAGTGAGACACATTTAATCACTCACTCATACAGTCAGTCATGCACCTACTAAATCCTTCATCCAGACACTTATACATCCACTCATTCTTCAATATGTAAGACATATTTTAACTTTACATAAACATACAATCACTGGATGTTGTCATCAGTGATGTCATCAGTGATGTCATTTGAGATGTCATCAGTGATGTCATCAGTGATGTCCCTGACCATGTCATGAATGATGTAATATGTGACATCATCAGCAGTGGATTGCGGGTGCGCAATATATAGTTAGTGCAACTAACTATATATGCGAATTTCAATGGTTTTGTGTGAGTAAAATAAGGTTTTGTAAATGCTAATTCCTAACTATATATGGTCTATAACCTATGGTTTTTTCAGTGAATATATATATATATATATATATATATATATATATATATATATATATATATATATATACAT
This sequence comes from Lissotriton vulgaris, assembly GCF_964263255.1. Taxonomy (NCBI): domain Eukaryota; kingdom Metazoa; phylum Chordata; class Amphibia; order Caudata; family Salamandridae; genus Lissotriton; species Lissotriton vulgaris. Next base: position 895,554,592 of record NC_141693.1, on the reverse strand, counting down.
ACAGTTGGCTACATCTTTTGTCACAGATATGTTTGTTAATCGAAGTTGATAAAGTACAGTACTTCAAATACAGCACAGTGAGCTTTTGACCAGCATCAAAGAGTTACATAGAAACCTCAAACATACATTTAAAACTTTTTTCCTCAAACTGTCATGATTCTAAAGCTTCAAATGTGGATTCCATTGAACAGTAATAAAGTCTATTTAGTACAGGCAAGCCCAACCACTTTGTTATGATTTAAATCCTGTATGTGTGTTCCTCCAGACCAAGCTCTCCTAACATATAATGCCTACCAATATGGATAATATGTGACTCCTAGACCAATGGACATTGATTTACATGCAATTCATTGTCTCTGTATGTTGTGTGTGATATAAAAGCCCTCTGACACATGGCAATGGTATGAGTAGCACTACAGAAGAAATGTAACGAAAAATAATAAGAACTAAAATCTTCTAGTGTCATTACTCATTTAGGTAGATATATCGGATATATTATAGTGCATGCACATTTCTTACATACAGGGGTTGAACAAAGCAAACAACCTGCCTTCAACTCATAGTTGCTCTTAACCACTTGTAAAGTGATAACAAGCAGAATACTTTGGTTTTCCTCCATTGCATCAGCATCTAGGTACTAGGTTCCAGATAGCTCTTAACTGGGATGAGACTCCAACAAAAGAAGGGCCCTTTAAGTGAGTCCTTTGTATGAGACCCAGATGGAAGTGAAAGTGTCCACAAACTACACTGGGACAAATTCAGCAGTTTACACAGGGGCCAGCCATGATCCGGCTCAATGATAGTTGCAGATTCAGGATCTTCCTGGAAGCCCCTCATTTGTTGCCCTTAAAGTAAGAGAAACTTGACAGCAGACAGTTTGAGTTCATCTCCTCCATAACTCCACTGTGTCCACATATCTCAGCTAAATGTAAACTTTCAGGAAGGTAAATAATAAATAATAATAATAATAATAAATAAACCAAACAATCAAACTAATTGCCAAAACCTTCCCTCCCTCCCAGAACGACTCAGTCTAGTCCAACACAAGGAGTCCTCCTCACAATGCTCCCTTGCAGAGTTCCCCCTATTAGATGAAGGCTCCCTAAAGACAATCATGCCCAGAGTGACCTTGGGCTCTCCACTATATCCCGCCCCTCCGCGATACCTTTCCTTAGTTGCCAATGTCATATGCCCAGTTATCCTGGCTATTATAAATGCCTCCATTTCAGCGGGCACGGTCCCCCTTGCCTGGAAGTGCGCCCAGGGAAGAGCCCTCCTGAAAAAATCCAGCCTGGACCCCTCTAACCTGGCCAACTATCGACCCATATCCCTCCTCCCCTGGTTAAGTAAGCTAACCTAGAGACACATAAACTCCATTCTAGTACAGTACCTAGAGTCCAACAATCTGCTTCATGTCTCACAAACAGGCTTCCGCACCCGTTTAGGGACGGAGATGGCCCTTCCTGCCGTAACCGAAGAGGCTCGGAGACTCATGGACCAGGGCAGCTCAGCAGCTATCATCCTTTTAAACCTCAGTGCCGCCTTCAAAACTGTAGATCATAAGATCCTGCGGAACCGACTAAAACGTCTAGGAGTGACCCACTCAGCTATCTCCTGGCTACAATCTTTCCTTAAAGACTAGTTCTTTCAGGTCTTCGAAGACAACGCCTCCTCCGACCGCTGGCCGCTCAGCTGTAGGGTCCCTCAGGGCTCCTCCCTGAGCCCCACACTTTTTAATACCTATATGGCACCCTTAGCTGAGGTAGTTCTTCCATTTGGCATACAGATTATAACATACGCAGATGACACCTAGTTGGTGGTGTCTTTGAAACACCCAGAGGGCTCATCCTGCTCCCTCGGCAGCTGCCTAGAGGCAGTAGCCGAATGGATGAAACTTTCCCACCTCAAACTAAATGGCGACAAGACTGAGCTTATGTTCCTGGGTAAACTGCCATCCCCCCTGTCGGCTCTGCTATGGCCAACCTGCCTTAACCCAATGCCTGCCCCAAAACTGCAGATTAAGAGCCTCGGCATGTGGCTTGACAGCTCTCTGTGCTTTGACTATCAGGCCACCAAACTGGCGGCTGCCTGCTTTGGCCTGCTGAGGATGCTAAGGAAAGTTCTCCCCCTGCTTCTCTTCAAAGCAAGAAGGATCATGGTACAGGCCTTAATCCTCTCCCACCTGGACTACGGGAATGTGCTGTACCTGGGCGCCCCACAGGCAACCTTACAAAGACTCCAAGTGATCCAGAACTGTGCAGCCTGCCTTCTGCTCCCAATCCCCCGGAGACAATCAGCTAAACCCGCCCTAAGGACGCTGCACTGCCTCCCGATCCGGGCCAGAATCCAGTATAAGTCCATGTGCCTGGCTCACAGAGCCATGTGGAAATCTGGTCCAGCCATCTCACACTCCCTGATCACGCCCTATCAACCCTCAAGATTTGTTTTTATTAATAAACTGTGCGATTACTTAAAATCTTTACAGTATAAGATACAATGAACTACAGTAAAATTCAATGAAATACCCCCCCCTTTCGCCCAACTCCAAGTAAAACCGAGAGTGCAACTATATAGTTACAAAACTGACTGTGTTAACTGCTTTTGTCCAATCAGGGTTCTAATTAAAGAATAAGAGTATGGATTTCTCCATGAGACCACGCCTACTAGAGACTCAGAGACGTGTAGAAGTTCGGCATCATCAGTCACGCTGCGGAGCCAGTTGGCAGTGGGTAGGTTCTGCATCAGACCCTTAGCCGACCCAGATTAAACACCTCAGTCCGATGATTCCAATTACTTTATGACGTCTCCCTGAATTAACTGTAAGCTGACAACTTTGGGGCGGTAGGGAAAGCGCTAAGCCCACTGTCGGGGCCCTTTGGAACAGTAGCCTTTAATTGGGAATCGAGTGCCATTTTAACTTGATGGATGAACTTGCCGACCCTAGCTAACAAGCAGGTCGTAGTTTCTGAGAAACACCAGTCCGAGGCTTCTCTGCATGTTCTATGGCCCAGGTTCCGTAATGCCGGACGTAGCAATCGCTGTCGGTCGCTGGCCAACTTTGTGCAGCAACATAGCAGATGTAGCCAGGATTCTCTGCGATAGTTGCAAAGTCGACAAGCAATGGCTCCGTTCGATCGTGCCCAATTTGGGTTGAAGTCCACAATCCTGAGGACCAAAAGGCGCAGAAACAGAATTTTTTGTCTTGCATGGGTTGTTAATGAATCTTGCCGGTATGGTTGGGGTTTGCCGGGAATATAGGACTTGTCCAGGGCCAGAGTTAATGGGTTGTGCCGGAGCAAGAAAAGGTCAAGCTCAAAAGAGATGGACTGGACTTGGTGCTTAACAGCTTGGGCCTAGGCAGAATATGGAATTTCGTGAAGATACAGGCTCCTTCCCTCGATTTTCAGAGCATCAATGGCTAGTTCCACCTTGGAGTGCCATGGGGAGTCTGCATCGCCAAAGATGGTTTTTAGGAAGTGCTTTAAGGTGTTTTCGAGTGATTTCAGTACTCTAATGTAATATTTTAGCAAATCCCCCAGTAGTGCCAATTCTGGTCGTTTCAGGCCCGTTTCTAGTCTTAGCCTGTTGTTCCGTGCCTGTCTAGGGGCCTGTAGCACCATCTTATATGCTTTCGCCTGGGCCACGTGGACCACTTTCTCGAATGCCCCAGGGTAGGCTATGTGGCCGTACGTGATGGCGGGGATCAGTTTAGCCCTGAGTACTGTCAGCATCGGTTCTGCTGAGGGACTGGCCAGGCCATGGCTTAAGCGTCTTAAAGACAATATTATTTTGTCTATTTTTGGTTTAAGCTCCTGCAGATGTTTCACTGCGGTGGCCCTCTCAGATACCCATATGCCCACATAGTTGTAGGATGGGGCCGTGGTGATTCTGTGCTCCCCCAGGGACCATGAAGCTTTTTTGTGATGGTATTTGCCAAAGATTACTATCTTGTTCTTGCTCACGTTGATACATAGATCATTCGCCTTGTTGTAGGGGCAAGACTATTTAAGGCTCTTTGAAGCCCTACCCTGGTGTGGTCCATGATTACCGTATCGTCTGCGTACTGGAGCATACCCAAGACCAGCTTCCCCAGTCTTGGAGGTGCTAGGTTGGCATCTTTCAGGGCTTGCCCCATGTCCGCTGTATACAGATTAAAAAGTAGGGGGGCCAAAACGCACCCTGCTTTAAACCAGAGTTGGTGGCAATTCTTGTTGTTGTGATTGTAGGGCTTAGTTTCACCTGGACCCAGGTCCCCTCATAAAGAGCTTTTATGGCTTTTAGCAGGGCTTTGGGGAGCCCCCAAGACTCTAGTTTTGCCCAAAGCCGGCTTCTGTTCACTCGGTCAAAGGCCGTAGAATAGTCTATAAAGCAACCCTCAAGAAATCTCCGTTCCAGCTCAGCCTTCCTTGCCACCACCAGGAAAGTCCGTCGTGCCAAGTGGGGCGGTCGCTCTTTCTCCTTGAACGCCTCAAACCTCTGGAACTCTCTGTCTCTCTCTCTGCGCAGTGAATCGAACATACTGGCCTTCCGCAAGCTTCTTAAAACTCACCTATTTTGCAATGTGCCCTAATTTGATTGCCGTCCCCAAGCATTCCACAAGCGCTACGAGGCCTCAGGGTAGAAACGCGCTATATAAATATCATTTCATTTCATTCATTTCATAAACTTGACAGCCGACAGTTTGAGTTCATCTCCTCCATAACTCCACTGTGTCCACATAACTGAGCTAAATGTAAACTTTCAGGAAGGTAAATAATGATGGAAATGCCATGAAATGCACTCTGCAGGTCACATTTGACTGAGGAATGATACTGTGACACGTGTTCTATAGACCCAGTATCAAGAGATCCCCTCACTGAGCTTCATTTGTGTTAGACAACCTTTTTTGTTCGGTCCTTGTTCTTTTTCTATTATTTACAACCCATTTTTCTGTTTATTTTCCTTTTTGAATTTACTTTATTTTGATGATGGCATCAAAAAGCTTAAGGTTTTTGTAGCTGTTTGGCTTTATACTCTTTGTCTCTGGAAATCTGTCCAGTATGTTGGAGACAGGAGGAAGGGTTGCAGAGGCCATTATACCAAAGCAATAAAGTGAAGCTGAGTAAATGTCCTTTCCAGAAGGGGATGCAGACCAGGCAACAGACAAGTCACAAAAGGGTGGACAACCTCACTCACGAGCTCTATCTGCTGCTGGGTGGCCACCTGGCAATGAGGTAGTGGTCATGAGGTGATGGTAAATCATGGTATTTGGTCATTTTATGTCACAGGATAGTTCTTTCATTGGTGTGACCACATACTAGAGCTGTGACCCTCCTGGAAAAGGGAGCATTTCAACAAACACACGAGAGGAGACTGTAATAATATGAGAGATAAACCCCAGTGAGAATTTGGGGCTAGATTTACTAGGGACTTGCATTGTCCTTGGTTGACGCAAGCTGTCGCAAGGCCATGCAAGTCCTTCAATGGAATTTACACAACAGCGCAAGGGGAGATTTGCGCCGCCATGCTTGGCTTTGTGGAGAAAAGTAATGCAACGCAGTGGCTTGTACCAAACAAATGCACCTAACACAGAGAGGCGTGTCGAGGAGAAATCGTTTTATAGCACACATGGAAAGGAGAATAAGACTCTAAGAATTGTTTTCGTGCAAGAAGGTATCCTTCCCTGCACAAAAACAATCATCCATAATAATATAATAAAGAGAGAGCCCAAACCTTTGAGGCGGGTAATCTCAGGAACCACAGCACCAATCACAACACCCAATGCAGCGTTGGAAAGAGCAGTTGCAGCAGAAGGACATAGGCTATGCAGATGCCCACAATATACATTTAAAAGGTAAAAGAACCGTGGCAGCAAAGTAGTCCCTTGTGGGCGTGTCTGCGTTGTGCTGTGGGCGTGTGCTGGGGGCGTGACAAACCCTGGGGGCGTGTGGTACGTTCCGCCCTTCATGCCATGTCTCATATTGTCTGCTAATCCCACCCTGCTCCCTTTAAATACCCCATCGGATTGAACTCAATTTCTTTGATCTAAACAATTACTTGGCTCACAATTTTTTTCATATGTACTTTTTTCATTAAAAACATAGAGATACTTTAAAGAAAATGCACACACCAAACGTTATTTTTCTTGTCCGCAAAGTTGTAATTATTCAATCACTTTGCAAAACATTTGTACTTTTTGGATATAATTAAAAATCGGTTGTCCATATACATTGAAAATATAATGACAATGAATAAGTGCTGCAGTGAATAAAAGTGATCTGTGACTAATGGTGACTGTTGTAGTGATACAGTATTGTGAAAAATGCAATTAGATACACTGGTCCAACAATAACTTCAATTTACTCAAACAGTATTGTAAATCATATTTTTCTGTTGAGATGTAGTGAGGACCAATTGGTGGATTAGCGTCGACGTTTCGACCCAGCGGTATGGTGCCTGTTTATTAGCAACCGTTTCGGGTCTTCATCAGGACAAAGAGGGGGACAACCTTAAAGAAGGAGACTGAGGTGTCTTATTCATAACCTCTGTGGGATGATTCTTCTCTCTTTAATCGAAGCGTGGTATCTTCGTAGAAGAATTTATCACCGTCCGGTGACGAATTCGGGTTTGAAGTGCCGCAGCCGCGATCACTTGAGGAGCATTACAGCAGACGTCTGCATCTCTTTCCCGTCACTCGAGAACGGGAAAGAGATACAGACGTCTGATGTAATGCTCCTCAAGTGATCGCGGCTGCGGCACTTCAAACCCGAATTCGTCACCGGACGGTGATAAATTCTTCTACGAAGATACCACGCTTCGATAAAAGAGAGAACAATCATCCCACAGAGGTTATGAATAAGACACCTCAGTCTCCTTCTTTAAGGTTGTCCCCCTCTTTGTCCTGATGAAGACCCGAAACGGTTGCTAATAAACAGGCACCATACCGCTGGGTCGAAACGTCGACGCTAATCCACCAATTGGTCCTCACTACATCTCAACAGAAAAATATGATTTACAATACTGTTTGAGTAAATTGAAGTTATTGTTGGACCAGTGTATCTAATTGCATTTTTCACAATACTGTATCACTACAACAGTCACCATTAGTCACAGATCACTTTTATTCACTGCAGCACTTATTTATTGTCATTATATTTTCAATGTATATGGACAACCGATTTTTAATTATATCCAAAAAGTACAAATGTTTTGCAAAGCGATTGAATAATTACAACTTTGCGGACAAGAAAAATAACGTTTGGTGTGTGCATTTTCTTTAAAGTATCTCTATGTTTTTAATGAAAAAAGTACATATGAAAAAAATTGTGAGCCAAGTAATTGTTTAGATCAAAGAAATTGAGTTCAATCCGACAGAACCACTTTTTACATATCACGTAATACCCAGGTTCTGAAGGTCACTGGGTTACCCCATTATAATTAATGGCCCTTTAAATACCCCTGCAGCCCATAATCATAACTCACCCTTACTCCTTAAAATACCCCAACACCCAAACCTATCCCTAAATCCTAAAAATACCCCTGTACCCCAAAACCCAAACCTAGCCCTGAACCCTATAAATACCCCTGTACCTCAAAACCCAAACCTACCCCTGAACCCTAAAAATACCCCTGTACCCCAAAACCCAAACCTAGCCCTCAACCCTAAAAATACCACTGTACCCCAAAACCCAAACCTACCCCTGAACCCTAAAATACCCCTGTACCCCAAAACCCAAACCTAGCCCTCAACCCTTAAAATACCCCTGTACCCCAAAAACCAAACCTACCCCTGAACCCTAAAAATACCCCTGTATCCCAAAACCTAAACCTAGCCCTGAACCCTAAAAATAACCCTGTACCCCAAAACCCATACCTACCCCTGAACCCTAAAATACCCCTGGACCCCAAAACCCAAACCTAGCCCTGACCCCTAAAAATACCCCTGTACCCCAAAACCCAAACCTAGCCCTGAACCCTTAAAATATCCCTGTACCCCAAAACTAAAACCTACCCCTGAACCCTAAAAATACCCCTATACCCCAAAACCCAAACCTAGCCCTGAACCCTAAAAATACCCCTGTGCCACAAAACCCATACCTATCTCTAAACCCTAAAACGACCCCTGTACCCCATAACCCAAAACTATATCTGAGCCCTTAAAATACCCAAACACCCCAAAACATATACCTCAGTACCCCAAAACATATACCCCTATACCCATACTTACCTTGTCCAAACATTAAAAAAAAACATGCTTTTACCATTCACGCATTTACAACCGATTTCATTGTAAATGTATGCGTGATAAAAGCATATAAAATGTAATGCCATGCGATATAATGGCATTGTGGAGTCATGGTACTTTCGTAATGAAAGTATGCGGAATGATGGTATGCGGAAAGAAAGTTGAGGAATAATGGGTGTTTACCGTCCCCTGGTAAGTACATTGGTGGCACGGCAGCCCACATCTCCAGCAACATACTCATATTTTTTCTCCACCCATTTGAAAAATGCACGGGTCTCTCTCATTGATGGCTAGCATTGACATACACTTTTAGACACACCTCCCGCCACAAGTTCTAGAATTGCGAACTTTAGAGCTGGGGAGCTACGTTCGAATCTCGGCATCAGCTCAACATCCTGTGATTCCAGGCAAATCGCTTTGTCTCCCCGTGCCTACCACCAATGAATGTGTTCTTCTGTAATGTAAATTGTGCTCATGCCATGTTGTCCAGTTCGCGCTATATAATATTGCAAGGAAAAATAAAGTAGGGAAACTGGAGTTCACACACTACTGAACGGGCACTCTTAAGTGCATCAGCAGTGCACTGTGAATCGGAGCGTTTCACAGGCCTGTCACAGATAAGAAATGCTATCAAACGAAATCCTACAAAACAATATACTACTGGCCGGCAGCAATTCATACCCGGACAACATCGGGACGGGCTGCTAGTATAAATGTAATTTAATTTCATTCATTTCATTCATTCATTTCATAAACTTAGCAGCAGACAGTTTGAGTTCATCTCCTCCATAACTCCACTGTGTCCACATATCTCAGCTAAATGTAAACTTTCAGGAAGGTAAATAATGATGGAAATGTCATGAAATGCACTCTGCAGGTCACATTTGAGGAATGATACTGTGACACGTGTTCTATAGACCCAGTATCAAGAGATCCCCTCTCTGAGCTTCATTTGTGTTAGACAACCTTTTTTGTCTGGTCCTTGTTCTTTTTCTATTATTTACAACCCATTTTCCTGTTTATTTTCCTTTTTGAATTTACTTTATTTTGATGATGGCATCAAAAAGCTTAAGCTTTTTGTAGCTGTTTGGCTTTATACTCTTTGTCTCTGGAAATCTGTCCAGTATGTTGGAGACAGGAGGAAGGGTTGCAGAGGCCATTATACCAAAGCAATAAAGTGAAGCTGAGTAAATGTCCTTTCCAGAAGGGGATGCAGACCATGCAACAGACCAGTCACAGAAGGGTGGACAACCTCACTCACGAGCTCTATCTGCTGCTGGGTGGCCACCTGGCAATGAGGTAGTGGTCATTAGGTGATGGTAAATCATGGTATTTGGTCATTTTATGTCACAGGATAGTTCTTCCATTGGTGTGGCCACATACTAGAGCTGTGAACCTCCTGGAAAAGGGAGCATTTCAACAAACAAATGAGAGGAGACTGTAATAATGTGAGAGATGAACCCCAGTGAGAATTTGGGGCTAGATTTACTAAGGACTTGCATTGCCCTTGGTTGACGCAAGCTGTCGCAAGGCCATGCAAGTCCTTCAATGGAATTTACACAACCGCGCAAGGGGAGATTTGCGCCGCCATGCTTGGCTTTGTGGAGAAAAGTAATGCAACGCAGTGGCTTGTACCAAACAAATGCACCTAACACAGAGAGGCGTGTCAAGGAGAAATCGTTTTAAAGCACACATGGAAAGGAGAATAAGACTCTAAGAATTGGTGTTGTGCAAGAAGGTATCCTTCCCTGCACAAAAACAATCATGTCTGTAATAAAGGCACCCTTGCACCATGGCCATTGCATGCCTGCATTAGTGCTAGGCAGCAAAGTGTGCCAACGCAGGGAGAAAGCAGTATAGCACCACAGACCATCCATGCCATGCTGCAGTGCATGACATTGTAATAAATCTGGCTGTTGGTATTTTTAAACGAAAAAACGAAGTGGCGATAAAATCAAGCACCGTCTTTTACCATAATTTTCTATTTGCTGATGAATGCTGACAAAGAACTGCCATTTGCAAGACATTGTGATGCTGCCGTTGTTTGACGGAACCTCACATGCGATTATATTGCATGCCTTAACAACGCGGCCTTCACTACAACCGTGTCTTTTTACCATGCATGCTTTTACCACTTATGCGTTGCAAAGACATGATTGGTAAAGGCATATGTGTGGTAAAGATTAAACCCCAGTCACCCGCTCCAGCCCTAAAAACTACCTCTACCCCCCACCCTGAACCCTAAAACCCAGCCCCAGCCCAGCAACAATCCTGCCCTAAAAACTATCTCCAACCCTCCACCCTGAGCCCTAAAACCCGTCCCCTACCCTTAAAACTACCCCAACCAGAGCCCCCCCCAGCCCTAAAATCGGTCCCCCAGCCCTACACAATGCTCTGACCCAGAACCCTAAAACCTGGCCCCCAGCCCTACTTACAAAACAGTGTCCCGATATTTCCTCTCCCGATTCTCCCTGTTCCTCCTTCCATTTTCCCAGCCCATTCGCTCTGAATTTGAGTGCTGACAGCCTTTACCATGCATATTTGTGGTAATGCTTGCGGGATAATGGAACGCGTGGTTCTGCCTGAGTAAATGCTGTTTCCCACTGTGCCAAAGGCCAGACAAGAAAGAAAGACAGACATATGAAATCAGCAAAGAAAAGGGAACCAGATATAGGAGAAATGTAATGAGAAGTCTTAAAGGGTGGTGTGTGGCATAGTAGGGCCTTGTAATAAAGCGAAAGAAGAATAGTCCATAGGTTTAGTCCCTCGCAGTTGACCTAGACCTCCTGGAAGAGTTGGCAGGCCAGGTAGGTGAGACAACAGAACTTGCTTAGGTTCACAAATGTAATATTTTGAAGGCATCAATATCCACATAAAAGTCCTCTCACAATCGTTCATCTTTTATATTGATGATCCAATTTATTCTCGTTACAAAGTTCATCATATGTTGTTAGTACTTCATTCTGTTATTTAGTGATACTTCTGAAATAGTCAAATTTGTTTGTATTTAATTAATTTCATTTCATACAGCCGACACGTGTTTCGCGGCACAGGGCTGTTTTGTTCAAGGCGTGATATTATGTCGAGAGAAATCAAAATGAACCTCCTTTAGTAATAAGGCAATGTAGATACTTTGTTTGATCTAAGCAAGGGGAAACCGTGACAGCGCACTTTTGAATTACTGATGATTAACTTTATTATGGGTTCCCAACCAAAATCTGAATTGTGTAAAACCAAGGCTCACCTCATAAAATTCTCGTTTGACTGTTTTAGAAGCATTCACATTACAGCACAGAAAGTAGTAACCAAGCATGTGATAAATTTTATCAAGGGAGTAAATTGGATGGCCAATATAATAAATGGACTATTGTGAAAGTCCTCTGTGTGGATATTGAGGTCTTCAAAATATTATATTTTGTAAATTTTATGGGACACCTGTGAAGGGAGCATGAGTTTGTGGCACTGGACACTGTATTACTTAGTGCATTCACTTTTGTTTGTTTTTACTTTGTAGATGTTTGATTGGACTTTTCTTTTGTTTAATTGATAAGGTCTTCCTGCCTGTACACTTGCTGATAAGTACTCACTGCTAGGCACTATCATAATATTTGTTCTTTCAGTAGATAGGTTGCCCATTCACCAGCCTATGCAAGGGGCTTGTTGCAGTAAGGAACAAGGCAAGTTTGGTCGACATGTTTGATATATAATAGGTCTTCTACACTGAATGCATCAGGAGAAGCATCAATTCCGGTGGCATCAGGTAGCTGCTGAAGTAGGAGGGGGGCTCTTCTGCCAGCCAAGACCAACCGGAACCATCAAAACCAGGCCGATCTCCACCAAACAGCAATTAAAGTTAGATTGTCAATGGCGGGGATGATGAATTAGCACTTTTCTTAATTGGTTAGAAGTAGAACTAGGAGTTATGTCAGATCATGGCACACTAAGGGTCCTTGATGCTGGAGGGCTATTCTTTCATCTTACACCACGAGTGGGTGCTTTTAAATTATTTGTGTTAGTTACCTTATTTTAATACTTGTTCCCAAAACGTACATTATGGGTTACCTCTATTTTTCCTTCCATTTTAGTGATGAAATTAATAGTAGCTTGTCGCCCTCACCCTCAAAAGAAGAGAATTTGTAGGCTGCAATTGAATGTTTTTTTTCTAAATTCATTATTTTTACATACTTGCTCAGCATTCAATGCTCAGTTGTTGTTACTGTGAGAAACTGGGTTGTTTGTTGACTTGGGGGTGAGCCCTGGTCAAGCAGCAACCACGATCTTTGTCAGGGTGAGACATAAACCAATCCTAAATTAACCTGGTCTCAACCCTCTGGTAACTTGGAATAGAGTAGCCAGGCTTAATTCAGAGACAATGTGTAAAGTATTTGTTTAACACTTAAAATAGTAATAAAGTGAAAACACCACACAAAAGGAATCCCACACTAAGGGCTCAATTAGGATGGCGGTGAATCCGCATCCTCCGGGCCGGTGGAAGCCAGTGCGGATTCAACGCCGCGGTCCCTGTGAACACCACCCACCAGTTCAGGATGGTGGTAGGATCAGCGGCGGATGGCAGGGCTGTCCGCCGCTGATCCGTGGGGTGTAGCCTGCTATTTGGTGGCCAAATTAGGAAGCATGTGTAAACATGCTTTTTGGCTGCGGTTTTTCCGCCGTGGAAAACCACGTGGACCTTTGCTTGTGGGGGGCCCATGCGGGCCCCAGGGTGAAGGGGGGATGGGGATGCACATGGGGGGTACCTATGGTACCCCCCTGCATTTGGGGTGCCTACCGCTTTGTGCATGCAAATGCAATGCACGCATTTTTAACATTGCGGCGGGTGTGGCGAATACATCCTAATTGGCATGGAGGGACCGCTGCTGCCCTTGCGAAAGGGTCCCTCCGGCTCGGGGGTGGGGGAAGGACGCAGGTCCGTCCGCCATCCTAACGACCCCCTAAGTTAGAAAAATCGTACTTGCTTTAATAGATACAAGAAGTTAAAAATAATAATAATTCAATCAGTAGAACCAAAGATTTTCAAATGTAAATATTTTTGTGAAAATAGCGCCAAAAAGCACAAAGCATCAACTGTGGTTATCTGGTTGCATCGGACCGGGCCAAAGTCACAAGTTCAGGCTGACTGCAATAGAATGCGTGCCAGCTACAGTGACCCAGTTAGGCCTGCTGAAGAAAAGACCTTAAATCCTGGTTTGCGGAGCATTGTGTGGATCTGAGTCAAAGATGCGTCGTACAACCGAATCGATGCATTGGTTCCGAGATGCGATGAGGCTGGGATGCGAGGTCCTGTATTGTTGTCAAGGATCCAGTCAATGGGATTTGCAATGTGAAGTCCTGCGTTGAGGATGTGTTGCAGTGCGTTAGTTCCAAAGAGGTGTGAGGTTGAGATGTAGAGTCCATCATCATCATCGAGTCTGTCAATGAGGGATGCAAAGGCCTGCGCTGAGGATACGCTGAGCAGTTATAGCGATGCATCGGTTCTGAAGAGCTGCAATGCAATGCAGGTCTTTTCGACAGGTCCATTACATGCAGCAGCAGAGAGGCGTTGATTCTGCTCAGGGTTGCTCAGCAGAGGAGGCCTGAGGTGGCACTGCTTGACAGGGTAGACTCACTAGTGGCAGGTCCAGGTGCAAGGTTGTTGGAAGCCTGTTGTGTCCCCGAGGCATCAGATCAGGAGGCCAGCCAACTATCCCTTGGAGCCACTCTGGATTCTGGGTTCAAGAGATGCAGGTCCAGTCCTCTCACCCAGGCAAGAGGGCAGCAGACAGCAGGGAAGCAGTTAATTCACATCAGCAGCACAGCAGAGTGTCAGTCCTTGTAGCAGCACAGTAGTCTTTCTTCTTGACAGAGTATCCACAGGTCTAGAAGTGTACTAACAAGTTGGTAAGCGGAGTTCCAGTATTTATACACAGTTGCGCCTTTGAAGTGGGGAGAATCATTTAAAGTATGCCTTTGAATTGCACAGGTGCCCTGCCTTTCTGGTCCTGGCTCCAGTCTAACTACACAAGATAATCAGTCCTTTGTGTGGAGACAGGACACAGCCTATTCAAGCGTAAGTGGGGAAGGCCCAACTCTTCTCTCCCGTTCTGCCAGTGATGGCAGTGGAGTCACACCTAAGCTCCCCATTGTGTGTGGCTGACTAGGAGAAATACACATAGCCCAACTGTCACCCACACCCAGTCATATGACCCAGAGACAGGCTGCAGGCCCCAAATGGCTAAGGCTAGAAAGTGCGAACTTTCCAAAAGTAGCCTTTTCAGAATCATAATTAAAAATCTGACTTCACCATAAGTTAGGCTTTTAAATTAGGATTCTGCAAACAATAAACATGAACTGGTTACCTTTTCCCATTTGGAAATTACACTTATAAAATGTAATAAGTTAAAACTATGGGAGAGGTAGGCTTTGCAGTAGTGAAAAACACATTTTAGACTTTTTCACTACCAGAACATATAAAACTTAAAAGTACATGCACTTCTGCACCCTGTCCTCTAGCTGTCCATGTCCTACACTAGGGGTGACTTATATGTATTAAAAAAGAAGCTTTGGGCCTGGCAAAATGTCTACTTTATCAGGTCGAAACAGCAGTTTTAAATTGCACACACGCGCAATAGCAAGCCTGAGACATGTTTAAAGTGCTACTTAAGTGGGGGGGCACAATCAGTGCTGCAGGCCCACTAGTGGTGAAAATTTCAAAAAACACAGTTGATGGACACTACTAGATGATTTACAGGTCCAGTGCACAGGTAGGGGCTCTTTACTAGGGACTTACAAGTATATTAAATATGGCAACTGGGTATAAGCCAAACTAACATATTTTAAGATGAAAGCACTTTAGCACTGGTTAGCAGTTATATAGTCCGCAGAGTCTTTGAAAGCCAACACAAATGGGTTCAGAAAACAGGAGGGTTAAAGCAGAAAAGTCTGAGAATGGACCAAGTCCAAAACAACCACGCTCCAGTCAAAAGCCAGGGTAGACTAATCAAGATCTTGATGGGCTTCCATGCGTAGGGGATTGAACATTGATGAATGCCCTAGTATGTAGGGGCACTTATCAGTTCTATGCCCCTCTGAACTCAGTTGCATCCATGTCTACTCTCTCCTGAGCCACCGGACTGGCCCATGGAGAACCTTCCCCCTCACTTGTAGACTGCACCTGTGAAGCACATAACCTTACTTTGCTTACAGATGCATACCAGTAGGCAGACAATGCCACCATTGCCAGCAAAGTAATTTGGCTCATTCCACCCCTCAAATCAGACTTCTGTCCCCAATCCAAGGAGAGCTTTACCCATAAGGAAAGCAACCAACAGAGGTCACTAACAGCTGTCAGTGTCAAGAGCCAGGTCCCAGGCCAGCCAGGGCTCTCTGACCTCTGAGGTTTCTCAGAGTGGGGGGCAGTAGCCCAAAGTTTTAGGCACCCTTCTTACACTTCCCTTCCCACCAGCTCAGGGGTGGTATCCCAAGACTAGTCACTCAGTTCAGGGTCTATACCCTAAGGCAAAGCAGGAGACAGGGGTGAGTCTTCCTTCACCCTGCCTCTTCACCTGAGCTTCTGTAGCTTTCTCTTGGTAGTGGTACCCCCATAAAACTGAACTGCCCTGGGCGGCCACCCCTCTCAGTTCTCCTCACACCAGGGGTGCCTCATTTCCCATAATGCAATCTATGGGTATTTTGGAACTAACTATGACCCTCCTCTGGGTTACCTCTCCATCCCACTCCAGGGATACCAGGGCCAAAGGGAGGAATAAGTCCCACCCATGGGCTTGAGTCACCCTGCACACCTGGCTGGTGTACTGCTCTGGAGAAACTAGCCATTCCATTATTATGGTCTGGCTAGCCCTGGTGTCCCTCAGAGCAGTAACAGGGATCCCATTCATTTTCACCTGGTGGAAGTGATGACTCCCACTCTCAAAAGTCACAAGCTCAACCTCTGGGCCTATCTCTTAGCTAAGGGAGAGCATGACATGGTATATGACGTGCCCCTGGGGACTACTGACCCCTAAGGCCACATTGGTCAAACCCTGTAGAGGCCCGCCAGCGGGGGGTTTCTTAGGATAGACAGAGTCCCTCTGCTTGTGTCCTAGCTGAGAACAATCAAAGCAGTGGGTTTGGAAATGGGGTGCCCTGGGTCACCACCCAGTCTTGGGAGGAGTATGTCTAACACCTTCCCAAAGAATCCTCTATCATCACAGTTAGGGGCATTATACATTGACGAAGCCTACCTCTCTGTTGTCCAGTGTACCCAAGATGAACGAGTACTGACACTCAACATCCGCACATATCATTCGCATTCTGAAGGGCACTTCGGGTGCTAACCATATTGTCCCCTTCCTCAAGTAGGATAAATAGGTGGCGGCATACCATTGACCTCTCCATTTCTTCTTCAATTTAGCTTCCTCAGAGACTATTAAATGTGCCGCTTGGAGGAGTGCAATTCCTACTTGGTGACATTTTGGGGCACACACCTTCCCCTCCTGTAGCCAGTATCTATGGCTCATCCTTTAGCCGCCCCTTCTGTGTCCAAGTCATCGGTGTCCGTGTGTTGCGTCTGTGAACTCGCTCTGCCCAGGAACCAAAACGGACAAAAAACATCCGCAAAACCAAACCTAGTACTGCCCCATCGCCACGAGTAAACATCAATATGTCCTCCCCAATGATGCTTCTCCATTCAAGTTGCCACTGAGTACTCCTCTCTTACCCCCTCAGTGTAGTATCCACAGTCCTGCTTCAGTCAACACTAAAACAATGCTAAGCAAAACAATCTAATCTATTCTTCATGGAACAGGGTCTGAATTCCTTAAGCGACTCACCCATTGGTACACCCCGACTAGAACATTACGATCTTCTGATGCCAAATTGGTTACAGTACCTAGGGTGAAGAAGGTCAACTGGGGGGGGGGGGGGGCAGAAGTTTCAGAGTTAACGCAGCAAGGGCCTGGAATGCGCTTCCTCTTTCTTTAAGAAGCATGACCAACCTCCTTGCTTTTAGGAAGACACTAAAAACTTGGCTTTTCACAAATTGATCCAAATTGATGTACATCTCTCTCTGTCTGGCTTGATTCCTCTATAGGCCTTCTCCCAGCGCCAGGACACCTTCTTGGTAACAGTTGCGCTTTACAAATAGTAATAACATAACATAACATAACACACCGGGCACAGTCCACCAGCCAAGGACGGCAGGCCACCGCACACCCAGATCCCCAGCAGTCATAAGCCACCCGCGATAAGAGCTGGCTATCAGTGACCTGTTGCAAATAAATGGAACAAAATAATGTAAATATTAGGAATATAAACAGCCTGTGAGAAGGGTGTGGCCCGGCATAGCGCTCCCCTCGCCTCTGTATATTAAATCACATGGAAAAGTTGGAGACCACTGCAGCAAATATTAGTCAGTTCGCAGGCAATCACCTGCACAATATCTCGGGTGAAGAAAGCTGGGTCATAAGTAGCACTGCCTTATGGATCATACTTTCTCATTAAAACTGTGCATTTGTTGGACAACATAAATGTCAAAACTACATGAGAGCGAGTCCACACACATCATCAGGATATATTGGCCTTCGTCCTGACTAGCTCACAGTGCACCATCTGTGCCCCTAATATAGCAAGGTAACAGGTGGTATGTGTACCCTCAGATCATGGCAATCCAGACTCCCCAACGAAATTGTGGAAACTGATCTAAAGCCCTTTCGTTTGGTGACTCATGCATGCCCAAAGAGAAACACAAGAAAGCCTTGAATTAAGCATAACAAATATTTATTAAAGCAATAAGATGATTCTTGTGTAAAATACGCATGCGGCAATTATCAACAGAAGGAAACAAAACAGAGTAATCAGCATCAGAAGAATGGCAAAGAAAATTAACATTTCAACCATTGTGCTGTTACATAAAATATATGCTTGCATATGAGTATAATTATTGTGATGCCCCTATCTTGTTCTCCGTATCCTAGTGTGCCTTCGGTGGGTGAATCTGCCAGAATCCCTGAGGGTGAGCTAACTCTCAGTTACCTGTGGGTAAGTTTCATCTGGGAGCCTGTCTTAGTGTAGAGTTGGGCACCATCCTTCTCAGGAGCTGAACAGGATTCAACTGGGCTGGAATTCGGGCATGGGGCGACCTCGACAATGTCAGTGAAATGCTCCTCTAACTCTACAAAGGAGTGAAGTCATTTATATAACAAACTTCATCCATATTGCCATGCCGAAGCCCCAGTAAAGGCTGCCATTATTGATTCTATCCTGACAGAGATGTTGCCGAGTGAACAATAACAAAACATGTCCACAGTGAACTTGAGCTCTAGTACAGAATGTTCAAGGCACTGATAATCTGTCTTCGAAGAAGCGTAAATTTAAGTAAAGGTACTTCAGTGAATAGTATCCCATACAGGCATGCAAGCAAATGTGTGTCAAGAGTCAACGTTCAAGAAGAGATGGCAACTTTAAACGTGAGTATGTAAAATGGTGGTGTTCTCACTCGGGCCTAAGGTGACAACATAACAGTACGTCAATCAATCAATCAATCAATCAATCAATGATTTGTGAAGCACACTACTCACCCATGAGGTTCTAAATGCGTTGGGGGTGGCGGGGGATGGAGCTCCGGGTCAGCTGAAGAGCCAGGTCTAGAGGCTCTTCCTGAAGGTGTGCAGAGTGGGGAAGCATCTGATGTTGATTGGGAGCTCGTTCCAGGCCTTAGATGCGATGTAAGAGAAGACTCTTCCACCCGCTCTGGTTCTGCTGATGCGCAGGGTTTCTGCGAGGGCGAGATCGGCTCTCCTGGGTACGTGGAAGGAGACTCTTTCACTGAGGTATTTGGGTCCGGTGTTGTGGAGGGATTTGTAGGCGTGGTGAGTAGCTTGAAAGTTTCTCCCCATGCCAGTTACTCCCTTCTCGACGGAGAACCAGAAGAGGTCTTGCAGGTGTTGGGTGATGTGTTCATGTTGTGAGATGCCGAGGACGAGTCTGGCAGCGGTGTTCTGGATGGTCAGGAATTCACGTATTAGGGATTTGTTAATTCCAGAGTAGAGGGCGTTTTCGTAGTCCAGTCTGCTAGTTATGAGTGCGTGGGTGACGGTCTTTTTGGATTCGGGGGGGGGGGTTCATTTAAAGGTCTTGGTCATAAAACATCTTAACCAATGAAGGTACTGAGTGCAAGGGTCTCCGCTCAATTCATATCCCCCAATCAACAGACGGCAGCTACTTATGATCCTCATTGGCATTGCTGTCCAAGACGTCTGTGTGAGGGTACGTCTCTATGACAGCCAGTGTTGCATCTCCTGCACCTCCACTTGTGGGAGGTCGGTAGCAGCCCTACGCCTTTATTTAGCTGACCCGCTAGGCCTGTTCCTCCTGCTTATCCTCTGGCCAGCAGGGCACTCGGGCATCACACCCCCATCTCACGGACCCGTTGACTTGAGACAAACCCATGCAACCTCCGGACTAGTGAAGAATCTTGACTGACCGATATGCACCACTTTCAGCTTACCAGGGAAGAGTAGCATGTACCTGATGCTCAGGAAATGTAGTCGCTGCTTGATAGCCAGAGACAAACGTTGCATGTCCGGCACCTTGCACGTTGTCAGGAAAGATCCAGATCTACGTGTTCTCATAGGCAGGGTCCCCCTGAGTCTAGGGCCCACTGCAGGATATTATCCCGGTCCCTGTTATTGAGCATCTTTGCTATGATAGTCTGTGGCGAAGCTCCCAGGGAAGGCCGGGTCTCCAGCATGTGTTGTGTTCTCTCTATTGCAAAGAATTTGGCAACTGAGAGGGTTTCACCACCGATCGTATCCATTTCCCCAAAAACATTTCGGGAGAGTTCCTCTTCCTCCCCTCAAACGAATCTGCCGAAGCATAGATTGTGGGGGCAGGCCCTCCCCTACGAGTCCACCAATTTATTATCTAGGAGCTTTGTCTTTTCTGTTAATTCTCGTATCGAGGCCCTGAGGTCTTTCACTTCTACAGAAAGAGCCTAAACCTTTGTTGCGTCATCCCAGGACCTCTCCATGATCTTGGGCACACGGCGTGTTGGCGATTGACTTCAATCACAATGAAGTCTATTTTTCCCTCAAGCACTTGTTTTGAGGACGCAATGACTGCAAGTGTTTGGGTTCGCATTAAGTCTCCCTTCGCTCCCTGGGTCTCCCTCTCTCCACTTTCAGGGTGGTGCGGTGGCAGTTTGGGCAGTTCAGCATACTGTTCCATTCTGGTCTGCTGTGATCTGGTTGCCCATCCCAGCAAATGGCCGCTGCCCCAGTGCTCAATCATTAGAGTTATCTCATAAGTCAATGGAATTGCCAGGAATACTTCCTCCAATGGCCCAGGGTTGAATCCCAGGCTGCAAGTTCAAGGGGCCTAGCTGAGGTAGTGCTCTCAGTGGGGTGGGGCCACACAAAACCAATATGGAGGGGTGGGGCGATTCCGAGTAGAAAGCCAACTCCTGAGGCCTCCGTGTAGCTAAGCCTGTACGATAACCCCAGGCCTCCACTCCAGTCCACTACGCGGCAGTGTTCTAGCCCTCTGAAGGAAGGGCCTCGTCCATGGCTGTCTATCCTGGTGAAGGAGGGTGCACCTCAGACTCACAGGAGTCCGTCCAGGCCTTGTCCCTACTTCTCATTTGGGGCCGCCAAGTTACCTCGATCCCTCACGACCAGGCCCCGTATGGCAGGGTATCACAGCACATTTCCTCAGCCTCACAGAGCATTGAGCTCCCTCCAATGAGTACAAGAGGCCCTCGCTACTACGAACCCCACAGTCTTGCCCCAATTCGGACTACAGTGGCTCCAGATGCCTCCAGATCAGACACAGCTTCGACAGAGCTGCAGTATAAATCTCTTGTAACACTGTTTTGAGTTATGTATGATCAAATGATGAAAATTGCTGAAAGAGGATTTACACTCCATATCCAGCCAGAGCAATCCAAACTTCGACCTTATCTGAGAGCGGCGGGTGTGCTGTGGTAGTTGGAAGAGCCTTATGTATGTGATACATTACAAATTGTCAAGATCTGCTGAGAGTTGTGTTGGATAGGCTTGGTGGCCGTAGGGGGTAGTTGGAATCAATTTAGCTTTTGTAACCTGTATGATGGCTTCTGCCAAAGGGCTGTATAAGTGTGTGTTTAATCTCCTTAGTGCAAATGTCAAGTTGCTAGATTTCCACTTAATCTGCATTTGGTGGATATTTGATTTGCCAATTCACGATAGCCAAACCCCAAACAGTTGTATAACGACGTGTAGGCTAAATTAACCAGGCCCAAGTGCGACAATTGCTTGTATTTGTTTTCTAAAGACCTTTACCTTGTTTTTTTTTACATGTATGATATTATATTTATTTAATTCGTCCAGTGCCCCCTGCTAGCCTCTTTTTTGTTCGGTCTAAAATGATTAAATCCCAATCCTGGTTGGAAATTACTTTGCTGTGGCAAGTGCCCCCCCAAGATCAACAGCATAGATGTTGAATAACATTTTACATTATGTGCAAATGGAATGTAAATATAGTACATTGCATTGCAAACATTTGAAATCATGCAGATTCCTTTACCTGACAGTGATGAATGGTCATAAGAATGAAGATAGCTGATTTTTTTGGGCCACACATACTTTTTCTTTACATAAAGAACATGTATGTTTGGGAATTAGGGTGGCTGTTGAAATTCAAAACTAAAGCGAACCCTAAATGCCCTAAAGCACGACTTGATGAGTGACTAATCTGCTAGCAGTCATTAATGTGACAAGCTTAAATTGTTTCCTGTTCTTGATCTGTCAGAAGAATTAGAATTGTTCTTCGGGTTGGCAATGAAGCATACTTGACAGTCAATGTCTGAAAGTGCTAACTGGGATTCCTTTTCACTGTAGTTTATTTTTGTTGTATCATTTTGTCTTCAAGAGCAAGGATCACCATTATGAAGTGCCTGTTTGAAGACTGTAGCAATACACATCCTCTCTAAAATGACAGCTTACAGCTGGGAAACACAACAGTATTTTTATTAATGATTTGTTGATAATTGTTCGCACAGTAGGAAGTCTGTGGACATTTAGGCCCATATTTATAAAGGTTTTACGTCGCACTCACGCCACGCAAGTGGCCTCAAGGGCGACGCAAAACCTAAGCGAGATTTATAAAGCTACGCAAGGCTACCTTGCGCGGCTCTGCATGGCTTGATAAGTCTAGAATAATGCAAGGAGGTGCAAATCGCTGCCTTGCATTACCCTGCCCCAGGGAGGTGTTCCATGAGTGAGGCATGGGTGTCCCACGCACCCACCCATGGATTTTGTCGCATTCCCAGATTTACCATAAGTGGTAGACCCGGGAATGTGTTAAATACCATGCATCGCCAGATGAGTAACAAGGAGAAATATCTTAATTTCTCCTTGTTTTTTCCTCTTTCTTCATATGTTGCAGTCTGTAGCACATGCAGCTAGAGGAAAATTACACTCAAGATTGTTTTTGTGCAGGAAGGGAAATCTTCCTGCCTATAACTTAGGCATCCTCGCAACATGACGCAATGGAGCCTGCGTTGCCGCTAGGGAGCCAAAAATGCGCGCGTACTAGGAAAGGACAGGATTGCGCAGTATAACGGTAAATATGGCACAGTATTGCCCTTTCACAATGGCAGCAAGGTGGCTTTCTGCTTTGCGCTGCGTGAATGGATGAATGATAAATCTGCCCCTTGATTTTAATCTTTAAAAACAATGGGCCTCATTTATGAGGCTGTGCATCACTTTTACGCCACCGGTGCGTCACTTTTTGTGATGCACCCGTGGTGTAAAAAATGCGCCTTGTTGCGCCATATTTACAAAGTGACGCATCTAGGTAGATGCGTCACTTTGTAAACCCCTGCGCCACATTATACCTGCGCCAGGTATAATGTATGCAAGGGGGGCATATTGAAGCAAGGAAGGGTCGTAGAAGTGACGCAATGAAATCTATGAGATTTCACTGCGTCACTTTTAGGACGCCGTTACGTCAAAATCTTGCGCCTGCCTCACAGCAGGCGTAAGACTGACGCACGCCCTTTCACATGGGGCCTGCCTCCTGTGAAAGGACGTATTGCTGGAGTTGCATCACTTTTGTGACACACTCCAGCAATGCGTCACTTTTGCGCTTACACATACGTCAGAAATGTTGACGTATCTTTAACTCCTTGAGACATGATGCGTCATACATTAAATATGACGCATCAGGAATGTCGCAAGGAGTGCGCACTGAGAAGTGACGCATCGCTGCTTTCACGCAGCGATGCGTCATTTCTCATAAATGAGCCCCAATGTGTAGATGCTGATTGGTTGGACAGCTAAGGTGCTCAAGTTGTTTAGTACACCATGCAACCTTCCTTATCCTTTGAGACCGTTTCAGCAAGTTAGGCAAAGAAGCCCAGATCTGTCATCTCCCCACCTTCTAAAGTTTCATCTAGAACAACATATTCCTTTCATAGCAAATTATTATTTTGAGATTTCTGATAGGTCCTCCTGTCACAGATGATAGTCACAGCTGCACTGAAAATCCAAGCATACCGGGGCAGCAGGACATGATAGATATCTGATTGCAACCTCCATGGTGGTTGTCACTGCTCTATTTTTCCATTGCTTTGCATCATTGGACCTTTATCCGGAAGAAACTCTTCACTTTCATGCGCCTACTCCTGTACCATCTACTCAGCATGCAGTCCACATTTAAAAAGCTTTCTTGATCGGGTTTTGTGCTGTGCATGGTGCTGGTAAACTGGGGTTGCCAGTGGGTACCACTGACATCACTGCGGAGGCTGATTGGTATGGAGTTGAGATGCTGTCCTGACAGCCAGTGATGAGACATGGAATGACAAGTGGTTTGAGCGTAGGTGGCAGCGCAGTCACGTCACTGACACTGCATTCCACAGAAAACAAAGTCAAGGGCATTACTCCAGTTCTCTCTCCTTGAAGCTTTTTTTGTTTGTTTTATGCACCAAAACTCTCTTCGTGATCCACCTATTGATCTCTACCTCTGAAGATTTGGCTGGTACACATCAGAAGCAGTGATTTAGAAGAGTGGCACAGAGGTGTTCAAGGTGGCATCTGATTTAAGTACAAGAGTATGCCATTGGCCAAAACTAAAGCTAAAACACAATAACTACCTCAGGTTGTTTTCATTCCCGCTTACTGTTGTTAAGAACTACCAGAAGGGTCATGTGACTCCATGGTATCATTGTTGCTGCTCATGAGACATATTCAAAGGTGTAAGCATCTGGATGACTTATACTCATTGTAGGGAAGTCAAAGATATGTGATGGAAGGATCATCTTTCGGTTGCACTACAAAGTAAAAAACACATCTAAGCGGAGGATGGAGATCTATTAGTTCAGATCATCCTGTCTGAGAAATGGAGTAGAACATCCTTAACCATGTACTGTTTTATCATATAAATATGGGCTTTAAAGGAATTATTAAATTGCAAGTGTTTTTTGTGACTGATGCCATTATCTTGCCATGCTGTTTAATTTTTCAGGGGGTCACGCGCAATGGGGTTTAAGCAATGTGCGGAACAGAGCACACAAACGATATTCAATTTTCAGAGGTGTAAACATCTCCACTGCCATAGTTAGTTAGTATTAACTGGTGTGAAGTGCTATGTAAAAAAAAATAGCAATAGTTGTTTTTTGATAATATTATTATTCCCATTATTATATTTGTATAGAGTTCTTCAAGGTCTCTTGTTACAGAAAAATGACATTCAATGTTACTTTTGAGACCCATGCTTGAAAAAGAAAGTAAGTTGTATGAGATAAGAAAAAGTAAAAAATTTATTTCAGGTGGATTTAATATAAGGGAATGAGATAACATTCATTTTATAATAGTAAGACCAAACTGGGAACCAAAAGTAGCTCTGGCAAATATTTTCATACCATCGCTCATATTATGCAGAGTGAGGTTACGTGCCTAGCAATTTCAAGGGGTGTTTGGGAAATGTGACTCAAAAATCAAAACATTTGTGAGAATGTATCCCTTTTACAGCACATTTTTCCACAAATTCTGGCAAAACGACATGGTTTTTATATGGAACATGATCGCAAACCCGCTCATTATCTCCAGTGATGGGGACAATAAGGAGGACAAGAATATTGATAATAATAGTAACAATGTTTGTAATTATTAAAACAAGAATTTAAATGTGATTGTAACTAACAGTTGCTAAATGTAAGTTCTGCTAATCAGTAGCTAGTCCACACTCCCTCCCAAGAAGTAGCAAATGTCACCCCACATCTATCAACACTCAATGCAAAAACTGGAAAGCTTTCAAAAAAATCACAAGACAATGTCTAGAAAGAGTGAATCCTCTATCCTTTTTATTTGTATTTGTTAGTGCCTCCCTGTTGATATTCAAGTTCAATGAGGCACACATCCAGATTGGTGCATTATTATAAATATTTATCCAAGAAAGGTAACCTTTTTATTGTCAGAGTTGTATTTGCTTATTTCCCTAGCATTCTATGTGGGTCATCTAATTATTATTTGAAAATAATTTTGTTAGATATGTTTATTTAGAGGGAAGATTTCTGCCAACATACAACAATTATTAAGTACTCGATTAGCAATTAATTTAAAAGGTTAATCATGAAACAGGAAACTCATAAAGTAGAGGAATTCCTGATTAAAATACAGTTTAATAATTATTAACAGTTTCCAGGTTTAATGGGCCCTAATTATTGGAGCTTGTACTTACCAATACACCCAATTAACAGTCAAATACACAAGTAAATTATACTGTATTATTTATTTGCTGCTGCTGAAGTTTTGCACAGTATAATTGCCCTTTTGTCTAGTTTTAATATCACATTCTAGCAATATTCTTTTATCTGTTTTCTTCTAAGGTTACCTTAAAAAAGTAGAACAAAAGAAAGTTTGTCTAATCATTGACTGGGGAAAGATGACATGCCATCCACTGAGTCGTTCCCATATTCTATTTAGCTGTGTTGCATCTTAGTGGCAATTGACAAACTCTCATGTAGAGAGATAGAATATAAGCAGATAGCATCAGATCCTTGTAACTTTCCCAAAAGATAAGTCTTTATTACCCAGGTAAGCAGGTCCTATCAAGGAAGTAGCTATATATTTAATTTCTTACTCTTTCCCACTATCTTCTTTGAATTGATCCACAGCGAAGGTTACAAAACAATGGTATTCCTTACCCCACCAGGATCTGTTTAATCTAGGAAACCAACCAAATACACACCAAAATCCCCCAAAAATGGGTTAAATGCTGCAACACCCGCAATATGGTTTTCATCTAAATCTATCCATAAAGATTTCCTCGGAGTGAATTTAGGCATTACACATAACATTCTCGGGACATTACCATGCTCTTCAGATAACCGATTCAATTTCACGTGCCCCTGTAATTCTACTCTGTACAGTGCACACACTGAAGATGGGACAGTGCTCTCACTGAAGATTTAGATCTGTAAACCTCTACAGGAAGCAATAATGGCTTGGGTTTCTTGCTATGACAATATTGAAATAAGTATAAAATGTACTATGTCATCTGCATACAGGAGAAACAGTACCTCAATGCTGTTACATTTACCACAATTGACACCCCTCTTAAGTAAATGCCCTCAAATACCATTCATAAAAACAACATGACCAGTAAACACCATTGGCCTCCTCACTTGTTTACTAATAAGGAATATGAGATTTCTCCTTTCTGACTATATTGTAATATAGCAAAACCATAGGGGATGATGGGCAGAGTGTTGAACATTGCAAGCACTCACTCCCAGTCAACTGATATGGGTTTAATTCATCATCATTTTTTAGCTCACTATGCTTCCCCAGTTCAGACATCCCCTTTGGTTTTGCTTTGTTCGTCCTAAGTTGGCAGGGTATGCCCAGTCGTGGGTCCCTTGCTCACTTTGCCACTGGATTCAAGCTAGCCTGGCTGATTTCTAGAAACCGGTCCCAGGATACTTGCTTCCGGTCCAGGGAAGACATGGCATGGCAGTTTGGGCTGGACTTTTCCCATGAGGCACATGGTCAGACTGATTTGCCTATGGCCATGTCTGAACTGGGGTGGCGGAGTGAGCTAAAGAATGATGATGGATCAAACCTAGATCAGTTGACTGAGTGAGTGCTTGCAATGTTCAACACTCCGTCCGTCATCCCCTTTGGTTTTGCTATAATGTAATGTAGACAAGTCAAAGGCCAGTTAATATTATCAAAGGTTGCTCTCAGGTCAAGGAAGACTGAAAACACCCATTCCTTCCTCAAAGCGGCATTATTTATCATGTGGTAGAATAAACACAATCTCTGCTCAATAGTGCCCAATATCTGCTTAAAGTCTGTTTGCCAATCCTTGATGATATTGTTAGTGTTTGTATTCTGTTGTAACATAGACACAAGATTTTTTTCAAATATGTTGACAATCCTGTTGCGACATGAAACTGGAGGATAGTGGGAGCCATTCGGTCTCCCTCATATTAATAGCACCAATAGTGGCATACTGCCAAGATGTAAGAACTAATCCTGTATCTAAAATTGTATTACTGAGTGCCATCAAAGGTAAGGACCAAATTTCACACTTTAAGACAAAAAGTGTATTGGGTCTAGATTGGGACCGGTGGGCTTTCTCTTTTGCGGAGCTTTGATAACTACCTCAACTTCCTCTAGGGTAAAATGAGCAAAATATGCTTTTTATCAAGCAGTTTATTTCCAAATAGAGGCATGGCCTGCTGTTCTTTGTCAAAAGTTTACTTTATTTAATTTGCTTATTTTTTTGTGTAGGGTGCTGGCTTAAAGCGCCTGATAGACTCTGGTTGAGAGTGGTATAGGACTATGGGAATCCTTATTCATTTATCAGCTCGGTCGTTATTTGCTGTGAAGGACTGTTTTTCAAATGGTGGGACAAAATACTTATTTTTTTTAAACCAGAGTATGTTTCTCTACTGGATGACACTCTAGCATCCCAGTCTGCCTGGCCCCCACTTCAAAAATCTTCCAGATCTGTATCTTTCAACTGTACGGGGAATAACTTGAAACCCGAATTTACAAACTACGAACTAACTTCCAAGTTTAAAAACTAGATACAAAAATGCCTTCGCAAATGCAGGGGAAGACATTTGGAAGATCTTAAAATTTCAATGCTACCAAAATATTGCTTCAGATAAAAGTAACATGCTCTGATTACCTTAATCCATAAACGGTTTTATTTGCTAAGAAATCTTCAGACTCCGCATCTCCGGACAAACTTTCAGGACATCCTGAAAAAAAAAAATTACAATCTGTTAATGAGGTTCTAACAAATGCTTCATTGCACATCTGAGACACAGCAACAATAAGTCATTCTACATCTCTCACCGTGGATCCCACCCCCTAAAACAGGCACGATGCTCTAATATAGTTTGATCAAGAAAATTAAAGAAAGTTTCTGTTCAACTTCTGAGATGAAAAGCTGTACAATCACCTAACTCCATTTTAGTTTGCATCATTTGAAATAAGAAGTTTAGTTATGTTTCTCAAAAGGGGCAAAACACTAACAGCATCTTCTTGTATTTACAAATCACCAAATAAGTGTATTTATCATTCACACCTATTTTAGGCCTCTTTCCTACTCTAATATAATCCTTGATTTCGGATGGGCTGCAATGTCTGTCGATTCTTTCCAGATGTAGGTGTCCGTGCATTGGAGGTATTTGTCTGTCTTTTCTCATACTAACGTTAACTGGAACCTTTGTAGCCTTCCATCTGACTACAGGATTAACTTCCCATCGTATGTGGGTTTCTGTTTATCCATTCTTCCATTCCCCAAACTCCCCTCATCTGATTGTAACACTAGTGCATGCATCTGATTCCACGCTGTTATTTCTTCACACAGATGTTTTTATCCAGCCTCAGTCACCAGATTGCAACAAAAGCACCTGCATACAGTCCAAATTTGTCAAATCCATTTCATGGAGTACATCAAAGAGTAAGCATTAGTTTACCTTAAATAATTCAACCAAAAATGCATTAGTATGAGTGAAACAGCTCAGCAGAGTGAATTTGTTAGGTTTGGTCCCTAAGAATGTCCATGTAAATTTGTGAGACAGGATTCACAAACACATATGAGTTCATCTTAATGTCTCTTGTGGCAGTATATTAATTTAAGGCATAGGTCGCCAAAGTAGATATGCCTGTGCAGGATTCATGAAATTGTTTAGGATAATCACCATGCACAGTTTTCTCATCAATAATTTAATTGCAAATGTTGCAATGATATTATCAATGTCATAGAAGATGTCATGAGTGATGTAATATGTGGGGTAATTAGCAGTGCATGGTGAGGGTACAAGTCATAGTTACTTGAGATAACTATAACTGGTGAATTTCTGTGGTTTTTAGAGCTTGAAACATTACTGAACATTTCACCTAACCATAATGTTACTTTAACATTTGTTTCAGTGAATTTGTACAGCTTTTTAACGTAAAGTAATAATTTATTGCCATACGTGAATCCAACCCCCTTGGCTGGAGGACCTTGCCCTAGGGATCCCATCCACCCAGGGGCGTGTTTCTTTTTAATCAAAGGGGGGGGGGGGGGTGTTGCCACACTTCCAGAGCCATTATCAGCCCTGGGGACCCTATTACCCAGGGCCATTCTTTCATCCCCAACACCAGGGACCGGGCATGGTTCTTTGGGGATGGGGCATGCTGTCCTATTCCCACACCAATTTCAGCCCCGGTGACCACATGCCCCGGGACATTTCTGACGAAGGGGACCCCATTCCCCAGGGCCCTACACTATATTGAAAGGGGAGAGGGGTACATGGCCCCCCTCCTAGGGTCGATTTTAAACTCGATCATTCAGTGGCAGACACCTCCGGGAATTTGTTGCACTTTAAAAGTTTTCTTTTCATTTCATTTAATTCCCGGGCCTGGCAAAACCAAGGGTTGGTGCTCTGGTATCCCCCCCGGCCCTCACAACACTGTTGTTGGCGGCCACCAATGGAGTCCCAATGCCCTTATAGCCCCAGAAGGCCCACTGCATCCAGTGGGAGCTGGCATTGCTCCCACCCACAGGGAGCAGCTAATAATGCTGCTATCTAGGCGTGAGCAATATTTTGATCTGTTTCCCTGCCTGCATCACTGCAGGCAGGGAAACAGATCTAAAGTCTATTCCCAGTGGGAGCAGACTTGATGTTTGCTCACGCTTGGCCAGAGATTTAAAAATGCTTCTGCCAAGTGAGAGCAAACACAGGCTTCCCTGCACATGCTACTGGGGGCAGGGAAACCACGATGTCCCAGTGGTGGGTACCGCAGGATATAGCTACAGAGCCTGCCCCGGGGAAGCCTCCCTGGGGCCATTAATGTCCCAGCGAGGGGCCATGCAGGCACCCTCCCTTAAAGGAACTGGTCCAGGGGGTGAGACCCTGGGGCCTTTTCAGACTCTGGAGGGGAGGCTATTTGACCACCCTCCCCATTTTCTGCTTTTTTAGCCCTAGGGTTGGGCTCCCTGGGGCTTTTGGAGGCTCAGGGAGAAGGGGCATGCGACCCCTCCCCATTTTCTGTATTTTAAGCCCAGGGGTGTGCTCCCTGAGGCCTTTAGAGGCTCAATGAGGTGGGCTGCACAGCCCTCCAGAACCATAAATAATATGAACCCCCTGGGCCTCTCATGGCTCAGGGAGGGGTGGCACATGTCTCCCCTCCTCATAAAAATAGTTTTTGGCTTTGGGGGTATGATCCTTGGGGCTGATAATGAATAAATGCGGCGCATCTGCCATTTATTTTTTTAGATCCCGCAAGAGTCCAGTGGGATTGTTGCATTTTCTGGTATTTTTTTTCTTTCTTTTTTGGGCCCAGGGTGAGGCCCTCCGAGTTCCCCCCATGGAGCCTAGTGGGTGAGGGTATTCCTAACCTGCCCCAATATACTTTTCTTCTTTTTACAGCCTAAGGACAGCGGACAAAGCCCCCAAGTTCTCTAATGATTGCCAGCAACATTTTTCTAATGTTGTTGGCAGTCAATCAGGGTACTTGCTATCACTGGAGTCTGATTTCGGCTGGAGCAAGATGGCTCAAGGGAAATAAAGATCCCTTTGGCCAACTAAGACATAAGATTTTAAAATTGGTACTTACACAAGAGTCTTGGAGTCTCTTGCAAGCCCAACTGCCGAAATATACAATTATTTTTTTCCTTTCATATCTCAAATCACTAACCGGAGGTATATAGTAGGTAATTATAGTTGGGACCCAGTTTCCATAGAAAAGGCATTTATTGACTTGCCTATAACTTATGTGTCCTTTGACCAATCTTTATGAAATCTTTAAAAAACAAAGTGCCAAAAAAGGTTCGGTGTGTCATGGAAAGTTTGGGGGTGATCCGTATCGTGGGGACCGACAAATAGGGGTGCGAAATATGGGTGCGTTTGTAATTGTAATTGCCAAAGGAAAGCGTTGTCAAACCTACAGTCCAAACCGCTGGATGGAATTACACCAAATTTGGCAGAAAGGAAGATGATGTTACTCAGATAGGGCTTTTCGTTACTTGATACAAATCCATTCAGTGCTTTTTGTGAAATTAAAATCCGAACAATATACTGATATCGCTGGTCGCGGATAATTTGCAGCAGTTTTGCAGTGCTCGTGGTTAAATCGAGGCGTGTGCAAAGCAAATAGCAAAAGCGCGCCTCAGCAGGAATGCCCTGATTGGCTGGCCACAACCTGAACAGAAAGTTGCGGCTCTTTCGTGCTGACCGTGGGTACATTGCGACAAGCTTGAGGTAAAATTGCGAAAGATCGCACTCAGAGAGGGATGCATCACCTTAGAGACCTACTCATAGACTAATGTGGACAGTCTCATATCCACTTAGGGAGTCTTACACCCACTCACAGATCTACCTGGGCACTCCTGCACCCACTCACAGAACCACTCAGATACTCATATACCCACTTACAGACC